>NC_090130.1:15649655-16849655 GCF_040581485.1 Linepithema humile | reverse complement strand
AACTCACGGGTCTCCCCCCAAAACCCGTGGGTATCCATAAAGGATTTCCCCTGCCATACCAAAAAAAAAAAAAAAAAAGTATAGCGCCGGGGGGGGGGGGGGCAGAACACTGCCGTCACGCATACATTTTCCACGCAAAGCGAGATTCTATATGGGTTTGCAACTTTCCACGCGAGGTTTTTAACTTTCAGTTGCATATATATTTACTGAAATAAAATAAGAACACTAATCATATTTTTCCAAAATTAATTTTTATTTTATTTCACACTTATTACATATTCAAAGAGTGTATATTTTAAGCGTCCTAATAAACAGGGCACGTCTTTTCGTGCGCAAATAAACGATGTGCAAATAAACGGTGTTTAAATGAGTAGTGTGCAAGAAAACGGTGCGCATCTTTCTGTGTCTGAGCGGTGCACAAATAAACGGTGTCTAAGTAAGCAGTGTGCAAGTGAGCGGTGCGCATCTTTCTGTGTCTAATTGAGCGGTGTGCAAATAAGCGGTGTCTAAGTGAGCGGTGTGCAAGTGAGCGGTGCGCAACTGAACGGTATGCAAGTGAACGGTGCGCAACTGAACGGTGCCTAATAGAACCGTGTGCAAAGTATCGTGTTTATTTGCACTGTGTCTTTGCACGGTGTCTAATTGTACGGTGTTTAAGTGAAGGCCACTCGGCTAGAAGCCGCTCCATTCCCTCAGGCGTGTCGGACACCAGTGCAATGTCGTCCGCGTAGGCCAAATAGGCCTTCCCCCATTTTCATCCCATTCAGATCATACTCCGCCTCCGCCCCGGCAGCTATACGCAGCATCGAATCGATGGCGAGGTCAAAGGCGATGGGGCTCAGCGTACAACCTTGGATTACTCCCAAGCGAATGTTGATAGCGCGGTGTTGGACGCGGTGTAGCCCTCGACGGTGCGAACCCGAGTCGTGCAATTGTCGTACATGGATCGCCATATTTCTATGACTTTCCGCGGCTCGCCAGCTCGGACGAAAGCGCAGCGGATCGTCGCATGCGGGACCGAGCCAAACGCGTTGGAAAGGTCCAGCCACACGACAACCGCCTGTCTGCGGTTCCTCTGCGCATCAGTCAGGATCTCCTGCAAGATAAAGTTATGCTCATAACACCCCTTGTCCCACAGGAACCTCTTCTGTGCTAAACTAAGTTTTTCCTGGTCGACCCTAGTCTGTGAAACGATTGGCCACGAGAGCGGCGAACTTCGGCATAGTGTCGCAAAGAGCGAAAGGGCGTCAATTTTTCAAATCGTCGCGGTTTTGTTTCTTAAAAATTAACACAGTTGTTGGAGGTCTTCCAGGACGCGGGGACTGCCGGATGCAGATGTTAAACAGCGCTGCTAATAAGCGCACTTCAGGATCCGCTCTGCGGAGGTCACGGTAAGTAACACCGTCAGGCTCCGGCGCAGAATTAGTCATGCCGAAGCCGGCGGTCCACCTTTCGTTCCGCGAAGGGATCCGTGAGGCGCGCAACATCTTTCGGCGTCGAGGGTTCAACGTGTTCCTCCTCCGCTTTGGCGCTATCCAGTCGGCCCTGGTCGCAGTATAACTGCTTGAAGTACTGGTGCACCCGCTGCTTTGGCACCTGGTAAAAGTCAGCGGGGTCCTGTAGTACTTCTCGCACTGCTTTGCGGTGGTTTCTCCTGTACAGGGTCTAAATACGAGTTGCTTCGTGCACCCAGCCCACGCGCCCTTCTCCCAAATTCATAAAATTAAATTGGGGGCAGCTGGTACCCGGGGGAGTACAGCAGCGATGATTGAGACGACTGCGGACCTGAAGGAGTACGCGACTCTTGTCGCGGTCTTCTTCGGGGAGATGTCTGGTACCCGAGATCGCCCACGGAGGAACGGGCGGCCTCAAGGGAGGCGAGCGGCAGAAGCAGGGCCCCCCCCCTCCTTCCGCCCTGGTGCCGTCTCTCTTATCGGCGGCTACTTCGGCGCGCTTCTACCGCTCCCTTGAGGCCGCCCGTTCCTCCGTGGGCGATCTCGGGCACCAGACATCTCCCCGAAGAAGACCGCGACAAGAGCCGCGTACTCCTTCAGGTCTGCAGTCGTCTCAATCATCGCTGCTCGCTCGATCAGAGCGTCTCGCGCAGCCAGCCTCGCTCGCTTGCGCTGCTTTACGGCATTCGCTTGCGCCAACTGACGACGGGGCAATCGATTAAGCGGAGCAAGCGGACGTTGCGGCCGGCGCAAATTCGCCCCGTACCTTCCTGGGTCCACACGGACGACAGATGCTCCGTCCTCCCCGGCGACCTGTACGCGGGTCCTCGAGCGTCGTTGACGACCCATTACTTCGCGGACAGCTACGGGAGCATTCGGATAAGCGGCGTTAGACTCACCAGTACTCGCCCGGTTGTCTCGTCTTTCTCGCGCCCTCGGCGGAGTCACCTCGCCTCGCCGTATCCCATGTACTCTGAGAGGCAGATCCTTCTCTTCTCTTAACAGGAAATCAAAAGAATTCACCAGCGCTGCAAGCGGCAACACGGGCATCGCGCGCGCAACCGTTGCCGTTGTGACCGGTGACTCGCCCGCGGGCGAACCATCGTTTAAGAGTCGGCGCTCTTTTCGCTCTTTGCCCCGGGCACATCCTCCATGGCCCCTCCACGTCCCTCTCGCTGTTCTCTGAGTCGGGCTGCACCACGATGGATTCCGGCCACCGCTGCCCTAGATGGCAGCTGGGTCGATGTGTAGGACCTCCTAGCCTCCACGACGATTGGTGCCGTCTCTTCGGTGGACGGGGGTGTAATTGGTGAGGGAGGCGACGTCCCCCTCGTTGGTGTCGGCTGCCCCGTTGGCAAAATGGGACTCCGGCACATTGTTCTTGTCACCGTCGTCGTCGTCATCGTCATCGATGTGGCCGACGTCGCAGTAGTGGCCACGAGATGGACTGTGGCAACGGGCCCTGCCGTCGCACCTGGAGATGGAAGTGGCGGACTCGGGGCTCTTATGGAGGGCGTCTAGCTGCCCACAGATTTCGTTTGCGGGGCGCTCCCCGAATTCTGCGACATCGGAGATCCCGTGTTCTTTACAAGGAGAACACCAGAGATTGCCCCCTCCGATTTCGCTGAATTTTATATATGTTGTAAAAGTACCCTCCCACTAATTTATCATAAATAATAGGATCCACTTCTCAAACATTTGCGAAAAAACGCGTTTAAAGATTTACGTGCGCGTAATGTATCGTGCAATAAGAACAGATTGGCAGCTAAGCGGCGTGGCTTAGAATAAATCGGAGGCGGTAATCTCTGGTGTTCTCCTTGTTAGCGTCGGCGGTGGTGTCACATTTTTCGTTGGGAGGGGGGTGGGGCACCGGGCTTCTTCTCCGCGCTTAACGTGGCGGTCCGTGCTCCCCTCGACGCCTCCTCGGTTGTTGGCCTGACCGGGGTTGTCCGTTGTCGCGTACTGCTCTTCACTGTCGGTGCGCTGACTGCCCGGCTCATGGTTCTTATACCCACCGCGTTGATCTGCGGTGGAGTGTTGTTGGACAATCTCTTCACTGTCCCCCCTCTTCCGGTGGTGGTCCTCGTCGCCCCCGTCACCTGTGTTGAGGGGTGGTGAGGGTGAGAGCGCTCCGATCTTGCTGCGGTCTCTCTGAGGACCGACGTGCGCAACACCCACTGCGCCACCGGTTGCATTTCCGGTGGCAGGATTTTGTGACGGGGTGCGCTCGGGTGTTTTTCTTCTTTTGGTGGTTGTTCCCCTGCTCCCTATTGCGCTTCCCGCATCCGTCGGTGACGGATTGGGCATAGGGGGTCGCGCGTCGGTCTCGCGTGCAACAGACATTTTGAGGACTCTGTCACGGGCACATTTTGGCCAGGAAGCGTCTTCTCCATGGCGGCTGCTCTTGGTGTCGTTCGAATCATTTGAATTAAAACTAATACTACAATTTAATTACGCGATCTTCTCGGGGAGATCTGCTCGATAATTCTTTACGCGAAAAAAGGAACTTATGCTTCACCCATTTGATCTAGAGCCTAAGAGATGGCAACGTTACAGGTTATCAAGAGACACGGACGTGTCTCGCGCCCAGTTCACGCGCAAGGCGCAATGATGAAAGAGCGATCGTGTCTCTACACGCAAAACCACGAGCTGAGAGGAGGCGAGATTATCGGATCTCAGTAACACCTGGGTCGATCGATTTGAAAATAGGCTCAATCGATTGTGCGTGCCCAAATATATAATAACGGAGAATGTTTTGATACTCGAATGTACAGGGTGTCACATAGGAAGTTGCTGTAAGTAATTAGATGTCATTTTTAAACGCACATAGGGAGCAAGGAAAATAAAATAGCACAAAAATTCATAAATGATAAAGTGTGGCCAAGTTCCAAAAAAGACACTCCAATATGTTCATATTTTAATAAATATCTAAATTTTTAATATATCACCAACATGAAAAGTAACTGATATGTTATTCAAGGTGCAAATTCAAAATAAACACATAAAATATTCATAAAATGTATAAATAAAACTGATCAAAATTTGATTGAATAAAATTTAATTAAAATAACAAAATATTTATTAAAAAATACAAAAAAACTTGGCGCTGCCACACCGAACAACATGTTAACTTACATAATGTCAATTAATTACATGATGTCAATTAATTATTCTATATATTACATTATTACTCATTTTCATTGTCTCATAATACTTTGAGGTGTAAAGAAGGGTGGAGGGGCGGTGGGACCCCTCAACGGGGGTGAAGGGGGGATGGCGCGAGGGGCTGCGCTGGAGAGGGCGATTAAAGGGGAGGGGCGAAGCCCGTTAGCAGCGCCAAGTTTTTTTGTATTTTTTAATAAATATTTTGTTATTTTAATTAAATTTTTTTAAATCAAATTTTGATCAGTTTTATTTATACATTTTATGAATATTTTATGTGTTTATTTTGAATTCGCACCTTGAATAACATATCAGTTACTTTTCATGTTGGTGATATATTAAAAATTTAGATAATTATTAAAATATGAACATATTGGAGTGTCTTTTTTGGAACTTGGCCACACTTTATCAATTATGAATTTTTGTGCTATATCACTTACTTTTTTATAAATGTACAAAATTAATTATGTGACAGAATTGAGATTATTTTTCAATTATTTTTGCACATTTCGGATGTAACATTTATATTAAGTCAGTTGTATATTATCTAAATTATCTTACATTTTAACACAAGTATTTTTTATCACACTTACATTCTGTGAAACAAATGTTTTATTTCGAATAATCAAACTAAACTATTTTTTGTTGTAACATGTCTTCGGTTTGACTGCCCCATTGATATAAAGCCATGGATAGTTAATATGAAATATCTTTGGCTTTATATCACGGTTTTGTTAAAATTTTTACAAATAATGCGAAAAAAACAATGATATCAAATCAAAGACATGTTAAACATAAAATAATTTAGTTAAAATATTTGAAATGACACTTATGTTTTACATAACGTAATTGTGATATCTAACGCATTACTTATGTTAGTTATTTTCTAATATTACTAATAAAACATATGTTTCACAGAATATAAGTGTGATATAAAACAAAATAATTGTGTTATAATGTAAAATATTTTTGTTAATATGTAATTAAGTTAATATAAATGTACAAAATTAATTATGTAACAGAATTCAAATTATTTTTTAAATATTGTTGTACATTTCGGATATAACACTTATATAAACTATGATATAAACTATGATATCAAATCAGCGACATATGAAACATAAAATAATTAAGTTAGAACATTCAAAAGGATACTTATTGTGTTTCACATAACGTAACTGTGATATCAAACGCAAGACTTATGTAATTAGTTATTTTCTAATATTACTAATAAAACATCTGTTTCACATGACATAAATACTATATAAAACACAAGACGTGTTATAATGTAAAATAGTTTAGTTAATATGTAATTAAGTTAATATAAAAATGTACAGAAATGTGCAAAATTAATTATGTGACAAAATTTATTAAATTATTTATCAATTATTTTTCTACATTTCGAATGTAACATTTATATTAATTTAATAACATATTAACTAAATTATTTTACATTATAAGTTTTGCGACTGGATTGATGTCGACGTCAATGAGATGTGCTTCGTTCATTAATACTAATAAAATTCTATTACATGACAGTTTATTTGTTAATAAAATATTAACAAGATTAAAGAATATAATTTTCTTTTTTATACTTTGCAAAAGTTCTTTTTAATACTTATCGAGTTATTTTATATCTTAATCTGGCATATTTCGATATAAAATTTAAATTAAAATATCTCTGAAAATATTAAGTTCTGGATAATTTTACCGTAATATTTTTATAATTAGAATAATGAGAGTCAAGTGGTATAAAGAAAACGCATAATTGTTAAAAAAAATACATTGTAAATTGCATACTTTTTCTTTAAATAATGGGTTTTTTTACACGTATTGATTTGTTTTATTATTCTGCGCATAAAAATATTATGGTAAGATTATCGATAACTAAATATTTTAAGAGATTTTAGATTTTATATTAAAATATGTCATATCTCTCTCTCTCTCTCTCTCTCTCTCTCTCTCTCTCTTTCTCTCTCTCTCTCTCTTTCGTGTTTGCGAAATTTTTGTAGTGCAATTTGGGGAAGTCGAATTCGTTGACCCTTGGCACCTGGTGCAAGAAATGCACGTAGCGCAACTCGGGGTACTCGAATTCGTCGACTCTTGGGACCTGGTGCAAGAAATTCCCGTAGCGCAACTCGGGGAAGTCGAATTCGTCGACCCTTTGCACCTAGTGCGAAAAATTCCTGTAGCGCAACTCGCAAAAGTCGAATTCGTCGACCCTTGACACCTGGTGCGAGGAATTCCCGTAGCGCAACTCGGGGAAATTGAATTCGACGACCCTTGGCACCAGGTGCGAGGAATTCCCGTAGCGCAACTCGGGGAAGTTGAATTCGTCGACCCTTTGCACCTAATGCGAAAAATTTCTGTAGCGCAACTCGCGAAAGTCAAATTCGTCAACCCTTGACACCTGGTGCGAGGAATTCCCGTAGCGCAACTCGGGGAAGTCGAAATTGTCGACTCTTGGCACCTGGTGCGAGAAATTTCCGTAAATTTTGATGATAATGATAATACCCTGGGCCCCGTAAATTCTTCATCCGCCCCTGCGGACAGAAGAGAAGAATAAGGAGACGACGTTTTTTAATTTTTGCATTACCAACATCACTTTTTGACCGCTTGTATCTCTGAAACGGCTGGACCAATTTTAATTTTTTTTTGTTCAAATTAGTCGTGGCGATGCCGCCTTTAAGGATATACTATGTTTTTATAAAATTTTTTATATTTTAGTTGCTACTGTAACGGTGCAGCCCGCAAGCTGCATCGTTACGGCTACGGACCGTCCATCGTCCGTAGCCCACCAAAGGGCGCATCGAACGCCGATAAAACTTTTATCGAAAACAACGGCGGTCAATCGCCGAACGAACCCCCACACCCGACTGTTCCGAATTTCCGTTAGTGGGGGCCCGCCGCCGAAACCGCCGATGCTTGCCGATCCGAGTTCAGTCGGCCGCCAGCCGGGTATAACAGAGGCCCGGCTGTACGTCTTCTCACCAGATCCCGTTCGCTGCTAGACAGCGAACATCACTCTACGAGCGTTCTCGTAGTCCGACCGAGCGTACTCGGATTCTATGCCTTTTCCAGCACACGAATGTTCTCGTGTACCGCCGAGCGTCCTCGGTATTCTTGCCTCCGCATACGGGTATACTCGTATACCCGCCGAGCGTACTTGGCTCCTCTAGGCACCGATCTTCGTATAGCGGGCATTCCCGCGTACCTAGCCGGATCGCCGTTCTAATTCCGCCTTCGTACGAGCGTCCTCGTACTCCCGCCGAGCGCACTCGGCCTCGCTAGGCACCGATCTTCGTGCAACGGGCATTCCCGTGCACCAAGCCGGATTGCCGTTCTATTCTCGTCTTCGTACGAGCGTTCTCGTACTCCTGCCGAGCGTAATCGGCATCCTAATCCATATATCGCGTTTATTCGCCGGGATTTCGAATCATAATCCGTCCGGCAGGCAAAACCGCGTCGACCAACCCGCGCCGCCGAATAGTCCACATCGATCTATTATCGAACGGACTCGCGACACTCTACGAACGCACTCACCGACCAGCGCTCCGTCGTGTGCCAACCGTTACGACTCGATCACACTGCGCCTGCGCTGATCGTTCCGCCGATCGCACTAAGACGCCTCACGTCAAACTTTATCATATTTCGCCGTTGCTTTTATAATCACTTCACCGCTGCTTGAATAATTATTTCGCCGTTGCCGTATAATTATTTCGCCGTTGCTTTTATATTTATTTCACGCTGCTTTAATAATTATTTTACCGTTGCTTTATATTGATCTCACCGATACTTTTATACTTATTTCACGCTGCTTTAATAATTATTCCGCCGTTGCTTTAATAATTATTTCACCGTTACTGTTATACCGATCGCACCGATACTTTTCTACTTATTTCGCCGTTGCTTGTATATACTTTTCGCATCGCAATCGTACAACTCATTTATACAAATCTCGCTACATACATCGCAAACACACATCGCATGTACACACAGTCATCAGACATATTAATTGAATAAAACACGTCTTCTTATTTATTATTAACAAATCGCGTACATTCTTTGACACACCCCCAACCGAACAAACCTGGATTCCGGCGAGCTATACCGCATCCGAAAAGCTCACACGGTTTCACTACAAACCCCCGAAAAGTCGACTTTGTGCGCGCAGGATAAGAGACTTAGTAGTGTTATTTTCTGAACTTTGCCAGAGATTCTTTTCCTGACTTAGTAGTGTCGTTTTTTGAACTTGGCCGGAGACACTACCGCGTCTCCTGATATCTTCTAACAGAAGACATTTTGTAGTTTTATTTACGTATAAACTAAAAACAATATTTTTATCATTAAATAAATGTTGGTAAATAAATAATGGTAAATATTTTGACGCTTGCACCGTCAGAATTATAATAAAAATTAAGTCGCTTTCGAAAATTATAACTATAACTGTAACTTTTGTTACATAAAGTTTTTTATAGTTTCCAAAAGTTACTTAATTTTTTTGTTATAATTCTGACAGTGCACATTTCGAAAATATGTATAAACCACTAAAATGAGCAGAATTTTTTGTAAACGTTAATTTAATAATAAAAATATCTTCGATTATTTTTAGTTTATATGTAAATAAAACTGCAAAATGTCCTTTGCAAAAAAATATTTTATTTTTCTTGCTCCCTATGTGAATTTAAAAATGACAGCCAATTAGTTTCAGTAACACCTTATATTACTGAATTTCTGCAAATAAATCATAAATTTTTTGAAAAAAACGCTTTAAAATTTTTTTGTACCCCTAATATTTTAATACTTAAATTTAGTACTTAATTTCGATGTCGCTGGTCATCGGCGTCACTAAAAGTTAAAGTGTCGATCACCGACACGAGATTCAACCTGTTAACGTAAAATAATCTATATACAGGGTGGGCCATTTTAATCCATCCACGCAAATAACTCCGAAGGTATAGGTGATAGCGAAAAATAACTCGTACAAAAGTTGTAGGGTTCAAAGGGAGCCAACCGTTGATGACCTTGAACTTGACCTCTTGAAGTCGATTTTCAAAGTTATTTTAAGATTAACAAGTGTTTTTTCAATGGAAACCCGTATTTTTGACCCCGGATTTGGAAAGAGCACAAAATTTTGCGTAAAAAATATGTACCCATGTTAGGGCCTAAAAGTGGACCATAGGGGACTTTTAGACGAAAACAAGTGATTTCATTTTAACACTACTTTTAGCATTACCCAAGAACAACGATGTGGACGTAGTAGTTTTCTGTTCCTTTTGGGGTGCTTGATTAACGTGAGTCCCCTTGCCTCTCACGGACGGGGTGTTTGTTCAATGAAAACCTGCTTTTGGACCAAATCTATAAATTTTGTTCAAAAACGTTACCATTAACCTCAATACATGATTGAATCCTTTTTCAAAAATTGCGAACAGTTTTCAATAACATAGCCCGTGGTATGTTACTACATGCAATCTGAAATCATTCAATCATATCTGCTCTTGTTGTTGGTTCTTGTTTATAAACAACATTTTTTAAATAACTCCAAAGAAAAAAATCAGGTGAAGTCAAATCAGGCGATCGTGGGGGCCAATGAACTGGTCCATTCCATCCAATCCATCTTGCATTAAATTTGTTGTTCAGAAACGTAGTTACAATTCGTGCGCGATGAGCACTTGCCCCATCCAGCTGTACCCACATGTCTAATCTTGTCCGAAGGTCAACATCAGCGAGCAGGTCAGGTAGTTCATCGCGCAACAACTGTAAAATGTTTTCCCCATTCACAGTATCCTCGAAAAAATAAGGACCAATGAGATAACCGTTGACAATTCCGCACCATACATTCACACTCCAACGATGCTGATTATCTATTTGTCTATACCAATAAGGATTCACATCTGACCAGTAATGACAATTATGTCTATTCAGTTCTCCATTGTTTTTGAATGTCGCTTCATCTGAAAACATAACATTATAAAAAAATCTCGGGTTATTTTCAAACATTTGTTCTGCCCATTGACAAAACAGCAGACGTACTCTCATATCTTCATCAGTGATAGCCTGAGTCAAAGTGATGTGATATGCATGGTACTTTGCATTTTTTAGCAACCTTAGCGCAGTCTTCCTACAAATCCCAATTTGCCTTTCAATCTGTCGACTACTAATTTGTGGGTTCAGGTGAACTGCTGCTAAAACTGTTGCCAATCGTGCATCGTTATCATAATTGACCTTTTGCCTGTCACGTTTCATACGACCTTGGCGAGCTCGCAGTTTAATATTGCGAATTGTTGTATGATTGGAGCAACGTCTATACCCATATCGTTCACGATATAAAATTGCAGCTTGGCGATAATTTTTATAGCATTCGCCAAGAACAAGTAAAATGTCAACAATTTCATTGGAAGTGTAATCAGCCATACTATTCCTTATTAATTCAACAATTAGGATTACTAAATCGTGTTTTGTGATTTTTGATGAAATTTAATGAATGAAAACCAGAATTTGTGATGAAGACTCAACGGATCCTCCGTTTCTGGGCAGGTGAGTCAAGTTGTCTATGCGGACTAAGTCCGCATTCAACTTCACCAAACTTGGGTTCACCTGAACCCACAAATTAGTAGTCGACAGATTGAAAGGTAAATTGGGATTTGTAGGAAGACTGCGCTAAGGTTGCTAAAGAATGCAAAGTACCATGCATATCACATCACTTTGACTCAGGCTATCACTGATGAAGATATGAGAGTACGTCTGCTGTTTTGTCAATGGGCAGAACAAATGTTTGAAAATAACCCGAGATTTTTTTATAATGTTATGTTTTTTCAGATGAAGCAACATTCAAAAACAATGGAGAACTGAATAGACATAATTGTCATTACTGGTCAGATGTGAATCCTCATTGGTATAGACAAATAGATAATCAGCATCGTTGGAGTGTGAATGTATGGTGCGGAATTGTCAACGGTTATCTCATCGGTCCTTATTTTTTCAAGGATACTGTGAATGGGGAAAACATTTTACAGTTGTTGCGCGATGAACTACCTGACCTGCTCGCTGACCTTCGGACAAGATTAGACATGTGGGTACAGCTGGATGGGGCAAGTGCTCATCGCGCACGAATTGTAACTACGTTTCTGAACAACAAATTTAATGCAAGATGGATTGGATGGAATGGACCAGTTCATTGGCCCCCACGATCGCCTGATTTAACTTTACCTGATTTTTTTCTTTGGGGTTATTTGAAAAATGTTGTTTATAAACAAGAACCAACAACAAGAGCAGATATGATTGAATGAATTCGGATTGCATGTAGTAACATACCACGGGTTATGTTATTGAAAACTGTTCGCAATTTTTGAAAAAAGATTCAATCATGTATTGAGGTTGTAACGGTGCGTTTTTTCACGCCTCACGGGCGGTGCGTAATGATGCGAAATTTTGACGGTATGCGGATTTTTCGATGCGGAATTACGACGGTGCGTAGTTAGCGAAGCGGATTCTTACGACGCGGAATAACACGTCGGTTTGCCAGAATTCGTTCGTGTGGTTTATCGGGAGACTCCAAATTAACAAAAATAATTTAAAGAAAAATAAATATTTATTCAATAGAGCGTGTAAAGAGAAAACATTTATAAATGAGTACATAAGTAACCGGTTAATACTATCTAATATCTCAATAGTATAAACGGATACAAATATCGGAAGTAAATATTTATTAATGAGTACATAAATAATTCCTTATCGGTTAGACGAGTTAATGGTTTCAACGGTATAATTCTAACTGTGAACGAATGAACTTTGATCGGAAAATAAACTGCGTAAATCGTTGGTGCGCCTTTGGCTGAATAATAAACAAATTAAACTATTTCATTCTTAAATCGGTCGGTTCGTACGGTACGGAGCAAAGTAATAAAAAATAAGCGATACCGCGTATATCCAAGCTCTGCGGAGTCGTCGACGGTTGCCGGTGCGCTGTGTCCGAAGACAGTGAGAGACTTCTCTCGTGCAAGGGATATCGGAAGTCGAATGCCGGGAACACCCGACCGAGGCAGAGAACGCCCTGCCCCTAGAACGACGGGAAGTCGGAAGTCGAACGCCGGGAACACCCGACCGAGACAGAGAACGCCCTGCCCCTAGAACGACGGGAAGTCGGAAGTCGAACGCCGGAAACACCCGACCGAGGCAGAGAACGCCCTGCCCCTAGAACGACGAGGTATAGGAAGTCGAACGCCGGGAACACCCGACCGAAGCAGAGAACGCCCTGCTCCTAGAACGACTATCGGGATAGGAGCGAGTACGACCGGAGTTTCAGAGTGCGTCCTGAGGCTTGTCCGAGTCGTACTCGGGGGAATGGTCTCGATCTGTTCCGCGAGCCGGCTTTTATACCGGTCGTGCTACCCCCACTTAGGGTGCTACCCTACCCGGCAGCTACCCCTTCTCGAACTTTTACCCTCGAGTTGGGGGATCGGAATGCGGCCCTAAATGGGGGTGCTCACGTGGAGCCCGCGTGACGCTTAGTAACAGCGCGTGCTGTTACACTACTTCCCCCCCTTCGAAAAGAAAATAAACATATTTTTCTGCTAAGCGTAAAGTAAACATACTATTCCGTAAATAGTAATTCTCAGTCGGAAACGCTTTGAAAAAAAAAAATTACGCGGTTTATGATGCGTTTATTTTAAAATTATTAGAACGGTAACAAAACTTATTTTCGGTGGAACGGCGCGGTAATTTATTCTTAAACACTAGTAGAACGATTAAACATTAAATACTCTAATATTTGAACTTCATGTGAAACGACAATGCGCAAAACTTACAACTACGATAATTAATCAAACAATGAATCGCAAAATAAATAAAAATTTAAATGTATGAAATAATTTTAAGTGTTAGTCGCAAGACGGACGGTAACGGACGGGATATTATTAGTAAACGCTTTAGTATGCTAACAGAATATATATATATATATATATATTTTTTGTGTATTCTGCGTTCCAAGTTTTTATATATATATATATATATATATATATATAAAAACTTGGAACGCAGAATACACAAAAAAACGTTGAACGATAATAGGAACGGACGTAAGAAACTCTAATTTTAAATAACGACTATATAAAAAAAACGAAACGCTTAAAATTATTTTTCGGTCGCTTTCGCGGCGGTTTTCTCGAGTCGGCGAGTGGACCGGGGCTGACCGGCGTGGTCGAACCGGATCAGCCACCGGTTCGTCGGCGTAGAAGCCCGGTATTTCCGGGAGTGATGAGCGGCGTGATACGGGACGCTCACCACTGTCCCGTCGTCCAGGCGTACCCGTATCGGTGGCGGCGGGGTTGGATCCTTAGTCGGAGCGACGGCGGCGGCTGTACTCGGTATCGTCGGTGTCTTTCGACGCTCGGTGTGGGTGGCTGAGATTGTTTTTTCCGTCGCCGTCGTCGGCTTCTTCGCCATGGTTTCCGTCCGGGTGGTAGTGGTCCGCGGCGGCTCTCTCGTCACCGTACACGTCCTTTGGGCGGCGGCAGTTAGGGCCTCGAGTGGCCTGGTGCTGACTGCCTTTGTTGCCATTGCTCGTTGCAAAATTTCCCGGCGCAGAGATGGTTTGGTGGCGGGAGTTTTGGCGACGGGGATGGTCTCCGACCTTGCTTGCCGTTGTCCGGAGGTCGTTATTGCGCTGCTCCGTCGTCGTGGTTGAATTGGTGGCGGCGTTGTCAACCAGACGGCTTTCCTACGTTGGTCAGCGTCAGACCGCTGGACCGAGGTTCCGGGCTTCGGAAGCCTCTTCCAGTTCGCGGCCTCCGTCTCTTCCTCTTCAGAGCTGTCGGAAACTTCTCCGAAGAGCTCGGTGACCTTTTCTTGATAATTTTGCATTACCGCTCCGAATAATTTTGACACTTTATTTTTGTATTCAGTCATTTTTTAGATGTGTATTTATTGCGGCGTATGTTTATGCTGCAACGCGAAGATTTTGAATTAAAAATTCTGTATGACGTCGCGCTATTTATACTAAAGTTCGCGGGTACCGCGAGGGGGCGCACTCGGGGGGTAGTTACCGCGCTGAGTACGCCGCGTAGCAACGGGTTGTTTACAACGGCGTAGCATCTCGGGGACCTGAAAATCCATGGGTGTCGCCTCAGGGGGGCACTTTCTTATAAGGTGAAAAATTTTATTTTTAATATATATGTATTTTTTTCAAATACAACGGTGCAGACTCTGGGGGGGGGGGGGGGCCGCGGTACAGTGGCGTCGGCTCTTAAATTTTATTCGGTTATTTCCTCGCCGGTTTCTATTTCTTTCGGTGCTCGTTTGAGGTCCTGGACGTGTACTTGTCGGTACCATCTGCCTTCGAAGTCTCGCAGGTCGACAATTACCGGTGAGATAATCTTTCGGATTTCGAGCGGCCCAATGTATTTAGGGGCTAATTTAGCATTAAATGCTTTGGCTTTGTCGGATAGTGGTCGTTCACGTTTCCATACGTGTTCTCCTATTTTCGGCCGCCAATTTCGTCGTCTCAAATTATAATGACGCTCTTGTCTTTGAAAGGAGCGTGCTAATTGTATCTTAACTAGTTTGAAAGCGTCTTCTAGTTGACGGCGACTATTTTCAGGATCTCTTATTTCGCATCTATTACTCCGGTCTTCTGGATGCGGTCGAGATAATTCTCGGCCGTGATTGAGATAAGCCGGTGTGAAGCCTGTGGCTTCGTGTTTCGCGGTATTCATTGCAAATTGCAATGCTGGTATTCGCTCATCCCAATTTCGGTGATCCCGTCCAACGTATTGAGCAATCATTGTCTTAGCGGTTCGGTTTGTTCGTTCGACGGGGTTACAATGCGGTGCGTAGACTGGAGTTGTTCGGTGCTCGATGCCGAAATCTTTTAAAAGATCCTGAAATTGACGGGACGCAAATTGAGTTCCGTTATCGGAGATAATTTGCTCAGGACAGCCATGTCGGTATATTAAACGGTTTGTGACCTCACGGGCAAGATTCGTTGCGGTAGCTCGGCGTAATGGAACCATTTTAATCCATTTACTGAATCTATCTAGTATGGTTAAAAGCCATGTGTGACCTTGCTTGGAATGCGGTAAAGGGCCTATCAAATCGACGGAAGCTTGTTGCCAGGGTGCGATCACTGGAGCGGTGTGTAAATTTCCGGCTAGTTTTTCCTGTGGTGTTTTAAATGCCAAACAATTCTCGCAGCAGCGTACATATTTCGCGATCTCCCGGAACATACCCGGCCAGTAGTAAATTTGCGCAATTCGGGCTATAGTCTTGGCGATGCCAAGGTGTCCTGCCGTAGGATCGTCATGAAGACGTTTTAGAACGGACAGGCGCTGATTCTTCGGTACACACTGCTTCCATTGCTCGGTACTTGGTGTTTCATGGAAGTTTAAATCATGAATTATGTGCCGAAATAATTGCCTGTTTATTATTTTGTAGTCGGGTAGTTCTTCAGGTTTATTCCTTACTGCTGCCTTAATTCTATTGTACCATCGGCAAGTGGTGGTTCGACTGACGGCATTTATTATTGGTTCTCTGGAAAGAGCATCGGCAACACGATTTAGTGCGCCTTTACGATATTAAATATTGTAATCGTATTGCTGTAATTCAAAAGTCCATCTGCCAAGTCGTCCGGTAGGAGATTCTAAACGTTGTAACCATCGTAATGATTGATGGTCAGTCAATACGGTAAAGTGATACCCTTCGAGGTAATCACGCATTTTACGAATTCCCCATACAACAGCAAGGCATTCCAGCTCGGTAGCGCTGTAATTCTTTTCAGCCGGATTAAGTGTTCGGCTTGCATTAGCTATAACTCGCTCGCCTTTCTCATGGTTTTGCGTGAGTACTGCCCCTAAGCCTTGAGTGCTGGCATCGGTTTGCAGCACGAAAGGTTTTGCGAAGTCTGGACAGGCAAGCACCAGTGCTGTCGTCAAAGCCTTTTTAAGATGTTGAAAAGCGGCTTCTTTTTTCTCTGTCCATTTCCATTGTGCATTTTTGCGTGTTAATTACGTAAGAGGCGCAGCAACAGTCGAAAAATCTGCGATAAAGCGTCGGTACCAGGAGACCATTCCGATGAATTGCCGTATCTTTCTTACGATTGTTGGAGCTGGCCAATTCGTAATTGCGCTCACTTTTTCTGGATCGGTGCGGATGCCTTCCTTGTCAACTATATGTCCAAGGTATCTTAGGCTTTCACGGCAGAACTGGCATTTCTCCGGATTGAGCCGTAATTTAGCTTTTCGTAATCGGCGGAATACTTCGGCTAAGTGACCTAGATGCTCCTCGAAAGTTTGGCTAGCCACGACGATGTCGTCCAGGTAGACTAGCACGTGCGGTTCGAGCTCTGGTCCTATAACGGTATCGAGTAGCTTCTGGAAAGTTGCGGGTGCCGAGTGTAACCCAAAAGGCATTACCCGAAATTGCTTGAGTCCTCGGCCAGGTATGGTAAATGCGGTAACTGGTCGGCTTTCTTTAGATAAGGGTACCTGCCAATACCCATTTTTCAAATCCAGAGTTGAGAGATAGCGGGCTCCTCTTAATTTCTCGAGGGTAGCAGTTATATGCGGCAATGGATAGGCGTCTTTCTCTAAAGCATCATTTAATTTTCTGTAATCTATACAGAATCGGTGAGTTCCGTCTTTTTTTCTGACTATTACAACCGGAGAACTCCAGGCACTGGTTGATGCTTCAATAACGCTTTCGTTTTCCATTTTCTGGACTTTGTCGTCAATAATTTTCTGCTTGGCTGGATTTCGTGGCCGCTATCGCTGCTTTATTGGAGGCCCTGGCTTTAGTCGAATTATATGTTCGATTAGATCTGTGGGGCCTTCAATCCTTTCGAATTTTGGTAATTCTTTACTCAGAAATTCTTTTAGCCTGTATGGTTCTTTTGCTGTGTCAAGAACCGGAGCGGCAGTAACGAAGCCAATAGTTGAATGTTTATATTGCGGTTGAGCCGGAGGGGACGGTAAATTAATCTGTAATTTAGCCCAAAGATCTATCCCAATAAGAATGGGCGTACTTAGCGACGGTAATACCGCAAATTCATGACGAACTGCCTTTCCTGGTATTGTCAGTGACAGTTGGACAGTCTGATTGATGGTTACTTCTGAACCATCCGCTAAGTGAATTATTTTGCTCGTCGTGGTCGGTTTTCTTTTTATTAATTGAGCGGTCTCGCTATTGAGCAGTGAGGCTTCAGATCCGGAGTCAAGCAAAGCCCAAACGGATTTTCCTTCGATCTTCAGAAGGACGTGCGGTCTCGGAGTGTACTTTATTTTGATTCGGGCCGGGCGTACGCCGCTTTTCCCCCGACCCGCGTTTCGTTTCCCTTTGGAGGGTGACAATTTTTAGTCAGCACTCCGTCTTTCCCGCATTGGAAGCAAAATTTCTTAGGTGTGTGCTTGCAGTTCCAGCGGGTATGCCCTCGCTGCTTACACCGCCAGCAGCATTCATCTTTGTTGTACGTAGCTGTGGCGACTGGGTTTTGGTTGTTCCTCTCGGGGAACTTTGGTCGCCGCTCTTTTTGGCGTTGTTGAATCTTTTCTAGATTCGCGACCTTTGCGTGTAATTTGCTCGTGTAATTCGCTGTATTCTCTAGTGGAATATACAGGGTGATTCGAAATAACCTGATGTCCTTGAAATGTCATATTCTTGAACGAATTCTAAGACGATTTTTCCTTTTGCAAAATTTTGTCCGAAGCTTAGTTTTCGAGTTATAACGGAAAATAGTTCGCTACTTACGAGTCCGATACAACGGGCAGGCAGGGACGCGTTATAAGACAAGCGCCCCCCTACACGGTCAATGTTATTGTATAATATTTTATATTGCATAATATTATTGATAATTTTGATTTTACATTGAAGTTTAGATTATTCGTGTATTTCCTATACAATATTGTACAATTATTATTGATCGTTTAGGGGGGCTATAACGTAATGCTTCAAAGTGAAATATTTGATGACGCGAGTTTTACATAAGTGACAAATTAACTAAAAATACAAAGCGAAGACGAAGTAGTAATCGCGGTTTGATTAAATATTCTTACCTTGGAGAGAATCGACGAGTTTGTATTTTTTTGTGACGATTGTCCGTCTTGAAAATAACAGCTTCTCAATTTCACTTGACACTTCACAATTTATTTCAAAACATCACTGTATTTATTGTGTTTAATCACAGTACTTTACTTGTATCACTTGTAAATATCAATTCCCGCACAGATTAAAAGCCACCGCTTTTCCGTAACGTGTTACATTGAGTTAAGTACTTCAATGCACAGAGAAAGTCATAACGTAGCATAAGCGTGTATACACGCTACGTTACGATTTTTTCTGTGCGTTGAAATACTTAACGCAACTTAACGCGTTACGGAAAAGTTTGTACGATGGCTTTAAGGCACAAAATCCCACCGATTTACGACCGATAAAATACGACCGATTTACTATTATTATTTATAAAGGTTATTGTTTGTTTACTTTTTGACCGTCGCATACGTAGTTCTACTGCACACTCACGAGATAGCACTGATGTAAGTATCGGTAGAGTAATTGCATGAAAAGAGCCTTGATGCGGATTCTCAGCGTTGATTGATCATAACGTGATCATAACATTATCGATCTCGCTATGGCGTACGTTGCTTTGCGAACGCGCTTGGCGCGAGATATGAGAGTGTCTTATTTTCATTTTTAGGCAATTTAATACCGTAACGAAAAAATGTAGACGGGTATTCTAAACATTCATCTTTCTTAAAATAAACAAATTTCTTTCCACGTTGACTATCTATCACGTTGGCTATCTTTAATAAAATTTAAATAATATGATATTTATTTCTGCATAGTAAAAGAAATCGTAGTATCGAAAAAAAAGCAGATTGCTATAATTGTATTTATTTAATAATCTTTTAAAATTTTTAAATTCTTTCTCTCTCTCTCTATCTCTCTCTTTCTTAATTGTTTTGCGGTTTTTAATAAATGTCCAACGAAAGAGATTTGGTCGCTCTAAAAAGGGCGGATTTGTCTTATTTTTATAACAAATGTTCGAAATGGCCTCCGTCCATCTCAATGCAAGCTCTCAAGCGCCGTATTATATTATGTTGCACATTCTCCAACATATCTTCATCAATACTCCAAATTGCTTCGTGCAATTTTGCGTCCAATTCTTCCATATTTTCGGGAAGTTTTCTATACACAATCTCCTTACAATAACCCCATAGGAAAAAATCCAGAGGGTTGAGGTCCGGAGATCTTGCGGGCTAATTTATTGGACCATACCGGCCCATCCAACGCCCAGGAAATTGTCTATTTAAGAAATTGGTCACAATTCTTGCGTTGTGTGGCCCGGCACCATCTTGTTGGAAAACAATATTGTTCCTCTCGAGTAAAGGAACTTCTTCCAAAAAATCGGGCATTGTGTTTTCCAGGAAGTGAAAATAATTTGCGCCATTTAAATTGTCCGGAAGGTAAACGGGACCGAATATTTGTGTTCCCATTATTCCAGCCCAAACATTTCTCTTCCAACGAGTTTGGAAGCTCCTGAGACGGGTGCATCGTGGATTTTTATCGTTCCAACAATGATTATTGTGCGAATTCAAGATTACTTCTCGTGTGAATAACGATTCATCGCTAAATATCACACGAGAAAGAAATCTTGGATCTCGATCCACCTTCCTCAGGAAATCTTCGCAAAAATTTCGTCTTCGAGGATAATCTTCCGGTCGCAAATGTTGCACACGAGTGTAGTGAAATGCGTGCAACTTTTCTTCCTTAAGTATTCTTTGCACTGTGGAATACGATAAATCATGATCGCGAGCAATAACTCTGATACTAGTATCAGGTTCTTGCTCGATAGCATGAATTACCGTTTCCACATTTTGCATTGTTCTTGCCGTCCGATTCCTTCCAACATCATGCTTGTTTGACAATACGCTGCCAGTTTCATACAATCTGAATTGTAATAAATACTAACGTTAATGATAAATAATTACATTATCATTCTTATTTGTTAAAATGCTGTCAGTTTTATACAACCTCTGAGCTGCGGCGAGTATCACATTCGGCGGAGGATGTTGTGCTCGGTTTGGATTTAATTCGGCGTATCTTCTAGCAGTCACATGATACTGCCCTTGACACTCACCGAGTGCCATCAGCATATCATAATATTCTTGCGTTGAATATGCCATTTTTTTCTTGTGTCTTAATCGATGGAGGATGATTGACACAGATATCGATTTTGTCACATTATTTATATGATCGTTGCTTTGCAACCGCAACATAATGCAACAAACTTCAGCGAGCAATTTAAATAATTGAATAAAACATAAAAATTTAAATATTTACAATATACAATTTACAATATTTACAATATACAATATACAATTATGGTTCTTTACTCGCCGGTTGCATGCAACCTGAATGTTAAATAATAATGTTACTATTCTTATTTGTTCAGACGCTGCCAGTTTCATTCAACCTCTGAACTGCGGCGAGTAAAAAATCATAAAAAATAAGAATAGTAACATTATTATTTATCATTCGGGCTGCATGCAACCAGCGAGTAAAAAACTATAATTATATGAAAATATTTACATTTTTATGTTTTATTCAATTATCCAAATTGCTCGCTGAAGTTTTTTGCATTATGTTGCGGTTGCAAAGAAATGATCATACAAATAATATGACAAAATCGATATCTGTGTTAATCATCCTCCATCAATTAAGACAATAAAGAAATGGCATATTCAACTCAAGAATATTACGATATGCTGATGGCACTCGGTGAGTGTCAAAGGCAATATCATGTGGCTGCAAAAAAATACGCCGAGTTATATTCAAACCGACATCCTCCGCCGATTGTGATACTCGCTGCAGCTCATAGGTTGTATAAAACTGACTGCATCTTAATAAATAAGAATGATAACGTAATTATTTATCATTAACATTATTTATTACAATTCAGATTGTATGAAACTGGCAGCGTATTGTCAAATAAACATGATGTTGGCAGGAACTGGACCACAAGAAATTTGCAAAATGTTATCGAGCAAGAATTTGATACTAGTATTAGAGTTATTGCTCGCTATTATGATTTCTCGTATTCCACGTTGCAAAGAATACTTAAGGAAGAAAAGTTGCACGCATTTCACTACACTCGTGTGCAAAAATTATGATTGGAAAATTAAACTTGAAAACGAAATTTTTGCGAAGATTTCTTGAGAAAGATGGATCGAAATCCAAGATTTCTTTCTCGTGTCATATTTAGCGATGAATCGTTATTCACACGAGAAAGAATCTTGAATTCGCACAACAATCATTGTTGGAGCGATAAAAATTCACGATGCACCCATCCCAGGAGCTTCAAAAACTAGTTGGAAGAGGAATGTTTGGGCTGGAATAATGGGAACACAAATATTCGGTTCCGTTTACCTTCCGGACAATTTAAATGGCGCAAATTATCTTCACTTCCTGGAAAACACAATGCCCGATTTTTTGGAAGAAGTTCCTTTACTCGAGAGGAACAATATTGTTTTCCAACAAGATGGTGCCGGGCCACACAACGCAAGAATTGTGACCAATTTCTTAAATAGACAGTTTCCTGGGCGTTGGATGGGCCGGTATGGTCCAATAAATTGGCCCGCAAGATCTCCGGACCTCAACCCTTTGGATTTTTTCCTATGGGGTTATTGTAAGGAGATTGTGTATAGGAAACTTCCCGAAAATATGGAAGAATTGGACGCAAAATTGCACGAAGCAATTTGGAGTATTGATGAAGATATGTTGGAGAATGTGCAACATAATATAATACGACGCTTGAGAGCTTGCATTGAGATGGACGGAGGCCATTTCGAACATTTATTATAAAAATAAGACAAATCCGCCCTTTTCAGGGCGACCAAATCTCTTTCGTTGGACATTTATTAAAAACCGCAAAACAATTAAGAAAGAGAGAGAGAGAGAGAGAGAGAGAGAAAGAATTTAAAAATTTTAAAAGATTATTAAATAAATACAATTATAGCAATCTGCTTTTTTTCGATACTACGATTTCTTTTACTATGCAGAAATAAATATCATATTATTTAAATTTTATTAAAGATAGCCAACGTGATAGATAGTCAACGTGGAAAGAAATTTGTTTATTCTAAGAAAGATGAATGTTTAGAATACCCGTCTACATTTTTTCGTTACGGTATTAAATTGTCTAAAAATGAAAATAAGACACTCTCATATCTCGCGCCAAGCGCGTTCGCAAACAACGTACGCCATAGCGAGATCGATAATGTTATGATCACGTTATGATCAATCAACGCTGAGAATCCGCATCGAGGCTCTTTTCATGCAATTACTCTACCGATACTTACATCAGTGCTATCTCGTGAGTGTGCAGTAGAACTACGTATGCGACGGTCAAAAAGTAAACAAACAATAACCTTTATAAATAATAATAGTAAATCGGTCGTATTTTACCGGTCGTAAATCGGTGGGATTTTGTGCCTTAAAGCCATCGTACAAACTTTTCCGTAACGCATTAAGTTGCGTTAAGTATTTCAACGCACAGAAAAAGTCGTAACGTAGCGTGTATACACGCTTATGCTACATTATGACTTTCTCTGTGCGATGAAGTACTTAACTCAACGTAACACGTTACGGAAAAGCGGTGGCCCTTAATCTGTGCGGGAATTGATATTTACGAGTGTAACTCGTAACGAGTGTTTAATCACAGTACTTTACTTGTATAATACAGTGATGTTTTGAAATAAATTGTAAAGTGTTAAGTAAAATTGAGAAGCTGTTATTTTCAAGACGGACAATCGTCACAAAAAATACAAACTCGTCAATTCTCTCCAAGGTAAGAATATTTAATCAAACTGCGGTTACTACTTCGTCTTCGCTTTATATTTTTAGTTAATTTGTCACTTATGTAAAATTCGCGTCATCAAATATTTCACTTTGAAGCATTACGTTATAGCCCCCCTAAACGATCAATAATAATTGTACAATATTGTATAGGAAATACACGAATAATCTAAACTTCAATGTAAAATCAAAATTATCAATAATATTATGCAATATAAAATATTATATAATAACATTGACCGTGTAGGGGGGCGCTTGTCTTATGACGCGTCCCTGCCTGCCCGTTGTATCGGACTCGTAAGTAGCGAACTATTTTCCGTTATAACTCGAAAACTAAGCTTCGGACAAAATTTTGCAAAAGGAAAAATCGTCTTAGAATTCGTTCAAGAATATGACATTTCAAGGACATCAGGTTATTTCGAATCACCCTGTATAGTTGAAGATCCGGATTCATGTTCTCATAGATCTGTTCTAGTTTTTCTTGCTCCGAGTACCCTCCGGCTCTTCGCATTAGCGTTTGTAATGCTATGGCAAAAGCGTCAAATGGCTCGCTTGGTTGCTGCTGCCTGCCTTGAATCTCTCGTCTGAGCTGTCACGGGTATCCTGGTGGCAGGTAGAACGCTTTAAAGTCCTGGCGAAAGTCGTTCTATGAATTCTACGAGGCCCTATGGTTTCTAAACCATAACAAGGCATTGCCTTTTAATGCTTCCGGTAGGCCGAGGAGTAGCTGCTCGTTTGTGAAGCCATATTCCTGGCCGAGCTCCTCTACCCGTTCCAAGAAGGAAAACGGATCCTTGCCATCAAAATGGAGGCCCCATTTCCTCATTTGGTTTAGGAACTTTGCCCGCTCCATTATGCTTAATGCCGGTGGGACAACCAGTTCCTCCACTGGTTCGTCGTCGGTTTTGGCCGAATAATTGCTCTTTGGCATATTGTCCAGGTTACCCGCGGTAGTTTGAAATAGATCAGGCCTTCGCGAAATAAATAACCGAAGTTGTTTTCTTAAATTATCTAAGGTCCCGGTACTATCAATGTTATGGGTTTCTAATATCTCGACAACTTGATCTTTAAGTAAATAATTGACCCATGTACTCATTTGTCTCTAAATCTGGAGTCTTGTTTTAACTTTAAACCGGTCCCTGTTCGGGCGCCATGTAACGGTGCGTTTTTTCACGCCTCACGGGCGGTGCGTAATGATGCGGAATTTCGACGGCATGCGGATTTTTCGATGCGGAATTACGACGGTGCGTAGTTAGCGAAGCGGATTCTTACGACGCGGAATAACTCGTCGGTTTGCCAGAATTCGTTCGTGTGGTTTATCGGGAGACTCCAAATTAACAAAAATAATTTAAAGAAAAATAAATATTTATTCAATAGAGCGTGTAAAAAGAAAACATTTATAAATGAGTACATAAGTAATCGGTTAATACTATCTAATATCTCAATGGTATAAACGGATACAAATATCGGAAGTAAATATTTATTAATGAGTACATAAATAATTCCTTATCGGTTAGACGAGTTAATGGTTTCAACGGTATAATTCTAACTGTGAACGAATGAACTTTGATCGGAAAATAAACTGCGTAAATCGTTGGTGCGCCTTTGGCTGAATAATAAACAAACTAAACTATTTTATTCTTAAATCGGTCGGTTCGTACGGTACGGAGCAAAGTAATAAAAAATAAGCGATACCGCGTATATCCGAGCCCTGCGGAGTCGTCGACGGTTGCCGGTGCGCTGTGTCCGAAGACAGTGAGAGACTTCTTTCGTGCAAGGGATATCGGAAGTCGAACGCCGGGAACACCCGACCGAGGCAAAGAACGCCCTGCCCCTAGAACGACGGGAAGTCGGAAGTCGAACGCCGGGAACACCCGACCGAGGCAGAGAACGCCCTGCCCCTAGAACGACGAGGTATAGAAAGTCGAACGCCGGGAACACCCGACCGAGGCAGAGAACGCCCTGCCCCTAGAACGACGAGGTATAGGAAGTCGAACGCCGGGAACACCCGACCGAAGCAGAGAACGCCCTGCTCCTAGAACGACTATCGAGATGGGAGCGAGTACGACCGGAGCTTCAGAGTGCGCCCTGAGGCTTGTCCGAGTTGTACTCGGGGGAATGGTCTCGATCTGTTCCGCGAGCCGGCTTTTATACCGGTCGTGCTACCCCCACTTGGGGTGCTACCCTACCCGGCAGCTACCCCTTCTCGAACTTTTACCCTCGAGTTGGAGGATCGGAATGCGGCCCTAAATGGGGGTGCTCACGTGGAGCCCGCGTGACGCTTAGGAACAGCGCGTGCTGTTACAAGGTTAATGGTTTGTAACAGCACGCGCTGTTACTAAGCGTCACGCGAGCTCCACGTGAGCACCCCCGTTTCGGGCCGCATTCCGATCCCCCAACTCGAGGGTAAGAACTTGAGAAGGGGTAGCTGCCGGGTAGGGTAGCACCCCAAGTGGGGGTAGCGCGACCGGTATAAAAGCCGGCTCGCGGAACCGTTCGAGACCCATTCCCCGAGTACGACTCGGACAAGCCTCAGGACGCACTCTGAAGCTCCGGTCGTACTCGCTCCCATCCCGATAGTCGTTCTAGGGGCAGGGCGTTCTCTGCCTCGGCCGGGTGTCTCGGCGTTCGACTTCCTGTACTCCGTCGTTCTAGGGGCAGGGCGTTCTCTGCCTCGGCCGGGTGTCTCGGCGTTCGACTTCCGACTCTCCGTCGTTCTAAGGGCAGGGCGTTCTCTGCCTCGGCCGGGTGTCTCGGCGTTCGACTTCCGACTCTCCGTCGTTTTAGGGGCAGGGCGTTCTCTGCCTCGGCCGGGTGTCTCGGCGTTCGACTTCCGACTCTCCGTCGTTCTAGGGGCAGGGTGTTCTCTGCCTCGGTCGGGTGTTCCCGGCGTTCGACTTCCGATACCCCTTGCACGAGAGAAGTCTCTCACTGTCTTAGGACACAGCGTACCGGCAACCGTCGTCGACTCAGCAAGGCTCGGATATACGCGGTATCACTTATTTTTTATTACTTTGCTCCGTACCGTACGAAACCGACCGATTAAATAATTTAGTTTGTTTAGATTTACGCCGTTTATTTTTCGTTCACAATTAGAATTATACACATGTACCGCCGAAACATTAACTCATCTAACCGATAAGGAATTATATTGTTTACTGCCGATATTTATAACCGTTAGACCGAAACCAAAATACTCATGTACTCGTTGTTACTATTTTTCTTTTATATTATTGATCCAAGTGCTCTCATAAGATAAATATTTATTTTCTTTAAGTCATTTTTGTTAATTTGGAGTCTCCCGATAAACCACACGAACGAACGCTGGCAAACCGACGAGTTATTCCGCGTCGTAAGAATCTGCTTCGCTAACTACGCACCGTCGTAATTCCGCATCGAAAAATCCGCATCATTACGCACCGCCCGTGAGACGTAAAAAAAATACGCACCGTTACACGTTTTTAAACAAAATTTATAGATTTGGTCCAAAAGCAGGTTTTCATTGAACAAACACCCCGTCCGTGAAAGGCAAGGGGACTCACGTTAATCAAGCACCCCAAAGGGAACAGAAAACTACTACATCCACGTCGTTGTTCTTGGGTAATGCTAAAAGTAGTGCTAAAATAAAATCACTTGTTTTCGTCTAAAAGTCCCCTATGGTCCACTTTTAGGCCCTAACATGGGTACATATTTTTTACGCAAAATTTTGTGCTCTTTTTAAATCCGGGATCAAAAGTACGGGTTTCCATTGAAAAAACACTTGTTAATCTTAAAATGACTTTGAAAATCGACTTGGAGATCAAGTTCAAGGCCATCAACGGTTGGCTTCCTTTGAACCCTACAACTTTTGTACGAGTTATTTTTCGCTATCACCTATACCTTCGGAGTTATTTGCGTGGATAGATTAAAATGGCCCACCCTGTATAATTATGTAAATTTTATAAATTACACAAGCCTGCAACTTTTTTTGCATTGTAACGATGCAGCCCGCTGCATCGTTACGGCTACGGACCGTCCATCGTCCGTAGCCCACCAAGGGCGCATCGCGCGCCGATAAATTTCCTATCAAAACAGCGGCGGTCAACCGCCGAAAATCCCCCACACCCGACCGTTCCGAAATTCCGTTTTGTGGGGGACTCGCCGCCGAAACCGCCGATGCTTGCCGATTCGAAACCATTCGGCCGCCAGCCGGGTATAAAAGAGGCCCGGCTGAACGTCTTCTCACCAGACTCCGTTCGCTGATCGACAGCGAACAACCCTGCTACGAGCGTCCTCGTAGTCCCGACCGAGCATACTCGGACTCTACACCTGTGCCAGCACACGAGTATCCTCGTGTACCGCCGAGTGTCCTCGGTATTCTTTGATTCCAGGATACGAATATATTCGTATACCCGCCAAGCGTACTTGGTTCCTCTAGGCCACCGAACTTTGTATTGCGGGCATTTCCGCATACCTAGCCAGGTCGCTGTTCTAAATTCCGTCTTCATACGAGCGTCCTCGTACTCCCGCCGAACGTAATTGGCAGCCTAAGTCCTCATACCGCGTTTATTCGCCGGGATTTCATAATTGTAATCCGTCCGGCAGGCAAAACCGCGTCGACCAATCCGCGCCACCGAATAGTCCGCATCGATCTACGATTGAACAGACTCGCGATACTACGAACGCACTCACCGACAAGCGCTCCGTCTTGTACCAACCGTTGCGACACGATCGCCCGCGCTTGCGCTCTCACCGACCGCACCAAGACGCCTCACGTCACACTAAATAATTATTTCGCCGCCGCTCAAATAATTATTTCATTATTGCCAATACTTCACATTTATTTTCACGTTGCTCTCTCTTTTATATTGCGCCGCTTTAAAATAATTATTTTACCGTTGCTCAAATAATTATTTCGCTATTGCCGATACTTCGCGTTTATTCTCACGTTACTTTCGCATTTACTTTACGCCGCCTTACATAATTATTTCAACCGCCGCTCAAATAATTATTTTACCAGTAACGATACTTCGCATTTATCTTCACGCTACTCTGTATTCATTCCACGCCGCTTTAAAGAACTATTTCGCTATCACTTGTTAATTATTTCACCGATATTTGGCTATTTTGTATGCTATTTCAAATTCATCTTGCACACGCTTCGCATGTATGCACGAGCATTGAAGCAGATCATTCGAGACAAACCATATCTACATCTTTCTGAATAAACACTATTTTGTTACATTTATTATAAACGAGCATTTGGTTTATTTGACATACCCCCAACCGACCGAACCTGGATTCCGGCGAGCTACTCCGCGTCCGCCGAAGCTCACACGGTTTCAGCATTCTGGAAAAGAACAGTCGTTTTCTACGTAATTTTGTGCGCTAAATCCGAATCTGCCAACGAAATTGCTCTATCACATCAGGTTTTTGAGAAAAGTGAGGTTAAAAGAGTCAAAAATGACGTTTTTTGGCATATTTATAATTTTTTTGTAGGTTAAGTAAATTTTTTTTTACTTTTATTTACGTTTTTTTAAAGTGCCAACTTTGACCTTTAGAACTGATTTTTTAAAACTCCGTACGATTTTTTTTCCTCGACTTAAGCTTTTCATTGTCAAGCGAAGAAGAACATTTTGTGCGAAAAATGTTTTTAAAAAAAAATTTTTTAGGAATTGCATGAATAAGAATTGAATGCTGTGGCGACTTTTAAAAAAAAAACTGCGTTTCGTCCCACTGCGCCAAGCGGCGGACAAACCCAAAGCAAAGTTGCACGCCGGAGAGTATAGATGTTGGTCGCATTGAAACGGTACGTTTGTCTGCGCGGAATAACTCGCCGGAATCAGGAGTTCGGTCGGTTGAGGGCACGTGAAAAGAATGCTCTGTTTTGTAGTAACAAAATATATTAAAGTTTATTGTGTAAATTTAAAATCAGATGCGTGCAGCCGTGTGGATACGGAGCGTATAAGTATGATGTTTGAACGCGTATTACAAATTTATAACGGCGGTGCAAGCGGCGTGTAACGGTGGTCGTACGGTGACGTCGAAGCGTCAGCGCAAGCGCGGGTGCCGCAGTTGTCTCTAGATGACTGCGAGCGCGTGGATCGATACGTGCGAGCGGTGTCGATTATCGATCGACTGATCGATGGCTTGGGCGCGTGCGCGGTGACTCGATGGTCGCTCGAATCGACTATTCGCGATTGCCTGCCGAATGTAAGGACCCGATTTGAAGGGATGAAGACGGGAGCGAGGATGCGCGTATTGCCCGCGCCCTGCAGTGATCGGTGGTCGGACGTGGAGCCGAGTATTCCCGGCGATATACGGGTATGCCCGTATGTAAGAAGCGAAGCCGAGTATGCTCGGCGATATACGAGTATGCTCGTATGTAGGAAGCAAAGCCGAGTATGCTCGGCGATATACGAGTACGCTCGTATGCGAGGATCGAGACCGAGTACTCTCGGTGACGTGCGAGTATGCTCGCATGGAGGAACGAAGGACGGTTCCTGGGGCCGAGTACGTTTGGTCGGAATACGAGTATTCTCGTATCGGGGTCTAGAGTCGAGTATGCTCGGCGGGACACGGGTGTTCTCGTAACGTGTGGAAGCGGTTCCTGGAGCCGAGTATGCTCGGTCGGTGCACGAGTATGCTCGTTCTCGTGGGGCTGCTGGACATAGGCTTCGAGTACTCTCGAAGGATTGCGAGTGCTCTCGCAATAGGATGTTCGCTGGCGAGCAGCGAACAGGCTCTGGTCTCAAGGCGTACAGCCGGGCCTCTTTTATACCCGGCTGTCGCCCGACTGGCGTAGGATCGGCAAGCATCGGCGGCCTAGCCGGCGGACCCCCATCTGGTAATTTTCGGAACGGTCGGGTGTGGGGGGCCGTCCGGCGATTGACAGTCGGTGTTTATAAAATTATTTATCGGCGCTCGATGCGCCCTTTTTGGCTACGGACGATGTTCGGTCCGTAGCCGTGACGATGCATGCTGCATCGTTACAGCATGAACGAATAAAATAAATCGACAAGTGGTCGATTCAACATACGACAAATAATCGTTATCTGTTCGGGTTCTTTCTGTTCCGATTTTCGGAATGAGTTCTTTTTTCCAAGATTCAATGTTTATTAAATCATCGTCTTCTTATTGGATTGCTTTTCATAGAGTATACATAGTTTCCTTTATTTAATCTTTTAATATAAAACGAACATAATCTGTTTGTGTTTTGTAATTATTATTACCTTCACATTGAACAGAACGGCTTCACAGAAGTGTAAAAACGATTCAAATAAATTTTGCTACATCTGTGATGAATATCTCACAGAGAAACAAAGTAATCCCTTGATCTTGCCTTAGTTGGCTAACCTAAGCCAAGGTCAAAGGAAAATAATCAGTTTTGTCCACCATATTAGATCCGCCATTTTAAATTTTAAAAATCTAATTTTAGATTTTGATTCAGCGACCTCACAAACTTTGATATTAAAATTATCATGTAATTCCTAAAAATTTTTTTTTAAAAACATTTTTCTCACGAAATGTTCTTTGCCTGACAGCAGAGAGCTTATCTTGACGAAAAAAATCGTATAAAGTTTTAAAAAATCAGTTTTGAAGGTCAAAATTGTCACTTTAAGAAGGCGTAAGCCGAAGTAAAAAAAAATTTATTTAACCTGCGAAAAAAAATCATAGATATGCCAAAAAACATTATTTCCTTTTAACCTCATTTTTCTCAAAAACCTGACGTGATAGAGCAATTTTGTTGCCGAATTCGGATTCAGCGCACAAAATCACGCAGGAAATGACTTTTCTTTTTCAAAATGCAGGACCATACAGGCTTATGTTATTGAACTTTCCACGCGAGGTTTTTAACTTTCAGTTGCAAACTCATGTGGAATCTCGCTTCGCGTGGAAAGTGTATGCGTGGAGGCAGTGTGTTTAAACTTCTCCCCCTCCTCCTTCGGGGGCGCTCCACCATCAAAAAACTATACACATAGGGTCTGGATTGAATTTAACTTTGCGTAGAAATTCGTAAACCCATGTGGAATCTCGCTTTGCGTTAAAAGTGTACGATGATGTATTCAATAAATGTTTTTTAATAACTTTCTAATAAACAACTAGTGTCGACTATAATATTTTGATTGTTACTCTGGGATATGTTCTTGACAACATATGTTAAGGTCATTGACTTTTAAAGATGCTGACCTTATGTGAATATTTACCAAATTTTATTTTATAAAATGGATTATGTAAAATTTATAATACTTCCAATGATGCAATTGTTGCCAAAAATATAGAAAGTAAGTAAAGTTAGATACATAAAGAAAATAATGTAAAAAACAGCAGACGAAACAGTTCTTGTTTCAGTTGATTGTACTTTCCACACATAAATGACAGTATACGTTTATATGTACACTATTGTGACATTGATGGTTGGAGATTATTCAATGTAATGGTTTGCGAACAATTTAAATGTTGCAAGTTTATTTTACAAAACTAAAAGTTAATAAAAATTGGTTTCTACATATACATATTTCAAATTTGACGAGAAAAATCGTTATGCTACTATTGCTACTTTTTGCTACGTCTTTCTGTTCTTCACGCACGAAATTATGTCGTCATTGTTTTAAAAATTATTCAACAATATATTTATTGTAACAACGTGGTTAATGTTCGCAAAATTTAAATACGATTTTTCTAACTTTATCTAAATCGTATTTATCTAATTCTATTCAATTATAATATATTACAATTTTTTGTAAATATTTTGAAAGTAATTTTTCTATAATTTAGACAAAATTGTCCGACTTTTGTCTAATTAATTTATGAAAATTATTGAATAAATATATTGTTAAATGAAGAATATTTTAATAACTACAAAAATGGTAAAAAAACTACAAAAATTTAAGATATTGCCTGACATCGCATATATTTATTTCTTAAAGTTTTTCAAATTAATCTTGAATAATTGAGAAATCGTTGAAACTACTTTAAATTAAAAAAATCTAAAATCAGAGAACACCTATAGCACACTCTGCACTTGGTACGTCTGTTGGCAATTTAACTCGAATGCAACAAGTTTTGCGTTCACTGACACGGGCATCGACGCCGCAACGAAGAGACGACGGAGATGGCGAAAGAGGACAGCGACGGAGACCGACGACGCCGAGGTTGCGCAGCCACTCGACGTTGGGACGCCATCGTCGAAGGACGCATGAATATGTATACTGTCGTCGCGATCGCAACCGAATGAACTTCGACGACGGCGATTCGCTTGTGATCCGCTTGCGCGTAATATATTCGATGCGATATAATACCGAAATATATTAACGCTGATCACTCATCAATGATTGAAGCGCAGTGTCAGTGAACTCCAGTGAACTTCAAAGTTTTATTTGGCGGATCCTTATTCTACTTCCATAGTGCCGGTTGGTCATGTCAAGTAAAAGATTTTTCATATTTATTTAACAAAAAATTAACAGATTGTATTTATTAATTGAATTAATTAATTAATTATTTTTATATCAAGATTTTGTAAACTTTTGTTCGAAAATATATATTTTTTGATTGGAAATTAAGATTATTAATTGAAGGAATTAAAATATTTATTTTTTCTCAATAGAATTTATTTTCTTAGTTTTTAATAATTACTTTTTTACAGATAAATTTTTTAACAGTTGTAACGTAATTATACAATACAAATAATTTTTATTGATGAAGCTAATTGTCATTAACTTTGATATATTTTTTCTATTTAGGAAAAATAAATCTTTTAATTCCTTCGATTAATAATTTTAATTTGCAATCAAGAAATATATAGTTTCCAAATAAAAGTTTACAAAATCTTAAAACAAAAATAATTTAAATATATTTAAATTGAATATTATTAAACGATAAGAAGTTTAAGATTTTACTATAAATTGTTTTAAAAAAACTTTGATTAATAATATGAAGAATATCGTGAAAGAAATTAAATTGTGGGTTGGTTTATGCATCCTAAAATTTAATTAATTTTACATTACAAAGTACAACTCTGTAGCATTTACTCGTAGTAATTAATTATTTTCAAGAATTTTTTATACCGTAACATATATTTTACTTCTTAAAAATTCAACGAGTATTATATGAATTTTAAGAAGATGTAAATAAAATTTGTAAATGTCTTCTCTTATTATATTGTAATTTAATTATTTAGGAATAAAAATTATCTAATGACTTAATTCCAATATTTAAAAGATGGAAACAAGCATAATTTGACGCTGACTTTCTTCTTTACAATAATTACGATTCTTAATACATAAAAAGATGTAAATGACACAAATTTATATCAGGATTTAATCATTTATATTATTAAAACTTTAATTATTTGAATTTTTTATTTTAAATTAATATTACAATAAAATCTATTAATTTTGAGTCTTAAAATATAATTATTAAGAAAAATAATTAATAAAATTTAGAAATTTTATCATAAAGAAAGTATTGTAAAAATTATTGTAAAAAAATTAATTAGAACTAAATTAGAAATTAATTAAAACTTAGTTTAATTAAAATTAATTGGCTTAAATAAAATTAATCGCATATCAGAAAATTGAAATTGCAAAATTTAAAAACTCTGAGATAAGTTCTAAAAAAACATTATCTTGATTATTTTATTAATTATTTTGATTTTAATATTACCAGAATGAAACCAGAAACGAGTGTCAAATAATATTTATTAGCTTATTATATGAAAATAACATTTTCTTTTTATTATTATTATATTATTATATTATTATTATATTTATTATTATATTATCCTTTATATCTTATTTATTTCTTATAAATTTATTTAAAGTAATCGAATTACAATGTTAACTTACTTGAATATTTATTAAATGTGAAAATATTACACGATCGAAGTTAATTGGCAGATAGACCAACGCTAGATATTTGTTTAGTCATATATTGTAACAATACTTATTTGACATAAACATAAACGTTTTGATCATTATACTAGATCATTTTTATTGTTTCTAAATTTATTTGTTACAAAAAATAATTTACAATGTATTTTAATATATAAATTCTTGAACACTTCTTATAAGTAAATCGCCTAGTCAATTTGCATTTTATCCTCTTAATTACATTGTTATATTTCATTGTTGTCCAATTTTTTTGTGTTTCTATGATGTTTCACATTTGTTTGTTTTTTAAGTACATAATTATTTAGTTTATATTAAAAATTGGTCCAAAACTTTTTGAATACATTTTATTTTTAATATTTAAAGAAATTATTTGTGTATTATCAATTAACTACGCTGTCCGAGGCTATATATTTTTAAACGAGACTGACTTACTTAAAAATATTAGTCATAAGAATAAAATATATAAAAAGTCTCAAATGATTAAAACAATTATATAAAATTATCAGGAGCGCAAAGAGCCACAATGCCAGATCTTAGTGCGAAAAATCATATAATCATATTAGAATATGTACACATAAAAATGCTTGCAACGCAATATACAAACGTTTTGACCTGACATCAGGCCTTTTTCTGTGTACAATAATAAATAATGAATAAATCTCGCACGCAATCATTTAACAAATTAATTAAAATAAGATATATTAAACTTGAGATACGCAATGCATAAATTGCAGGAACGGCGGATAAAAAAAAAATTGAATATTGCTTAATATGTATAATATTTGTCAATTAGAACATTGATCATAAATTTCAAGAAATAGCACTTTAAGATATTTTGATGATACATGTATTTTAATTAATATCAAAATATAGTACTAGATTATTAAAAGTAAACGAAATAATATTATAAATAGATACTTTATTTTATTTATAACGCTTTAATATATTGAGCTTTTTTTATCTCATTGTCAATAGGTACAGTTTTTGCTTCATTATTACTAATTTTAATTTTTCTACAATATATTTTTTTCAAAATGAAACTATTTTAAATAATATGCAATGAAACAAAATTCATATGTATTTCTTCTACAGTAGACTCTCTCTCTCTCTCTCTCTCTCTCTCTCTCTCTCTCTCTCTCTCTCTCTCTCTCTCTCTCTCTCTCTCTCTCTCTCTCTCTCTCTCTCTCTCTCTCTCTCTCTCTCTCTCTCTCTCTCTCTCTCTCTCTCTCTCTCTCTCTCTCTCTCTCTCTCTCTCTCTCTCTCTCTCTCTCTCTCTCTCTCTCTCTCTCTCTCTCTCTCTCTCTCTCTCTCTCTCTCTCTCTCTCTCTCTCTCTCTCTCTCTCTCTCTCTCTCTCTCTCTCTCTCTCTCTCTCTCTCTCTCTCTCTCTCTCTCTCTCTCTCTCTCTCTCTCTCTCTCTCTCTCTCTCTCTCTCTCTCTCTCTCTCTCTCTCTCTCTCTCTCTCTCTCTCTCTCTCTCTCTCTCTCTCTCTCTCTCTCTCTCTCTCTCTCTCTCTCTCTCTCTCTCTCTCTCTCTCTCTCTCTCTCTCTCTCTCTCTCTCTCTCTCTCTCCCTCTCTCTCTCTCTTTCTCTCCCCTCCCTCCCTTCCTCCCTCCCCCTTTCCTCCCCCCTCCACCTCCCTCCCCCTCCACCTCCCTCCCCCTTCCTCTCTCTTTCTCTCTTTCCCTCTCTTTCTCTCTCTCTCCCTCCCCCTTCTCTCCCTCCCCTTCCCCTTCCCTCTCTCTCTCTCTCTTTTTCTCGTTATTATCTGACAGCTAAAATACAACACTTGATCATGTGTTGAACTGCGAATGCGGCTAATGCAGGAGTACTAATGTAATGTCTTGGCCTTCCACCTTAGAATCAATATACTTTGTCGATCGGTTATCTCATGAATTACTGATCGACTGTTCAAATATTAAATATTTTTGAAGCTTTCAAATATTTTATCTGAATTTTTCGTAATTCAGAGAACCGGTAAATTCGAAGTTCGTAAAATCTTCGGTATATTAAATATTATACATTTATGCGGGCGTAAATACACATATACGCACGCGCATGCACGCCTTAATGTTGCTATGTGTGTGCATATGTACAAAGAAATAAAAAGCAACTATTTGTATTTGTATAAACTAATTCCATAAGCGAGAAACAACAAAAACATAATTTCAATTATTATCTAAATAGAAATTATTTTAATTAAAATTTAATTTAATAAATTATTGTTTAAATACATATACATATAATTGCAAATAAATAAATTGTTTTTATTTAAATTGTTTTTGTTTTAAATAAATATTTTTATACCTCACTTGTTATCTGAATAAGAGTTGGCAAATAAGATCTTTAGGAAAAGTGAACATTTTTTGTTTATTAAAATTTTTATTAATTGTTTTCCATATTGCGTGTAATGTTTTTGACATACTTGTAAATTTATAAATGTACATGTACATTTTCATTTTATATGTAAAGTGAGTTTACATTATTTAAAATTTATTTAATATTTCATAAATTTCAAGATTGAATACTTTAAAAATTTCATTGATGTACTTAAATTAATATCAAATATTAGATCAAACATTAATAGATTTTTTTAATTAGACAAAATGATATAAAAATGTTATGTTAATTAGACAAAATGTTATAAATAACTTTTTATTTTTTATTTATTATGCTTTGTTAGATTTATTGTTTTCTTTTGAAAAGAAAACACTACTTAACACATCTATATTTGGAAAATTACATTCCATATTTTTAAACATTAAGTATTATTTAACATTAAAAGACTTTTATTTGTGATAAAATTTCTAGAAAGTATTAGTCATTAATAGATTAAGTAGAAAGAAACAAAATAAAAAGTTATAAGATATGATATTTCGTGTCATTAGTATATTTAGATAAAGCGTGATAATTTTGCAATAAAACCGAATTAAATAGGCCAAAAAAATATAATACTACGTATGAATTTATAATTTAATAATTGCTATAAATGAATCTAATTTGAACTGATTATATTGCTATGGTTCTGTATCAACATTGTTATTGCTTTTATTAGTTTAAACAGTGGAAGACATTCTAAATAATATGTAGATTAAGTAAGATAAGAAACGAGTGTATAAATCATAATAGAAAATTGATGCTTGAAATGTGTTACGCACGCATATATTTCGTGCAATAACAGAAGGGATAATTACCGAAATGATTAAACTGAAGATAGAAAAGATATTAGTAATGCCGAGTATGTACACTCGTAAAGGAATGAAATTATGAGAATGACAAAATCTGATGTATACAATTTCAGTTATTAATCGACGGACCTGCAGTGAAAACTGCAATTGCGAAATAAAAGTGGTAGATTCATCGGGAATTCTTAACGCTCACATGACACATGATCAATTGACTAGTGTAGTGGAGATCTCAAAATGGAGATTTATCAACATAAATCTCCATTTTGAGATCTCTCTCTCTATATTGAAAAGCAACCTTTTCAATATAGAGAATCTTGAAATTGAAATATTAAAAACGCTGCACACTCCACTCGCTTATGGTGTATTCAGTCTACTTTCTTAGACAGTTTTTAAGCACACGTTAATCAATGTATACATTTATTACATACTAAGAATATACTAAAGAAAATATTGTCTTATTTTCATAATAATACAAATTGTATTGAAATATAACACATGATTTTAATCGTGTAAAATCTATTGATTAAATAATTTCAAATATTTTATAATCTGCATTACAGATAAAGTACTAGGTGCGCAACTAAGTTTCCGGGTTTCACACATGAATGGCGCTAACGATACATGTAGTCGATATACATGTCTAAAGTTGTGTTTTTTTATTAACTTGGACATCTGTCAACAATAACCAGTTATAATACCAACACATATCGCAACGCAAAAATTTTTTTTCTAACAATAAAGATGTCGAGTTTTGTGCCAACTAAACAGCATTTGCGGGAAGCTTTGCTTTTCTGCTTCAACTTGAAAGAAAATGCAGCTGAAGCAGGTCGTTTGCTTAAGAAAGCCTACGGCAAACATGCACCATCGAAAACTACCTGTAAAGATTGGTTTAAACGCTTCAGAAGTGGCGATTTCGACACTGAGGACAAGGAGCGCTCCGGAAGACCAAAAACATTTGAGGACGCCGATCTGCAAGCGTTATTGGATGAAAATGATACGCAAACACAAGACAACAACAACTGATAAATTTGAACCATGCATTGCTCGAAAAACGGCCAGAATGGGACACGAGACACGAACGAGTAATATTGCAGCACGACAACGCTCCGTGCCATCGCACTTCCATCGTCCAGGACACCATCAAAACGCTGAAATGGGATCTGCTACCGCACCCGCTGTATTCACCAGACCTGGCCCCTTCCGATTATCACTTGTTCCGGTCGATGGCGCATGGCTTGGCTGGGCTACACTTGGCCAATTTCGAAGAAGTGCAGAATTGGTTGGATGAATGGTTTCGATTCAAAGACGCGTCGTTTTATCGTCGCGGTATTCATGTATTGCCAGAGAGATGGCAAAAATGTGTAGCTAGCGAGGGACGATATTTTGAATAAACCGTTTTTTGTATTTCTCTTGAAATTTTCCATTTTGCATTGATAAAAAAAACCCGGAAACTTAGTTGCGCACCTAGTATATATATATTTTTTTAAATTATTTATTAAATCTATCTGTTATTAAAATCTATCTTTAATTCAAATCTTTCGTTATATTCTAATAACTTATCATGTTTCTGTAGAAATTTAGATCTTATTTTCAATTTTTCAATTAATTTCAATCTTCAATTTTTATTTTTTAATTCTCAGTTAATATATTTTTCATTATATTGCAAATATAGTAAATACTGATCTTGCAGAATTAATTGATCAAATAAGCAGATTTTTTTTTCATCAGATCACTAAACTTTTTTCTACAATTAAAAGAGTGCAGGTCAAGTAAGGACATACGGAAGTAGTGGCGGCCTCATCTTGCGAATGATCGAGACTGAAAATCAGTTAGGTTCACATACCGACAAAGTGGAACAGAACGAAGAGAAGGAGACAACGGCGGTCGGTGATCATAACGAGAGTGAGAAAGAAGCTGGTAACACTACGACCACGACGATATTAAACAACGTAGGTGAGAGTACATTATCTTGTAAGATTATTTTTAATAATTAAGAGTATATCCAGATAAACATGTGAAAGAACATAAGCATATGTATTATACAATCCAATATAAAGAATTATATTTCTCATTTTTTTTTTAACTTTTTAAAATTTTGTTTTGGATATTATGTTAATTTTTTTTATTATATATTTAGACTAAAACATAATATAGAATGTCACGAAGAGATACGATGATGGTTTAAAAGTGAAGATAAAAAGATAAGAAAAATGTAAAATGAAATACAAATATTCTCTTAATGCATTTATTTAATTGTTATTCTCAATATTAATCACTATTTGTCAAAACATTTGTTTAACTTAGGCACGAGTTTTTGTATTTCGTCATTATAATCTTTGCTGTTTACTGCTGCATACTGCTATAGAATACAACTTTATTTTTCATCTTTTTATCTTTATAAAACTTTTTATTAGCCAGATATTTTTTTATAAACAAAAACAAGTAAAAATAAACTTTGTATTGATATTTTGCAATTTAATATTTTGCAACAATTGCTGCGTGATGTCTGCGAGCAACTGTGTGTTATCGTACAATAAGTAAATACTGTGTATTAACACACATTCTCCTCTTTCATTTTAATTTACGGATCTGAATCTTTTTAATGTAATACCTGCTTTAATTGCCGATTGTTTGACTGTCATTATTTATATTTGTGCATAAATTTTATCTAAGCGTTTTTCTATGTTTTTCTTATTTTCATTTAAACATTTTTTTTTAATGAAAAAAATTTTTATTTAAATTAAAAGAAAAGCAAATAGCAAAGACAAAAAGAAGTCACTAAGTTCAACTTCGAATATCCTGATATACTTTTGTAGTTTATTTCAGGAAAATATAGAGATTAGTTCAGTGCAACTAACAAGGGGAACACCAGAGATTGCCCCCTCCGATTTCGCTGAATTTTATATATGTTGTAAAAGTACCCTCCCACTAATTCATCGTGAAATAATAAGACCCACTTCTCAAGCATTCGCGAAAAAACGCGTTTAAAGATTTACGTGCGCGTAATGTATCGTGCAATAAGAACAGATTGACAGCTAAGCGGCGTGGCTTAGGATAATGCGCCTGATTACTACGCTGCATATTGCTGGTTAAATCTTATTTTTTCAAAAAAATTTTTTTTTTAATCTTTATTGCAGCGTATTACCAGAGCTTGGAATTATTTCAGCTTTTCGGCCGTTTTTTGTGGTATACGCCTCCTTTTCTCTCCTTACTGCGCGCGCCGCAGCTAGGGCCAGCGTCGCCGAGCGTTACGAGCGGCGCTATCCGATTAATGTTAAAAAAATTTATTAACAATATTTTTTTCCTCAATAGCAATAGTACCTCATGGGTGACGTGGAAATCTATTGAAATATTTCCACATAATAAATTTTAAAATAAAAAAAATATTTTTAATAAATTTTTTTAACTTTTAATGATCAAGAGAGAAGAATCCAACATTTATCGGATAGCGCTGCTTCTAACGCTCGGCGGCGCTGGTCCTAGCGGCTGCCGCGCGGTAAGGAGAGAAAAGGAGGCGTATATCACGAGAATCGACCGAAAAGCTGAAATAATTCCGAGCACTGGTATTACTATGGTGAGCACCTTTAAATATTTGACCTGAAAAATTACTGTTTTAATTATAAAATTTATTATATTTAAGAATTATAAAATTTATTTATTTACTGTTTTTAAATTTATGTAATTAAAATTTATATAATTTTAAGATGTGTTATGCAATAAACGTTATTAAATTGAAATTTATTTGTTATTCAAGAAAAAATTTCAAATAATTTTTTACTTTTGCCACGATTTTTATTCTTGTCGCAATGACTACACAGAAAGTCGTTTCTTGGTAAAGGTATCGGTGTAATCATATTCGCTACCAGAGAACTTATTTTCTTTGTGTGACACTGTGAGATAGTTTAAACGGTTTTAAGACCGTTGGGTTTATTCGAGCCACAGCTAGCGATTTTGTTTATTAAAAATTAAAATCTTATGAATTACAAACGTAATAAAAGATTGAAATTTTCTTATTGACTTTTTCCTCTTACTTTCCTTTCCTTTGCTTTCCATTTGTATTATAAAATGTTCTCATTGCATAACACATCTTAAAATTATGTAAATTTTAATTACATAACTTTGAAAACAGTAAATAAATAATTTTTATAATTCTTAAATATAATAAATTTTATAATTAAAACAGTAATTTTTTAGGTTAAATATTTAAAAGTACACACCATAATAATATGCTGCAATAAAAATTAAAAAAAATTTTTTTTAAAATAAGATTTAAACCAGCGATATACAGCGCAGTGGTCAGGCGCCTTATCCACTAAGCCACGCTGTTTAGTTGCCAATCTGTTCTTACTGTACGCTACATTATGCGCACGTAAATCTTTAAACGTGTTTTTTTCGCGAATGCTTGGGAAGTGGGTCCTATTATTTTACGATGAATTAGTGGGAGGGTACTTCTACAACATATATAAAATTCAGCAAAATTGGAGGAGGTAATCTCTGGTGTTCCCGTTGTAAGTTGCTCAACTCGTCAGTTTAGTTCACTTGTCGATCTATCCGTAAGTGTTCTAACTAGCGCTCGGAATTTTCAGGTGATCGATCAGTTGAGACCGTTCTAACTTTGAGTTCGGACATTTCTAGCTGAAGATATGTTTGAGCAGATCCAACTGTTCGTCTCCTCCCCCCCCCCCCTCTCTCTCTCTCTCTCTCTCTCTCTCTCTCTCTCTCTCTCTCTCTCTCTCTCTCTCTCTCTCTCTCTCTCTCTCTCTCTTTCTCTCTCTCTCTTTCTCTCTCTCTCTTTCTCTCTCTCTCTCTCTGTCTCTTTTTCTCTCTCTTACTCTCCTCCTTCTGCAGAAAAGTCAGCTCTTCAGCTTTCATTTTTTATTTGAAATGCATACTAGTTTTACTTTATTTGTTTTGTCCGAGCTTACATTTAAACTGTTCGAATTATCCGAAATGTTTGAACTTGACGCTATTTTTTTTAATTGGTTGAATAGTTTAAACATATAACATCGAATCTTTTGTCTGAGAAGCTTTAATTCTAACTGCATGATTATTTTAGATATTAGTATTAAAATCTTAGAATTTTTAGTTTTAAGTATTTATAAACGGATTATACCTCTTGAAATAAATCAATTACTTTTTATAAATGTTTTTCTCATTTTTTCTCTATTTTTCCTTATTTGGATAAGATGTTTAAAATGTCTACTGTTGCATTTCTTTCTTTAGAAAGCTACGCAATTGAAGCTATCAAATTAAAAAAATAGATTTTTTTATTCATCTTTGCATGATAAGTTACTTTTTTGTTGTGTCGTTTTTCATTTATATCGTGATTTATTAAATGTGCTATTTATAATCAATTTCAAGTAATTCTGACTTTTTCATACAGCTACGATGAAGAAAGAGGAACAAGAAGTATTGCAAACTCGCGAAGATTCGCCAAAGGGCGGTACCGCGAGCATTGCGACGCCCATGGCAATATCGGCGATACCGGTGGACGACATTGAGGATGAGGAGGATGAGGAGGAAGAGGAAGAGAACGTTGAGGGTGAAGAAGAGGAAGAAGAGAGAGACGAGAAGGGTGGAATTGCAGTGGAGGGTGTAATGACGACGCAAGAAGAGGTTGGGGGTGTGTTGATCGGCGGTGAGGGTGGGGGTGGAGGCGGCATGGCCGGTTACTGGAGGCAGAGTAGACCCTCCAGTCCCCGCATGCCGCCTCCGGAGCAGTCGGAACAGTCGAGCCGACCCAAGAGCCGGCACGAGCCACAAGGCGCAAGATATAACAATCTAGGCTACTGGCGAGCGAGAAGGGTCACTTTTTACAAAAATGGCGATCCCTACTTTCCTGGCATCGAGTTCAGGTAAGTGTTAGAATCGAAGCAATATCATTCTAGTCCAAGCTAGTCATAGTTGAAAAAGAAATAGATTAATTTATTTGCAGATTTGTTATACAATTATATATGTAAATATATAAATATATATATATATATATATGCATATAAATATATATATGTATATTAGGCTTATAAATATAATTTTTTTTTAATCTGATATAAACAGAACATACAATAAAATATACAATCAATTCTTTTAAAGAATATTCTATTACTATATGTCGTGTATACTTTACTTTGATATATATATATATATATATATATATATATATATATATATATGCAAAAGATACTTTTATTATTTCAATATTATTTCAAAGTACGAACAATACTTAATGATTATTATATAACTTTTTAGTGTTTTTAAGTTTTTAAAAATATAAATGAAAGAATTAAATTATTTATTATTTTTAATATATGTGTGTGGTGTATAAAATGCAGTAAAATTGTTTTCACTAATATTAAATTACATAAAACTATTTAATTTTTTTACATGAGATTTTTTTTAAATATAAAATTTATATTATATAAATATTTTTAACATTTTAATGTCTGTGTTTAATGTTTTCGATAATTTAAAAATTATCAAAAAATATTGAAAATTTTTCCTAAGTTTATACGTTTTTACAAATTTATAATACAAAAAAATATTTCGTAAAAGAGTAGTGATAATTTTAAAGAATCATATTGTTTTAATGTGCTATACAACTTTTAATGAGTTTTATTGTTAAATGAAATTTATTTGTGAGATCATTCTCTTTCTTATCTTTTGTAAAATTAAAAATATTATAAAATTCTTCAGTTTATAATCAATAATAATATATTTTATTAGCTTTTTGTTTTTAAATGTCATGATTAAGATTCTTCTTAGTAAGTATTTAAATTGTTCAAGACACAAGAAAAATAGTTTTTATCAAAAAGATATATGTATTTTTACTTAAACTAAAAATATTGCTATTAGCAATGTTCTTATTGTAAAGCTCTGGAGTTTTGAGGTTAACTTCGAAGATATTAAAAGCAACATTCTAATTGCCGGAAACAAAAAAAATGTTAATAAGGCTTGTATAAGATAAATGTAAATGTTCAAACGTAAAAAAGTCAATCAATGTAAATTCGAGGTATTGAAACGTTTTGATCGTTTATTTCGATTATGCAATATCAATTACAAGATAATATCAGTAACTAAAATTGATGGATGATATGAATGTAAACGTGACATAATAAACATTATACATTTGTTTCTTGATTTATGTAGTAATTTTTACTCACAAGGAAAGACATACAAGTGTCTCTCTTTGACAAACTTTGAATATGTTGTAGAGTAGCTAAAAATAAAGATACTTTTTTATGTATTTTTTTATATGTTTTTTTAGGGGTTGAAACAATCCCTACAAACTGACACGGTATATTTGATTTTGAGAGAATATCGTGAAAACTAGTAGTACTAGTAGTAAGTTGTACGGTATTTAATGCTCTTTACAATTGTGCATTTATGAATTTTTTAAATATTATATTTTTTTATGTACCCTTTTCTCCCCCTTTATTTTTGCAAATTTCAAAATTTTTTCTAATTCCTGAAAATAATTTGTAATTTTATACAAACAATAAAAGAGTCACATATATTAGAAGATTGACATTTTTACAGACGACTCCAGGATCTCCTTAAGTTTATGCCGGAAATGATAAAGTTCACAAAATAGAAATTTCCAAAGTTTGAACATTTGTGTTTGTTTTATATAAGCTTATTATTTAATTATTTTTATTAAATGAGACTTTGTAACGTTTATATCAAAAATATAACATTGCATTTTTTGAAGATTTATTCTAGTTTACCTTAGTTCTTTGTTTTAATATATATTTAATATATACAGCTGTATATTATATACAGGATGTCCGGAAACTGGTGGCACAAACGGGAAGAGAGTGAAAAATTCTACGTAAAAACATAAGTTGAAAATATAGAGTAAAAATTTTTTATACAAGGCTTTGTTTTCCAAAAAAACAACTTCAATATTTGTGTTTTCAAACATTACTAATATCGAAAGGGTGTACTTTGGGGACAAATAATAAGACAAGATGTGTTTACTTTTTCGTAGAGCGATCATTTGTTCTACTCTTTGAATAACCCGCCTATTCGGATGTCGACGATTAGAACATCGGATTCAATAGTAATTAGCTGCAGCGAAAGCGTTACCGCTACACACACCTAGCACACAAAACATGTCTGTGTTCTTTTGATATTGAGATTGATATATATAGCCATATTGATAGAATGATAGAAACTAAGTTATTGTCGACAAAAGTAAGCTACTAGGAATTCGTACGTAAGGAATCTTATCATTATTATTAACAGTGTTCACAGATATAAGTGCATGCAGAGATAATGTATAGTGAGCTCCGTTGAGATCAGACATAGTTAAGTGCATGCGTACCTGACAAATATTCAAAGTTATTTTTATTGAAAAACAAAGCCTTGTATAAAAAATTTTTATTTTACATTTTTGACTTATTTTTTCATGTAGAGTCACCTCCTTCCTGCTTGTACCATCAGTTCCCGCACATCCTATATAATAAAAACTATGAACATAAATAAAATAAATATTTATAATATAAATAGCAATATAAAAATATAAAATATAATATAAAAATAATATAAAATAAGACAAAAAATCTAATTAAATTTATTCAAAAAATTTTCAAAGATATCTTTTAAAATTATTCGGCATTAGTGTAAAAAATTCTTTAATATTTAGATTCAAACCTGGACGCGACATTGGTTCTCTGGAAGCCCTATTGGATAGATTGTCTCTTCGATTGGATTTACCAAGAGGCGCGCGCCATATTTTCTCAATGGACGGTGACCGAAAGATCAGCCTCGACGAGCTTGAGGACGGTGCCTCTTACGTAGTGTCCAGCTACAAGACTTTCAAAGTAAGTGATCTTTATCAATAACGGAATAATTGTTAGCTATTGCAAGATTATTGTAATAAAGACAGATTAAAGAAAAATTATCAAAAAAGTATACATTTAAAAAATAAAGTTTAATCAATAAAATCAAAGATAAATTTCGAATAATTGATTAAAATATCTATTTAAAATATAAAATTTTATTTTTCACAATTAACATAATTATGTAATTTTTTGATAAAAAAAGTAAATACGATTATATATAATAATTTAGATGATGTTTTGACACAAGAACGCATTCTAATGAATTTTTTAACAAATTAACGAAAGTGTTATGCGTATATTTGCATTTTTTTTTCTTTATGCTAATGTCTATAAATATGTATTAAATTTCTCTTTAAATTTCTTTTTAACAAATTTTTTTAATTTTATTTTTTTAAACAATGCTATATTTAATTAGATTCAATTCGTAATTTAATTCTTTTTAACCAATTAAATTTTTAATTTAAATATAAAATATAAAGTATTATATTACTTGAGCCGCTCAGAAGCCAAACTGGCAAACTCCATCAAACAAAAAGTAAAGAAAATTGATGAACTTATATAAACATTGTTTCTTAAAATTTCGTTTGAAATATATACACAAACAAATATTATAGAATGTATTATTAAACATGCAGCTTTTATGTTATAATGTAAAAAATACATAAAAATATATATGAATAATTGTTCATGTATTTAGAAATTTTGCATGAACTTGGGAAGTTAATCGATTTGGCAATTGAAAATCTTGAAATTACAGAAAAAATAAATACCATTGAATTTAACCATCATAAAATTATATATTATAAGAAAATTTATCATAACATTATTTATTATAGAACTTTAAATAAAAAATCAATATAGCTGTTCTATTTTTATTATTATTGTCATTAGATTCTACTATTATTCGTCAGATACATTGAAAGTACTGTCACCTTGATTTGTTCTTAAATTTTTATAATAATCGTGTTTAATGAGAGAAATATATTTCAATAAATCCATCATGTTTTTTCTCTTTTTTTTTTGTCACAGTTTTACCCGTAGGACATAACAGGTAGTAGGATAAAACAAAGGTTGGTCTATATTTTTTAGAACTAATGGTCCATCTACTTGGGATTTTTTAATATTGATAGAATCGAACTCTGTATCTTCGTTAATATTGCATTTGAATTGTACGAGGGCCATTCAATAAGTAACGAGACAAATTATTATTGCTCAAAAATGATTTATTCAATCAGTACAAAACTTTGGTTACTTTTCAACATAGTCCCCAGCAACACTTATACACTTGTCCCATTTTTCTGCTAATTTGTAAATGCCCTTGGCATAAAATTCTTTGGGTTGATCTCGAAGCCAATTTCGCACCTGATTTTTGACCTCTTCGTTGGACTGAAAATGTTTCCCTCGTAGACCCTCTTTAAGGGGTCCAAACAAATGGAAATCTGATGGGGCGAGGTCAGGGCTGTAGGGGGGATGTGGAAGGATCTCCCACCGCAGTTTCTGAGTTTTTCTTTGTGAGCGTCCGTCAGTTGTCTGGGCACCCATCTCGCACAGGTTTTCTTGTACTGCAGCTTGTTGTGAATAATGTTATGGACAGTTCCAACACTCGCACTTACTTTTTCACTTATCATTTTAACAGTGATACGCCTATTGTCCCGAATTAACGCATCAATACGAGATTCGAGAGAGGAAGTCCCAACTTCGACCGGTCGTCCACTGCGTTGCTCGTCAGAAATTTTTGTACGGCCACTTTGAAACTGCTCTACCCATTTGTAAACGTTCGAACGATTCAAACAATTTTCTCCGTACACTTTTAACATTCTTTCGTGGATTTTACTGCTTTTCTCACTTTCCGCGACTAAAAATCTGATCACGGCACGTTGTTCTTCCACGGTGCAATTCTCGAGCGGACTCGCCATCGTTAACTGAGTAAATTTGAGGTTATGTTTACAAAAATATGATTTAACAGCTGATCAGATGTCATCGCAAGGTTGCTAACTTTATGTCCTAAAAGTTTCATATGGATCAATTCAGCCGTTTTTGAGCAATAATAATTTGTCTCGTTACTTATTGAATGGCCCTCGTATAACATGTGGTTTCGATCTTTCTAACTTAATCCATTGCATTTTGAGCCAATTTACTAAATAATCCCGTAATTGTTTTTTTTTCTATTAGTTACATCCTCTAATCGTTTTGTTGAGATAAATCTTGATAAGTTATTTCAACCACATGAAACGGTGCTTTCTTCTTACAAGTTTTGATTATTTCATACCAATCGTTGAGAGAAAAAATGTTTTGAATCTTTTTTGCATGTGACTTGATAACGGAAAAATCTGAATCATTAGGCAACTGACTATGTTTACTTACTAAAAACTTCATTTTAAATAATTTAATTTTTATTTCTGTAGTTTGAACTAATTTTAATAAACTTAAAACAGTTTTAATGTTTTTATTTTTTTCGATATACTTCTGACAATTACACAGAACCACAAAAAAAATTTTTGAAAATAAACTCAAACTAGAGTAAGTGTTTCTTATAGCTTTTGGATCACTAAATCCAAATTCGTAAGTCGTTTTGCTTCATGACGTTCAGCTTTTTAGATAATCAAGAAAAATGATGAAAAATCTGTTAAAATTGAAAGAAACATTTGAGGAAAGAGCAAAAATAAATATGACATTAAAATACGGTTGCAGAACTGCTTTAAATTAATTTTGGTAAGTTAAATAAAGTGCAAAAAATAAAAAAAAATTTCCTTTACTAATGTTAGGTATTATAGCCTAACACGTCGTAAGACAAATCGACGTAAATTATTACCATTGTGCAACAAACAGTCAGGCGATCTACGTGAGTTATACTAGGTCTTTTCAGAAATGGATTTTAATTGTTACTTTTGGAAGATAAGTTAGGTAAGTTAGACATAGAGTTGAGCACGAAATAGATCAGTATAAATTTCAAAAAACTCTAAAATCGATTTGTTTTACGACATGGGTTATAATACCTAACATTAGTAAAGCAAAATTTTTTTTATTTCTTGCATTTTATTTAATTTACCAAAATATATTTAAATCAGCCACTTGCGCCCTAATATTTTTTCTCTCGTCTTCCTTCCTTTCAAATAACTTCCTTACTTTAATTCATACATTCTGATTCTCGAATAATGAGATCGATGTATGCATTTTTCGTACACTTCAGTATCTCGAATCTGAGATCAGTGTACATTTTAATGTCTTAATGCAGACAAATCAAGTTTCTATACGAAACATTAAAAATTTCGCACTAACAACCAGCGTGCTCGATAAGCCTCTTCATATATATTGATATGATATTTAAATCAGTTCTGCGACCGCATTTTAATGTCATATTTACTTTTGCTTTTTCCTCAAATGTTTCTTTCAATTTTTACAGATTTTTCATAATTTTTCTCGATTATCTAAAAAACTGGACGTGATGAAGCAAAACGGCTTACGAATTCGGATTCAGTAATCCAAAATCTATAAGAAACATCTACTCTGGTTTGAGTTTATTTCCAAAAATTTTTTTTCGTGATTCTCTGTTATTATTGAAGAATCACTATCTGATTAATTATTTTGTTTATAAATATTATTGTTCTTTGCTATTTTAAGAATTACCAAATTTATTGAAAATAAAGAAATTACTATCAAATGGAGTTAATCACAATGGATTCTGAAGTAAATTATATATTATTCATTAGGAAAAATTTTGGCTATGTTGAGATAATAAATAGAATTATAATTTATTTTATTTATAAAAAGTTAGGCACCAATCACATGCTTTGGTACTAAAATTGAAAAGATTACACAAAGTGGAGTTAGCCATTTTGGCCTCCGAGCGGCTCAATTAATACATTTGTTAATAAAAAAATATTAGTTATAAAATTGATAACCATATAAGAAAGTATTAAAAAAATAGACATAAAAATAAATCCATAGCATATGATTTGCTTTTTCTCATAGTATACGTTGAATTGTCTATAACAATTGAGAAAAAGCTAAATATTAAGCAAGAAATTATAGAAATCGAATCGTGCCTAAAAATTTTCTGACAAGAGAATTTATATTTACTGAATGTAATACGAGTGCAGTTGATTTTAGCACTGCTTCTAAATAAATATCGCTAATTTCATGATTCAAATATTCAGTGGCGGATTTAACGGTCGAAAGGGGCCCCCATAAAAAAATTATTTATTAACATTTAATGTAACCCGGGGCGACGTGTAACGCGTAAAATCGTGAAATAGACTACGGTACTTCTAATTCTATCAAAGAACATAAACGCAATGAGAAGTATCAACTTGTTACGTTTCATTTTCAGGCTGATTGAGATTGGTTTCATTTGGAGTAGGCGACACATTTTAAAAGCTACAAATGGAAAAGACAAAAATTTTAGGAGCAAATTTAATCATTAGTCATCAGATCCAACGTAATCGAGATTTGTTAAAATACGCGAACACGTTAACAAGTATTAAAAACGGGTCCTACCTACATAAAAGTGGGCTCCTTGTAACGTTTGCGGACTGGACCTTTTTTCTTAAATCCGCGACTGCAAATATTCATCTTTATTATTATGTTTTTCCATTTGTCCTTTATTAAAAAAAAATAAATATTATAGGCAATTGCTTTTTATAAAAATTTCATATAAGAAAATATATCGTTTTCTGGTTATTAGACACTTGTTCACAAAACACTTGTAATTCTTAAACATGGAAAATTTTACAAATGATAAGTTATCCGTTATTTTTATTTTATTTAGGAAGTCGTAATAATAATAACAATAGTAATAATAATAACAATAGAAGGAAGAAGTAATAAAAATTATAATAAAACCCAACATTTATGTATTATATTATTACACAGGGTGTCAATTAAGTCCCGGGACGGCTGAATATTTTCTAATGTAAGGTATTTTTGAAAAAGGTCAAGGTTATTTCTGAAGTAATTTTCAACGAGGAATTCAACGGTGACCTTCAATTTGACCTTGAGCTTGACCTTCAAGGTCATTTCAAGGTTAGGTTAGGCTGCATGTTGCAAACTACATATTTTTTCTTGAAAGCAACTATGTGTTTTCTTTATACCAATTGATTCGTCTCATTATTTTATGCATAAAAGTATTAAGGTAAGATTCCCAAAAATTGAATGTTTTACAAGATATTTTGTATTTTATGTCAAAATACTGTAATTTACAAGCCTCATAACTCGAAAAGTACTTAATAAAAAATAACTTCATTATAGTGTTTTGAAAAGCTCTTGACACCAGCTATTAGATTTTGGAATCAAAAATAAGGGTTTCTATTTAAAAAACCTAACCTAACCTTGAAATGACCTTGAAGGTCAAGCTCAAGGTCAAATTGAAGGTCACCGTTGAATTCCTCGTTGAAAATTACTTCAGAAATGACCTTGACCTTTTTCAAAAATACCTTACATAAGAAAATATTTAGCCGTCCCGGGACTTAATTGACACCCTGTATACCCAACATTATGTATTATTATACACGGTGCGGAAAAAGTACCGGGATCCTGAAATATCTCGAAAAATATTAGTTTTATAAAAAAATATTTCAAATAGAAATTGTAGGGTTTTAAGTAACGCATTGCATGGCAATATTAGCGTGACCTTGAATAGTGTTGTTAAGATCACGTAAAAATCACTTAAAAATTTTTAAATAAAAACCCTCATTTTTTATTGCATATTTTTGTAGCTAACTTTGAGAGGTTTTTAAAACGCTATAGTAAAGTTATTGTTTTTTAAGAACTTTTTGAGTTATAAGACTTGAAGAAGCATTGACTCTTTTTGTCTTATTTTGCTCATTTTGAATTGATAATTTATTTATTTGATATATGTAGGAAAAAGTAGCATAAAACGGATCTTTTTATTTATACAAACCGCCAAATTTTGCAAGAAAGATTTTGTGATCTAATTTTTTAGCTAGTTTTTTTCTAAATATTTGGAGATAATATTTCATAAATTATATTTAAATAGGAATTTTAATACAGATAAATAAAAATAAGATAACGTAATGTTGTCATGTGAGATAAGATGAACCAATTTAAATATTTTCACTGGAATGGCTCATTTTCTGTCATAAGATCCTTAATCGGAAACTTTTATAATAAATAAAGTTTGACGTATCAATAAAATTATATGACAAAATATAAAAACAATTTCAGCCCACGTTAAATTAACAAATTTGAAGTAGGAAGATCAAAGGTCCAAAGCAGGATCTTAATTGAAGGCTCGGATCAAAGAACTCGCCCAGCGCTCAAAATCCTGTCAAAGTATTGTCCAACGTCTCAAAGCATGAAAATTTTGAAAGTCGCAAAATTAATTTTTTTTTAAATATATGCTTGTAAAGAATGACGAGACGGAACTTTCTTCTATTTGTAGTTTTTTTGTTCGATGCTTATTTTTAATAATAAAAATAAAAAACTGAAAAATTTTTATCCCCAAATTCAATAAGATTTTAAGATATAAATTGTCGTAATTTGGCCAAATTTTGTTGAAATTGTTTGAAATTTGGTATACGCATGCAGTATAGTCTAGCGATGCCTACAAAACAATAAAGAAGCTGAAAATCGCCTATTGTTTAATAATAATTAATTGCAAGTTGGTAACCGTTACCACGGTAACCGGTAACCACGTTTTTTTAGTTTCGCCGATAAAAAGTATTGAGGAAACTTGAAATTTGAAACAACCTCCAGTGAGACATTTGTTCCTCACTATTGAAGGAAGGTTTCTGGAAATTTTCAGATCGATTCATTAAAAATTTGCGAAAATATGCATTTTATAAGAAAACATGCGACGCCGGCAATAATAGCTCCGCGAACGCTGAGCATCATCAGGCAGCGTACTCGCCTTCGGCTTTTCAGGACTCGATTTTTTAAAACTTTAACTATTGTTATTTGTTAAATTACTATCGTCCTAGAGACCGCGTCTCTGGAGTGTATGTGAAATATTTCGAAATAATAATAATAAAAGTATTTATTTAAAGAACCGTATAAATAATAGTTCGATATTTCGTGGGGAGTGGGCGACTGTTCAAATGTATAACCATTAAAAAATCATTACATTATTACCTAACCAATTTTCACACACTATCTTATTGTTAGAGTATTATTTGGTGTAGCAGCGCCAAGTTTTTTTGCATTATGTTTTTACTCAGATTAAATTTTATTGGATATATTTTTATTAATTTAATTAAATTTAAATTCTCTTTTAAACTAATTTATTGTACATTTTTTAAAATCGGTGTTAGTTTTTGTTAATGTATGTTTCGCAGGAAATATAAAATAATTTTTTTTTTGTAGTAATATGTATAATTTTTTATTTCCATTTGGCTCCATTTTCTGATATCATATTTTTTATAAGTAGAATATATAACAGATATTTTTTATTTAAAATGTACAATAGCTTTTTCATACATAAATTTAAATATACAACAGTTTTTTCTGAAAAGTTTAAATATATACGACAGTTTTTTTTTTATAGAAGTATATGTATAACACTTTTAATAATTGCATATACTTGATACCTTTTTTGTACCTTTTTTTAAAAAAAGTAAATTTTTTATTTGATATCATTCCTTTTTTAAATATTATAAAAGGTTCCGCAATGGAACATTTATTTTTCACAATTATTCTAAAAATAAAATTATTTGTAATCTATTTCTATTTACTTCAACCTATTAAACTCAATAAACTTTGATTTAAAATAAAATTTCTATATTACTTTAATAATATAAAAAGTATCAAGAATGATCGATTATATAATCAATTTTAAAAATAATAATTCTAAATATTAGAATTTATTTGAACAACATTTAAATAAAAACCAAAATTCTGATTTTTCTAAAATTAATTCTAGATTTAAACTTTAATACATTTTTCAATTAAAAAAAAAAAAAAAAAAAAAAAAAATAATGTTTTGAAATTACAACACAATGTTGTAAATTGTTAATCTCTCCCAAAAAAAACACTGGAAGGGTTAATTTAGGTTAATTTATGTTCGCGAAAAACACGCGGATTGTGTGTGCTAGACGAGGCAATAATCTTAAGAAAAATCAAAAATATGTATGTTCGGTTAAACGACGCAATACATGGTTCTCAGTTTTGTTGGTTCCAAACAGTCGAAATAAAATGAGGCTCGTTTATTGCACCATACTGTGAATGTCAAATAATGAAAATTAATAAAAAGTGATTAAATTAGTGAAGATTGAATAAATAAACAGAATTAGTCAAATATAATTTCGATAGAATATATTTTATAATTATTAAAATTTAAACAGAAGTCAATAAATTGCAAAACTATAGTCGTTGATATTCTTATGACATACATATGCCTAGGCAAGTCTAACTGATTCTGAAATATCCAAAAATATTGTTGCTTCCAAGATGGTTCTTTGTCTCAGTTAGGTAACTTTTAACTAATTCAAATTCAACTTAATGCAACGATGATTAATTTTATAAAAATTTGACTCCTATAAAATTAATCATCGTTGCATTAAGTTGAATTTGAATTAGTTAAAAGTTACCTAACTGAGACAAAGAACCATCTTGGAAGCAACAATATTTTTGGATATTTCAGAATCAGTTAGACTTGCCTAGGCATATGTATGCCATAAGAATATCAACCTTGTACCAACAGAATTGTTAAATTAAAAAAAAGAACGTACCTCATTGTAATTACTATAAATTTCGATGTAACTTGTCATGATAAAACTGTAAGGTAGCTGAACTTCCAAATTGTTTAATATGTTCGACCTTTTTGATTGATACGTGTTTTACAAAATTTGAGTAACGAATACAGCGATATGTAGAAACTAAATGTTTATTCGGTGGGAAGGACGGGAAAGTAGGAAAAAAAAGATGGTAGAGGTAGGAATATTCATAAAGAGGGGAACAATCTAAGAACTGATAGATAAGATCCGGTAATAATTCTGTATCGCTTTGCTTGTTTAGAGATGTCTTTTGTCTTTTTATATAGACCATCTTTAAGATGAGTCTCTTATTATATGATGGTTCCCTATCCAAAACTTCCACTCGATCCTAATTAAACTCGTGATTGAATTGTAATTTGTGATAAGAGATGACAGACGGAGATCCAGATCTTTTATTTATATCAGAGCGATGCTCCTGAATTCTCGTTTTTAATTGTCGTTCTGTTTGGCCTACGTATAAAGCATCGCAATCATGGCACGAAATTCTGTACTCACTACGTCACTTTGTTTCATTGGATCTAAACCATCTTTTCCCGTTTTTAAAAATGAGAATTTTAAAAATGATTGCAAGTAAAATGTTCTGGATGCACTGTTATCAGCTAGTCTTTCATCTAAAGTAAATTTTATGTTTTCAATTATCGCATTTTCATGAAGAAATCGCACTTCGTGTTTTGTTGGATGTACATTAACATCAATATTTTATGGATTAATATCTAAAGATATATAAACACTATCGATGAACCTTTTTTGGAAGATACATAGAATATATTTCTTTTGACATTCTACAGATAGCTAAAACACAGATATTTAGAAATTATTAAAATTAAAAAAGAAAAGAAATTGAAGTTGATTTTAAGCATTAAACTTATAGGAGAAATTAACCAATTGATTGTTGATAAATAAAAGGATCAACATTTTCTTATTTGTATAATTTAGATTTGTCACTAAATTTTGAATTTTTCATTTATAAGCATTTATTATCATTATTAAGCTCAACTTACAATAGCTTATAAGCAACTGGATTATTATACAATAAAGATATAACAGAATAATTACGTCATTTTAAAATATAATTTTTTATTTTTTACATAAATATATACGAATATGTTATGCCAACTTACTTTTCATATTTTTAAGTCATTTTCATTTCACTACACTATGATACCACACATTACTTATATCACCTATGTGAAGATAGCTAACCAAAATTAATTTTTCCAACTTTTAACAATTGCAGCTAATTGTTGGTCGTTTGTTGGTTATTGTTGGTCTAATTTTGACGTTGTTAATTTAATTATTACTAACAAAATAAATATTACTGTGAAGTTAGCCTATCTAACAAGAATTTTTTTTCAATTATTATGTGTCAAATCGATAGAAAATCGATTGTTGGTCTCAATTCCGTCTTCTAAGATAATTGTTAGTCAATTATTTATTTATTGTAACAAAATAATAATTTTCAATAGCGCAAATTGCGCATGCAATATATTATATATCAGGGTTGGGAAGTAACTCGTTACTTGTAACGAAGTTACAGTTACAGTTATTTTTTTTCGGTAACTCTAACTTAACTTCGTTCCTTTTTTTTCATCTATAACTGTAACTTAACTTAGTTACATATTTATGGTAACTAGTAACTAATTTAACAGTTAATTTAATATTTTATATACGGTTGTATTAATTGTAAGAATTAGGGCCTATCCAGACAAACTTGCATAGTCGCATAAACATATGCATAAGAAAAGGAACAAAATTGTCATAGGATTTGTCATATTAAGTGTAGATTCGATATTTAAATAAATAGACGGATAACCGTATAGATATTAATTATGAAATTCAACAGAAATAAACAAATTCTCATTTAAAGAATGCATTGCTACTCATTGTCAGTAATAAATTATCTTTGAAGATGATTATTATATAAGCATAAAGTTGAGACTTTAAAAAGAACTGAAAGAATTAGTCTACGATTTTTCGGAAAGTTACGACTGTTTGTGTGAAATTCGTGAATTTTTAAACTAAAAAATCTTAATCCTATAATTTTTATTCTAAGTGTATAATAATATATTTTAAATTATTTTTATTTATTAATTTTATTTTTATTTATTTATTAATTAATTTAATATTTTAAATGTATTTTTATTTTAAGTTTAAAACAATTGTGATTTATTACATATAAAATAATATAACATAAAATTAAATACCTATGTAGTATATAATAAGTTAATAAATCTTGAAATGTAAGATTCGTATATTTAGAATAGTAGTGCACATTTATTGCAAAAAAATAACTGAAAAGTAACGACTCGTTACTTTTTGAATAACTATAACTGTAACGTGTTACTTTTTAGAATCGGTAACTTGTAACTGTAACTAGTTGTTTTTTCAATGATAAGAACTGTAACTTTAACTAGATACTTTTACAAAATAACTTTCCCAACTCTGTTATATATACGGAGTGAGGCAATAACTATTACCACCTTAAATATTTTCGAATCTATAAGGTCTAGAAGAAGATTTGTGTAACTAAAGTTGCATAGTACAAAGGGGGCTATCATATGGCGGTAATATTTTAGTCCAGATGGAGACGCTTCAGAGGTATCAAGAGATCATCTTCATTTATTTAAATGGAATTTAATTTTTTATATATATCGATTTCTTGCAATATTCGGCATAAAAAGTTAAAGGGGTAAGATGGCCAAAAATTGAATAGTTTACAAAATATTTTATACTTTAGTTTGACATAATGTTACATAAACTATGAAATATCTCGTTAAATATTCATTTTTCAATTATTTTACTTCAACACTTTTATGCACAAAATAATGAGAAGAATTGATTGGTGTACAAAAACACATAGTTGTCTTTAAGCAAAAATATGATATATTATTTCAGCTACATATTTTTTCTTAAAGACAACTATGTGTTTTTTTACACCAATCGATTCCTCTCATTATTTTGTGCGTAAAAGTGTTGAGGTAAAATAATTGAAAAATGAATATTTAACGAGATATTTTATAGTTTATGTAAAATTATGTCAAATTAAAGTATAAAATATCTCGTAAACTATTCAATTTTTGGCCATCTTACCCCTTTAACTTTTTATGCCGAATATTGCAAGAAATCGATATATATAAAAAATTAAATTCCATTTAAATAAATGAAGATGATCTTGATACCTCTGAAGCATCTCTATCTGGACTAAAATTATTATCGCCATATGATAGCCCCCTTCACACCATGCAACTTTAGTTACACAAATCTTTTTCTGGACCTTATAGATTCGAAAATATTTACGGTGATAATAGTTATTGCCTCACCCTGTATATATACGAGTATGTGTAACATATTAATATCATTATAACATAACACATAATAGGAAAATTATTATAGGAAAATTGATTATTAAATGGAATTTGACATTAAGAAAGACATTAACAAATAACATTATTTCCGGTGAGACTAACTTCACGGTTGAAAATCGCGCATAATAAATACATATAATTGCAATTTAACACATATAAAGGAATGGCTCAAATGATAACAATCAATTAATATAATAGAAAGGCATAGAGAGCCGTCGCGGGATGTTAGTGCGAAATTATAATTTTTCTTAAAGAAATTAATTTGTTAGTCTACGTGAGACAGTTAAATTTGTACACCGATCTCTGGTTCGAGATACTTAAAATGTACGAAAATTTTAGTACATTGTTCTTACATATGAAGAATCAGTATGTGCTGATAGGAATTATTAGAAAGAAGGGAATAGAGAAAAAATATCAGGGCGCGAGTGGCTAAGCCGGGAATTGAACCCGGGTCTTCCGCTTGCCGGGCGAATGTTCTACCACTAAACTACTCAGACCCCACGCTTCTAACATTTATTTCTCTTAGTTTAGGAAATCAACAAATCTGTAGGACATAAACGCGTCATAATGCCCGCGTGATTTAAAACAATTTAACACATATAAAGGAATGGCTCAAATGATAACAATCAATTAATATAATAGAAATAATTCCTATATAATAATAATTCCTATCAGTACATACTGATTCTCCATATGTGAGAACAATGTACTAAAATTTTCGTACACTTTAAGTATCTCGAACCAGAGATCGATGTACAAATTTAACTGTCTCACGTAAACTAACAAATTAATTTCTTTAAGAAAAATTATAATTTCGCACTAACATCCCGCGACGGCTCTCTATGCCTTTCTATTATATTAATTGATTGTTATCATTTGAGCCATTCCTTTATATGTGTTAAATTGTTTTAAATCACGCGGGCATTATGACGCGTTTATGTCCTACAGATTTGTTGATTTCCTAAACTAAGAGAAATAAATGTTAGAAGCGTGGGGTCTGAGTAGTTTAGTGGTAGAACATTCGCCCGGCAAGCGGAAGACCCGGGTTCAATTCCCGGCTTAGCCACTCGCGCCCTGATATTTTTTCTCTATTCCCTTCTTTCTAATAATTCCTATCAGTACATACTGATTCTCCATATGTGAGAACAATGTACTAAAATTTTCGTACACTTTAAGTATCTCGAACCAGAGATCGGTGTACAAATTTAACTGTCTCACGTAGACTAACAAATTAATTTCTTTAAGAAAAATTATAATTTCGCACTAACATCCCGCGACGGCTCTCTATGCTTTTCTATTATATTAATTGACATATAATTGCATTTCAAGCAATTGATAATAAAATAAATAATATAGTAGTAATATTTCAAAATTATATACAATACACGGGTGTCCACAAAGTCCCGGAATGGTCAAATATCTCGAAAATAAAGCATTTTTGAGAAAAATGTTCTATAAGAAAGTTGTTGGGTTTTAAGTGGTGCATTACATAGCAATATTAGTGTGATTTTGAATAGCGTTGTTAAGGTCACGTAAAAATTACTTTAAAATTTTTTAATGGAAACCTTTATTTTTGATTGCATATTCTTGTAGCTGATCTCGAGAGCCTTTCAAAACACTTTAATAAAGTTTCTTTCCATTAAAAGTTTCCGAGTTATAAGGCTTAAGAAATACAGTACCGCCAGCATTAGTATTACTTGATGCGCACTACCTGGGAAATGCCTGGTCGGATTTTACATCTTTAATTGAATCTGATTGTTGAAATCGAATTACAGTTCGCTGAACAGTAGACTTTAAAATGGATGTACAATCAGAAAATGTATTGTTAAATAATGCAGCCACTGCTTCGTAAGTCCTGATATTGTCTCCGTATCCTCGCATTATAAGAACTTCTTTCTCTCTCAATGAAATACATTTTTAATTAATTGTATCAAAAAATGTATCAAAATAGTGCAGAAGCCAGGGATCGAGGGAGACGAGTAGCTTCAAACAGCTTCTTGAATAATAATGTTGTATTTAAAAAGAAAAAAGAAAGAATTTATAAAAGAAGAAACAAAGTACTACAATTCGCACTGTTGGCTTGTATTCGCTTCTCTTAGCTTTATTAGTTCCTTACAATCGCTAAGATGTCCGAATGAGGCTGTCCTGTGATGCCGGAATGAGGACGCGGCTCATGCAAAAGTTGAATGGAAGAGATGCTCACAGGGAGAAGGCACGTATGTACACAGAGAAAATTTTATATCAAAAATTACTATGTACGGTAGTAGCCGCAGACTATGAAGGAAGTATAAAAATTTTTACTATGTTTTTCACATGTGAAACATAGTACAAATTTTCGGTCCGCGGCTTTATGGTCCGCGGTTAATGCCGTACATAGTAATTTTTGATATAAAATTTTCTCCGTGTAGGGGTATGTATGTAGGTGGGGATATGTACGCGGAAATGATAAACCGTGAGGTCCTTACCTCTACCAACACACACACACACACACACACACACACACACACACACACACGCGCGCGCGCGCGCGCGCGCAATGCGCAAGATACGACCAGGCAACCTCCTCGTGGTGCGTATCGAGTAATATTAATGCTGGCGGTACTGTACCTTTGAAGCCTTATAACTCGGAAAATACTTAATGGAAAGTAACTTTATTTTTATTGTAATGTTTTGAAAATCTCTCGAGGTCAGCTACAAGAATATGCAATCAAAAATAGGGATTTCCATTAAAAAATTTTAAAGTGATTTTTACGTGACCTTAACAACGCTATCCAAGGTTACATTAACATTGCTATGTAATGCTCCACTTAAAATCCAACAACTTTCATATGAAATATTTTTTTCGAAAATGCTTTATTTTCGAGATATTTGACCGTTCCGGGACATTTTAAATATCTGTATATTCCATTCATTATTTGTAGTAAAAATACATGCTACATAGCGAACTATTTAATAATGTGCATCGCAATTATTGTATTAATAATAATACTAATAATAATACTAATAATACAATAATTATTGCATTATTAGTACAATCATTTATAATACAATACAATTAATAATACAATAATTATTGTATTATTAATACAATAATTGCGATGTACGCGATTAAATAGTTCACTATGTAGCATTTTTCACTTAAATACTAGCTAATATAATAATAGCCACATTTCTTTATTATTATACATATATTAATTTTAATTAGATTTACTATGATAGACCAAATGTTTTTTCTTCCAGCACGTATTTGTTCATATGTAAAACGGTCAAATTTCTGTACTTTTCTTTTATTGAGAGACCAACTTGCTTTTCCATTTTTAATTTTTTTTCAAGCTCTACGTATGTGTGTGACACAAACGTTTTTCTTATTTTGAATGTTTTTATGTGAGTTCTAAGTTTCAAGTTTATTAAAAACTAGAAATAATAATATTGTATGTAATACTAGTATATAATAATATTATTATATATTTACATCAAAATTGTATTATTATAAATTTATTAGATTAACATATTCTATCATTAAGAGTTATTTATAATTAATATTTTATGTTGAACATCTTAAAAGATGGAAGCTTAAAGTTATAGAAGGTTATAAAGGAATAATACTATCAATATTGTAACAGAGTATAGCTTGCCGCTAAATGTGTCAGAGTATAGATTTTTTACCCTTAAAGAGGGGCGATATGGCGACGATTTGTAAGAATATTACATATAATGCCGTCGTCGACAACGTGTGTATCTGGCCCAGATCAGTTCCTTAAAGCAGGCCGCACGCAACGCGGGATTATGTTTACTCAGTTGAGAGGGAAGTAACTTTCTTCCCTCGCCCTTTTCTTTCTCCTCGTCGTTTTATAACGATATATAGATTTTAATTCTTTTCAAGCTTCAGAAAGACAGTCAAATTAATCTTATCTAATTTGTTTTGAGGTTTTACAATCCTGTTATATACTTTCCTTTATGTTATAAGAGTATCCTATATATCATCTAATTTTTCTTTACTGTTAAAAATTTAATCAAAATTTGCTTGTCATCATCTTAGTTGTTTGCTAAATTCATTGACACAATGGATGATAAATGATTTTCTCTTGCTTTACGTCATTCGACGTTATGATCCACACCCTTCCGTTACTGCGAAGGTGTGACCAATTTAACTCATTGTGTTTCACATCATTGGTACGCTTTGATGCAGTTCCAATCTAGTTACTTCAAATTTCAATCATATGTTGGATTACCATTTAATCTAGCAAAGTGACTAATACTTATCCACAGCCCTATCATCTTACAAGATCAATCTTTTTTGATTAGCTTTATATAAAATCGATATTCTCCAATTTATAACGACAGTATGATATGTTGTAATATGATTAGATGATTTGAAGAAAAGGGAGATTTAGAAAAAGTTGGATAAGTAAAGTATCTAAATTTTAACATTTATACCGCTCATATCTCTCATATGACTTACACGAGAAAATAAACTAAAATAAATAAAATTAAAACAAAAAATTATTCTTTATCCCTTTTCAATATAAAATATTGACAAAATGATCAATTAGGATAACTATTTTTCTCAAAGATTGCAGTTCTTAGAAGAAATCTTTCCTATTTTGTGATTAACAGAGGTATAAAATAACAGGATAATAAAATATAATAATTATTTAATTAAAAATCTAAGCTTTAGAATAGACTTAAAGTTATTGATTTATTATTTAATATTTAATCTTAACTGATAGAAACTTACAAAAATTATACAAATATAACCGACAAGAAATCAAAATTTTATTCGACAAACAAAGATTGCAAGAAAACATCTTTCTTTTCAGTTCCAGTGTAGGGGTAAGTGGGGTACTACTTAAGCGAGAATGAAATTTTGACAATGACCATGTTAATAAATAATTACAAAAAATAGCTGAAACTTAGCATAAAGGAACTTTAAAATGTTTATTATAAGATTATAATGTTAAATTTTCAAAATGTGCAAACAAGTTTAATTATTATTAAGATTTTTATAAAATTTAATTTTAATTCGTTTTATCCCGTTGGTGGGATAAAATGGACCATCTCATGAAGTTAAATGGACCAAAACGAGATAATATGGATCAAGAAATAATTCAACTGATTAACTCTAAAACAAAACTTTGTATTATTTATTAAATATTTTTAAATAAGAAGAAATTAATTATTTATTTTATTATACATAAGTCTTTAGTTTTTTGTTTTACGACAAAATAAAGAAATATTTTGAAATTTGCATTTTCAGTTAAAACATTGAAATATGACGTTTTAATAAAATAAAGCATGTAAATAAAATAAATAACTATTATAAAATCTGTTTTTTGTATTTGAAAATATCATTTTCAATAAATTTCGAATTTTTTTACTTTTAGTAATGCTTTTTCGATTTTTTATGGCTTTTTCTAGTTTAAGTTTGTGTAATTTAGTAATTATTGTTAGATTATTATACCATTAGACTGTTTTTCCACATTGATAGAATCGTTTTTTTTATTTTTAATAATTATATATCACCGATGATTATTTCCTCAGAACAAAATAATAAACCTTTACATAATAAATTCAACATATAATCTGTAAAATATTTCTCAAATCAAAGCAAATATAACTAGAATAATGCAAAAAAATATATATTTAAATTTGTCCATTTTACCCTACATGATACATTATAAATTATTAATATTATCTTATTTTTGTATTATTATTTTGTAAATTATTTTTGTGAATTATTTTTTAAATGTAATTGATAAAATATTACTTTCGAATAACTAGAAACAAGGAACTTGACAAAAAATTAAAAAATATAAAGTTTTGCAATTTTAGTCACTCAAAATGCAATACTAAGAAATTAGATCACGGAATTTTACTTGCAAAATTTAACGTTTTTTTATAAATAACTCACGATAGTCTAATATATAGTATAATAATCTAACTTTTTCACGGTTGAAAAGCATCAAACATAAAAAAGGAAGCTAATCTTATGTTTATCGAGTAGAGGCACTCACTAACGAGAGTAAATGGATTATTTTACCCCGCAGTCCGTTACTCTTTCTCCTACAATTTATGGACTCAATTTTCGCTTTTTATACCAATGTATATTACATTTATTTGTAACAGATTTTGAAAACAACTCGTCGTAATGGATAGAATGCATTTTCATGGATAGAATGCATTATTCCTCGTTTTATATAAGACTATTTATTTCAAATTTTTTAATTTATGATTATGAGTCAATAAACCAATGCCAGATTTATTAAAGTGATATATTATAGCTAAGCATAATGTGACATGCACTTTTAAAGAATGCAACAATAATAATTTTATGATAAATTTTTTCTTATTTCTATAAATCATAACTTTATAAATTTTTAAAATAAAATGGCCAGAATAAAGTCTCTAAAAACATAAAGCATAAATTTGTGATATAATTTTCATACAGAAAATAGTTTTTCTATATATTTTCATAATTTTTTGTGAAATTTTATTTAAAAAAGCAAGAAAAGCAAGAAATGCTTTCTAGCACACTTTACAAATGCACATACTGTGTAATCATATTTTGATTGACGATTTTTATTATCCTACATACTATTGGAAGGTTATAAAAGGTTATAAGAACTAAATCACGAGAGGTACAAAAAACTTATTACAAATCAATACAGAATAATGAATTATTAGTATTGATACACCCAGTAAACACAAAGTAAGACTAACATTAATATTATAATTTCCCATTCAACAATATAATTGTTACGTACAAGGTATGTTATATTGCAATTACATTGTTTAATAGGGAAATTATAACATTAACGTTATGTTACTGTTAGCTTGTGTTTACTGGGCAGATACAGATACTTTGTAAATTTTGTAATGATATTATCATTAGTAACATTAATATTATAATTTCCCATTCAACAATATAATTGTTACGTACAAGGCATGTTATATTGCAATTACATTGTTTAGTAGGGAAATTATAACATTAACGTTATGTTACTGTTAGCTTGTGTTTACTGGGCAGATACAGATACTTTGTAAATTTTGTAATGATATTATCATTAGTAATATCAATAAAGATTAATGTTTTATTTTTTAATCAATGTTAATATCACATACATGTAATAATAGCGTTTATTTTAAAACTGATATTGGAAGAAAATGTTAGGGAATAATATTAATCAACTTCTAATATAATCTATATTTAATCAATATACATATTACATATCTGCAATATACATTATGTTACTAAAGATTTTATACTGTTACATCTTTTATTTAAGAAATTATGAAATGACTGAAAAATATTTTGGACTGGATAACAACTGGATTATAAACTTTTCTATTACTATGTTCTGTTTTGTGCTAAATATTGCGTTGCCCTGTTTTACATTCCTATTATCATCATTTCTGACGGCTTGACGTGTTGTATACGTCCTTACACCATTGCGATAAGGATACATGCCATTAATTAGGGTTTTATTATATGTTCGTTCACCTTCGCTCTCTTTCCTCAGCACAAATTGCGTGTTTGTTCCTCGTGTTACTTGGCATGTTATTGGTGACCTAATTATTATCAAAAAATTACTATTATATTATGTGAGCCATGTGTAATTTTTGAAATGTGAACTACGACTAGCGCAACTGTTTTATGAATATAGTAGCATAAAGTATGTTGAAAAGGCGAATACTTTAAAGATATTTCATATTTTATTCTAATATATTCCAATATGTATAATATGAAATAAATAACAGGTAATAAATAATAATAATTAAAGTTTATTAATTATTATTTTCTTTTTCATATAAGGGGAGTATATTCAAAAAAGATTTAGAGTTTTGTAGAATATTAATTATTAAAAAAAATTTTAAATAAATAAATATATAAAAGAAATTAATTTAACAATAGTTGACTAAAAACCTATCAATCTAAGGAAAATAATTAAAATCTTTCCAAACTATGAATTTTTTTCGAATTTTAATTTTATAATAACGACAAGTGTTTCATAGTCGGAATAACTGAGAACGTATGAATCACGAAGTAGTGAGTAAGAGGTAAAGGGGAGAGGAAAATTCCTACTTCCGCCAAGAAGGCCGTCACAAAGGGTGGCGAGAGAATGGGGGTAACCCCGTATCTCATTGACCGTTGGTCAACCAGTCTCTTGGGATCAATAAACACCAAGTTCTCTTTACATAGCTTACCTTCGAGCACTATTCTTAAAGATTTGGAACAATCTTGAAGTTATGATTAAAAATTTTGTTTCGATAAGGGACACATTATTCCGAGCTAGCTGAAATCGATATATTAGGCATTATGTGTATAAAATAAATTAGGCAAAAATTGTAATATAAACATAAATAAAATTTTACTCATATAAAAATAAATAAAAAATGTAAAATAACATTTCTTTATACAAAGATTTATTTTTGAAGAAATCTATTTTGAAAGTTGAACAATTAATATACCTACAATTAGTACAATAATAATTACAATAATTATGATTTTTACCTCTATATACATAAATGTATACAAAAGGAAAAAGTTGTAAATTATTAAATCAAATTTAGAGATATTTTTAAATCTGCATTTTAATAAGTTCTTTTTACCCCTTAAATTTATTATATTTTTTTGTTTTATTATTAATTTTAAACACAATACGTCTTTTAAAAATTATACATCGGAAAAAATTAGATTTTAATTAATATGTAATTAGAGATTATTTGAATTTAGAAAAATATAAATATATTGTTAATTTATAAGCTTCCAAAATTGATTTTTTCAAAAATAAAACCTTGTACAAATAAATGTTATTCTAACGTTTTTTTGAATAATTTTGATACAAAATATAATCTTCTTTTTAACTTATACTATGACTTTGTTATGTATATTTCGGCTTGATTTTATCATTTTTATATTTTCTAAGATTAAAGATTTTTCTTTGCATATTCTGTGGATATATCTAAGGAATTCTTAACCATTATTCTTTCTTATTTCTTTATACCAATTGATTCGTCTCATTATTTTGTGCATAAAAGTATTAAGGTAAGATTCCCGAAAACTGTTTTACAAGATATTTTGTATTTTATGTCAAAATACTGTAACTTTCAAGCCTCATATTCAAAAAGTATTTAATAAAAAATAATTTCATTATAGTGAAATGTTCTTGACACCATTAGATTCTGGAATCCAAAATAGGGTATTTTATTTAAAAAAGCAAAGTTGACCTCCATATGACCTTGGCACGTACAACCTAGGTGTAACCAATGTCACCATCGGTTGTTCCCCTCCAAACCACTTTTGTAGAAAACATGTTTTTTTATCTGACCATTTCCTGTGAAGTTAACAGGGGTGGTCAATTAAAATGGAACATTCTGTATAATAAATTTTATAGTTTATTTAACAACAAGAAACAATTATTAATTGATAGTCAATTAAATATTTACAAAAAATATCGAAAATATGCATATTACCGTCATTCGGACAACTAAAAACGTTTATGTTCCAAATTCTAAATTTAAAACGTTTATTTCATCACAGTGCATAAAATTATTGTAATTTGTTATCAGTAGAGTTTTGGATAAATAGAGGTGTAAGACAGGGATGTCCAATGAGACCCACCTTGTTCAACATATATAATAGATCTGGAAAAAGAAATAAGAAAGAAGCAAACCAGTGAAGTGGTAATAGGGAGAAAAAAATTTGAATGATATCATATACAGATGATATAGTATTGCTGGCAAAGAGCGAACAAGAATTAAAGGGAATGTTGAGAAGATTTAGGAAGTACATCGAAAGAAAAGGATTGTCTTTAAATAGAGCTAAATTAAAGATAATGGTTTTTGAGAAGGCAAAAAGTAGTGCAAAGATAAGAGAATAGAGATGAGGAGAAAAAGGCATAGAAGAGAAATGAGAGAAAAGAATAAAATAAATGAAATATTTAGGATATTTGCAGAAAAAAGAGAGCAGAAAAACACATATTGGAGAGAATAAAAAGAGTGACAATTGCAATGAAAAAGTGAAGTATAAAAGAGAGGCTATTTAAAAAAAACTTTTGTAGAAGGATGAAGATGTCGAGGCGCTGGTGGGAAGCATTGCATTATACAAAGTAGAAGTTTGCGGATAGCAAAATGAAAAAAGACTGGATAAAATGAACAGGAAATATGTAAAATAGATATTAGACATCTGGACATAAGAACACCAAATTACATAGTCGAGGAGGAGATAAAGATGAAGGAATTGAGATTGGAGGCCATAAGAAGAGCGGTGAAGTACAAGGAAACAGCAAGAAAGATGGAGAAAAAGCTAATAATAGAATGCATAAAGGAGATGGAAAAGAGGAAGAGTGTAGGAGAGGAGAAGGAGAATAAATGGCGGAGCTAGAGGGAGAAACGAAGAAAAATTTAAAGATAAATAGAAAGGAACCAGAGAGGAGAAGAGAAGAAATTGGGATAAAAAAGTGGACAAAGGAAATAATAAAAAAGTACGAAAACAAAGAGAAAGAGAAAAGGCGCAGGAAGATAGAAGGAACAAGATTTAATAATATGTATAAGGACATAATAACAGAAGAGATACATATATACCTGTGAGGAAGGAGAAGAAAGAAGAACAGAAGCCTTATAGCGAGATATAGATGCAGAAATGGATTGAGAGGAAGCCAATACTGAAAAGCAAAGGAAGAAAAGACATGCAGAATGTATGGAAAAGGAGAATAGAATTTAATACACATTTTAAGAAAGTGTACAGCGACCAAAAGTGATATACGAATTGAAGATTTCTTCAAAGAAAACGGAGAAGGATTGAGAATAATGAAGGAGATAAAGCAGACCAAAGGAAAAGAAAGGGGAGAAGAAAAAGTGGTGAAGAAAGACATTTCGAGTAGCGGTGACAGAAGAAGAAGAATGTTTAAGACAAATTGTTGAAAGAAAGGACGATGTCTTGTTATATCGAATGAATGTGTAATGTTTTATGTTTTGATGTTGAAAACCTAATGTTGGATATTGTAAATAGTGAATTGAAAACGAAGGCATTTAAAGCCAAAAAGCAAGAATTATGAATAAACTAACTATTATATTAGTTTGTTATTATTCAGTTGATCAAAAAGTTCGTTCACATTTTTGCAACAGAGGATTAATATTGCTATGTACACATTATCCAATGAAATAATATGCTATATTATTTTATAACTGACAACTTTCTGCACATTTAAACAAAAATTTGATTAAAATCGATTGAGATTTGTAAATTTGACATCGTTTTAAAAATGAAGCAAAATAAAGTGCATTTTCGTTATTTGATACTTTTTTATTATCGGAAAAGCAAAAATGCAACGTAGACTCTAGAAAAAGGGTAAATATGTATTTTAAGTTACATCTCACTGATTTTGTCGTTATTTAGATATGTGGCAGGGAAGGTTGTTTTGAGTAATTATCCGCAAAAATCAAATGGGGGACGGCATTGGCTTAGGAGATATAACATTAAATTAAAGTTTCACAATTTTAATGCTCTTTTAGTGCTTTAGTGCAATTTTATGCTGTTAACAATTGATATTACGAACAGTGAAGTTTGTATACAATAATTGTATACAAACACGGTATGTAAAGATTCCCTTAAAGTCCCTTAAAGATTTTTCCTTTGAAACTAATCGTTGTAAAATATGTTTGTATATAAAGCTAGTTGAAGTTTGAAACGTTTTTGGAGCCATTTTTTTTTAAATGATCTGTCCTATTTCTCCTTTCGCACAGAGGAAGTTTTGAGACCCTCACACGAAATACAAAGAGACCGATTCGATACAGTCTATGGAAGACACCATTGTGCTCGAAAACTCCCCCAAAATTATTATAAGGGAGTAGAACAACTTTCGAGCATAATGCAAGAAAATAGAAAATACAATCAAAATCGTACGTATTAAGATGACGATAAACTTAAAAAATATATTGGGATGGAGAAGAGAGAAATAAGAAAAGTGAATTTTTATGGGATTATATAAACTTTATTTTATATATTTCAACGAAATCTTTGCTACACAACATCTATACTTAGCATTAGAATGTTTTCAATTTGTCGCGTCATTACATTTCTTTTGGAGACACAATTGATGTTCCAGCGTTGACAAGTATTATACATTACTAAAAGTATTTTGCGATCTAAAGCAATATTGACAAACTTTTTTCATACATCTAGATGATATTAGTAAGGTTTCGATATTGTGCATGGTTAAAATTTTCATCAAATGATATATCGCGTATTATACAGTCTAGATAATATATTACATATATTCCACAATTAAATGCATCCTTCTGAAGAGGCCTATTATTGCATGTTATTTCGCGCCATAGTTTATCACATATATTTTTATCAGACATATGTACCAAAGAGATTTTTTTCATACAATTTTTAAATGCTGCAATTGCTCGTTTCCTATCAGAACTTTCTGTAAATTTTGGATCTAAGTGCAGAATAATATTTTTGTTTAAATAATTAAAAGACATCAATGCGATGTAAACAAATGAGGAGTTAATATTATACCGTTAATAAAATTTGTTATATTATATTTACATGCGCCAATGTGCATTCTTAGACGTTTTATAGAAATCACCTATCATATAGTATAAATAATTTGTAGAAACATATAAAATTAGCAGAGATGTTGTTTAGTAAAGTAATTGTAAAACAATCAATAATCTTATTATTAATCCAGTTTTTGTTTTTTAAAGTATAAAATTTTTCTGCAATAAAATTATATACAGGGTGATTCAAAATAACCTGATGTCCTTGCAATGCCATATTCTTGAGCGAATTCTGAGACGATTTTTTCTTTTACAAAATTTTGTCCGAAGTTTAGTTTTCGACTTATAATTGAAAATAGTTTACTACTTACTAGTCCGATACAACGGACAAACAGGGACGGTGCAATGCGTCATGAGATGATAGTAAACACTTGACAGTCTCATTATACGTTGCGCGTCCCTGCCTGTCCGTTGTACCGAACTCGTAAGTTGCTATCTATTTTCAATTATAACTCGAAAACTAAGCTTCGGACAAACTTTTGTAAAAGGAAAAATCGTCTCAGAATTCGCTCAAGAATATGGCATTGCAAGGACATCAGGTTATTTTGAATCACCTGTATATCAAATCCTGTTGGCGCATTTGTTATTGATCCATCGTTCAATTGTAAATGTAAGATCTAGTGATTTTATATAATATTTGACATCCAAAAATAATTTATTTTCAAGAGCATTTGCATGAGTTGAACTTTCGCTTAAGTTCAATTCTGATAAATCTGTTGTATTTGTACTTTTATTTGATATAGGCGTACTTGTATGACACTTATACTTTTTAGTTATGCGCCCTAATGAGCGATCTTCACAATGGCTATGTACAAAGGTTTTTGCTTCTTTTGCCACGTTTCTTCTATTAATCTTCTATTAAAAAGTCTGCGTTACTTTCGAAATCTGAGTTATATCGTGTATTTTATTCTTAAATTTATATTTCAAAGTATGAAATTATTAACGCCCAACTCGAATCGACAATGATAACTAAGAATAATGACCAAGTAAAACGTTTAGTTCGCAAAAAATGGAATGTTTTTAATAATGTACTAATTGCATTAGTAACGTGTACTGCGGTAATCATTTCAGCTGTTGGAAGTATAGTATTATTATAGCATTTCTATTTACTACCATTGCATAATATGGAATACGTTTGCACTTTATATCTTTTGGTTTGCGAATAATAAAGCCAGTAACATTGAAATGAATTATAATGTCATTCTTATCCAATATATTAATTTGTCCCTCTGTATACATATATACATGGAATGGCAAACCTGCATTTCGTATATGTGGGTCATTAGATTGTTGATCTATAATATATTTTTGAAATCTAATAAATCATATGAAGAAAGATGTAAGTCATTTTTCTTATTTTCTTCAAATTTTGTTTTTTGATACGTACTAAGCATACACAATTCTTTAAAATATCTTTCTTGAGCAATCCACATTTTCTAATGCATTTAATTGCAACATTCAAGGAGACATAAAATTCATTTTCAACTTTACCTGGTCTCGCGTTTCACCTCTTAAAGTTAAAAAAAAATAGGTTGACTTTTATACAATATTTCTGTACATTTTGTATTGAAAACAAATATATCAACAATAGCATTCTTTAAATTTGCAATATCAAATTTAAATTGTTGTACATGATTGCTGTCTTTGCTGCGTATGTAGTTAAACAATTAATATTACGTTGTATTCCGCCATAAAACTTTAATAAACACGAAAAATTTAGTGAATGTATATTGTCCTATTTTTTCTCGTAGTTTACTTTTGTTAAAAATTTCATATTCATTAAAAATGATATTTCGTTGAATATGAAATCATCCTTGCAAAATGCAAAATTTCTTTTACATTTGCAATTTGGAGTTTTCTTGATTAAAATGTATGGAACTATTTGTACTGTTACTTTTATTTCTAAATGTATTATCACTATTACGTGCACAATTAATTTTATTTTTGCATTGCACTGTAATATCAGACAATTTTTCAAAATTATTTTTATTAAAAAGTAATTTACGCGTCGATCTTAATGTAGGTCGCTGTGGCGTAATACAACTATTGCACAACGGTTTGCAATTTATTTCGTGTAATGTTTCATTAGAACTCACACAACATTATATCGTCTTATATTCGTCTGAAAGACATCTTAAAATCACTCAGACGTCTTACGAAACTGTCAAAGAGACGTATTTAAAACGTCTATGAGACGTCTTATGCAACAATTTTCGACGTTTAGAAACGTCTTTGAGATGTCTCTTGGTTTGTCTTATAAGACGTTTGTGAGACTTATTTTAAGATGCCCTTAAGACAAACGTTTTATTAATATAACGATTTTATACTCAAGTAGCAAATAATCATCATCTGCTGTTTTTTTATCATCATAATTGGTTTTTATATTATATAATAACTAAATATAATGATAAAAAACATCAGATGATGATCATTTGCTACTTGAGTATAAAATCGTTATATTAATAAATACTTATTGGGTTTTTAACATTTTCGTAGTACAAATTTTTTCACATCGTGATGACAAATCATGCTCGATTTTGTTTCTGCTCGTTCGTTGCGTTTCTGCTGCCACACAGCTGGCATATTGCTAATATTTTGCTTACTGGGTTCAAGCATACTGCAATAAAATTATAGGTTACAAAATTATTACCATTATAGAGTATAAATTATAATTTTAATTTACCTTTATTTATAATTTTATATATTTTATATATTAAAATAGTAATTAATTAAAAAAACAATAATTACCTTGGATTAAGAATGTTATTTTTGACCTGGTTAAGTGAAATGGTTAATCTAATTTAGCAACGTCAAACAGAGCATAAGAGACATATATAGGTTAAAAAATTATTATTATAGAATATAAACTATAATTTCAAATTACCTTATGCTACCTTATTATTATTACCTGACAGTCCATCCCCTCATTAACTTGGATTCCTTAAAGCCCTTTGTTTTACAATATTTTATTCAAGCAATCTACAGTTAATGCCCTGTCTAGATCGGAGAATGATTTTACTTGTGGCTCATTTTTTAATCAATTTAAAAAAAATTATTTCAGTAAAACTATCCACTCCACAAGTAGAATCATTCTCTGGTCTAGATTAGGCATAACTGAATAAAATTATAGATTATGCATCTCTCCAAGAATTGCCATAGCAGACGACTTTATACCTTTTAGTGACGTCTTACAAAAGATCCGTCAAACATCTGTATATCGTCTTTAGGTAATCTCTTAAAGACGTAATAAAAAAGACGTCTACAGAACGTCGTTAAGACATACGTGGGAATGTTTTGAATTATTATCCTCATGTAATACAGATTTCATCTTCTTAATATTTGTTGTACCGCTGGATCGAAATTCTATGATAATATATTTTGTACAATATTTCGTACGTTTTCCTGATTATTATTTCAAATCCTTTTATAATTCAAGTATTTCTTGTGACAAGATTTTTTTTTCTGCGATAGTTTTAGAAATATCTAGACATAAATAATATCTAGAAATAATATCTAGAAATATCTAAACATAAATAATATAAATAACAGCAATACACAAAAGTAAAATTATTAGAAAATATTTTTAAAATTATAGTAAAAAATATTTATAACTTTAAATGTCCAATTAAAATTTTGTTAAAATAAAAGTTCAGTATTAAATTAAAAGATAAAATTCTTATTTCTTTATTCTATAAACTCTCTTCAGTTCAAAAGAAATTTTTTCTATTTAATTATTTATAAGGTAAACCTTCCTTAATGAAATAATGGGTAAGAATACCCAATTCCTATGTACTTTTGTCTCCTGAATACAAATATGATAATAAAATTTGGCGGTCAGACTCACAAGTCGAAGAAAACGCAAAAAATCTTGTTTTTTATCAATATTTCCTAAAATATTGACTGTACAAAAAAAGTTGTCAGACAAAATATGAAGCTCGTGATATTGTATACAAAAAAGGTTCTATACGTAATAAACGTAAATTCAATACTTTAGTCACCATATTTAAAAAACTGATAAACAGGCCGCCTAAAGTTTAAATCACGATTTCACCCAGATAAGGTTTGCGTGAAAAATTGTAAACCCATGTGGAACCTCACTTCGCATTAATCTAATCTTAGATTCACCCAATGGTAGGTAGGGTAGGGTTAGGTTATTTTTTTTACAATGGAGCCCCTCGCAGGGGGACGGAACACGCTGCCTCCACGCATACACTTTTCATACAAAGCGAGATTCAATCTAAACCTATGTGTTTAGTTTTTTGGTAGTGTGACGGAGAGGGGGGGGGGGTGCAGAGCTCCTCCCCCGCCTACGCGTGAAGGTTTGAAAATAGACTTCGACAATGATCTGCAAAAAACATGTTCTTATATAAGATGACGGATATGAAATATTCAATCTTAAATGCTGCTTTAAAGCGTTTTAACATGAAAACGGTTGAAGTTACCTGAATGAAGGTTATAATCGTTTTTGTAGAAAACCTAATTTCCTACATTTTTTGTTTGAAAAAATTTTTTATAACGTGAATAATTTCGGAGATAATGGTAATAAAACATTTTTTTTGCATGTTTTTTCAAGATGGCGGCCAAAATATGGCCGACCACCAAATTTTATTATCATATTCGTGTTCAGGAGGCAAAAATACGTAGGAATTGGGTATTCTTACTTATTATTTCATTAAGGAGGGTTTTCCGAAGGTTTACCATTTATAACTCAATTATTAATTTATTAATTAATATTTATTTATTGATATTATTTATAAGTCAATAACATATGTTTTAATTAATGGCATTTTCAACAAAAACACATTCAAATTATAAAAAAATTTATAACTTTAAGAATATTAAATAATACAATATAACATGTAATTCACATCTGTATTCGTAAATATTGTATTATATAATCCATTAAAATAAATATTGCATTATAATACAAATGTAATATTCGAAAGTAGGCACTTATTAATTCGCAAAATGATCCTTCACGAGAATCAAAATTTACATCTTCTATGGAATTCACCAAATCACATAATGATGCAGCCATTTTCTTTATTTAAATTGACTCGATATTTTCTAAACCATACAGTTTATTGGTTAGATGGCAATAATCACAAACTAACTATAACTAATATAAAGTTATAATATTCCGAGAAAAAATGATATAATATGGTCAGATGTAAATATATATAATTAATTATGAAAAGATCTGATATATAATATTTTATATGATCATATAAAATTACATATGTTATTAGATCTTTTCATAACTAATTGTTAGGGCAATTAAATAAAAGAATGCGTGTCTTATGCTAGCCTAAGATATTTTATTATTATAAGAACAGTCGCTGTGTAAACTTGCGTAAAAGAAAAAGAAACGTGTTTTCTCGAGCACGGCGTAACAAGAGAAGAAGGGAAGTGGACCTAGCGCCACCACAAACAAAAAGGCGCGAATTGCAAATAGAATTAAACTAATACTAACACTAATTATATATATAATATTTATATCTGACCAATTATACCATTTTTTCTCGGGATGTAATACTTTTTTAGTATTACATGGCGATAAAAGCAAATTATCGCAGAAAAACAAGTATTAATGCTACACAACGTAACAAACACGAGCCAAACACAAGCGAAAATACAGAAATATCTCACTTTGTGGAATCCACATGAATAAGAAAATATCTTCTTTTGTTTTGTTACGTCACATTTATATATACTGTATGTTACTATACTAAATGTAATATCTATAGCTTGCGGCATGGATTTTTAACATAGAATATAGGTACATAAAATATATACATATAATAATATATACATATATACATAAAAACAATCATAAACGTAAACAGAAAATTTTGATATGAGCAGTCATGGCCTTTTCTAACTGTGAATTTTAAATTCCTATTATGAGGTCTTTTATTGTCGGTTATTAATAACAGAGCAATAATTTTAAATAATTCTAAATTAATTCTAAATAATAGAGCAATAATTGTTTTAATAAATACATAAAAATATTTCCAACTTTCTCACGTCAGAGCTCTGAGCTTGTGTCAAAATTATTTTTATTTAGATTAATTACTATTTCAGACAGCATTCAAAGGCGGATCTGGGTCCTCCTGACCAATAAAAACAATAGAAAAATATTAGACATGAGTGATTATTAGATTAAAAGTTTTCTTGTACAACAGAAGAAATGGAACAAATGATTTTTAGGGTAGCAACAATATTTTAAGTAATTTTGGGGGAGGTTTTTAAATTATTTTTCAAGTGTAAAGGTGTCTTCCGAAGAGTGTATTGGGTCGGTCTCTTTTGTATTTTGTTTGTGGATCTCAAAACTTCCTCTGTACAAAAGGAAAAATGGGGCAAATTATTTTTAAAAAATCGCTCCAGAAATGTTCCAAACTTCAATCAGCTGGATATAAGACAATCAATTCAATTTACCTTTCAATACAAAAATTGCTTAAAGATAATGTCAATGTGATAAATATCTATCTGCGAATAATACAACAAGAAAATTAATTTTATATTTTTCGGCCATGTATAAAAGTAAAAAGTATTAGTGATATATATAGATGAATTAATGATATTGGAAAAGACTTTAACCATCATTTATACATTGTTTAATTTTAATACACCATTCTTTTGATATACTTGGAGTTATATATAATATCTGATATTCTCTTTTATAAAAGTATAATCATGGATATGTTAGAAAATTTGAAACATTAACTATAAATAGAGTTAAATGTTTTTTTATTAATATTTTTTATTTTGTATATTGAATTTACACGTCTTTCTGTACAATGACTTTATTAGTTTTAGACACAATTTAACAGATGATTCTTAATAACTGAAAAGCTTTTCACTGACATAAATGATTCAGTTAACTAGTATGCGTTCTTCATCTAACAAAGAATTATTAATAAGCTATGGGAACTTTTACTAAAGAAATAAGTATTTATTTATTTTTTAAATAGCATTGTTTTTAAATTTTCAAACATTATCACTACTCTTTTCATAAAAATCCCTCTCTTTGTTATCTTTAATACCTCTCTTCTATTTTAATACATTGTTAAAATTTTTTAGAAATATTGTTTTTTTTCTTTTAACATTGTGATACAATCTATGGCGTATTGCTACGCGCTTTTGAGTGTGTTCGAACTGATGAGAAGAGATAGAGTCAATTTTGTGGAAAATATAATTTATTTTCTTTGTCAGAGAGATAGTATGTACAGTTTGTGTTTGAGTGTTTAATGCGCCAAAGATGCGCTCACGCAATGTGTAAGGCCGTAAGTTTTAGAATAAAAATTGATGGGCGCGGTAAGATATTATCGGCCTCGTCTTACAAGGGAACGTTCACAAGTGTCCCCCCCCGATTTGATTCTCCTTGAAATATGTTGTAAAACATACAATTTGAGGAGACACGTATTTTTTTATAGCTGCCTTATCTCAAATTTAAGGGGTGAAACACCCCTTTGAAAAAAAACGGTTTTTTTCTTTGTGTGTAACTATCGCCAAAAACCGTAGGAGATATAAAAAAATGTTTCAAATAGAAGTTGTAGGGCTTGTAATGGGCTATATAACTGTGTAGTTGGATTTTCAAAAAATGTTATTTTTTTTAATTTACCCCCACCCCTTGTTATTATTTTTTCGAATTTCAAAATTTTTGTAATGACAAAAGTTGTAGCATTTTTTACGCTGAATTCAACCATATATAATTTTACTATGTTCCGAAATTGCATCTTTCAAAAATGAGTCATCAAGTATCACATTATATGTGTCGCGCTGCATGACGCATCGTTTATATCGCACTTGTGTTGTGCAATAGTCGCAAAATAAATATAAAAATGAAATACAATATGTTATCACATATTTGAGGAAGAAAAGTTTACTAAAATTGTTATTAAAGCTATATATATTAAATTTAGTCACACCCGTTATAGATGTTACAATAATGATACTCTATAAAAAAATGTTTTAAACATAATGATTTTCCGCACCAAGAACATTGTATTACAGCTATATCATTGCAATCTTCAATGTCACATGTGCTTGATGTTTGTTCAAAACTAAATTCTACTGGATTTTTAAATGTTTCTGGTCTTTCATTCGTATATCCACTTTTAAACCATGAATATTTAAATAAATTTTGATATCGAGGAGATGATAACTGATTGTGTATTAAAGATTGCAATTTTATAATATTATTTCGCTGATGTAAATTTATATCATAATTTAATAATAGAACAGTATCCGAAAATCTTCTTGCAAAGTTTTTCCAGATTCTAAACCCGTAAACATCCAACGGCTGTATTTTTCCTGTAGTTCCTTTCGGTATTACCATAGTAGTAACTTGTTTTTCCATTGGTGTTAAATCAGTAACAATTGCTGGACATTGCCCGCTCCATGAATCCAGAAGAAGAACACTATCGCGGCCTACATTTGGAAAATAAGCTTCTTCCAACCATTTTTTAAAATGATCTATAAAATAGAAAGAAAAGTGTGAATAATAATTATAATTATAATAATATTTTTATATAAGATTAAAATATATTATAAGATATAAAAAGCTAAAATTTATCTCATACCTGATGTCATTTTACCGGATTTCGAAGCAGTTACAATAACATTTGATGCTCTGAATAAATTTTCTTGTACTCTAGGCCCAAAAGTACCACTATGTTCTTGTAATACGATAAACAAAGGTGACAGTAATTTTCCATCACAAGAAATTGTTGGTTGAATAGTGTACGAATGTGTAGTTGATGATACTGACTGCACCACACGGTCTATTGTCTTCATTCCTTGATCAGATAGTGATCTTCCAGAGTGGATTTCTAATTGAAATCCACTTTGATCTGTATTATATACATTTTCCAATCCAAATCGTTCAATGAGAGGTTTTACTACGGTTACAAAATTTTCGGCTTCTCTTTGTATATTATGAGAATCTTCTAACGTTTTTCTTGTAATGAATTTTGTTATTTTTCTGGACACAATTCGATGAGACTTTTTAAATCGTAATAGCCAACTAGGAGATGCTTGAAATACAGGATCTAAATCTCCTATTTCTCTTTGAGCTTCCAAGGCCCATCTTTTTATATCAACATCATGAATTATTAGTCCTGTCTGCACAGCTACATTAAATTTATCATGAGTAGCTTTGGAAATATGAGATAATTTTTCAAGACGATTTCCACCGTGCTCTAACTGTTCTTCCCATCGCCTCAATTGACGTACAGATGAAATTCTTCTAAATGTGTGTTGTACTGACTTGAAAGGACGATTTTCTTTGTCCGACTGCCGCCAATATTCAACAGCTCGCCTTTTGTAAGAAACATCAAAATTGTCGTCATCATGGCATTGCCAATTGTGAGAATTTGAATTATTTTCATTCCATGCTTCCTCATTTTCTTCAATAATTTCAAAAGTATGCAATTTATCAGGTTCTTCATAATCAAGCGATGTTTCTTCTGTCACTTCTAATCCGTTAAATTGATGAATATTCTCCAATATTAACTTCTGAATATTTTCTTTTAATTCTATTTCGGCTTTATTTACTGGCGTTTCCATAAGATACATAGTAGTTATTGATGTTAGTAAAAGTCTAGCAACGTTGAGTGGATTGATAATCATTTTAATTGATAATTCTTTTCCCGAAAATTAAATTTAAGAAAAGAAAAACAGTTGCAGATACGATTTCACCAAGTTCGTTTCACAGACTATGAATGTAGGCCTCTTGTACGCATTTATAGCTTCCATTCACACTTGTTTATTATTAACTTATGATTACATAATCTAATCTTTCGTGTAAAATCACGTCTCTCAAACGTGATGTTTTCAAATTAATAATATATTTATACTTGTTTTTCTTAATTTATGATTAAATAATATTCACATTTTATATACACATGTATAGCTAACTTGCATATAACAACGCGCTGCGCACGAAATGCAGTGATTATCTATAAGAATGTAATGTGGAAGGGATGTTTTAGCAACAATTTTAGTAAATTTTTCTTCCTCAAATATGTGATAACATATTGTATGTCATTTTTATATTCATTTTGCGACTATTGCACAACACAAGTGCGATGCGTCATGCAGCGCGACACATATAATGTGATACTTGATGACTCATTTTTGAAAGATGCGATTTCGGAACATAGTAAAATCATATATGGTTGAATTCAGCGTAAAAAATGCTACAACTTTTGTCATTACAAAAATTTTGAAATTCGAAAAAATAATAACAAGGGGTGGGGGTAAATTAAAAAAAATAACATTTTTTGAAAATCCAACTACACAGTTGTATAGCCCATTACAAGCCCTACAACTTCTATTTGAAACATTTTTTTATATCTCCTACGGTTTTGGCGATAGTTACACACAAAGAAAAAAACCGTTTTTTTTCAAAGGGGTGTTTCACCCCTTAAATTTGAGATAGGGCAGCTATAAAAAAATACGTGTCTTCTCAAATTGTATGTTTTACAACATATTTCAAGGAGAATCAAATCGGGAGGGGGACACTTGTGAACGTTCCCTTGTTAGTGTATTGGCTTAGTTTACACCGATTGTTTAGTACGCGTACCAAATACTAAATCAGCTTCTTTGATTGGTGTAGATTTTACACTAAACGATTTATACCTATCGGAGAAGCAGATTTAGTATTTAGTAGTACGCGTACTAAACAATCGGTGTAAACTAAGCCATTGAACCGGTCCTAAGAAGAACGGTTCGATTGATGAAGCTTGTTGTAACCCTTTTTCTGACGTCGGAAGAACTCCGTTCGGAAAGTGGTTTTCGGTATTACAGCTGCTCTTCAAGCACGCCCTAGGCGGCGAAGTTTGGATTGCGATGGAGCGAGTCTTTGTCGTGTCTGGCGCTGTGACCGTCTCGGCTCTCGGTGCTGCAGAGCGTTCTGCAAACCGAGGAGAGAGAGGTCTCTGAATACGAATCTCCCCAGATACTAACGTGTCCCGTGGCGGCCGAGTCAACCGGACACAGAACTCTAAAGGAATTAATTTCCACTGTAGAGTCTGTGGAGACGACGGCGATGCTGAAGTTGCAGCTGGCCGCTGAGGTGAAATGCGTGGCCGATGCTGGAACTTAGTTTCTTTCTTCCGTGCCTTCCTAGGCACTGTGAGAAAGGTGCGAAACTAGTCGCTGGTTACGCTTTACCAAAACAGAGCTATTACTCAGTTCAAGGGCTCTAGTGAAGAGCTCGCCTTGAAGCGAGTGAGTGAAGTAGCAGATCGAGTCGACGTTCTTTTATAGTGAGCTGATCGATTCTCGATCGCGAGAAAGCCTTACACTGCCTGCGCTACCTGGCGGTGTAGCTGTAGGCTTAGCGCTTGATTGAGGGCCTGCGGCGCGTAGTGGCGCCGCGGCATACTATGCCGCTTCGGTACAGCGGCGTGGCGGTATGCCACACAATCTATACATTATAGAATTTATTTTAAATTAATTCTAATCTGTTATATACTCAAATATTAATATTAAGTGTGCATATATAAATAATACCACATTACTTTAATTAATATAGTTATGAAAATAGTTTCTAAATATTTAATACTATCCCTAACAGCACATGTAGATACTGAGAACAATCTGAGAATATCGCAAAAGTATAGTTGTAATATTCTCAGAACATTCTCAAATGTACTGCGATGTACGTAGTACGTTCTAGGAATCATCGTATGTCCGCGGTACCATCTTCCATAGAATTTCGCAGGAAGGTCTATAGTTTAAAGACAGTATCAAGATAGGATAAAAATGGGAATGTTGCAGTAGATCACATATACATGCACATATTTACACAGCCAAGCGTTGAAACGCGCGCGCGTTCATATATTGTATAGGATAATTTAGATTAGGTTAATTAATCAGTCAATTTCTTATTAATTGATATTTTTATTTCAAAATTACGACCGTAAGCGTAAAAATATTTACATAAAACTTACAATATAAAATAAAGTTCTAGAAGCCTAAGCTAGAAAACTTCAAAGGAACGATACTGCGAACTGAAAACAGTTTTATGTTAAATCATCTTTTTAAGACATTGTTTAAAAAATAATTAAGAAAATGTATTGTATATTTAACCAAGAACCAAAGAGGTAAGAGGCAATTATAATGCAAGTTTACGAACATAACCTTAAAATATTTTAAGCAAAATAATTTAACAAGTACATAAAAAATAATAAAAATATTACAAAAATTATATACAAACACTATCTAGCTCTTACACTTTATTCACTATTTTGTGAAATAAAACTTAAAGGAAAAAAGGATTACCTTCGATATCAATAAAACTTCGGATACGTAGTGTTGCGTGGTGTCACTTGATGCCGGGCAAGCGGGAAAAGGAATTACGTATGTAAATGGCGCACGTTAGTGCTGGTCTCGTCAAACCTGAGATTATACGCGCGCGATAGAAGTGCGTACGTATCACTTCCGTACGTTTGAGTCAAACCTGAGATTATACGTGTGCGAAAGAAGTGCGTACGTATCACTTCCGTACGTTTGAGTCAAACCTGAGATTATACGTGTGCGAAAGAAAACCGAATAATACTGCAAAAGATATTATAGGATTGATCTCAGTATTTAACGGATAATCACAGTAGAATGAGTATGAAAATGGGATGATACGCAGGATATCGTGTGCTGTTAGGGATAGAAGTAGTGATGTAGAAATTAATCATTTATTGAATTGCCAACTTATTATTATTATAGAATAATTACAATAATATTAGGGGTACAAAGTTTTAAAGCGTTTTTTTGAAAATTTAAGATTTTTAGCAGAAATTCAATAATACATTTAAGTATCAAAATATTCTCCGTTATTATCTATGACCTTGCGCCATCTTTCGGGCAGCTTACGAATTCCGGCAGTGAAGAAAGTTTCGTCTTTTGATTTAATAAAGTCGTCGACCCATTTTCGCACTTCTTCAATATTCCGGAAGCGTACCTCAGACAATGCGTTTTGCATCGACCGGAACAAGTGATAATCACTTGGCGCTATATCTGGCGAATAGGGCCGGGTGCGGTAGAACATCCCAACCAAGCGTCAATAATGTTTCTTTGATCGTTTTAGCGACATGAGGCCTAGCGTTGTCATGAAGCAATTTCACCGGACGCAATCCTTTGTTAGTATATGGACATTTTCGACGGATTTCTTCGTTAAATCTCAATAGTTGTCGACTATAGCGATCACCATCAACCGTGTCACGTGGTTGCAGAAGCTCATAATATAGCACACCCTGCATATCCCACCATATACAGAGCATTACCTTTTGGTCATGGATATTCCGCTTTGGCGTTGATGTGCATGGTTGGCCGGGGTCTACCCATGATTTTTTTCGCTTGGGATTATCGTAAATATATCCACTTTTCATCACCCGTTACGATTTTCCACAGGAAAGACTTTCTGTGCTGTTTGTTGTACAGATTCAAACACATTTCGACACGGTTATCTTTGTTCTTCTGACTCAATTCGTGTGGTACCCACTTTCCCTCTTTCTGAATCTTTCCCATCTTCTGTAAACGGTTGGAAACGGTTTGTTGCTTTACTCCCAGTTGTAATGCAAGCTCTTTTTGCGTTTGGGACAAATTTTCATCGAGTAATGCTTGCAATTCATCGTCCTCAGTCTTGAGAGGGGCTCCGCTACGTTCACGATCGCTAACGTCGAAATCACCTTCTTTAAAACGTCTGAACCAAAATTCACACGTACTTTTGGATACAACGTTGTCTCCAAGAGTCAAACAAATTGATGCACACGCTTTTGTGGCGCTTTTTCCTTGATAGAATTCATAGCAAATGCAGTGCCGAATAAATTGTTTCTTGTTTGCCATTTTCAAGCTGCTGCAATTTTAGGTTACACAAACAATATCGTGAAGTTGGTTGTTATTTTTTATGTTACCATATAAACACTACAAAATCGGAAAAAAGCGGGAGAATATTTAAATTTTTAATTACTTTTTTATGTTCTACAAAAAACGCTTTAAAACTTATTTATACCCCTAATATAATTCAATTTTGTTATTCAATTGATTGTTTGTTACCCTTTTGAATTTAATCTTTATTTTAAGTAAACTTACAATCAAAAATATCGAGTATTGAGACAATTGTAATATTATCTGATATCACACACACACACACACACACACACACACGCGCGCGCGCGCGCGTATAAAATAAAGATATTGGATATCTTATTATGACATCGAGGGAACAACGGAGTCACTCTGAGCGGAAATTCTTCCGATTAGATACATACTCAATAAACATTAGGACATTCTATGCACGTCCTATGTATATACATATATGTACACAAAAATTCATAAATGATGAGGTCTGGCCAAGTTACAAAAAAGACACTCCAATATGTTTATATTATGATAATTATCTAAATTTTTAACATATCACCAACATGAAAAGTAACTGATATATTATTCAAGGTGCAAATTTAAAATAATGAGTAATAATGTAATAATTAGAATGATTAATTGACATCATGTAATTAATTGACATTATGTAAGTTAACATGTTGTTCGGTGTGGCAGCGCCAAGTTTTTTTGTATTTTTTAATAAATATTTTGTTATTTTAATTAAATTTTTTTCAATCAAATTTTAATCAGTTTTATTTATACATTTTATGTATATTTTATGTGTGTTTATTTTAAATTTGCACTTTGAATAATATATCAGTTATTTTTCATGTTGGTGATATATTAAAAATTTAGATAATTATCAAAACATAAACATATTGGAGTGTCTTTTTTGGAACTTGGCTAGACCTTATCATTTATGAATTTTTATGCTATATCAGCTACTTTTTTATAAATGTACAAAATTAATTATGACAGAATTGAAATTATTTTTCAATTATTTTTGCACATTTTGAATGTAATTTATATTAAGTCCGTTATATATTAACTAAATTATTTTACATTCTAACACAAGTATTTTGTTTTTTTTTCATATCACACTTACATTCTATGAAACAGATGTTTTATTTCAAATATTCAAACTAAACTATTTTTAGTTGTAACATGTCTTCGATTTAACTGCCCCATTGATATGAAGTTATGGATAGCTGAATGTGAAATATCTTTGCTTCATATCACGGTTATGTTAAAATTTTTATAAAATATGCGAAAAAAACTATGATATGATATCAAAGACATGTTAAACATAAAATAATTAAGTTAGAACATTCGAAATGACACTTATTATGTTTCACCTAGCGTAATTGTGATATCAAACGCAATACTTATGTTATTAGTTATTTTTTAATATTACCAATAAAACATCTGTTTCACAGGACATAAGTGTGATATGAAACACAATACTTGTGTTATAATGTAAAATATTTTAGTTAATATGTAATTAAGTTAATGTAAATGTACAAAATTAATTACGTAACAGAATTGAAATTATTTTTTAATTATTGTTGTACATTTCGGATGTAACACTTATATAAACTATGATATAAACTATAATATCAAATCAGCGACATATGAAACATAAAATAATTAAGTTAGAACTTTCAAAAGGACACTTATTGTGTTTCACATAACGTAACTGTGATATTAAACGCAAAGACTTATGTAATTAGTTATTTTCTAATATTACTAATAAAACATCTGTTTCACATGACTTAAATGCTATATAAAACACAAGACGTGTTGTAATGTAAAATAGTTTAGTTAATATGTAATTAAGTTAATATAAAAATGTACAGAAATGTACAAAATTAATTATGTGACAAAATTTAAATTATTTTTCAATTATTTTTCTACATTTCGAATGTAACATTTATATTAACTTAATAACATATTAACTAAATTATTTTACATTATAAGTTTTGCGACTGGATCGATGTCGACGTCGATGAGATGTTCTTCGTTCATTAATACTAATAAAATTCTATTACATGGCAGTTTATTTATTAATAAAATATTAACAAAATTAAAGGATATAATTTTCTTTTTTATACTTTGCAGAAGTTCTTTTTAATACTCTTCGAGTTATTTTATATCTTAATCTGACATATTTCGATATAAAATTTAAATTAAAATATCTTTAAATAAAAATATTAAGTTATGGATAATTTTACCGTAATACTTTTATGATTAGAATAATGAGAAGTGGTAAAAAAAACGCATAATTGTTAAAAAAAGTACATTGTAAATTACATACTTTTTCTAACCGTAATACTTTTATGATTAGAATAATGAGAAGTGGTAAAGAAAACGCATAATTGTTAAAAAAAGTACATTGTAAATTACATACTTTTTCTTACCGTAATACTTTTATGATTAGAATAATGAAAAGTGGTAAAGAAAACGCATAATTGTTAAAAAAAGTACATTGTAAAAATTACATACTTTTTCTTCAAAATAACAATGAGTTTTTTTACACGTATTGATTTGTTTTATTGTTATGCGCATAAAAATATTACAGTAAGATTATCGATAACTAAATATTTTAAGAAATTTTAGATTTTACATCAAAATATGTCATATCTCTCTCTCTCTTTTTCATGTTTGCGAAATTTTTGTAGTGCAACTTGGGGAAGTCGAATTCATTGACTCTTGACACTTGGTGCAAGAAATGCACGTAGCGCAACTCGGGATACTCGAGTTTGTCAACTCTTGGGACCTGGTGCGAGGAATTCCCGTAGCGCAACTCCCGAAAATCGAATTCGTCGACCCTTGGCACCTGGTGCGAAAAATTCCCGTAGCGTAACTTACGAAAGTTGAATTTGTCGACCCTTGACATCTGGTGCGAGGAATTCCCGTAGCGCAACTCGGAGAAGTCGAATTCGTCGACCCTTTGCACCTAGTGCGAAAAATTCTTGTAGCGCAACTCGCAAAAGTCGAATTCGTCGACCCTTGACACCTGGTGCGAGGAATTCCCGTAGCGCAACTCGGGGTAGTCGAATTCGTCGACCCTTGGGACCTGGTGCGAAGAAATCCCGTAGTGCAACTCCCGAAAATCGAATTTGTGGACCTTTAGCACCTGGTGCGTGGAATTCCCGTAGCGCAACTCGTGAAAGTCGAATTTGTCGACTCTTGGCACCTGGTGCGAGAAATTCCCGTAAATTTTAATGATAATGATAATACCCTGGGCCCCGTAAATTCTTCATCCGCCCCTGCGGACAGAGGAGAAGAATAAGAAGACGACGTTTCTTAATTTTTGCATTACCAACATCACTTTTTGACCGCTTGTATCTCCGGAACGGCTGGACCAATTTTAATTTTTTTTTGGCTCAAATTAGTCGTGGCGATGCCGCCTTTAAGGATATACTATGTGTTTTTGTAAAATTTTTTATATTTTAGTTGCTACAAACCCCCGAAAAATCGACTTTGTGCGCGCAGGATAAGAGACTTAGTAGTGTCATTTTCTGAACTTTGCCAGAGACTCTTTTCTTGACTTAGTAGTGTCGTTTTTTGAACTTGGCCGGAGACATTACCGCGTCTCCTGATATTGTATATTCTATGTATATACAGAGAATGTGAAAAGTATATAAAGCGCATATCCTATATATATGAAATAATTACCACATGTATGTACATAGGATGTCCACAGTACATACATTGGTATATTCCAAAGTATGCAGTGTACATTCGTGGTATATACATGGGGTATTTTCCGAGGATGTGCAGTGCACGTTCGCAGTATGTACATAGGATATATTTCAAGGATGTGCAATACACATTCGTGGCATGTACATGAGATACATTCTATGTATGTACATAGTATATACAGTACGTTTTTTTTACATTATGGATATTCCATGTATATACATAGGATATCGAATGTTTACTGGGTATATGACAAAAACACTTGGTCCAATGTAATTAATTAAATAATGAAATAATTTTAAATTTAAATAATTTATTTCATAACATTAAAAATTTTATGGAAAGTGGAGTCTACACTGGACTCCACTCTTAAGTCAATAATAAACAATTTTCATTCATTCGGATATTTATCTACCCAATTTTTGAACAATCAGTTTATCTAGATTCCCTGTGTTGGGATTCGGATATTAAACTGATAGAAAAAGTTATTACATCTTCAATATTATTACCCGCCTTTTGCAAGTTTTATATAATGCTTATGATTAAAACTTAAATACAAGATAGATAGCGCATAATGCGTCACATAGCGGCAAGCGAACGAACTAATGACTGATTCTATGTATATCCATACGATATCCTATGTATATCCATAAATGTACTTACATCAGCGTATATCGTATGTATGTACATAGTATATATAGTACATTTTTTTCACATTATGGATATTTCATGTATATACATAGGATATCGAATGTTTACTGGGTGATAGCTGCCCAGTACATCTACCATATTCAAAGTATTTATTATCATTATCCACTATTTTTTGTCATCTTTTAAATAATTGTTTCATATCATGTTTATAAAATAACTCATCTTTTGACTTAATAATATTCTCAACTCATTTTTGAACTTACCAGACATTCATGAATCATTCACCAGATAAATTGTGTTGTATCGATCTGAATAGTTAAAAATCAAATAAATATCAATGAAAATCAAAATCAATCTAAGTTATCAAAAAATAAGCTAGATGCAGAAGGATTTTTTATTTAAATTCAAACAATATTTCTCTGATGGTATTAGCAACATGCGACCTGGCGTGATCAAGAAGCAGAATAACCTCGCATTGATTTGCGGCTATTTACGGTCGATTGTTATATATATATATACACACATATAAACTATAAATCACAAAAAATTAAAAAATTTAGATATAAAGCAAAAAAAAACACAAAATAAATATCACAATAGAGAATAAAAAAAATATAAAGTTTAAAAAAATATAAAAAAACAACGAAAGTAACCAAAATGCCGCCACGTCCACGTCGTTGGTTCTGAATGACGTAAAGAGCGGGTTTTATTAAATAAGAGAAATAAAATAAAATATGCATTATAAATGATCATAACTGTGAAGTTTGGTTAGCAAAACTTACATTTTTAATTTTTCCTGTACTGCAACGTCCAATGATCTGACGACATTTTGCCATTAAGAAAAGTTGTTGCGCTCGATTAGCACAATCCGGCACAACTCGTGAAAATTCGAAAAAGTTTTAATTCCACCCTCATCCCTCTTCCATAATATTTAATCAAACCCTAAGGTTATTGATACTTTCCTTGCTAGTTTTTTGTTCGCCTCGATTAGCACAATTCAGCACAAGTCGCAGAATTCGATTATCTGCTATAATTCGAAAGTTACATGGATTTGAAATTAAAAATTCCTAATCTCACGTTCCTAATTTCGGCTGTACTGCGAAATTTAATGATCTAACGACATTTTTTCATAAGAAAAAGTTGTTGTGCTAGCCTAGAACAACTCAGTACAAGTATTGGAATTGTCAAAATAATAAATTTCAAAAATGGCTGTATAAATTATCCACCAATTCTGCAAAAAATTTGAAAAAAAACAAGAACTTGTTAAATGTCTCATTTTAAATTTATCAATCTATGCTATTAACGTTTAATTTATATTATCAACGCTTATAGAGCATTGTTTAATAATTATAGTCTTAATCTATTATCAATTTTTATTATAAAAAATACTCTTATTATTATGAAAATGAAATCAATTAGTATTTGTATGTTGTGTAGTACTCAGCAACATTTGGTAGTGAGTATAAGGGCTAATAATATGAACAAAGTGATTTTTTCCAACGCTGATAGCATGGCCTGACAAAAAAGATTTTCCTTATATTTATTGAGTATCAAATTAATAAACAAATTAAAGAAGTACATTTTGTAGAAAATTCTTCCAGAAAAAAATGTTGGTATTGATTGGAATTGATAAGATGATGTAATATAAAATAATGAGTAAAAATGAAATATTGAATGACTTCAACAAGAGCTGGTTAAAGTATTAGATTGACGTAAGTTTATTGAAAGTGTTGGGAGAGAATAAAATGATAGATTTCTTCTCGTTTGAAACCATTCTATTTTAGCTCTATTAATCTTTTTCTTCGAGATTTACTTTAAATATTGATCTTATTTACAATTAGCCAAACAAAGTGCTTTAATACGAACCGAGTTTTTTGAAAGGATCGAATTTTTTTTATTATTAAATATTTATTAAAAGGACCTGAATAGCGTTTTTAATATTTGTGGATACTTTCGCTTCCTTGATATAAACATAAATCTTAGCACAATAAAATATCAATTAGCAAAATGTGTAATGAGAATAAATTCAAATAAACAATAATTTATTTATATGATTCTTATACTCTATCTTGTACTTTACTTGATATTTAATAATAATTATTATTATTTAACACATGTATAATTTCTTTAACTCAATATTTAATAATTTATAGTTAATCAATACTTAGGAATAGATATTATTTCAAATTTTTCTAAGCTTATTTTTATTAAACATTTTTTTATCCAGATTTATTATTAAATATTTTTATTATTTATTTTATTTAAAAAAAATTTTTAGTTTATTTATCTTATTTTATTTTTTAATGTTATTTTATAATTTTATTTATTGAATAATTTTTTATTTTAATTTTTTTAAATTTTATTTTACAATTTTTTTATAATTTTTTATTTTTTTATTTTATAATTTTGTTGGCAGCAGTCGGGAATACTTTTTTTTAACTTTTTTATTATTATGTATGTTTTCCAGCAAAGGACACAAGTTGACACAAGTATCACTCTGTCTTTGTTTGATATTCAATGAGCAACAGAGAGTATAATACTTTTGTGTCGCTTGTGTCTCTTGGTGGAAAACTACCTATTTCATTCTTTTAAAAGCTGTGTATGTGTGCGTGCGTACGTGCTTACGTGTGTATGCATGTGTGTGTATACTTATGTATGTACATGAACATATATGGACCAAACATTTTGTGTAACATGTAATAAGAATCAAAAATTGATTAGCTATCATGTTATACGCGATACGCATTCTGTGTGCAAGACCTAATAAATATGACGATCACCGATCGCATCTCTTGTAAATGCGTAAACCCGTGTACCTGTCTGTGAACAACGTGCCGGTTTAGATTATGATGCCGGTAAGTATTACAGATATAATTTATAATAAATATATAAAAGAAGTTTTATTTATATAATTATTATAAATAGAACGATTCTTGATAAAAATTTTGGTTCTATGTCACTTAAATGTCATATAACAACTGGAATTTTATCTAGAAACATAGCATTCAAATATGCTTGTGTTAGAACTTTTTCTTTCTTTATCAAATTGGCACAACGGAAATATGTAATTATTTCATTTAATTCGCGTAACTTATTAGGAAAGATATCTATTGCTGTAACAGACATTTTCGTAATACATATTTGTTTTTTATAATATAATTTTTTGTAAATATTACAAACGATATCCGCAAAGGATCATATGGTTGAATAAAATTGTTGTAATAACTTTTTTCTATGAATGTCACAATATTATATTGTGAAATTCTTTGAGAGATTGATAATATAATACATATTATTAACTTGTAATGTTTGATTATTGAATGAAAGCGTATTAGTTACATCTTGTGAAATGTGTTTACATTTACTTGCTCTTTGCAATTTACTTGCTATTGTTCGCTTTCTATACCGCGATTGCTTTTTTGCTGTTTCATTTTTTCGTCCAATATTTTTCCTCTTCGTTCTTCGTGTTACCTGAAGGAGACTTAATATATATAATATCTATTATAACTATACTATTATATATAACTTAAATCTATTATAATTATATAATTTCATATAAATAATAATTGTATTATATATAAATACATAAGAGCTATGAAATATTTTATATAAATATAAAATTTAAATAAAATATAAATAAATTTATTGATTTGATTATTTTCTTTTTTCTTGAAATTTTTCTTCTATCTTTTATTCTTGATTGTGACTATAATCTTGATATATTGTTTATTAAATCCATTGATGGCCATTCAATTGATTCCTGTTCTGTCTTCACAGATAATAAGGCGTAATACTGCTGCCAATATACACATAATGAGTGCAGCACAATCATGCTGCTATTCTTCTTTTTGTCTTCATGTTTCTTCATCTGTCTATATATACATATATAATATATATATATATAGAGAGAGAGAGAGAGAGAGAGAGAGAGGAGAGAGAGAGAGAAACTGAAATAATAATATCTAAATTCAAATACATAAACTTCTACGTACCCACGTAATTATGGCAATACAGAAAAAAATTATTCACATAATTATATGTGTATAATTTTTTATTAAATGTATATAATTATTTATATAATTGTATATATATATATATATATATATAAATAATTGTATTATTAAAATATATAAACAAATTATGTTTTTAAATATAAATAATATAATAATATAATGTAAAAAAAAAAAATAAAGAAAAGATAAAGTGAAACTTACTTGTTTAGAAAATAAAGATCCCGAAATGAGAGAAATAATATAAACGAAATAATATTGTTTTTCCGTTTTTTATTAACAGAATAAATAACAATAATTATATGCTTTAAATCTTCTTTGGTTTATAAGAAACTTATGAATAAAAGATGATATTGAACAATACTGCAGAACTAAGGTAACAACCGATCCGAGCTCAGTAAAACACATACTTCCTTCGTCTAGAACTGCGGTTGGCAATAGTCGAGAGTAAAAATAATGATTTTTTTTTATCTTCGATAACTTGGTTTAAAAAAAATTGTACAGTGATCAGCAACCACTCAGTTTAAAGAAGAAAGCTGCTCCCGCTATAAGATGTAATTAACAGAAATTTAGCGCAATTTTTTCCGGACTTGGTGTAACATTCGCAAAATTGCATTAAAAATTTTTATTTTTACAGATCAAAGAATCGTCATGCCATTTTGTATAAAAAAAGATAATTAAAATCCGCGAAAGACATTTAAAATAAAAAGAAGTTTCATAATTCCAAATGCTTTTTTTTAGAATTGAAGTTCGATAAGTTTTCACGGAGCTTATAAGATAAAATGGTTCTAAAATCATTTTTTTAAGTAATTTTTCTTGATCCTTATTTGTTGCTCTTTGAATGTAAATGTATAAAAAATGTTGTATATAATGTTGTATATAAATGTAATAAATTATTTGTAATAAATGTTGTATATAAAATATATTTTATATATAAAAGAGTTTTAGTATTGCAGAATTGGAGCTTGATAAAATGCACTTTTGTTAATTTTTGATTAGCTAAAATTGAAACCAAAAAGAAGAAAAAGTAATTAAATTGATCAAAAAATAATAATTGCGTAGTATTATTTAATTTACGCAAATGAATACCAACAAAATACATTCAATATATTTATTAAGAACTATTAACAAACACAAGAAAAAAATCTCGCAATTTTCACGTAAATTTTAATTCTTGAAATTAATATTCTACATTAGTATTACCGTTCTTTGTTAAAGAAACAGAAAGACGGGGAAATGTGTGTAAGGGATGAAAAAAAGGTGAAGGGTCGGGGGTGGTTGTCCTTGAGCGGCGATGGCCCTTTGTAATGTGGAGGGGTATGGTAGGGGATGTTGCAGTACCCTGATTCTTCCAATACAACTAGCCCACCTCCTACCTGCCCCACTAGTCGTCCATTGAACATAGTCGCGGTTGCATCAGTTCAAAAGTGGCTCGTTCTGTTAATATTCTGAAGAGAGATTGTGTCACACAATTTAAGATCGATGGGGGAAAGTTAGTTACAATAGAATTTTACTGCGTAATCTTGTCATCGGCTTTTATTGTGGTTTGGTGAATTTGGTGTCGAAATTGATATAAATATCTTTCAGCTAGATTACGGTCGTGATTAAAGTAAATTTTTTTTAAATTTTGCATCATTTTATCAAAAATGACATTTATTTACTAACATTTTTAATACATTTATTATAAAAGTTTTTTATTTAATTCTTTTTAATATTCTCAATTCCCTTATTCTTTGTTGATATTCATAAACGATATCTGTAAAATTAGAGATTAATTTAATAATATAGGATCACATTGCAATTTTAAATCGAAAATACTTGTGTGATTATAACGTAAACAACAATGAAAGTTTTTTTAAATCATATAAAGTCATGACCGTAATCATCCTGCATTTTTCTTCAATCTTTTATTTTAAAAAACGTTTATTGTGATGCCTTCTCACTTAATTCTTCCCAATATTACCCAAACAACTTTCAAAACAACTTTCTTAAACTTATTGTAAAAGATTAAAGTTATAATTGATGATTGGATAGAGTATTGAAAATATTATAATAATGTGTTAAGAGTTTCTTGAATCATGCAAAATAGTGAATTGTGTATTCGTTAAAAATAGAAAAAATAAAGTAAGTAAACAGGTCACGGGTGTTAAGAGATCAATTGGGATTCACAATTGAGTCGCCAAATTCATCGTCGTCCCAATCGGACGATCTGAAGCCAATTTTTGGTGTCAGGAGAGAAGAAGTGGATTTCTGTAGCAATTCAGAAGCCGAATCTTGCAGACAAAATTTCAATTGCTGGACAGACAGTTTCGTCGTGTTAATGAGTGATTCCTTTGAAGTGATATCGCTACCGGCCGACATAATGCAGGTTCTTTAAATATTTATACAATACTGGATTTACATAAATATAAGTCAAAAAATTTTCAAATTTAAGTCCAGATATATATAATAATATAAAATATAAAAAAGAAAATCATTTTGTTCTTCTGTATCTAAAAAATTAAAAGTGATACAATACAAGAAAAATTACTTTCCGTTTACTTTTTAATTTATTTTAATATAACAGAATACAATTTAAACAAATTAATTACTAATAGAGTTAATAATAAAATATTAAAAATTAAGTTTAATAAACTTTATATAGAATAAATTTTTTAATATTAGAGCAATATTTTTTACATTCGATATAAATAAGATAATTAATAAACAAAATTAATAAAAGTAACAAATATTATATTTTTAACAATTACAATAAAAAAAGAGATTTTTTAATTATAATGTGGTCTTTTTTAAAACAATAGTATGTCCCAACAGATCGATTTTTACAAGATTAAAATATAATGTTTTCTTAATAAAATACGCAGTGCTCTGCATCTGTACTGTACGGTAATGACATATTTCTGAAATCATTTTGAAATGAAAATCCTAAAAACGATTGATCTCAACCGTTTAAAGTAATTACACGCCGGTTTTGAGAAATGTTACTAGCAATACTCTATTTTTATTTCTATATATCATATCATCAAATATGTATCCTGATCTTTATTGGATATTATCCTGTCAAAACTCAAACTCAACACTCATTAACAGTGGTTGACACGTTACAGATACGTTAAAAATAATTGTGAAAAATAATAATTATTATTTTGTTGATATGATGGCGTATTTTAATCCTTTGTGGTCCTTAGATTCTGATGAAAAAATATTGAACAATTTGAACGAAGAAGAAAAAGATTTAAACAGCGAGTTAATTATTTTGAAACATTAGATGACGTTGAATTTAAAATGCGTTTTAGATTAAATAAAAATTTGGTATTATTAATATTGGAACAAATTAGAGAAGAGTTAGAATTTTTGACAAATAAGTAAGTTTTTCAGTATAATTTTATAAAATATATATATATATATATATATATATATATATATATATGTGTGTGTAAGTACTTATTATTATTTGAATATTAATTAGAAAAATGTTGAAATTAAAACGTAACATAATATAACTATTTAGCATTACTCAAATTATGTTCATAGCAGATAATATGTAATATTCCATAAAAGGCAAAGATAAAAATATTACCTGTACATTATACATTTATACTACTGAATTTTCTTATCGGCAAAAAATTTTCTGATTTTTTTTTTAAATTGTCCTAGCAATTTTTTAAACTCTTTGATGTTCTAAATTCGGTTGAGGACATACTATTAAACAAATTTTCTATTATTTTTCAATATTTTTCTTTATCTTTTGAAGTTACCATGTCAGACTTCTTGTTTTCTATCACATTTTTTTATTTGAAAATTAAATCGATCAAAATACTTTTTTCTGCTGTTGAAAAATTTAACACTCTACGTTTATTACTCATATTACTCATTATTAAAGTTAAAATATTATTTTATATGCACAAAATAACTTATATACTGAGCCGTTTTCAGCAACGTGATTTAAGAACTCAATAATAGTCAATAATAGAAGTCAATTTAAAGTCAATAATATCAATAGTTTTATATTTTCGATTAGAGATAAGAATCAATATTAGACTGGAGACCTAGTTCTAGAGTCTCTAATATTAAACCAATCAGCATTCTGTCTTCAAATAATTTCAGAGTTATGAAACATATAGTATAGGTTTAGTTAATCATTCTCGATGTAATCGTGATAGAAATCAATCAGCATTACCTTTGGTTTAAACTCAGGTTCAGGTTTAACTGAGGGTTTGCTAAACTGCCGATTAGGTAAAGTTGATAGAAACGGGCCTAAGTCTTTAAATTCCCGTTTAAGCATGTTTATATCTCACAGTAATGAAGGTATCTTCAGATATCAAACTATTTTTATTTTTTATTGTATATAAAATTATTATATATCTGTATATAAAAACAAATTAATATCTCAAGATACCCTCAATATTATGTGATGTTTGATGTCTGATCGTGCCAATTTAGAAATACTTTATTAATTCGGATAAATAAATGTTTAGAAGTCCATGGTAGACATTTTGAATATTTAATAAATTGAATAAATCAGAGTAGAGTGTTGTGATTTTGATTTCATTTTATTATGATTATTCCCGAGCGCTTCAAGTGGCTATAAGTCGAAACTTCAAACCGTTATATTTTTTCATAAAAACATCTGATAAATATTGTTTGCGATAATACTAAATTATTTTTTTCTATAGAATCCAAAAATGTAATTTTGTATAGAAATTTTTGTTAAAAATTTTAAAGTTAATTACCACGCAATCGGAGTTGGGAGACTTACTTCCATTCCGTTTAAGGGCCCTTCAGACCCATACATTTCATACCTAAACTTTTAAAATCGATCGCATAGTTTCCGAGCTGTAAATAAATATTACTCTCTGTAGACACATTTTGTGTGCGTGCGTACGTGCGTGCGTGTGTGTGTGTGTAAACATATATATGATTGTATACATATTGATTGTATACTTATATACAGATATATACATATATTGAGTGATCAGGAGCGCCTTCAGGTGGGGAGGAGGGGGTTTATTACTGATTAGAAATTGATAAAAACAGACGGTATCTACCCTTCGTAAATCAATTTCTTAGAGTTAAAAAGAATATTTTTGAGCCCTTCCTCAACCTCTCCTTAGGAGATTTTTGGGGAGATCAGACCATTTTTCAATTTTTTCACAACAAGAGTATATTTTAACTTCTCAATTAAAAAAAAAACAAAGAATGAGACTTTTTGCTTTAAAGATGTTTTGAAATTTTTCGGGTTATCAGGGAATTATCGGGGAGTTAAATATCTTTAAGACTTGTGGAAAAATTCTTAAAATTTTGCGGATAAAAGTAATAAATAAGTACACTAATTTACATTCAGTATGTGGAAAGAAGAAAGAGATTTGTGTCCCCGGTAATTTTTTGTGAAAAATAACTTACTGGCATTAGCATTAGTGTAAAGAATGCAGGTTTAGCTTTAAAGTTTAGCTTAAAAAAGGTATAGCAAAATTTAAAGAAAACGAATTTTGTAGGTAAAATACTGTAGTATTTGCACTTGTCATAAATTTTTTAAGAAAAATTTTTTATCAAGCTGCAGTGTTTAAAATCATATTTAAAGAAAAAAAAACTAATGTGTTCAAAACTTTTTGGATTTAAAAATAAAAAGGTTTCCAAAAATTATTCAAAGCATGTGAAGGTACAAACTTCAAACTTTAAAATGCTTTTTTAATTTTTTGTCTGCTATGATTTTTCACCGAATTTTAGCGTTTTGAAAATTGTTCAATGTTGAGCATTTGAAAGGTGTTCTTCTTTTATTATAGTGTATAACAAAAAGTAAAGCTTCTGCTCGCTCGCTACTTACGCGTTATTTCTGCTCTCATCGCACGTCAAACTTTTCATTGCCGTGTGACACTCACTGCTGTTATGCCTATAGTATACATCTCAAGCGTACGATCTAATCACGCAAACCGCGCACTCATTTGCCAATCCTTTTTAACTAATTTCTCAATAATTATTGCAAAAATTGCAAAACTTCAAAAAACTTTTCTATTCAGTTTATTTTCCTCCACTAGCTCACGATATTGACATAATTATTCTGAGACACTATACGAGGGCAAATCAATAAGTACCCGTGTTAATAATAAAGACGTAAGTTTTTCACAAAAATTTTTTTTTTATTTTTCGACGTAATTCCCTTTTAGAAGGATACACTTTTTTTTCCCAACGCCCCTGTCATTTTTTTAATCTCTTCAAAAAATACGATTTGTCGAACTCTACAAAATAGGCCTCTGTTTCGGCGATTATCTCCTCATTCGACGTAAATTTCTTTCCACCGAGCCATTTTTTCAAGTTTGAAAACAGGAAGAAGTCGCAGGAGGCCAAATCCGGAGAGTACGGTGGATGCGGCAGCAATTCGGAGCGCAATTCGATCAATTTGGCTGTGACGACTGCGGAGGAATGAACCGGTGCATTGTCGTGGTGGAACAACACTTTTTTTCGTTAAATGGAGCCGTTTTTTCTTCAATTCAACATTGAATCAACCCAATAAATCAGAATAGTATTGCTCTGTGATAGTTTTTCCCTTTTCCAAATAGTCGATGAAGATCACGCCTTGCGCATTCCAAAAAACAGTGACCATCACCTTTCCGGCCGATGGGACCGTCTTGGCCTTCTTCGGAGCACGTTCACTGGGTGAAGTCCACTGTTTTGACTGTTCCTTGGTCTCCGGTGTATAGTGATGAATTCATATTTCATCAACTGTTATGACTCGACGCAAAAACTCCTGCGGATTGCGCTTAAACAGCTCCAAACACTGCTTCCAAATTGATAGCCGCATCCGCTTGTTGTCCACCGTGAGCAATCGCGGCATGACCCATCGGGTCGACAACTTTTTCATTTCCAAGTTATCATGCAAAATATTGAATGCCGTTCCGTACGACACGCCTACGGCCTCTGCTACTTCACGTACTTTCGTTCGGCGATCAGCGAGAATCATGTCGTGGACGTTTTCAACGATTTCCTCAGTAACCACATCTGCCGAGCGGCCTGGGCGCTTCTCATCAAAAACAGATGAACGACCACGTTTGAATTCGTTAAACCAATATCTGACGGTTGTTATAGATGGTGAAGGGTTCCCATAGACAGCATCCAACTTCGTTTTTATTTCTTCGCACGTTTTTTCATCCAAAAATAAAAAGCGAATCACGGATTAATATTGCTCTTTTTTCATTGTATTGAAAAACATCAAACACGCTCACTACGAATTGCTGTCAAATCAAAACTATCGCATGAATCACCCTGAAATTTTGTATGGCGTCGTTTGAAAGATGGTAGTACATGATGGTAACTTGCATCAGCAACGCCGCCTGTTTTCAAACACGGGTACCTATTGATTTGCCCTTGTATGCACAGTATTTCGTACCAAATGCACCATATGGTGTCAATAGCATATTTATGAAATTATTATAAGATGAAAATCATAATGTCGAGCCTATAATAGTTTTCAAATAAAAAGCATTTAAAGTTAACCAATCAGTTGCTTCAAATTCGCATATGTTACATCGCACAATAATGAAAATACTTTCAGATATTAAATTCGCTTTTAAATGCAGATATAATTCTATGGATACAATAATGTATCGTAACAACACAAATGTTGCTATAACATTGCAGGAATATTAATTTGTAGAATTGAAATATTTTATGAAATATTCTTGAAAGCTTACAACAACATTCATATGCTCGCTTTTAAATGATATTTCAATATCATGTTGGCAATATTCCTGCAGTAATCCTAAAATATTTAGAAAAATATTGTAGACATATTCCTGAAACGTCAATGCAATATTCAGAGAATGTTGCAGGTTGCTATTGTTTTCATATTTTATAATGTCAGACAATACAAAAGTCCAAAAAATAAAACGTATTAAAAAAGGAATTATCTCAAAATTTTAAGATGAAAGATCTTGGCAAAGCAAAATATTTATTAGGTTTAAACATTACGCGAGATCGAAAAATTGGAAAAATTTGGCTAGACTAGACTTACATTAAAATCCATTTAGGAATATGAAATGGAAGACTGCATATCGTATCAATGTCATTTGATTCAAGCATCAAACTGAATAGAGATATGAAACCAAGCAGAAGGAGATGACATAAAAATGATTCCATAGAGAAGCTGTGAGTAAGCTCCAATATACGAACCAAGAAGCGAAACAAGATATAACATTCGCAGTAAATTCAGTTACTTGTCAAATCCAGACAGAGGATATTGACAGAGGCAGTAAAGAGAATGTTCCAAGAAAACCTTAAACGTAAAGTTGGAATTCAGCGATCAAACTAAAAGATTCGTTGGATATTACGATGCGGAGTGCAATCATATGTTACTTCACCACAGCATGTTAGGAAACATTATAGCATTAGCAAGAGACATTAAGCCATTAATAATATTATCACCGGCAATGTTGTATTGCGTCAACAAAAATGAAATCAGTTTAACCCAACATAATGCATACAGATCATTAAAGCACATAGGTATCTTGCCACTACTTCATTAGAAAAAAAGCAGAAAACGGTGACATATTTGTATCAATAACTAAGATTGTGACAAACATCCTAACTAAAGGGCTATTTGCAACTAAATTTCGAAACTGTGAATCTAATATGAACCTTGTAACGGTGCAGCCCGCAAGCTGCATCCTGCGTCCATCGTTCGTAGCCTACCAAGGGCGCATCGAGCGCCGATAAACTTTGTCAAAAACAACGGCGGTCAATCGCCGAACGGACCCCCACATCCGACCGTTCTGAATTCCGTTTAGTGGGGGCACGCCGCCGAAACCGCCGATGCTTACCGATCCGAAGTCAGTCGACCGCCAGCCGGGTATAAAAGAGGCCCGGCTGTACGTTTATTTCACCAGATCCTGTTCGCTGCTAGCGAACATCCCTTTACGAGCGTTCTCGTAGTCCGCCGAGCGTACTCGGCTTCTATGCCTTTTCCAGACACACGAACGTTCTCGTGTACCGCCGAGCGTTCTCGGTATTCTTTCCTCTGCACACGAGAGTTCTCGTATACCCGCCGAGCGTACTCGGCTCCTCCAGGCACCGATCTTCGTGCACGGGTATTCCCGTGTACCCAGCCGGACCGCCGCTCTGCATCCACCTTCGTACGAGCGTTCTCGTACTCCCGCCGAGCGTACTCGACTTCAAGCCTCTTATACGAGCGTTCTCGTATACCCGCCGAGCGTACTCGGCTCCTCACCTCTCAGACACGAGCGTTCTCGTGTACCCGCCGAGCGTACTCGGCTTCCCGATCCAAATATCGCGTTTCCGTGCATCGGGATTTAAAGTCAAAATCCATCCGGCAGGCAAAACCGCGTCGACCAATCCGCGCCGCCGAACGACCCGTATCGATCGACTATCGAACGGACTCGCGACACTTCTACGAACGCACCCGCCGACAGGCGCTCCGTCGTGCTAACCGCTACGACTCGATCGTATGCGCTTGCGCTAATCGTTCCGCCGATTGCACCAAGCAGTGTTGCGATATGGGACCGGTTGTATGCGCATGTGCGGCAATACGGCGTCAGTACAGTGTCTCATACAAGTTAAACAAGGCACCGTTACCCCGCTACATTAAAAATATTTCTAAATTTTTTGAAATTGATTGAAATTTTCTACTTCTTGGTTTTTTAGCTGCTGGCTTCGTAGATTCCATGCTTGTAAATAAATAAATCTTACCTTATTTGTAGTCACTTAACCTTCTCATGTCAAAACGTCCCGCCATACGGTCAACACACAACATATAACGGCACTGGATCTCCATCACCGCACATGCGCAGAGCCGCACATGCGCATACAACCGGCCCCATATCGCAACACTGGCACCAAGACGCTTCACGTCATGCGTAGACGAATCATACCTCGCCGTCATATGTTCAAACGTTTATACAGATTTACATCGCCTTTATTCACTCACGCATTTATATAAATCATACGGAGTGCATTTATACAGAGTTCACATCGCAATCATACACTTCGCACACTACATTTATACAAATCATACATCACATGTACACACAATCATCAAGCTTATTATTTCAATAAACATATTAATTTACTATCATCTCTCTCAAACGTGAGTTCTTCTTGGCGTACCCCCAACCGAACGAACCCGGATTCCGGCGAGCTATACCGCGCCCGAAAAGGCTCACACGGTTTCAACCTAATAAGAGCTACATAAAGATTATTCGTCCATATAAAGAAGTTTAGACAAAAATTTATTTTATTTTATGTAATATTTTATTTAGTAGATTGTTGTCATAAATGTCTCTATAAATTTTTCTTTTAGTTATCTACAAAGTTAATATCACAAGTCAATATTATAAAAATGTAATTCAATAAATCATTCTCATTCTATCTGAAACCATAAACCGGTATACACGAATCTTTTGTCTTACACACAAGAAAATTAATAGGAAATTCATCAGTAACTTAAGATAAACGAACTTAAAATCTAACTCTTACTACTTGTAGAATCAAAGTTGATGATCAAATATGGTTGATGAGTGAATTGCGGGCTAGACTTGCCCAATGCTGGTTGAGGTAGTCCGCACAGATTTGTTTTGCACGCACAGTATTAATAGAACGCACTGTTTTGATTAAAAAAGTGCACTCCGGTGCACTAGCAATGCTTAGCAAAAATCAATTTCGGTGATTTAGTGAAAATTTTATAAGTACCGGGTAAACGAGTTGCGGAGAATTCGGGGTGAGACTTCCGTATGCGACCTCCATCCGATTTTGATGAAATTTTACAGGCACGTAGTACTTACTGAATGTAGTCGAAATCCAAAGTGCTAATATATGGAAATGCCTAATTTCCGAGAAATTCAAATTTTAATTATCTGACTACATTAACGATTTTTAAGATTTCCATATGAAAAAATGATTAGAATTCATAAATATTTAGCTGAAATGTTTCATTTCATTAATATTTCACTCGGTTATAGGTACCAATGTCTCAAAATATTATTAACAGCAAAAAAAAATACAAAATTAAAAAAGATTAGAGCATCAAGAGCCGTCGCAGTAAGTTAGTGCAAAAATTTTAATTTTTTTTTATAGAAATTCATTCGTCTACATTACAGACATTTAAATTGTGCATCTATCTCGTTGTCAGATAGAGATACATAAAATGTACGAAAAATTAAGTACATTGTTCTCACGTATGGAGAATTATAATGTATGAATAAAAAATATTGAAAGAAAAGAAAAAACGAGAGAAAAAATATCTGGTTACGAGTGACTAAATCAGGACATTTTATGTATCTTTATCTGAGATCGGTGCACAATTTAACTGTCTCTAATGTAGACGAATTAATTTCTATAAGAAAAATTAAAATTTTTGCACTAACTTTCTGCGACGGCTCTTGATGCTTTTCTATTATATTATATTTGATAGTTATCAGCATATAAGCCTTTCCATTGTATATATTTTAAAAAAGTTTATTTTCTTAAATTTTTTGACATAATCAACGTCTGAACAATATTAGCAGCTAAAAACTAAGCTAAGCTAACTAAAATATAACCAAATTTAATGTGAACTATGTGAATATAAATTAAATTAAACCCTTTTTTTATATGCTAAAAATGAATTTGTAAAGATTAGCATAGACCTTTATGCAAGATTTGAATGTAAGCGACATAACGCTTTCATTTTTCACCTTCTTATATTGATAAGTCTACCACATATTAAAGTACATAGTCATATACACATAATAGAATCAGAAAAAGTATGAACAAAATTTTTCCATATTTTAAAGCAAAATACATCTAAAGGTTGTACAAGACTAATCGTTTTTTTTCGGTATCATTGAGATCTATATTTGTTTATCTTCTGGTATAAATTGTTCCAATTGTGCTGAGCAATGTCCTGTCCATAAATCGAGAAGTAGCAAACTTTTTTTCTCCAGTATTCGATAGATATACTTGTTGAAACCAAGTTTTAAAGTGATGACTTGCAAGTTTCCTCGATTTTGAAGCTGCAACGTAAATGTTAGAAAACTTTAATAGAGTTTCCTGTACTCGTGGTCCAAAAATATTAATTGATTCCTTTAATACAAGATATAGAGATGAAATAAGTTGTCCACTGACAGATTTAATATGCTGAGTAGTTTCAAATTGCTTAAGAAGTGGCCGCCCTGCTGAGGGATAGTGTTGTGTAGGAGACGGACCCTCTTTTTTGAGATGCACCACTCGGTCGCGGCTAAGTATCACTTGACGACACTACTCGCAACTAGTCCGATTCGCGGCCCGAACTACTCGAAAAATTGTGAAGAAAGATGGCGGAAATTGTTAGAAAAATGACTGTCGGAGCCACCAGAACACGGGTTTTTATACTCTTTTCTTGAGGTGGATCCATTTGAAAAATCTTATATTTTTGAGGCGGGGATCGAATAGGAATTAATTTTACAAGAAGATTTTTAATGCGGGAAAGGATGGCGTCACTTTCAACTAATAGGATTAAGTTTAGATAATTATGTTACTTGTGATGGGAATAGGAGAAAAGGGGCCCTAACGAATAAAGAGTAGCGTTGGTTCGGGTCCATATACGATGAGGGTGGGTTTTTGATGTGGCGTAATTCGGTTGGTTTTAATTAACATCGGTGGAGTGTATCTCGATGCCTTAAAATCTAGGTGGGCGTAGTCTTTAGACCATAAGATAGAACGATGGGTGGTTTATAGAAGTGCTTGCCCCGATTCCAGGCTTTCTGATTGGAGGGTTGAGAATTGGTGTATACAAGTTCATGGGGCCTTGGGTCACTGATCTAATAAATTTGACAGTTTATGACTGTCGCGTGCCCCTGGAGTCGCGTGGAGAGTATAGCTAATGCATCTTGGTTTCCCAGACCTACTGAACACGTGCACCGTGTCAAGTTTCACACCTTCTCAGCGTTTGACTGCGGTCATTGCCCGGTCATTACCCAGTACATCCTATCGATTATTAAATAGGGTTCCCGTAGTTGGAATTCATGGGTATGGGCTAGCTGCTGACAAGTGACAGTTTTATTCTTACTTTTTTTTTCTTACTTTTAAACATCTGGAGTCGGCTGAAGATACAGTAGAGTTTCGATTTTTTCGACTTTCTTGGCGCCCATAGGCACACTGAGTGGTCAAGATTGTTTGAAATATCGATGCCACCTGCTACTTTTCTCCGTGAGAAAGCTCGAGCTCGCAATGTCTCATGAGAAAGGCAGCTCCGGCGTTAAAATATTCTTTAAAAATTTTGTTGGTCCCGCGTTTAGTAGCTCTGGTATTTAATGTTGTGCCTTATTCAAAAAGAAAAAAATCGTGGAGTCTGATCAGAATGTATCAGTGTTGTTATAAAAATTAAACAACACTCAGTTTGATGATTCATGGTTAATAGATAATGGAGCAACTGACCATGTATGCAAACATAAAGAATGGTTTGATAAATATAAACCAATAGCTAATGAAGTAATTTATTCGGCAGATAGTAAATCGAGCGACATTTTGAAGGCTGTAGGTGTAGGCGATATAAAGATACAAACTTATATCGGGAATAAAAAATTTGACTTAACGTTACTTAATGTATATCATGTTCCCAATATAAGACGCAATTTATTGTCAGTTTCGCAAATAAAGAAGAAACACAAAAAACTTATGATAGACAATGGAAAACTTAAGATTCAGGATAAAGGGAATAGATGATAGTGGGGGAAGCCCTATATAGAGATGGTCAATATTGTTGCGCCCAGGCTTCTTCGTCGCTGATGCTGCGTGCAGTCAGCTGAGAGACCGATCGATAATATCGATTGGTCGTTCAACGGTTCGAGAAGCTGTTTTTTAGCAGCTGAAATGTTATAAACAATCTCCATGGTAATATTGTTTAGACGTCTCTATGACAGTTTGTAAATAAACTGTGAGACGTCAGATTGTCGGGAGCTGTCTGCTCGAGCGGACGTGTGCAACGGCTCTGATCTTTAAATCGTATTTCCGGCTATTCGTTGTATTATACGGTTCTTATTAAAGTTGTTCTTTGTTCTGTTAAAGTGTTGTTGTTGTGTTATTTTAATTTCTGCGAGTTTCATTGACGTGTGCGATACCTCGTTCCGCGGGCTCAACATTTTGGAGGTTCGTCCGGGATCGGAACGATTATTCGGTGGTGCAGTGCAGTGCGGAACAGTGGTTTCATCATGTCAATGGTTCACTCGCCGAGAAAAACACGTTCCCAGATTGCATCAACGTCGGCTGAGTCGAATTGCTGCACGCAATTCTGCAGGAGCTCGGACAGCTTCGGGAGGAGCGGAGACAGGAGCGGGCACAAGTTTAAACGGAATTAAGACAGCGGAACGAGGCGCTGAGCAGATTGGAGCAGCAAATTAACCAGATAAGTCGTTCCAATAATAATACCGGGAATGGCGATCAGGGCGAGAGTTCTGCGACGGGAAATGTTTCATACGCGCTCGTAAATTCAGTGTCGGTGAATTTAGAGTATAAATTAAAACCAGATATGTATGACGGGACGAGATCGTTAAGGGAATTCTTTTCTCAGCTTAATTTAATCGCGAGTGCAAATAATTGGACGGAGAATGCAAAAACTATTGCGTTAGCATCTTGTCTTAAGGGAAAGGCAAGAACGGTATTAGATTGTGTTTTGGAAATCGAAAATTTAAGTTTCACAGAATTAAAATCAAAATTAGAGTTACGATTTGGTGAGGGTCATCTCTCAGGGACGTATTACACGTAATTTATAAATAGACGACAAAAATTTGGTGAGGAAATATCGAATTTAGGCGCTGACATAGAAAGGTTGTCAAAATTAGCCTATTCAGAATATTTGGCGGAAGTCCGGGAAAAGATAGCGTGTGCGCAATTTGTTAATGCGCTAAATGATCAATTCATAAAACGGACTCTTCAATTAGAGGAAGTTTCCTCATTAAAATTAGCAATTGAGAGAGCGAAAACCATAAAAGAAATAAATGAAAATAATTTTTCAGAAATAAAAAGAAAGAAATTTGAAAGATTCGAAAAAGATAAAAGACAGAATAAAAATTATAATTTTTCTGAAAAATTGGAACTAAAAAAAGGGATAATAAAAAAAAAGTAAAATAAGAATTTTAATAAAAATAATTTTAATAAAAATAAAAGCAGTTTTCCGAAAAATGATAAGGAATGTTGGCAATGTGGAAAGTCAGGACATTTCCGAGCAGAGTGTCCGGTTTTAATAAAAGAAAAGTCAACAAACTAGGTTTTGTCGAATTGTTCGGGAAAGATTCGACAAAGAGCAAGGAGGCCCCGAAAAGAAAATTAAGATTAAGTCGTATTCAGAAAAAAAAGTTTTGTTTTAAAGGATTAATTAATGAAAGACCGTGTTTATTTAGAGTTGATACGGGTGCGGATGTTTCGATTTTAAGTAGTCGAATGGTAGAAATGTCGGAAGTTTATAATAATTCGGGAAATGTAAGATTAATTTATCCCACGGAAGAAGAAATTTTGATTTGTTTTCGGACGAATGCAAAAGTGAAATTAGGGAAATATTCATTGGACTTGTCTCTTTTAGTCGCGGAAATTAGTGTCGATTGTATTCTAGGAATAGATTTCTTGTCAGCAACAAATGCGGAAGAAAGTCTTCGGTCCGCATTAGGATTGACTGGGAAAGAGTTTGCTTGCTTGTGCACGGTTAAATTTTTAAAAAGATGAAATTTCTTTTGCTTTAAGGGAATTATTTGAACAAGATTCCGAAAATTTAGATTCTTCTCAAAAAGAAATGTATGCAAAAGTTTTGCGAGATTATCAAGACGTTTTCTCGGAAGAAGTTATCGCGGGAAATTGTGGTTTAATAAAACATGAAATAGACGTAGGAAATTCGCATCCTATTAAACAGACACCTCGTCGGATCCCTCTTTATTTGAGAGCTGAGGTAGAGGAAATAATAAAAGAAATGGAGAAACAAGGTGTAATAGAAAGATCGCAAAGTCCATGGTTATCTCCTGCAATTATGGTAAGGAAGAAAGATAGATCACTTCGTTTCTGTGTTGATTTCCGAAAAATCAATACTGACAATAAAAGATTCTTATCCTCTATCACGAATAGACGATACGATTAATCAGCTTTCCGGAAATTCTTGGTTTTCCACTCTTGACCTTAAGTGGATATTGGCAAATTAAAATTTGTCCTGAAGATAAAGAGAAAACAGCATTCTCGTTAGGAAACGGTTTATGGCAATTCACTGTAATGCCTTTTGGGTTGTGCAATGCTCCGGCAACATTTGAACGATTAATGGAGCAAGTTTTGTGTGATTTAATATCAAAAATTTGTTTAGTATACTTGGATGATGTAATAATTTTTGGGAATACTTTTGAGGAAATGTTGCAGCGGTTGGAAACTGTCTTTTTACGATTTAGATCTGCTCATCCTAAGCTTAATCCAAAGAAATGTTCTTTTCTTAGGAATTCTGTGAAATTTTTAGGGCATGTTATCTCTAAAGAAGGAGTGATTACTGATCCAGAAAAAATAATTGCTGTAAAGGATTGGTTCCTCAAAACAAGAAGCAATTGCGTAGTTTTTTAGGATTTTGCTCATATTACAAAAAATTCGTGAAAGAATTTTCTTTTTTTAGTAAAATTTTATACACTTTGACAGAGAATCAAATAAAATTTGAATTTCAATGTCAGTTAGCATTTGAGAAACTTAAGCAAGCTTTAATTTCTTCTCCAATTTTATCTTTTCCTAAGAAGGAAGGAAAATTCATTTTGGACACAGATGCTTCCGATCATAGCATAGGTGCAGTATTATCGCAAAAACAAAATGAAAAAGAGAAAGTCATTGCTTATTTCAGTCAAGTTTTAACAAAGGCTAAAAGAAATTATTGTGTAACCCGTCGAGAACTATTAGCGATTGTTAATTCAATAAAGAATTTTCATCATTATTTATTTGGAAGGAAATTTCTAGTCCGAACTGATCATGTTTCCTTACGATGGTTAATGTCCTTTAAAGAGTTGGAAGGACAATTGGCACGTTGGTTGGAAAGAGTCCAACAATATGACTTTGAAATTTTATATAGAAAAGGAAAATTTCATGGCAATGCTGACGGACTTTTAAGACGACCTTGTTTAAAGGATCTTTGTAATTATTGTGTAAAAGTAGAATCTAAAGAAAAAGAAAATAGAAAAGAAAAAGTTTGCCGAATCATTTTAGAAGGAAATGATTTTATAAATTGGAGGAGGGAGCAACTTGAAGATCCTATAGTTTCTTTATTCTTGAAAGGAAAGGAGGCTGGTATACGTCCTTCATGGCAGGAAGTGATTGAGAAGGGATCTTCAGCTAAGGTTTATTGGAATAATTGGGATGCCTTAATTCTTCAAAAAGGGATATTATTAAAAAAATGGGAGTCACCAACTTTGAAAAATCAAGTTCTTTAGATTGTTGTTCTTCAAAAGAAGTTTGATTTAATTTTGAAAGAAGTTCACGATTCTTCTTCAGGTGGGCATTTTGGAGTGAATAAAACTTTAGCAAAAATTCGTCAGGGATTTTATTGGGCAAAAAAGATGTGGAGGATTGGTGTCGTTCCTGCGAGATATGTGTAGCTAAGGTTGGTCCTTCAGGGAAGGGGAAATCTCCTTTGCAAATTTATAATGTGGGAAATCCTTTCGATAAAGTAAAATATCAAATGGATATTTTAGGTCCACTTCCAATGACCTATTTTGGAAAGAAATATTTGCTTGTGATAACTGATTGTTTTTCAAAATGGGTAGAAGCAATTCCTTTGAAAAATATAAAAACTGTAACGGTCGCTGAAACTTTTGTTGAACAGATTGTTTCTAGGCATGGTGTTCCATTGGAGGTACATACAGATCAAGGAAAATGTTTTGAGTCACGTCTCTTTCAAGAAATCTCAAACTTATTAGGAATAAAGAAAACAAGAAAGGAAAACAAGAACAACCGCTTTACATCCTCAGTCAGATGGACAAATGGAGAAACAACAGCGGACAATTTTGAATTATTTAGCCAAATTTATTTCTTCTAATCAGAAAGATTGGGATCGGTGGATTCCGATGTTTTTGTTGGCTTATCGTTCTTCGAAGCATGAAACAACAAAACTCACTCCTTCAAAAGTTTATTTTGCTCGAAATTTGCGAATTTCTTTGGATTTGTTACGTGGTGTTCCTCCAGGAGAAGAAAATCATCAATTGACGTAGAATTATATTCTGAATTTAAGAAAGAAATTAAATACAATACATGAGAATGTGCAATGTTCTCTTAAAATAAAATCGGAAAAGGTTAAATCCATTTATGATCGAAAGACTAGGGATGTAAATTTTTCTGTAGGACAAAAAATTTGGTTCTTTAATCCACAACAAATCATAGAAAAAGCTCCGAAGTTGCAAAACCAATGGAAAGGTCCGTATAAAATTGTTAAAAGAATAAGTGATGTTTATTGCATTCAGAAATCATTCAAGCATAAGAGAAAAGTTGTTCATGCGAATAGGTTGGCTTTATTTTATGAAAAATAAAAAAAAAAAAAAATTGAAACATCCGTTAATCTGTATTAATGAAAGAAATAAAAAAATAATTTCTTTATGTGTTTAGAAATTAATTTTGTTCATTTGATTCTGCTTATTTTCTTTCTGTTTAGAGTTTCCTGAAAAGAAAAGAGGAGGAGAAAGGATATTTGAAGAAAGGAGTTTGAAGGTTTGAAGAAAGGAAGTGGAGAAAGGATATTTGAAGAAAGGAGTTTGAAGGTTTTAAGAACGGAAGTGGAGAAAAGATATTTGAAGAAAGGAGTTTGAAGGTTTTAAGAACGGAAGTGGAGAAAAGATATTTGAAGAAAGGAGTTTAAAGGTTTGAAGAAAGGAAGTGGAAAAAGGATTTTGGAAGAAGGAATAAAGACAAAGTTAGAAAGAAAAATGGAAAAAAGAAAAGAATTTTAAAGCTTTCATAGGAGACTGCTTCGCTCACGGTTTTTGAGCCGTGGTTTTCCCGTGAGCCGAAGGGTGAATGCCGAAGCAGTGGGCTTGAGAAGTCTTTTTTAGGGCGATGGGTTCACGGTGAATACCCCTGTCTTGTCCGAAAATAAGAAATTAGAAAGCAAAAAAAGCCAGAAAAATTTGAGAAGAAAGTCGATTGGATACTAGAAAATGGAGCTCGGTAACCTGCAGCAAAAGTAGCTCAGGGTAGAGCAAGAGACCATATAGGTATCCTGGAATCGACGCTAGAGAGTTCGACGACAGAATCTTTCATGATCCTGAAAGTGTTTGATTGGGAATTTCGACGCTCGGTAATCTGTAGCAGCAGCTCAGGGTAGGGCAGGAAGTCGTAATGTCACTCTGGAGTCAACACTAGAAGACATGAAGACTACAGTCAGCCCATTTAGCCAAGACAATTGTCGGGACGACAATTTTGAAAAAGGGGGGCAGTGTTGCGCCCAGACTTTTTTGTTGCTGATGCTGCGTGCAGTCAACTGAGAGACCGATCGATAATATCGATCGGTCGTTCAACGGTTCGAGAAGCTGTTTCTTAGCAGCTGAAATGTTATAAACAATCTCCATGAGGTACGTTCCACTTGGCGATCGCAACGCTTGTGGAATCATTTTATCTTTGTTTTTCATCGAAAGTTAAAGAAAGATAGATAATGTTCGCGAACGTTGCGATCACCAAGTGGAACTCAGCCATGGTAATATTGTTTAGACATCTTTATGACAGTTTGTAAATAAACTGTGAGACATCAGATTTTCGGGAGCTGTCTGCTCGAGCGGACGTGTGCGACGGCTCTGATCTTTAAATCGTATTTCCGGTTATTCATTGTATTATACGGTTCTTATTAAAGTTGTTCTTTGTTCTGTTAAAGTGTTGTTGTGTTATTTTAATTTCTGCGAGTTTCATTGACGTGTGCGATACCTCGTTCCGCAGGCGCAACAATATATATTCAAAGCTAAAGTAATAAAAAATAGAAATAAGTTAAACCAAAGGGAAACATATATTATGTATATTGATAAGTTAACGGATAATGAAAAGTGACACAAAAGATTCTGTCATATAAACATGAAGACTATTCAAGAATTATTTAGAAAGGATTTAGTCAGAGGGTTGAATAATGTAAACATAACTGACACACATTGCAGTATTTGTAATGTTAGTAAATCGACAAAAGCGCCTAAAGCATTAAGTTGTAGACAAACAAGAAAACGTATTAGAGCTAATTTATTTCGATTTATGCAGCCCTATACCGATAAAGTCAATTGATAGAGCAAAGTATATTTTAATATTCACTAATGATTACTCCAGGAAAGTGACGATATATTGTTTATGGAGTAAAGATAAAATAGTTAATACATCTGTAAATACATAATTAGAATAGAAAAAAAGACAGATAGAAAGGTAAAGAGATTTAGAAGTGATAATGGATTAGAGTACTGTAACAAAGCTCTTAAACGAATGAAATGGGGATAAAACATGAACGAACAAGTAGATACATCACAAATGAACGGAATAACAGAACGAATTAGTAGACGAATTAGTAGACCATTACTAGATCTAGTACGAGCGATACTTAGAAACGCTGAATTACCTGAAAAATTTTGGGCAGAAGCAGTAATTGCGAGTTACGTTAAAAATAGAGTCATTTATTCGTCTATCAATGACATTCCAGAAAGAATTTGGACGAGAAATAAACCGAGCGTAAAACATTTAAAAGTTTATGGTTGTTTAGCCTATGTATATATTACTAAACAGAGTAGGCATAAGCTCGATTCTAAAGGAAGAGAATGCATACTCGTTAGATATTCAAATCAGACAAAAGGGAATAGATTATGGGATTCAAAAAAATGCGATGTAATACAAACGAAACATGTAGAGTTTTTTGAAGATGTTTGTAGGTATGAATATATTTATAGTAAGAGAATATTCGAAATTCTCTTTACTGATACTGTTGATATAGATAAAGTAGGTAATGTAGATACTGTAGATGAAGATGACGAATCAGAGATAGTTGAAACGCATGAAAATAATGCAGACAGTAATGCGGGATCTATCAATTCGCAAAAAACTGTATCAGAGAGAAAACGTAGTGTAGGTAGACCAAGGAAAGTAGTCAGAAATCCATGGGGTTGTGTACGCAAACCTAAGAATATAGAACTTAATTTAACAGAAATAATTGAACCAATCACGTACGAAGAAGCAGTAATGTCACCACAATCGAAAGAGTGAGAGATAGCAATGAACAAAGAGTTAAAAAGCTTGAATGATAGAAATACATGGAGATATTAAGTAAACCAGAAAACGTTAACTGTAGGAAGTAAATGGATTTATAAAGCTAAAACAGATAGGTTAGGTAAAATAATGGGATACAAAGAGTAGTTGCGCAAGGTTTTTCTCAAAAGAAAGATACAGATTATTTGGAATCATATGCAGCAGTCGCAAACATTTCATTAATTAGATTGTTGATAGGTATGTCAATATCGCATAATTGGAAGATGTATCACTTAGATGTTAAATGTGCATATTTTTACAGAAAATTAAAAGAAATTTATATGAAATTGCCGCCCGGACACAAAGATTACAATATAAAAGTAGCGAAACTATTAAGGCTAATATATGGATTAAAACAATCAGAACGTAATTATCGAGACGGCATTCGCCAATATGGACAAGAACGCGTTGCAGAGAGCGTGCCAGCGCTTTAGGTCGAGGATCGAAGCAGTCATCGAAGCAAAAGGGGGTTATTATAGCTGGTTAAAGTTTGGAACGTTCCTGGAACGATTTTTTAAAAATGATTTGTCGCTCTTGTTCTTTTGCAGGGAGAAAGTTTTGAGACCCACAAACAAAGTACAAAAGAGACCGATCCGATACATGCGTCGGAAGACACCCTTATACCCGAAAAACAACCCCCAAAATCACTTAAACAATTCTAGCCAAGCTAAAAATGACTTGTCGCTCTTTTCCTTCTGCACAGAGAAAGTTCCGAGGCCCTTACACGACATGCAAAAAAGACCGATTTGATACATGCGTCGGAAGACACCCTTATACCCGAAAAACCACCCCCAAAATCACTTAAACCATTCTAGCCAAGCTAAAAATGACTTGTCGCTTTTTTCCTTCTGCATGGAGAAAGTTCCGAAGCCCTCACACGACATGCAAAAGAGACCGATTTGATACATGCGTCGGAAAACACCCTTATACTCAAAAAACCACCCCAGAGCGTCTAAAAAATCCTTGCCTAACAAAAAATAACTTGTCGCTCTTTTCCTTTAGCATAGAGAAAGTTCTGAGGCCCTCACATAACATATAAAACAGACCGATCCGATACATGCGTCGGAAAACACCCTTATACCCGAAAAACCACCCCCAAAATTACTTAAACAATTCTAGCCAAGCTAAAAATGCGTCGGAAAACATACCGACGCATACATGCGTCGGAAAACACCCTTATACCCGAAAAACCACCCCCAAAATTACTTAAACAATTCTAGCCAAGCTAAAAATGACTTGTCGCTCTTTTTCTTCTGCACAGAGAAAGTTTCGAGGCCCTCACACGACATGCAAAAAAGACCGATTCGATACATGCGTCGGAAGACACCCTTATACCCAAAAAACCACCCCCAAAATTACTTAAACAATTCTAGCCATGTTAAAAATGATTTATCGCTCTTTTCCTTCTGCCCGGAAAAAGTTCCGAGGCCCTCACGCGACATGCAAAAGAGACCGATTTGATACATGCGTCGGAAACACCCTTATACTCAAAAAACCACTCCAGAGTCTAAAAAATTCTTGCTTAGCAAAAAATAACTTGTCGCTTAGAATGGTTTAAGTGATTTTGGGGGTGGTTTTTTGGGTATAAGGGTGTCTTCCGACGCATGTATCAAATCGGTCTTTTTTGCATGTCGTGTGAGGGCCTCGGAACTTTCTCCGTGCAGAAGGAAAAGAGCGACAAGTCATTTTTAGCTTGGCTAGAATTGTTTAAGTAATTTTGGGGGTAGTTTTTCGGGTAAAAGGGTGTCTTCCGACGCATGTATCGAATCGGTATTTTTTTCATGTTGTGTGAGGGCCTCGAAACTTTCTCTGTGCAGAAGGAAAAGAGCGACAAGTCATTTTTAGCTTAGCTAGAAATGTTTAAGTGATTTTGGGGGTGGTTTTTCGGGTATAAGGGTGTCTTCCGACGCATGTATCGAATCGGTCTCTTTTGCATGTCGTGTGAGGGCCTCGGAACTTTCTCCGTGCAGAAGGAAAAGAGCGACAAGTCATTTTTAGCTTGGCTAGAATTGTTTAAGTGATTTTGGTGGTGGTTTTTCGGGTATAAGGGTGTCTTCCGACGCATGTATCGAATCGGTCTTTTTTGCATGTTGTGTGAGGGCCTCGGAACTTTCTCTGTGCAGAAGGAAAAGAGCGACAAGTCATTTTTAGCTTGGCTAGAATTGTTTAAGTGATTTTGGGGGTGGTTTTTCGGGTATAAGGGTGTCTTCCGACGCATGTATCAAATCGGTCTTTTTTGCATGTCGTGTGAGGGCCTCGGAACTTTCTCTGTGCAGAAGGAAAAAAGCGACAAGTCATTTTTAGCTTGGCTAAAATTGTTTAAGTGATTTTGGGGGTTGTTTTTCGGGTATAAGGGTGTCTTCCGACGCATGTATCGGATCGGTCTCTTTTGTACTTTGTTTGTGGGTCTCAAAACTTTTTCTCTGCAAAAGGACAAGAGCGACAAATCATTTTTTAAAAATCGTTCCAGGAACGTTCCAAACTTCAACCAGCTGTTATTATTGTGATAGGAATTGCACAGAATAACTATCGTATATACATATATATCAAGAAAGAAAAACTTATATTTATGCACGTACAACACTGATAATAATAATACGCACTGAGAGTACAAGAATACAGTTCAAGGAAAGATAACTATACTACTCGAAAGAAACTGCGAAAAAGATAATAATAAAGATACAGTATTACTACGCCCAGATATTGCATAGCAGACGCCCATGCGCACCGATTGTCACGCGCCAAGCCGAGAGGGCGCCAAACACGAAATTCTACTTGTAACACTCCCATCAATTGAGTGTTTGAGCTGTTTCGACAAACATTATTTGTAGATTTTTTTGATTAGTTTCAAACTTATTTTTAAGCAAAGCTTTCGTAAGGATGTTTGCTAGTTGTTGACTTGACGGAACATATTTTAGTTCAATTTGTCCATTACTGTAAATTTCGCGTATAAAGTGAAAACAAACATCAATATGCTTTGTTCGTTTGTGAAACTCAGAGTTTTTGATTAACTTAATTGAGCCTTGATTATCAAGCCGGAGTTGAGTTGAACGGACGTCGTTGACTCCCACCGATTCCATAAGGCGTCGCATCCAGATAGCTTCTTTGGTGGCATCACTGGCGGATATATACTCCGCCTCGGTTGTTGACAGGGCAACTATCTTCTGACGGATAGATTGCCATGACACTGGTCCACCACAGTGCATGGTCACGTATCCACTCGTTGATCGTCGGGTATCTGTGTCCGCAGCATAGTCTGAGTCGGAATATATTACGAGTGGTTCAGCAGCCATACCATCGTATACAATTCCATAACTAGCTGTTTCTTTTGCATATCAAATGATTCGTTTTACTGCCGTCCAGTGTTCGCTGGTTGGTTTTTCCAAATAGCGGCTTACTACTGCTACTGCAAACATCATATCGGGTCGCGTGGTACATGCAGCAAACATAAGAGATCCAACAGCCTCTCTATATGGAAAGTTTACTATTGTGTCCATCACTCCATCCTTTGTAGATTTTTCGAGATGAAGACCCGCTTCCATCGGTGTACTAACGCCCTTTGCATCCGCAAGTTTAAAACATTCAGCAATACGAAGTAAATAGTTCTTTTGTGTAAGCTTAATTTGTTTGAGTTTTCGATCTCGTTCGATCTCGATGCCGACGAATAACTCTCCATTACCAAGTGTCACTTGAAATTCTTGTTGTAGATAGCCGATGACTTTGTTAACTGCTTGTTGCGTTTTTGCTAATACTAGGCCATTGTCGACATAAAGTGCAAGCAACACCTTTTCACCATCAAGGTTACCTCTGTACACGCAGGGATCTGCACTACTTGCAATGAAATTAAATTTGTTGAGAAATTGATTGAATAAATTATTCCACTGACGCGGTGACTGTTTTAGGCCATAGAGTGTCTTTTATAATTTTACAATGTTACCTGCACCAGTTATGCCCGTAGGTAATTGCATATAGATCTGTTCGTTGAGTTCCCCATTAAGGAAAGCAGTCTTAATGTCAAACTGTGCAATGTCGTAGTCTTTTTTAGCAGCCAACGAGAGTAACAAACGAATAGACACATATCGTATAACTGGTGCGTAGGTTTTGTCGTAATCGATTCCCGGCCGTTGTAAGAAACTTCGTACTACTAATCGTGCTTTATAACGATTGACTTCACCATCAATCCCGCGTTTTCTTTTGAAGATTAGTTTTGCAGTAATTGACTTGCGACCAGCTGGCAGTGTAGCTTCCATCCATGTGTGGTTTTTTATCAATACGGATTCTTTTTCTTTTATTGCATGTTGCCATTGTTTTGCTTCATTTGACGCCATGGCTTCTTCGAACGTTTGTGGTTCGTCTAACTCAGCATAACATGCCTGATAAAAATTAGGCGTCTTTAAGCTAGTACAATCGCGTAACCGACGCTCTTGACTCTCCTCCTGTGATGGGATTGGCTCACGTAGTTCATGTGGTTCATGTGCCACCTGTTCTCTATCTACTTCTTTTTCTTTACTGCTATCAATAACTTCCGTTGGCCACTTTTGGCTCTGATTAACTTCTTGTGAGCTTCCTGATTTATCAAACCTCATATGTCTTGAAATAGTGATCCGTTTTGTCGTCCAGTCAAGCAGTCTATAATTACTTGATTTGCTGTCGTAGCCAACTAGTATTCGTTTGCGTGCCTTCGGTTGCAGTTTATTTCGTTGATCAGCACTTACTAGTTCATAAGCTATGGATCCAAATTTGCGTATGTGTTTGAGGTCAGGTTTCTTGCCGAAATATTTTTCATACGGAGATGACCTTGGCGTCTTGCTACACGGGGTGTGATTCAGCAGGTATACTGCACATCCCACTGCTTCAGCCCAAGCTTGTTTAGGCAATCGTGTTGCCTCTAACATTGTCAGTGCTTTTTTTATCATTTCTATGTATTATCTCGTTCGGCAACACCGTTTTGTTCGGGTGTGCGTGGTGCGCTGAATTGATGGTCAATTCTTTTAGCTGACGTAAAAGTCTTGAATTTTGAGTTTCTATACTCACAGCCATTGTCCAAACGCAGTATTTTCACTCTTCGACCTGTTGCTGTTTCAATTCAATTTACGACATTGATAAAGATCTGTAATACCTCGTCCTTATGTTTCATGAAGTGTATATATCGAAAACCAGTTGTATCGTCGACGAAATTCACGTAATAGCGATGACTTCCCCAGGACTCCTGCGGCATCGTATTTACATCGGAGTGCCACATCTCACCGGTCAACCGGCTGCCAACGATCGTTCCTTGCATGTGCTGAACGGTAGTTTTCACATTTTTCCGTACATGCACGATTCACAGTTCAACTGTGCTTTTGAGCTGATTTTTAAACCAGGTAACATTTCAGCCTCAACCATTTCACGAATACGTTGCAAGCTTATATGTCCTAGACCAGTGCTCGGAATTAGTCTGAACATTTCAGCCGATTTCCGTGGTATACGCCTCCTTTCCTCTCCTTACCGCGCGCGCCGCAGCCGCTTGGGCCAGCGCCGCCGAGCGTTAGGAGCGGCACTATCCGATTATGAGTGGGTTCTTCTCCCTATTTATTAAAATTTTTAAAAATTTATTAAAATTTATTAAAATAAATATTTCAATAGATTTTCACTTAATAAATTTAAAAATAAAAAATTTATTTTTAATAAATTTTAATAAATTTTTTTAAATTTTAATAAATAGGGAGAAGAACCCACTCATAATCGAATAGTGCCGCTCCTAACGCTCGGCGGCGCTGGCCCAAGCGGCTGCGGCGCGCGCGGTAAGGAGAGGAAAGGAGGCGTATACCACGGAAATCGGCTGAAATGTTCAGACTAATTCCAAGCACTGTCCTAGACGATCGTGCCAGATTTGTACATCGTCTACAATGTTTGCTTTGACAGTAGCAGGTTTACGAAGGGCCATTACGAACAGATTATTGTCAGCTAGTACTGCCTCCAACTCGACTCGTCCGTTTCGCTTGAATTCCATGCGTCCATTCATTACATGGCTGATGACACCTCGTCGAGCCGCTGCGCCGACACTAAAGAGATTCCTTCGTAGGCCAGGTACGTAGAGCACATCGAGAAGATAGGCCAGTTCCCACTGACCATTTACACGTTTCTCTATTGGTATTTTCCCGGTGCCTTTAGCTGCAAGTGAGTCCTGGCCTGCCAGCTTTAACGTCGATTCCATGGGAGTAAACTCTGTGAACAAATCACGATTATTAGTCATGTGACAGGAAGCACCGCTGTCTGCAATCCATAAATGGTTTAAATTTTCAGATGTCCCTATGACAAAACAACTCGGCTCTGTAGTGTTTGCCGACGATGCATTGACATTCTTTTTTGATAGATTTGAGCGACAATCATGAGCAAAATGTCCCTTCTTATGACATTTGGAGCATTCAACATCTTTTTTACTCTTTTTGTCCTTTTCTGATTTTGATTTTTCATTTGACTTCTTTGTATTCTTCTCGGCTGACTTGGAGATCGCAAGTGCTTGTTCTGATTCACTGGTATAAGCTGAACGCGCTTCAGCTTCAAGTAACATGCGTTTCAGAGTACTCCTGGTTTGATCTCTCTCGGGTACGACTCCCCACGCGGTGACTACTGCATTAAAGCGATCTGGAAGTCCATCCAGCATCTTTGCCAAAACATTAGACTCGCTTTGAGTTCGCCTACAGTGTCACATTGTTGTGCAAGATTTTCTACACGAGCAATGTGCTTGGCAATAGTTGTATCTTCAAATGAATAACAATGGTATTCTCGCAATACGTTTATCTTCCTTGTAGTGTTTACTCTCTCGTACACAGCTAATAGATTTGACCACATCACAGCAGATGTCTTCGCCGAGCACACATACTCTCGTTGCCCAGCATCGATGGCCGTCAATATTGCAAGTTTCGCAAGGGCGTCACTTGTATCCCAAATATCTCGTGCCTTTTCCTCAGCAGGCCGCTGGGAGGTGCCATCGACTATAGCTATTAGCTTGTGTACTTGCAGATAAGCTGCCATTTGTAATTTCCACATGGGAAAATTATCTGGGTAAACCTTGGGAATATGGTCCTCAAAAAAGTAATGGACAAAAATGCTCAATTTCCATGTATTTTTGCCTTCTGAACACGAATATAATAATAATATTTGGCGGTCGGCCATATTTTGATCGCCATCTTGAAAAAACATGCAAAAAAAACGTTTTATTACGATTATCTCCGCAACTATTTCCGGTATCAAAAAATTTTTCAAACAAGAAATGTAGGAAATGAGATTTACTACAAAAAAGGTTATACACATTATTGTCGTAATTGCAATACTTTACGCGTAACAATAACGTAAAGTTGACCGCTGTGAAAAACATGCATTTTGAAAACTCTGGGGATGAAACAATTTGGGGACAAAAGACTGCTTTCTTTTTTGCTAATCTCTTTTGTATTTAATATTCTTAAAATAATATAATTTCTCCTAATTAACGGGGGGGTTTGGGGGGGCTCCGCCCTCCCGAGTAGATAGAAACTAGGCGCAGGCGGGGAAGGGGGTGCAGGGGGGAGGGGCAGAGCCCCTCCCTCCATCTGGGAAAGTCCCAGTTGCGCACAGAATAAATCGGACACAGCAAGTTAAATGAATCGAACACAGTGTCAATCGGACACAATAGAAAACGGACACAAGATGGTTGCAATTGGACACATGATAATCAGACACGGTAATTATCCAGAATAGCTACATCACCTCCGATTTTGATGTAATTAGGCTCATTCGACGCGTAACAAGGTAACTTTGTTAGCCTTGGTTAACCTTGTTAGGTTGAACATTGTTAGGTTCCACGTGAGTAGGATTTGTTATTTTTTTTCGCGGGAAAGAGGCTTCGCCCCGAAGGGGCAAAGCACTCCGCCGCCTACGCGTGCAAATTTGAAATGTTGCAATTAATTTTCTCTTTAAAAAACACAAGGAATTGAGCGCACATGGCGTGAGGTGAGAGCGAATATTTCTAAATATGGCTCTAAGAAAGAACACTTAGTGTCTTATCTTGCGGAATATTTATTTAAGCGTGCACACTCTCGCCCTGAGCGTATTAGTACGTTCGTCGATCTCATTGCTGAGTTTCAAGAGATATTAATTCAGGACAAAATTTTGAATGAGCATGTTGATCCTCCGCAAGATGATTAAAAATAAGCACTTATTAGACACATACACATATATATACAGATACGTTTTATCCATTAAGATAATTACAAACTTGTGGAGAGGGTTTGAAATCTAAAAATACTGTAGGAGTGACGAACTATGGATCCTGATCTCCACACACACACACGCACACAGGCACGCACGCACGCATCCTCATACACACACACACACACACACACACAAACAAACACACACGGTGCGCAGTATATTAATGTCTAGCTAATGATTTTCACTGCCTTTTCGCGGTTTTCGAATGCATGTTTTTCGCAGCGGTCAACTTTACATTATTGTTACGCGTAAAGTATTGCAATTACGACAATAATGTGTATAACCTTTTTTGTAGTATCTTATTTTCTACATTTTTTGTTTGAAAAATTTTTTGATACCGGAAATAGTTGCGGAGATAATCGTAATAAAACGTTTTTTTTTGCATGTTTTTTCAAGATGGCGGCCAAAATATGGCCGACCGCCAAATATTATTATTATATTCGTGTTCAGAAGGCAAAAATACATGGGAATTGAGCATTTTTGTCCATTACTTTTTTGAGGACCATATTCCCAAGGTTTACCATTATCTGCACCCGACAGCTTGTCGAACTGCGGCATATGCGTATTATTCAGTATCTTTGTCTCACTGTGTCGGTTGAATTAACGCTTAAAATAATCAGGCACAGAGTTCAGACAGTCACAGAGATACTTTCTTTTCTTTTTGTTGCCTCTATATCACTCTATATCTATGCACGTATCGCTTGCTTAGATAGATCTGAGCTTTTTTATGGCGCAGTGGAAGCGTGCTGGGCCCATAACCTATTGTGATAGGAATTGCACAGAATAACTATCGTATATATACAGGGTGTCCTATTATAAAACATCCACGCAAATTACTCCGAAGATAAGGGTGATAGCAAAAAATGACCTTAACAAACGTTGTAGGATTAAAAGGGGGCCAACTGAGGGTGACCTTGACTTTGACCTCGCAGTTGATTTTCAAGGTCATTTGAAGGTCAGAGTAATTTTTTTAAATAAAAACTTCTATTTTTGATTCCAAAATCTAATAGCTGGTGTCAAGAGCTTTTTAAAACACTATAATGAAGTTATTTTTTATTAAGTACTTTTCGAGTTATGAGGCTTGTAAATTACAGTATTTTGACATAAAATACAAAATATCTTGTAAAACATTCAATTTTTGGGAATCTTACCTTTATACTTTTATGCATAAAATAATGAGACAAATCAATTGATATATAGAAAACACATAGTTGCTTTCAAGAATAAATATGTAATTTGCAACATGCAACTGCATACTTTTTTTTAAAACCAATGTGTTTTCTTTATACCAATTGATTCGTGTCATTATTTTATGCATAAAAGTATTAAGGTAAAATTCCCAAAAATTGAATGTTTTACAAGATATTTTGTATTTTATGTCAAAATACTGTAATTTACAAGCCTCATAACTCGAAAAGTACTTAATAAAAAATAACTTCATTATAGTGTTTTGAAAAGCTCTTGACACCAGCTATTAGATTTTGGAATCAAAAATAGGGGTTTTTATTTTAAAAAATTACTCTGACCTTTAAATGACCTTGAAAATCAACTGCGAGGTCAAAGTCAAGGTCACCCTCAGTTGGCCCCCTTTTAATCCTACAACGTTTGTTAAGGTCATTTTTTGCTATCACCCTTATCTTCGGAGTAATTTGCGTGGATGTTTTATAATGGGACACCCTGTATATCAAGAAAGAAAAACTTATATTTATGCACGTACAACACTGATAATAATAATACGCACTGAGAGTACAAGAATACAGTTCAAGGAAAGATAACTATACTACTCAAAAGGAACTGCGAAAAAGATAATAATAAAGATACAGTATTACTACGCTTGGATATTGCATAGCAGACGCCCATGCGCACCGATTGTCACGCGCCAAGCTGAGAGGGCGCCAAACACGAAATTCTACTTGTAACAGTTATTTAGAGTAATTTTACTCTAAAAGGATACCACTAGTGATGTACAAAAAATTTTTTTGTAATTTTTACATTCTGACGAATAGAATGTTGTTTAAACATATTGTTCATTTTGTCCGGATTTTGGTGGCGGACCCTGTATATAAAGAAATTGTTAAGCGAATATGGATTAGATAATTGTAAAACAAGTAAAACATCAATCGATCCAGGGATAATGTTATCGAAACGTGACACTCCATACAATAATGCTGAAAAAGACGAAATAAAAAGAGTATCATATAAACAGTTAATTGGATCACTTATGTATGTAGCGTTGGCGACACACCCAGATATATTATATGGCGGTAATGAAATTATCACAATTCAGCTCTAACCCCGAGAGAGCACATTGGTTACAAGCTAAGAGAGTACTGAGATATTTGGCTGCAACCAATGATATTGGTTTAGTATACAATTGCAGTGCGAATGAGATCGAGATTTTTAGTGATACAGATTGGGCATCAGATATAGACGACAGGCACTCTTATAGTGGCATGATAGTACTTCTAAATGGAAATCCAATCGCGTGGAAATCTAATAAACAAAAGGTGCGCTCCGCTAATACTTCAGTAGCATATAAGTTGCCACAATTTGCTGCACCATCTCGTTGAGGTGACAATATTTCACCTCGATGGCTCCTTGAGGGAATCGACCAGAACTCCAACATGTACCATTTTTGCAAGAAATTCATCAGCTAGTCTTCAACATTGTTGTCGTTAAAGTCTTTCTCAATTTCAAGTTTACTTTCTAGCTCAGCAACAGATACTTCAGTTTCAGCTAGCTCAACTGTAAGAACGTATTCTTCTTCCTCATCAGAAACAACAAATGCTTTTTCACTTTCAGTCACTTTCACCTTTACAATCAAACTCTTGGGGTGGCAGAATAAACTTGCTCTTGAACTTGAACTTGTCTTGAATCAGCCATGGCGTTGTTTCGGTTTGAATAAACGATTGAAAATACTTTGATTGAGTATATTTTTATAATATACTGCTCATAATAAATTCGGGAGTGACTAACTCGTCAGCACATTAAAAAAAAAATATATATATGCTTTATCTAAGTGTGTTCTTATCTTTATTCGCGGTGCGTCATTTGATATTGAATCTAAGGCACCGCACGTGGCACAGCTCATAAATTTTTATGTACATTTGAAGGTACCTCATATTAATAATAAACCATTAGAATCATTAAAAAAAGTAAACGAATGCAGAATGACCAATTTTCATACAAAATGTATGAAGGTATCCGAATCTCGTCCCTCTAATTAAGATTTTTTTTATCATTTACATTAAGACAAACTATAATAATAACTCACAACTTTTATGTTAAAAATAAAAATATAAAATTATTACAACTTTAATTATTTAATTCATTCAATTATATAAACTTATTCTCTATTGACATTAACTTTTTTATTGTTAAGGACGTCTATAAGTACTTGAAATATTGATATAATTGATATAATTGTTCAGTTAATACAATTAATACTTATAAATGCGATTTAAGACGCTTTTAATAAAAACGTTTTATTAAACTTTAAATTAACAATTATTTGTTAATTTATAAATTAGAAAGAGTCTCTGGAATATTTAACAAATCTAATTTATCGAATATAATTTAATAATATTTTAGGATTCTTATATCGTAAATGTAATAATCGAGAATTTTAAAACTTTGTTACTAAATTAATTATTAAAAAGAAAAAGATTTTAAAGGTCACGTTTAAAGTATTGATATTTGGCAGTCAGGAAGCACGGAACCTAATCGCGTTACAGATACGTCGTACCTGAGGCAGTGCGCCGCGTGCGTTGTCTCAAGACGTAGGGAACCGGTAGGCGTTAATTTACAAAAATCGACCGAAATGTGCAGATCGTCTCTGGCACTGTTCTATGATATAGTATTAGGACTTATCAGAGGGGGGAGAGAGAAAGAGGGGGGGGGGAGAGAGAGAGAGAGAGAGAGAGAGAGAGAGAGAGAGAGAGAGAGAGAGAGAGAGAGAGAGAGAGAGAGAGAGAGAGAGAGAGAGAGAGAGAGAGAGAGAGAGAGAGAGAGAGAGAGAGAGAGAGAGATTTAAATTTAAGAGAGAATTTAAATAACTATTATAAGAAATTATAAGACGGTCGTTTTTTTACCGCTTTTCTTTCCTTCCGAGTTGATTATTTGCTCTATTTAATATTATCTAATATTAAGTAACTTATGAAAAGAATGGAACATATAAAAAAGTTAATAATTGCGATCATTCTTTTCAATAGCCGGCCAGCTATGGGAAGAAAAATAATACCTGGTACACAAATCCAACGGGTGGTGGAGGCAGCAGAAGCGGCATCACTGGAACCGGAAGTGGGATTGGAGGATGGCAAAGTAGACCACCAGCGATGCCGAATCTTAGCCGGAAAGCTTCTGTCACAGAAGAAGTACCACCTCCCGGTGGTGGAAAGCCCTCTTCAGGCCGTGTCATCCGTATCGTCAACAATCATGACCACACAGTTCAGGTGAAAATCTTGGAGTTGTTACATAACTACTATATTTAAATAAATTCTTTAAAAAATTTGTTTAGATGTAAGAATCAAAATTCTTTAGTTAAAAAATTAAGTATATTTCTGTAATAAATTCTACATATCTACCGCGTTAATCTTCTAGATCTGAAAAAATTTTAGACATTTTTTAAATATCTTTAAGACATTTGTGCTGTTTGGGAATTTTTTTTTCAACAAACGGATCATTTCTTGTACAAAAATTCAAAATTTCTATACAATTACTGAAATATTACAGTATACTTATATCTAGCAAAAAATTAAATTTTTATCATGACTTACATATTTTCAAATATTGGAAACCAACTTCTCTCTCTTTGAAATATATCATTATAAGAAAGATTAAGATTTAAGAGACACTTAGAGATTGACAAGAGTGACACCTCAAGTCCGAACTGATTTTGATGACCTCACGTGGGGGAAGTAAGAAATTCTAGACAAGGATAGACTTCCTTGTCTCTCCTGTAAATGCTCTGTCCAAAATGCGAATAAGGTAAATGTACCTTTTACCAAACTGCTCCAATTACCGACCAATTTACTATTTACGCTAAAAAATAATAACCGTTAACAGTACGATTGTTAAAACAATTGATTTCGTTGCATAAAACTTCATACAATATATTTTCATGTTTATATTCTATGATAATGTAAATTAAGTAATACACTATTGCACGATCAACTTGCTTTTTGGCTCTTTACGCTCCTGTTTAATAATTTTGATTTTGAAAATCTTATGAGCCTTATATCATTTTAATTTTGAATATATTCTCAGTTAATCATATGCCTCAGTTTTACATTCTGCCAGTATTGCAATATAAATCATAGAGTGCTTATACAGGGTGTCCCGTAAATCGAGGTCAATCGCTCGAAAGGTGATTGGGGACCCAAAAACAAGAAAAAACGTTGATATGAACAGTCCGAAAATGCGTTGTTTTCGAGTTATCTCCATTTTTATGTTGAAGGAGGATGGGTAAAATAGGCCGATTTTCGGCCCGGGAGCGGTAAGTAAAAACGGTATGTTTTTTTGTAGTTTAGCTGCTGAATCTGAATCTGACCTTTAAAAATGTCTAATCTGTCGAGAAAATATTAAAATCAGCATATGAAGCTGTCAAATATATCTAGTATCGTAAATTATTGTTCAGCTTTACGAACGTATTAATTCGTGTTTTCCTGCTAGTAAAACATGATAATCCTCTCATCTCTAATAGTTCATGTTTAGCTTGATAAAAAAAGCAAAAATTAATATTTAAAAACAGAGGCATTATGAATGGAAACCATTTTAAATCTTGAAACTACTGCACCTGGGAGCATTGTCATTTATTACGCATTACAAGGATTTTCTCCACACTCATGTATATAATAGAGTCCAATAAAAGTATTTTACTATTGTAGTATTTTTACTACAATAGTATATAGTATTAATATTTTACCATTAGAAACTGTAAGATTCACGCAAGAAATATTTGTTAGCACCCAAATCCGCTTTGATCAAATAAAGCCTTTTTTATTTATTAATTTATGTTGTTAATATATTGATTAATTTTCACTTAATGTTTATTTCACTATTATTTTTTTACAGTTTCATTAACATACCATTCTCATAATAGCTTCTTATATGTTTAACAGCTTCATATGCTGATTTTAATACTTTTCCGATGTCCCGGCTTAGCCACTCGCGCCCTGATATTTTTTCTCTCGTTCTTCCTTCTTTCTAATAACCTCCTTTCTTTCCTTCATTTTGTACATTTAAATTCTCGTAAATGAGATCAATGTATGTAATTTTCGTACACTTTAGTATCTCGAATCAGAAATCGTGTACACCAGGGCTTGGAATTATTTCATCTTTTCGGCCGATTCTCGTGGTATACACCTCCTTTCCTCTCCTTACCGCGCGCGCGGCGCTGGCCCTAACGGCTGCCGCGCGCGCGAAAAAGAGAGGAAAGGAGGTGTATACCACGAGAATCGGCCGAAAAGATGAAATAATTCCGAGCCCTGGTGTACACTTTAATAATGTCTCTAGTAGACGAATCAATTTTCTGTATGAAAAATATTAATAATTCTCGCACTAACATCCAACGATGGCTCAAGATACCTTTCAATTTATATTAATTTGATTTATATCATACGAGCCTAGTTCTTATATATCAATGACTTTTCCGATAGGTTAGACATTTTGAAAGGTCAGATTCAGATTCAGCAGCTTAAAAACTACAAAAGAACATACCGTTTTTACTTGCCGCTACGGAGGCTAAAATCGGCCTATTTTACACATCCTCCTTTTAAATTGCTGTATTTCGAATTTTTTGTCAAAATTAAAAGAAGGGATAGTTAGTATATGAATTTTATAACATAACAAGTCAAATAAAAGTTGCAGGCTGCTTTAGCACTACCCAGGATGCAGCACGTGGAGGTACAGCCCTTAGCATTTCTTGGCAGAAATCAGGACCCCACGGTTCATCACTCCTGTGGGGCACCCTGTATATTATAGTAAAACTTCTATAAAAACGTTAATTTCAAGCCTAACGGAATTTCTTTATTAAGATTGTTACAGGTAATAATTTGATATTATCTTTAGATAAAACAAGTTATAGTTTATAACTTTTTACATGTTATATTCTTTTTATTTTGTAGCACGCACAAATAATTTTGCATTTTCATAAAATCTATCATTCGGTGAAACGTTCACATACTTAGTTAATTGTCCCTATTACCGCGACCATTTGGTCGGTATTTGGGAATTGAGAAATAATTTTATAATATAAGAAATTATAATATATGTGTTTAAAATAATAATTTCTTTTTTGAATTTTTTAAATGTTTGTTTCTTTTATATTAAAATCTTATATTAAAATCTTTTACCAACCAACAAAAAATAAATATTTTTATCATAAATTTTATTTTAAGAATAGCCAATCTTGTAACCTATGTTAGTATGTACCTAAGTAGTGTGTCAATTTTTCAAATAAACTTTTTATAATTTATTAAAGAATATATTACACAAATTGAAATTTTTAAGCATCAATAGGTTTTACATATACTCATAGGTTTTTACATATACTCATAATAAGATATTAAATATTATTAATCCTCTAGCTTTGATTAATAATTGTAATGTTTATTCTATTCTGGAAATTGACAAACTGCGTGAAAAAATAATAATATTTTTCTTCATCTAGTCTAATTTGAGATCATTTAAATTTTGCAGAAAATTTTATATTAATTTTTTTACAGATTATTTAAAATATTATATATTTATATTATTAATATACAAATTAATATTGTTGTTATTTAGTTAATTTCATTTATCTTTTTAAATGATTTATCTTTTCAAAATCAATTAAGATACTATAAATAAAAAATTAATAATATTATTTTAATTATTATATGCGTTTATATGTATGTTATTACATTTAATTTTTAACAAAATAAAACTATTTATATTGATTCAAACTATATTTTTTATTTTATTTTTTCTGGATGGTAATAAGATCTGAACTGGTCGGTAATAGGAAAAGTTTAAAGGAGGTCACTTTGACCGAAAAAAAAAAACGAAATGAAAAACGGCTTCATGGATTTTGATGAAATTTGCAGGGAAGATAGTCTAGGATGAAAGAAGAAAAATGACCATGGCAAGGGCTCAGGTGCTATGGTTCCCGAGTAATGGCGTCCAGAACTGGGTTTCTATCCATAGGAATGTATACTCTATTCAGTGAGAAAAAGGCCCTCGGAATAGGAAAAGCATAGCGGCCGAAGTGGGGAGAGCGTTGCCATTGGCAACGCAGCATTGTACTGCACAAGCAGTTACAGTCCTGTGGAGTGGGGGGCTTTCTAAGTGTCCCGTGAGGGGAGACCTGCACGAAACGGACGAGTTTTCGTTCACTCCGAGGGCCTTTTTCTCATTGAACAGAGTATATTCGGGGTGTCCCATATGTTTCGGACCGGCTGAATATCTCGGAAAATATGCATTTTTGAGAAAAATGTTTCAGACATAAGTTGCACGGTATAAAATGAGGTATTTAGTGATGTTAGCAGTTTGACCTTGGGTCGCGTCACAAAAACCAGGTCAAAATCACATTGATTTTTTAAAATAGAATATCTTATTTTTTATTCTAGAATCTAGTAGCTGTGGTAGGTGTCAAGAGCTTTTCAAAACACTATAACAAAGTTATTTTTCATTAAGTACTTTTCGACTTATGAGGCTTGAAAGTTACAGTAGAATGAGAGAGAGAAAGAAGCGTCCCAGCGAGAAATGACCTATCAATCGACGTCAAACCGATGTCTAATTGATGTCGAAATTATCAATATTGCATCGTATTGATGTCGACTCGACATCAGTTCGAAGAGTCATATCTCGCTGGGGTGTTGAGCGCGTTACCGCATTCTTTTTCTTTCTTACTCTACTGTAACTTTCAAGCCTCATAACTCGAAAAGTTCTTCATGAAAAGCTCTTGACACCAGCTATTAGATTTTGGAATCAAAAATAGGGTGTTCTATTTAAAAAAATCGATGTGACTTTGACCTGGTTTTTGTGACGCAACCCAAGGTCAAACTGCTAACATCACTAAATACATCACTTACTCTGCAACTTTTGTCTCAAACATTTTTCTCAAAAATGCATATTTTCTGAGATATTCAACCGGTCCGGAACATATGGGACACCCTGTATACAGAGTGAGTTAGTAAAAGTGTTACAAATTTATATTTCGAAAACAAAGCATTTTAGAGAAAAATGTTTCATACAAAAGTGTTGTGATTTCGAGAGGGACATAAGATGGTGTCATTGTTTTGACCTTGTATAGTCGTTTAAAGATCACATAAAGGTCACCTTTAATTTCTTAAACGAAATCCCCATTTTTCATGGTATATTCTTGTAGCTTAATCTTAGAACTTTTCAAAAGACTATAATGAAGTATTTTTCCGTTAAATACTTTTTGAATTATGAGAGTTGAAAGTTACGTAGAGTGAGAGAGAAAGAGAATGCGGCAACATGCTCAATGCGCTTCTTTCTCTCTCACTCTACCGTAACTTTCAACTCTCATAATTCGAAAAGTACTTAACGGAAAAATACTTCATTATAGTGTTTTAAAAAGTTCTTGACGTAAGTTACAAGAATATGCAATGAAAAATAGGGATTTCTATTTAAGAAATTAAAGTTGACTTTTATGTTATCTTCAAACGACTATCCAAGGTCAAACCAATGACACCACCTTATGTTCCCCTCGAAATCACAAAATTTTTGTATGAAACATTTTTCTCTAAAATGCTTTGTTTCCGAGATATAAATTAGTAACACTTTAACTGACTCACCCTGTTTCTATGTAACTGGTACAAGCGGTAAGGTGGTGATTCCACATAAAAAACTGAATCAAAAATATAGAATAAAATTTTTTCATACGAGGTTTTGTTTCCGAGAAAAATGACTTTGAAAGTTTATCGAGTACGCGTGTACTTGATCAAGTCTCAATTCAATGGATTTTACTGTAGACTATCTTGATGTGTGTAAATACCGTCGATGTTATGTTTTTTTTTTTTTTTTTTGTATCATTTGTACTCTTCTCTTATGCTTATCGAAATGAACTCTTACCCACACAACATTATGTCATTTTATATTTGTCTGAAAGACATCTTAAAATCACTCAGACGTCTTACTAAACTGTCAAAAATACGTATTTAAAACGTCTATGAGACGTCTTATGCAAAAATTTTCGACGATTTAAAAACGTCTTTGAGATGTCTCTTGATTTGTCTTATAAGACGTCTGTAAGACTTATTTTAAGATGCCCTTAAGACAAACGTTTCATTAATATGATGATTTTATACTCAAGTAGCAAATAATCGTCGTCTGATGTTTTTTTATTGTCATAATTGGTTATTATATTATATAATAACTAATTATAATGTTAAAAAAACATCAGATGACGATTATTTACTACTTGAGTAATTATTTTAGAATAGAATATTTTTAAACTTGTTATATATATATATATATTAATGTTTTATTATTAATATTTCTTTACAAAACACTTTTTAACATAATACTTTTACATCAGAACTCGGAATTAGTTGCACATCTCAAGCCGATTCCCGAGACGACGCCTCCTGTTCCCTCACTATCACCCGGCTGCTGGATATATTAGAAGTAGGCTGGGTTGTTTAGGCATCTCTCAGGAGATCGTCCCAATCAACAAAGAAATGGTGATTAAGAGATATTCCAATGCTGGTAATAATTCGACTTTTTCATGTCAAGATTTCAAAAAGTAGGGGGTAAGAGCTCAGGCGACATCAAAATCAGAGGTATCTCTAGTATCAAGTTTTATAAAAATCTGTCAATTTCCTAAATTTTCAATATTTTTGGTCTTCATATTAGATCTGACATTTTCAGTTTTCGAAATCCGACTTAAGATTTGTATTTAGCTGGCCGTAAAACTCTCTGTTCAAATTTTATAAAACTCCCTTACTTTTAAAAATTTTTCAAATTCTTAGTTGCCATATTAGATCCGCCATTTTGAATTTTTGAAATGCGACTTCAGATTTGTTATTAGCAACCCGAAAAAGTCCCTGATACCAAGTATTATAAAAATTCGTTAATTTCTAAAAATTTTCAAAATGTTTTGCTGGCCATATTGGATCCGCTATTTTGTATTTTTGAAAGATAACTTTAGACTCGTATACAGTAACCCGAAAAACCCCTTGATACCAAGTTTTATAAAAATCAGTTAATTTCTTAAATTTTTTAAATTTTTGGCGGCCATATTGGATCCGCCATTTTAGTTTAGACTCATGTGACAGTGCACAGATAAACAGAGTACTCGAAAGTGTTAATTGGAAGAGAAAAACGTCGAATGAATAATCGCTACACTTGAATAATTATCGTTTTTATTATTTTTTTTCGGTTTTCTGAAATTTTAAGTATGATCCAATTGAATTTGATAATTTTGCCACGCGCCATTGGAAAGCTTACATTTTTCTGTAAATTTTAAGATTTTTTCAAAAATTTTTAGATCAAATAGAAAATGGGCAGCATGGGTGTAAAGTTGAGAAAGAATGCCCCATATATATATATATATTATGTATGTAATATATTGTTGCGTCCGCGGAACGAGGTATTATCACGTCAGTAAAATTCGCGAAATTAAGAAACACAATACAACACTTTAACAAAACAGAGAACACTTTAATAACAAACACAGAACTAAATACAGAGAGTCCAGAGACGCTGTTAAAAATCGGAGCTGTCATAGACGTCCGCCAGAGCAGACAGCTCCCGAAAATCTGACATCTGACAGTTTGTTTACAAACTGTCATAGAGACCTTTTAAACTGTTAATCAATATTGTCTTGACAACGAATTACAAAAGAATTATTATTAATAACAAAAGTCATATGACTTCAACTTTCTAGTAGTCGATCGATATTATCGATCGGTCCGTCAGCTGTAACATATAGCATCGGCGGCGAAAAGCACGGGCGCAACAATATATATTTAATTATTAATGTAGCGAAGAAACTGTTACGATTTCCTGAGAGATGCCTAAACAACCCAGCCTACTTCTAATATAAAACGCTCCTGAGCCAGAGCTATCGGCGGCTTGGTCGCCAGCGGTCGGGTGGTAGTGGGGGAACAGGAGGTGTCGTCTCGGAAACCGGCCCGAGATGTGCAACTAATTCCGAGCGCTGTTTTACATCATACTTCTTATATAAACTACATTAAGATATATATGTTAAAATATAAAATCCAAATATACATATATACATTTGTAATACTTAAAAAGGTAAAAAAAAGGCGCCAAGTATACGCTCTTGTCACAACCAAAACAAAACAGTATTGTTTTACTTTTCAAAAAAATTGTCATATATATTAGGAACCGTTCAAAAAACCTGTCGTATATATAATATATTAACCTTTCAAAAAAATTGTCGTATATATTAAACCTATCAAAAAAATCTGTCGTATATATTAACCTATCAAAAAAAGTTGTCGTATATATTAAAACCTTTCAACAAGAAATGCTGTTGTGTATATTAAAACTGCAAAAAAATATGATATCAGGAAATGGCGCCAAGTTGGACTAAAGAACTATAAAAAAAGTTGTTAACTATTTCTATAAAACTCTTGTACATAAAGCTGTCGTATATATTAACTTTTTAAAAAAACCGTCGCATATATATATATATTTAAAGCTATCAATAGAAGCTGTTGTATATAAATAAACCTTTCAAAAAGCTGCCGCATATTATATTATACCTTTCAAAAAAGCTGTCGTATATTATATATATTACTATATAAACTTTATTAAAATTGTAAAATAGCTATATTGACCCAGAGCCAGGTGTTAGATGCTCAAAAAATAATTAACCTCATTATTAATTTATATGTTTCGGCACATTTATTTCGGCCATCTTCAGTGATAACATAATAGAAAGCAAACAATCGTTACAGAGGAAACATGAAAGACAATAAAAACAAATATGCTCCGCAAGGCCAACGCATATCGGTTAAAGAATTTGAACGCTCATTATAACAAAATAAAATAGCAATCAATTAATACTGCGACGCAAAGTCGTATATAAACTTTATACTATATTTACTATTTTACGTATACTACACTGTATTACATATACTATACTATATGTGGGAGAATAATATTTCACACATCGACGTACGTCGATCTGAGTCGTATTAGAGGCGAGTCGACGATTTATGTTAGTCCGACTATGTATATATTATTTAACGAGGTCAGCGATGTTTTTGAAGAGCGATGCTTTTGACGGACGATGACGATCTTGTTTTGGAGAGAACGTCCGCGACCGTTGATGAGAGAACAACTGTAATCTTCCGTATCTTTTAATTTATTTTACTTTAATAAATCTACTTGTTTTAAATAAAATAAATTAGTTAATAACCAAACCAAGATTCTTACATATATATATACTATATATTATATATACTATATACTATATATTACATATACTATATATAATAAAAGATAATATATAAAAAAATTTAATTAGAATAAAAAAATATTTATTTAAAAATGCAAAAAAACTTAGCGCTGCTATACCTCCAAATATTATAAAACAATAAAAATGAATAATAATATAATAATTAGCATGATTAATTAACATCATGTAATAAATTGACATCATGTAAGTTAACATGTAGTTCAGTATAGTAGCGCCAAGTTTTTTTTGCATTTTTAAATAAATATCTTTTTATTTTAATTAAATTTTTTAATTTTTTATATAGTTTTTTATATAGTTTGATAGTTATCATTTAAGCCTTTCTTTTATATGTGCTAGATTATATAGTTTTAATTTTTTTATGTATTTATCTTTTTATTATATATAGTATATAGTATATATAATATATAGTATATATAGTATAGTATATGTAATATAGTGTAGTATACGTAAAATAGTAAATATAGTATAAGGTTATGTAGTAATGATAAGTTTATGTAGTAATATATATAATATATACGACAGATTTTTTGAAAGGTATAATATAATATGCAACAGCTTTTTTGAAAAGTTTATTTATCCCATACAGCACCGAAAGATTGCAGAAACATTGCATAAACCTTACACTAAACATTGTAATATTGCATGGAAGTTGTGAAATGTTTCTGCAATATAACTGCAAGCTTGCGGCAACGTTAAAATGTCCGCCCTTGGAAATATTACAATGTAAGACTACAATTATGGCTTAGTTTACACCGATTGTTTAGTACGCGTACCAAAGTACTAATCTGCTTCTTCGATAAATATAAATTGTTTAGTGTAAAATCTACACCAATCAAAGAAGCAGATTTAATACTTGGTACGCGTACTAAACAATCGGTGTAAACTAAGCCAATGTTATAGTGCAATCTATTTGTAATATTGAAACGCCTTACTAAAAATATGCAGAATGCTTCAGATTTTAATAGATAAACTTTAAAAATATATAAAGACATTCAAAAGAGATAAAAAAAAAACTCGTTGCAATTGTGTAAGTTCACAATCTTTTTGCATCCAAAACTTGGATATGCGCGTCACCGGTATATATATGTATGTATGTATGTATGTATGTATGTACAGCAAAAACACTTATGTTAGTATAATGATTACATGAAATAAATAATAAAAATTAAATAATCAGATAATTAAATTTAAATAATTTATATTATAAAATTTTATTTATATGGAAATTTGACTCTACATCCTAAGTAATACAATAAAAGGACAATTTTTATTCATTCGGACATTTATCTGTCCGATTTCTGAACAATCAGTTCAATATCTGTATTCCCTGTGTTGAGATCGTATCAGAAAAATTAAACTGATAAAAGTAATTACTATGTCTTTAATCTTACTAGCCATTCTTTGCAAGTTTTATATAATCATTATGACTAAAACTTAAATGCGAGATAGATTGCGCAACGCGCATCGCATGGCGGTAAACAAACGAACTAGCAATTACTTGCGTACGTCTTTTGATATGAATATATATTTGTAATACCACTCATTTATGTCACTTGTTTTCAATAAATAATTGAGGCTATCTCCTGCATGCAGCAACCATTCTTGCATAACTTTCTGCATCTGATGAAGACTGCAATTTTCTACCGTAGAAATGTAATCTGAAATAATTACAAAATTATGTTTAAATTACAATTTCTTTTATACTTTAATATTGAAAACTGTTGTTATAATATAAAAATATTAATATATATCATTAATTAAATGATATAAAGTATTTAATACTATTATTACATATAATATAAGTATATACTAGGTGCGCAACTAAGTTTCCGGGTTTTTTTTATCAATGCAAAATGGAAAATTTCAAGAGAAATACAAAAAACGGTTTATTCAAAATATCGTCCCTCGCTAGCTACACATTTTTGCCATCTCTCTGGCAATACATGAATACCGCGACGATAAAACGACGCGTCTTTGAATCGAAACCATTCATCCAACCAATTCTGCACTTCTTCGAAATTGGCCAAGTGTAGCCCAGCCAAGCCATGCGCCATCGACCGGAACAAGTGATAATCGGAAGGGGCCAGGTCTGGTGAATACAGCGGGTGCGGTAGCAGATCCCATTTCAGCGTTTTGATGGTGTCCTGGACGATGGAAGTGCGATGGCACGGAGCGTTGTCGTGCTGCAATATTACTCGTTCGTGTCTCGTGTCCCATTCTGGCCGTTTTTCGAGCAATGCATGGTTCAAATTTATCAGTTGTTGTTGTCTTGTGTTTGCGTATCATTTTCATCCAATAACGCTTGCAGATCGGCGTCCTCAAATGTTTTTGGTCTTCCGGAGCGCTCCTTGTCCTCAGTGTCGAAATCGCCACTTCTGAAGCGTTTAAACCAATCTTTACAGGTAGTTTTCGATGGTGCATGTTTGCCGTAGGCTTTCTTAAGCAAACGACCTGCTTCAGCTGCATTTTCTTTCAAGTTGAAGCAGAAAAGCAAAGCTTCCCGCAAATGCTGTTTAGTTGGCACAAAACTCGACATCTTTATTGTTAGAAAAAAAATTTTTGCGTTGCGATATGTGTTGGTATTATAACTGGTTATTGTTGACAGATGTCCAAGTTAATAAAAAAACACAACTTTAGACATGTATATCGACTACATGTATCGTTAGCGCCATTCATGTGTGAAACCCGGAAACTTAGTTGCGCACCTAGTATAATTATACATAAAAATAGTATTAAATTATTTGTAATAATATTATTAAATACATCTATTTAATGAATGATATTATACGTATAATATAAGTACAGTATTTCATAATATTATTGGTATATAATATACTCGTATATGTATCTATGGCTTGGTACAAGAAGTACCAATATCAAATTTCTGCTTAAATAAGCCAAGACTGGAAATGTGTTTGAAAACTCTTGTATATTGTGTGCAAGAAATGGTAATGTTAAAATCTAAATAAAAATAAAAGTAACAGCTTTGTTTAATAATACATCAAGTTATTTAATCATAAACTAAAAAAATCTTTAACTAGACGTATCTCAAGTTGATGAATATTAACATTGTCACTTCTTGCACCAAGCCACAGATATACATTAAGAATCAAATACTTATCGGGTTTTTAGCATTTTCGTTGTACAATTTTTTTACATCGTGACGACAAATCATGCGCGATTTCGTTTCTGCTCATTCGCTGCGTTTCTCCTGCCATACTGCTAGCATATTCATAATATTTAGTTCACTGAGTTTCAAGCATACTGCAATAAAATTATAGGTTACAAAATTATTATTATCATTATAGAGTATAAATTATAATTTCAATTTACCTTATTCAAATTACCTTATTCAATTTACCTTATTTATAATTTTATATATTTTATATATTAAAATAATAATTAATTAAAAAAACAATGATTATCTTGGATTAAGAATGTTATTTTCGACCCGGTTGAATGAAGTGGTTAATCTAATCTAGAAACGTCAAAGCATAAGAGACATATATAGATTAAAAAATTATTATTATAGAACATAAACTATAATTTTAAATTATCTTATATTACCTTGTTATTATTACCTGACAATCCATCGCCTCATCAACTTGGATTTCTTGAAGCCCTTCGTTTTACAATATTTTATTCAAGCACTCTACAATTAATGCCCTGTTTAGACCGGAGGATGATTTTATTTGTGGCTCATTTTTTTTATCTATTAAAAAAAATTATTTGGGTCAAACAATCCACTCCACAAGTAGGATCATCCATTGATCTAAATTAGGCATAACTGAATGAAATTGTAGGTTATGCATCTCTCCCAGAATTGCCATAGCAGACGACTTTATAAGTCCTTTTAGTGACGTCTTACAAAAGATCCGTCAGACGTCTATACATCATCTTTAGGTAATGTCTCAAAGACGTAATAAAAAAGACGTCTACAGAATGTCGTTAAGATATGCGTGTTGTGTGGGTAGTTTCTATTTACTGCCAATATGACTACATATAGCAATCAAGAGTATACGGACATAATTCGTGCGTTAGGTGCATGTAACGGCAATGCTTCGGCCGCAGTAAAAAAAAAAAACATAACATTGACGGTATTTACACACATCAAGATAGTTTACAGTAAAATCCGTTAAGGGGAAAATCCTATTTTTTTCGCTAAAAACATAGCAAAATTTGGGAATTTTTTTAAAGAAATTAGCAATTCGATTTATCTAAAATTTGCACCATGTTTTTATCCATATTTAAAGAACTTACAGTATTTTTTTTATTAATTTTTAATTATAAATATAAAAGTTATTAATAATCGACCATCACGCCGCGCAAAGTTTGTCGTCCACTGGTGTGCACGATATTAATCTTCCAGGTAGTCTAAAACAGAAAAATGAAACGACGTTTTGCTTTATACATATGTATAGCTTCAGTTTCATGAACCAGAATAAAAAAAAAAAATTTATTGCGGAAGTGGTGAGTTTTTAAATCAAAACTATAATTTTTACTATCAAAATTCGCCCATTTCTTTTATGTAAAAAAAAAAACTATATAACTTATCAGTATTTTGATTCATCAAACAATAAAGTAATGTTTGCTGAATATGCAGGCCAAATTGGAAGGTAATCGGTTCAGTGGTTACAAAAATATCATGCACATCATCCGCAAAATGCTGTTTCGAGAAAACAGCATTTAAAGTTTTAAGTTTAGTTTATATAAGTATATCAAGTACTTACATCACTTTTCTGTTACTCAGCTATCCCAGAGCTATATAATAATCTTTCCTCTTCTTCGTAGAACTCGTTTTGAGTCATCTGCTCACTTCTATGCTTTATTCGAGCTTCTTTTGTAACCTCGAGGCTTCGTTGCGTTGATCTCTCAAGTCGGTTTATCTTGCTCGTTGCAAAATATTTTAGCTTTTTCTCCTATAATTATTCCTATCGTTGTCATAGTTTTAAGGACAGCATAGAAGCCTTTAAAAATTCCGGCTGCTAAATAAGCCGCGATTTCAATTATTTTTGCTCCACAATGGAGATGTTTAGGCGCGAATCGCCAGACTGTAGAGTTAAAACTCTCATTATTATTTTGAGTTTCACCACCCAAACACCTTTCTAACAATTCTTTTGATGATAAATCTACAAAAATTGGTTTTATGGCTTGCTAAACATCTTTGTGAAGTGGCGATTCATGGTCAAATTCATCAAGAGTATTATTAGTTTCGGCTACGCGCCATTTACACCAACTATCACTAATTAATTATTACACTAACTAGTCTTCTGATTGCCAATCCGTAATAAATTGTCAATTTGCTTATCAATTTGCTGTTAATTTATTTTTGCAATATTGTGCATACCAGTGGACGACAAACTTTGCGCGACGTGATGGTCGATTATTAATAACTTATATTTATAATTAAAAATTAATAAAAAAAATAAGTCTTCAAATATGGATAAAAACATGGTGCAAATTTCAGATAAACGAAATCGCTAGTTTCTTTCAAAAAAATTCCCAAATTTTGCTATATTTGCATGTTTTTAGCGAAAAAAATAGGATTTCCCCCTTAAGAGCTCATAACTCCGAAAGTTTTATGAATTTTGACATGAAATTTCTTGGAGATATTCTTAAGACATTAAACTAAAAGATTCCGTTAAAAAAAAATCGATTTTTTGACCCGAAAAATAAGATTCCCCCCTTAAGTTGAGACTTGATCAAGTACACGCGTACTCGATAAACTTTCAGTCATTTTTCTCGGAAATAAAACCTCGTATGAAAATGTTATACATATATATGTATATGCATTGCCATGGATAGGAACCCAGTTCCGGGCGCCATTACTCGAGAACCATGGCATCTGAGCCAAATCACCATTTTTTTTTTTTATTTATCATTCGGTCATTTTTCTTTTTTTATCCTAAACTACCTTCCTTGCAAATTTCATCAAAATCCATGAAGCCGTTTTTTTTTCGTTTTTTTGGTCAAATTTATGACCTTTTTTTGGTCAGCAATAGGCACATTTCACATCTTTAGTGCGATAAGAACAAAAACTATTTAAAAAAATAAAAATCACAATAATTATAAAAATTTTTTGTATACAAACAATAGAAAATGCCACTTTTTAAAAAAATAATAAATCGACAAATATATTAGCTTTTTAAAAATCTTATATTGTTTTATGTATATAAAAATCTTAATAAGTCGGTGAAAAATACGTTTACATTATTAGTTGAAAATCATAGACTTATAGTAATATACTGCACGTTCCGTGAGAGAAGCTGATACCGACATTAGAAAGAACGTAAGTCGTTGTGTCTCTTTCTAACAAGTCTCACGGAACTCTCTCATAAATCTCTCACGGAACGTGCAGTATATTACTATAAGTCTATGATTTTCAGCTAATAATGTAAACGTATTTTTCACCGACTTATTAAGATTTTTATATACATAAAACAATATAAGATTTTTAAAAAGCTAATATATTTGTCGATTTATTATTTTTTTAAAAAATGGCATTTTCTTTTGTTTGTATACAAAAAATTTTTATGATTATTGTAATTTTTATTTTTTCAAATAGTTTTTGTTCTTATCGCAGTTGGTGGGGAGAAGTAATAGTTTATACATATGAGGTTAATGAGTACGTTCATACGTCACCCTTAATCGGGTTTAATAACATCCGTAGTTATGAAGCTGGCCAATCATAGTCATTCCATTTTTCAGAGGAATAACTGTGTTGTGCCAAGGGTGGTGAGGGCACGGGTTCGGGATCTGCCGAGGAGTTGGGTTAGGCTGGGAATCCAGAGAATAATTTCTTATGTCGTCCTTCGAATAGAACGTAGTTTCTATATATTTCTTGGTTGCTGGATTTTTACAAGTTTCCCCTTTTAACAATTAAACTAAGTTCCGTTTCAGGAATCCTTATCTTAGCTTAGTTTTCACGGAGCCTCAGGTTACACTTATTTTTTAGCTATTTATTACGATCCGCGAACTTCTTGATTCGTTGTCCCGACGGACATACGTCCGTTCCGTTTGATTGTTAGTTTTCGACCCGTCCATTGTGGTCTCGCGACGGTGATTTTATAATCGCAAAACTACAATTGATTGCAGTTTTAAAGGTCTTTCGATCGAACGTGCTGATGGATTTCTGGTAGCTTGTCAGCGTTCTTGCGTTAGGAACGAATTAGGTTTCGATTTACGCTGCACGATTCTCCGGTGACTCGTAAGCCGGAAATGCACTGAATCGTCAACGTTCTAATATAATATAATGTAATATATTTTCTTACATTATTTTATTAATTAAAAATTGGTTGTGGTTCTCTGGACCCACAACTGTAATTGGCCAGTTTTATAACTAAGAAAACTCGATTAAAAGTGACGTGTAAACGTAATTTATGATAGCAGCTCGCTGCATTACATTTTTAATAGGTCACTTTTCCTCAACGCCCGCCAGCCGCCTTCTCCCTACTCTTTGTGTGTATGCGAGAGAGAGAGAGAGAGAGAGAGAGAGAGAGAGAGAGAGAGAAAGAGAGCACGATTTACAAACGATCTCTGTCTTTCAATGTGAACATCAACTCGCTCGTAAGAACGCGCAGTTTATTACTATAAGTCTATGCTTTTTGGACGTCTTACGGCAAAACATAGTAGCGACGTAAGGCTAGCGAGTGCTCGCTTATCAAACATTTCATATTTGTGTATGCATATACAATAAGTATAGCTAGGCCGGTTCTAACCCATGGGGAAATGGGGGATTATGGGGGAAGAGGGGAAGAGAAGGTATCGGATTACGCTGTGTCAGCACTTTTGGAGGGGAGAAAGGTATCGGATTACGCTACGTCAGCACTTTTGGAAAGGAGGGGTTATCAGATTACAGCACTTTTGAAGAAGAGGGGGGTATCAGGTTACACACGTTTATAGTTGTAAAAGCGCAGCATCAGCACTTTTTTGCGAAGTGGGTATCAGATTACATAAACTCATTGGGAAGAATATCAGATTACAAAAGATTGGAGGGAACCATATATTTTACGGATAACGTCATCGCTTTTCTTAGAATCTGCATGCGCCATTTTGCGCCGTTAGCACTTTTGACACTATTTTGCGTTGTTACAAGCATGGTGTCATCACTATTTTTAGCAACAACCACGTCAGCAGTTTGAGGTGCCATTGTTGTCAGATTTCTTTATATTTAATCAGCACTTTTAATAGTGCCATATGTAAAAGCCCATAGCAACAGGCAGCCACGTCAGAATTTTGGGCGCTATTGTTGCCAGATTTTAATGTTGTAATCAGCAATGTCAGCATTTTTTTAAAATTAGTGTCGTGTGCAACAAGCGGATATAAAAAGCTCGCGAAAAATACAAATTATCACAGTTATCTGAAATGGAAATGGAGCGTAATCTCACCGTTCGAGCTGTAAATATTAAAACGTTGGGAAAGTTCCTCCCATAGGAATACGACGAGTACCTCAATTCATTGAGGGAAAAATGTTGAAAGAAGCAACGCACTGGACTGATCAATTCCTTAGTGGCGCAAATAACACGCCTGGAGGACGTAAGGAACACCCTAAACAAGCGATTCGTGCCTATCAGTGCTGGATACGGAATCAAAAAAGAATACACCTGGAAAGAAATCGAGACGGCCTTCAGGAGCCGTATATTAACCGGCGCAGTTATCAATTTGGAATATATTGAACCCCGTCAATTTTTTAAACAAATATGAAGTACGGTCATCGAGCGAATCCACAGCGTCGTGGTGAAACATGGCAGTGTCAAGATCAACACCATGTTTAACGGGGAATTTATCGCAGGCGACAAGACTGCCGTAAAGACCATCGCCACAAAAAACCGCGAGCTATTTCCCACATCCGATCTAAACAAGTGGTACACGAAGCATGTGGTTGACGCCATCCTGATGTCTCTAGAAGAATTTCAAGAACGTAACAGTGAATGGGCGTTGTCACGTATCTTGGACCTCACCAACAACATCAACAAGTTCAATCCTCTGCTTGCGGCATGCCACATCAAGTTACCGCGGGAAATTTTACTCAAAAGAGCAGTTGTCAACGTACAATTAACGGACAATGCGTGTTTTACGTGGGCAGTCGTCGCCGCTTTACACCCAGCAGAAAAGTACCCAGAAAGAGTATCACAGTACCCGCATTATTCCATAATGCTAAATCTGTGTGGTATCGAGTTCCCCATGACGCTTCCACAAAATTCAAAATTCGAAAAACTAAACACCATATCCGTAAACGTATTTACAATCGAAGGCCGTTCAATCATTCCTCTGTGCCTCACCGACAACAAGATGGAAAAGTACCTTCTCTACGTGTCTGGAAATAACGAGGCGCACTTTGTATGCATCAAAGATTTATCGCGGTTGGTGAGCTTGCAATTGAGCAAGAGAAAACACAAACAACATATTTGTGATTGGTAAGTAAAAACACATTTATAGAATAATTCAATACTTTATTCGCAATATTAATTATATAAATTATTACAGGTGTCTACACTACTTTCGGACAAGTGAAAAAATGTCAGTCCACAGCGTCGACTGCGGGAAGATGAACGATTGCGCCGTCATTCTTCCCACCAAAGACAACAAGTGGCTGACGTTCCGCAACTATAACCGGAAGGAGCAGCTCCCCTTTGTAGTGTATGCCGATTTGGAATACACGCTCGAGAAGGAGGGACAGGATCATATAACTTACGCCTACCAACATCACAAGGCGTTTAGCGTAGGACATTATGTAAGTTGTACAGGCGATTTACTCGTGGACTGGCAATATAAAATACGACAAGCCAGAGGCGGTTTTCTCGTGGACTGGCAATTTAGAATTACAAAAGCCAGAGACGATCTAACGTCAGCTAACAATTTTTAATAAATATAGTCAAAGACGATCTAACGTCAGCTAACAATTTTTAATAAATATATTCAGAGGCGATCTAACGTCAGCTGACAGTTTAGAAAAAAGAGAGCTAAAGACGATTTATTTGTAAACTGGCAGATTTTAAGAAATACGTATTTTTTTTAGTTAGTAATTTACTACACGTGTGGTCTGTTTATGTTTTATCGGATAATTTATAAGGTCATTTAACCTTTTTTCTTGCAATTGAAATTCTATCGTATGGTTGTATGATGTACATACGAGACGAAATAGACTTATACATGGTGTCTAATAGATATAAATTAGATATGATAAAATATTTAATTTGAAAAATGAATGTATAATACTATATATCTAATTGGAAAAATGTTATATGCTTTCCCTATTTTTATTCTTATGTAATTAATACAAAATAAATAAATAAGTTAATTAATTATTGAATACATACATATACATATTGAATATAGTTATCTTTATTTTGTATTTTATATAACTGAAATGATATATACTTTCATTATTGTAGTCATTATCATATAAAATACAAAATAAAGATAACTATTTATTGAATATATGTGTATATGTATATATTAATTAATTGATTAATTAGTTATTTAGAATTTACTACATAAGGATAAAAATAAGAAAAGTATATGACATTTTTCTTCAGTGATATATATAGTATTATATGTATATTTTTCATTTATTATTTTGTCATATTTAGTTCGTATTTATTTGACACCTTGTATACGCCTATGTCTTCTCGGACATTATATTGCAGCCTTGCGACGAAATTTCAGTCGAGGAAACAAGCGCAAGCATCGTTTGTTTACAAACTATCCGATCACACGTACACAGACCACACGTCAGTGTAGTGAGTTACCACTACAAACAAATGCGTACACACGGACCTACGCGGCGTAGGCTACGCCGATAATGTCATTTCATTTTTAGTACCATCGAAATGATGGCGCTTTCGCGTCGGAGTTCGGCTGCCACTCCAGTATACCCTTAAAGTGATACATAGGGTCGAATGTATACAGAATCGAAAATGGTCCACGTTGACGCATTGAGCAGATCTTTCGGAGTCTTGGTAGTTGAGGACAATCCATTTGAAAGGAACCTCACAGTCTTACAAAGTCGAGATCCCAAGATCAAAGAAATCACGCATCAATTAGAATCAGCGGAAAATCCCCAGTATGCATTACGTGATGGTCTAGTTTATAAAAAGCATGGTGCAAATCTCTTGTTTCTCGTACCCGAACAGATGGAAAAATATGTTTTACTTCGCTACCATAACGAAATGGGCCATGTTGGATCCGGTAAGATGATCGACGCTATTCGACGTACGTTTTGGTTCCCCAGAATCCGCGAAAAATGCGAGGAGCATGTACAATACTGCCTAAAATGTATTTCGTTCTCAACTGTATGTGGTAAGACCGAAGGATACCTGCATCCAATACCGAAAGGGAATCTTCCATTTAAAATTGTTCACATCATTTTGGGCCAGTAGATAATCAAGTGTCAGCGAAAAAGTATATTCTAGTAATTATAGATGCTTTCTCTAAATTTGTTAGATTATTCGCCACTAACAAGTACACCTACGGAAGTGTCACTCGCCAATTTTAATGAAACTTTGCATATTTGTAGAACTATGAAAAATATTTGACACGTATTTTTTTTTTTATCGGCAAAGGTTCACTCTGAAGGGTGAAAACTACCCTTTAAAAGTAAAAGGTAGATTTAATATAATAGGTGAAATAAGTTGAAAATTTTAAAAAGTAAAATGGATTAGGGGATTTTTGAGGTCGCTGAAACTAAATCTTATGTCAAAAGTATGAAATTCAAAATGGCCGATCCAATATGGCGTCCAAATACATTAAAATTTTTATTATTTTTTATCAAAATAAGTAAATTTTTCTTTGGGTCGATGAATTTAAATATGGTATTAAAGATATAAAATTTAAAATGGCGGTCCCAATATGGCAGCTACATAAAAACACATATACATTAAAATTTATAATTTTTTGCAAAAATGTGTTGATTTCTGAATTTTTTTCATAACTAGGTTTAAATAAATAATTTCCAAGATCAATGAATATAAATAGTATGTACCCTTACCTCTCACCTTTCGAAGTGCTTTATTACAGTTAGTCCCCTAGCCTCTCACCTTTCGGGGTGCTTTATTACAGTGAGTCCCCTTGCCTCTCACTTTTCGGGGTGCTTTATTACAGTGAGTCCCCTTGCCTCTTATCTTTCGGGGCACGTTATTGAGGCACGAAATTGAGTCAAAACGTATTCCAAAATTTTTTTTAATTTATCAAATCGAGTTTTATTATTCATTTGTTCTTCCCATCGATATAACTGTCGCTTGGATTTCAATTGTTTAAACCTTTGTTGCACTGATTCAAATTTCAATTTCTTTTTTCTTCCTAAATTCCAATAGTTTACAACTTTTCTCTTGTATTCTTCGTCGATTTCTTCATTTGTAGTTTCACAAAAATCAAAATTCTCCTCGATATTAAAGTTATCGCCATCATCTTCCATTGAAACAAGTTCCGGAATAGCATTTTTGTTTTCAAAAGAAAGGGTATCGTATGTTTCTACAAACAGAGAATCTTGAATTGCATCTTTAGCTAAAAGCCTTTTCATCTTCATTTATAACAGATTAAAAATCATATTGAGGTTGATCAAAGGCTGTTGTTAAAAGCTTTAAAATATTTTTTGGATTCATGGTGATGTTATCGAAAAAGGATAAATAAGAAATCAAAAAATTCAAATAATCTGGATAATTACTCTTTTACCCGAAAAATTACCCCCAAAATCACTTAAACGATTCTCGCCAAGCTAAGGGTGTCTTCCGACGCATGTATCGGATCGGTCTCTTTTATATGTCATGTGAGGGCCTCAGAACTTCCTCTATGCGAAAGGAGAAAAGCGACAAATCATTTTTAGCTTGGCGAGAATCGTTTAAGTGATTTTGGGGGTGGTTTTTTGGGTATAAGAATGTCTTCCGACACATGTATCAGATCGGTTTTTTTTTTATGTCATCTGAGGACCTCAGAACTTTCTCTATGCAAAAGGAGAAAAGCGACAAATCATTTTTAGCTTGGCGAGAATCGTTTAAGTGATTTTGGGGGTGGTTTTTTGGGTATAAGAATGTCTTCCGACACATGTATCGGATCGGTCTCTTTTGTACTTTGTTAGTCTCGAAACTTCCTCCCTGCAAAAGGACAAGAGCGACAAATCATTTTTTTTTAAATTGCTCCAGGAATGTTCCAAACTTTAACCAGCTCGAGAAATTGCATTTTTTATGGTCTTTTTTTAATTTTTCCGTACTTTCTCCGCTGTCTAGAGGAAAACAAACTTTACCACGTGATTCTACGGTATGAAATCTATAGAAAACCATTTGTAGTTTTGGTTCCACACCATGGGCCAAAATCGACCTATATTTAACATTTTCCTTTGATCCGTCCTCGAAGAAACACAACGTCACAATCGCGCTACGGAAGGACACGGACTTTATCTCGCTCTGTACAAACAAGGCAAAGGAGTCTCGCAGAAGAAAAAAAAAACATCGAAATGAAGATAAAGATGTTCACGGGTGTCACCACCAATTTACAGTTGATACAAATGGCGAAACGTATGCGAATACCGTATTTCCGAGGCGTCTACATGCGTAATGCTATACCGCACAAGATATATCGAAACGAGAGAATATATTGTAAATTTGGATGATGTCGATAGACAGGGCACGCATTGGGCGTACTTTTGGCTACGCCAAGAGAGGCGATCGCGCCATGTACTTTGACAGTTTTGGTAATTTGCAACCACCGAAGGAAATTGTACGCTATCTCGGCACCGATACAACGATAACATACAATCGCACGGTCTATCAGGCGTACAATCAAACAATCTGCGGACAATTGTGCCTATTGTTCCTCCAACAAATAGATTTAAGAATCGACCCATCGTCGATCGATGTCAGTCGTCGCTAGAATCATGTCGCTGACGCTCATACTTAGCGGCAAGAGCAGCCTTCTCACGGTGGACTATTTTCCACCGATAAATTTGAGTGATGGAGAATACGAACTCGGCTTAATCACATTGGAGACCTACAACACGATACCGAACGTTGACAAACAACAAATTTTACTTTGACGACAATGATGATAAAATTACAATTCCCGAAGGATCATACGAAATAGACGCCATCGATGCATATCTGAAACGTGCAATTATACAAAAACGAGGAAAAAGTGATGATGATAATTATCCATTATCACTTCGTCCCAATGTTAATACTATGAAGAGTGAAATCAAGTGCGCTTTCCAAATAAATTTCTTTAAACCAAATACCATTGGATCATTGTTGGGATTTTCGACAGCTCGTATACTGGAACCGAGAAGGTGGTACGAATCAAACTTCTCGGTAAACATTGTCAACGTAAACGTTATAAGAGTAAAATGCAGCATTACCGCGAGCGCGTACATCAACGACAAGTCTGTGCACATGATACACGAATTTTCACCAAATGTGCCTCCGAGATATAAAGGAAACGCTGGCGCAAATTATTTACCTCCCAGTCATCGCAAGGAGCGTTACTGATATTACACTACGTGTGGTGGATCAAGGACGATTGATCGACTTTCGCGGAGAGGAAATTACCATCAGATTGCACTTGCGACGATGTGGTGTAAGAAAATGCTCGCGTTGAACGAGAAAGAACAGCGAGTGATTGAGCAAACAGCAAAAATTGAGAAAAATTCACCAATCAAGAAGTTGAGTACATCGAGTGTAAACTTTTTACAATCATTGGGATTTGCCGTGAGAAACGTTTAAAGAGATAGATATACTCAACATTGCTGATGAGCCCGTCGACGAGCGCATCGTAAAATATAAGATGCACACGTACAATCCGTACGCTAACACAACGTTGGGACACAGCGATGAGATACAAATACCAATACAGCAACAGGATTTGTACACGTTACCGTGTGAGAGTTTTCTTTACATTGAAGGAAAACTTATTACGAATCCTACTGATGAGGCTAAAGATAACGTGTGTGTAATGGGAAATAATTCTGTCGCGTTCATGTTTGATGAAATGCGATACGAGCTCGACGAAGTTGAAATCGATCGTAACAGAAACGTTGGAATAACGAGCACGATCCAATATATATCTCTGACGACGGAGAAGAGCAAGACGCTGAAATACGCATCGTGGAATCCAACTGGATATCCGTTGACCGATAGAAACTTTAATTTTTGCGTTCCGCTTAATATTCTTTTGGGATTCTGTGAGGACTATAAGCGGATTGTAATCAACGCGCGTCATGAACTTGTATTGATACGCTCGCGCAACGATAACAATTGTCTAATCGCACGAGCTGGTACAAATCCAATGATTGAACTACTCAAAATACAGTGGCGAATGCCGCACATAGCTCTGAGCAAAGTCAACAAGCTGTCTTCGAACTTTGGAAAGATATTTGAGCATGCGTTTCCGTTCGTGGGATCTGTACGAATTTCTCATGCTGCAAAACACAACCAAGCATTCCTGGGCGGTCAAAGTCGCGACGCAATTGGAAAAATTGCGATACCTAATCTTTGCTCTTCAATCCAGTCGAAAAAATGTGCTCTCTGAAAACATTGCTCAATTTAATGCTTGTAAACTCACCAATGTGAGACTCCATCTAAATTTAGATTTTTATCTGTACGACGACATGAACTTGGATTTCGACAGGAATCGATACGCTATACCGTACAACATGTATGCGCGTTTCCACAAAGCTTATTACGGATGCGATAATACGTATTTGGATATCGATGAATTCTTGGAAGCCAATCCGTTTGTAGTCATAGATTGTTCGCGACAAAACGACTCTGTCAAGAGCGCCACCGTCGACGTGCAAATAGAATTTGATTGTACACCAGGTCACACAAATGCCTTGACATATGAAGTTGCACGAGTGTCAAGGCATATCGAGTCGGCGTGTTCCGACTCTATATATTTTTACATCATGACTGTGACATCCGGCAACGCTGTTATGGCTGTGTGAAAGCAGCTGGAGTGAAGTAAAGCAATGTGACAAGTTAGGTTAATAAATCGCCTACGTACGCGTCCGTGTGACGGTAACCGACGGCTAAGCACACACGGACACGTGACGTAGACGATTTTTGCTTGCGTGCGTGCTTTCCCTGTCGCGATGCCTTGGTGTCAGCGGTTTCTAGTTTGCATCACCGGAGTAAGGTAAGATTTAATATATTATACACTTGAAAATTGCGTGCTACATTTCATTAAGTTTTTAAAATTTTTATTAAATTAATTTTTTTCAGAGAAAGAGACAGAAGTTTATCGTGAAGAAGTGAATCTCGGCCTATTGGTACTAGGATACATGATCGCAGATAAGTTTATTTATATTCACACATAATCCTTTTTATTACAGAAGTTTTACTACATATTATTAATTTTCAGGTGTTCTACATTGGAAGGAAAAAGATAAACTTTGAACAAAGTATGGACAAAATAATGAAGTGAGTGATGTGGCATTATGCATAATGCCCGAGATCAGTCGGGCAGAGTGATAAATATTTGTTAATTTTTAATTTAAAAATTGCTTTAACCAGGCAATGTAAATAAAAATAAATATAGATAAATATTAATATAAATAGATAATATTAATAAAAATAAATATAATTATATAGATAAATAAATATATAAATATATAATATATATTTATTTATATTTATTGCCTGGTTAAAGCAATTTTTAAATTAAAAATTAACAAATATTTATCACTCTGCCCGACTGATCTCGGGCATTATGCATAATGCCAATTGACAATTACTATATATATATATATATATATATATATATATATATATATATATTTATTGAAATAGCTATGTAGTACTTTAAATACTAATTTAATAAATTATTAATATAGATTTAACTGGGTATGCCAATGTGATTGCGGAATGGTACGAGGCAGACTTAACATTACAGCAACAAAATTCACTGGAGGATTGGGCAATCTGGCTGAAAGGAGTTGTTACTAACCTACTGTGCTTAAACCATTTGAAGAGAAACCAACGTTCGCTAAAGCTGCACGTCAATTTTTGCTCAAATGGTCGTTTTATAGGTATTTCTTATTTTTTATTACATTGGTAATCAAATATATTTGTTTTGCATTTTTAATAACATTTACATTTTGTTTTTCATAGCTCGATGATTATCCGGGATCTCACTTTGAGAAGCACGGCGAGTTTCGGATCTTTTCATCTCATCAGCAATTTATTAATATAGATTTAACAATATAAATGAATCTCGGTCTATTGGTACCAGGATACATGATCGCAGGTAAGTTTATATTTATATTCACACATAATCCTTCTTATTACAGATGTTTTACTACATATTATTAATTTTCAGGTGTTCTAGAAGCCAATCTGTTACCAAGAACAATGAAGAAAAAGATTGATGTGTATAGATATATAGGTTATGGACAAAGTAATGAATGTGGCATTGTGCATAATGCCCGAGATCATTCGGGCAGAGTGATAAATATTTATTAATTTTTAATTTAAAAATTGCTTCAACCAGGCAATATAAATATAAATAAATATTAGTAAATATATATTATATATTTATATATTTACTTATTTATATTTATATTGCGTGGTTAAAGCGATTTTTAAATTAAAAATTAACAAATATTAATTGACAATTATTATATATATATATTTATTTATTTATTTATCACTCTGCCAGATGAACACCGACCATCATGACTGGTCTCGGACATTATGCATAATGCCTCATTTATCACTTTGTCTATACATATACATTATAAATGTAATATACATTATAAAAGTGTAATATGTAAATATATATTAACTTTTGAATAAAAAATGATATTAACATATGCTAAAAAAATAAAAAAATTTGGTTTTTTTATTTCCGATGCTTAGGACGCCCACAATCAGGTTAAAAATTTTGGGTGTTATATATTTTTATTTTGGGTATTATATATATTTTTTTTATAATAAATTATATTTACAGTGAATTACATTTATTAAACATTAATAAACATTAAACATTTTATTAAACATGAAACATTTTATTAAACATTAAACATTTTATTAAACATTTTAATATACAAAACATGCAACACACAAATACGGCAGACAGAGGCAGAGTCAAGTAGGATTACACTAAACAGGACATAAAAAATCAAAAATTGCAAGAATTGTGGGATTCAGCTATCAAACTGTTGCTTTATGGGTTATAAAACATGAAGAAGGAGGAATAGAGAATCTTGAAGATCACAGAAAAAATAATTGTGCTCCACAGAAGACTACACCGGAGCAGAATGAGGAAATAGTAAAAGCTGTAGACGAAAATCCCTTCGATCCAGTCGCAAACGTATTAAGGAACAGGGAATTAAATATTTCTACAGAACCGTAAGACGCCGTCTACGTGCTGCAGGTGTACACTCACATCCTGCAACAAAGAAAATAGAGCTCAAGCCGCAACATAGGATGGAAGAGTACAATTCGCAAGAGAATATTTAAATACACCTCAAGAGGAATGGAATGCCGTCATTTGGATGGACGAAAAAGTATTTTCATCCTCAGAAGATGGGCGACGTAGAGTTTGGCGACCAAATGGATCGCGTTTAAATTCCAAGTATGTTATCCCATCAGGAAATAGCGGCAGAATCACATTAGGATTCTGGGGAAGTATGACTTCAAGTGGATTGTTAAATCTACAAGAGATATCTCCACGAATGGATGCCGAAGAATACGTGGAAATTCTTCAAGAAGTATTAAAACCTGGCATTAGAAGAATTTTTCCGGAAGAACAATATCCAGTTATAAAAGTAGTGCAAGATAATAGTGCCGTCCATACATCAAGATTGGTGCAAGCATGGTTCGACAAAAATCCAGACATTTAAAAAATTCGATGGCCAGCAAAGTCTCTTGATCTAAATCCAATAGAAAATGTGTGGGGTCAAATGGTATCATCATGGAGAGCTGGCGAACTCCGAACAAAAGAAGCTTTATGGAACAATGTGCATCAAGTTTGGCAGCAATTATTGAAGCGACAAGATTACACGCAAAACTTAATCAATTCAACGCCAAGAAAATTGCAGCAAGTTACAGAAAATGAAGGATACTGGATACCTATACTCTCTATTTTTCAGGTGCAAGCTTGTTTTTACAAAAAACTGGGTTGATCCAGTGGACTCGGTTTATCCTGAAACATCCTGAAACACAGTAAAAATTGAAATTATTAATATTAATTTTTTATTTCTTATATTTTAGTTAATATAGATATAGTACTTACTTATTGGATATCCAATATCAATAATTTTCTATTTATTTAACTTTAAATTTCTATTTCTTCTGTGTCATCTGCATACCTGAAACAAAAAATATTCAACAATTAATTTTGTGTGCGCGCGTGTGTGTATGTGTGTGTGTAGCATATATAGCATTATACTTACTAATACGGTATCCAGTATCCGTCATTGTCTATAACTTGTTGCAATCTTCTTGGCATTGAGTTGATTAAGTTTTGCGTGTAATCTTGTCGTTGCGATAATTGCTGCCAAACTTGATGCACATTGTTCCGTAAGGCTTCTTTTGTTCGGAGTTCGCCAGCTCTCCATGATGATACCATTTGACCCCACACATTTTCTATTGGATTTAGATCAGGAGACTTTGCTGGCCATCGAATTTTTTGAATGTCTGGATTTTCGTCGAACCATGCTTGCACCAATCTTGATGTATGGACGGCACTATTATCTTGCACTACTTTTACAACTGGATATTGTTCTTCCGGAAAAATTCTTCTAATGCCAGGTTTTAATACTTCTTGAAGAATTTCCACGTATTCTTCGGCATCCATTCGTGGAGATATCTCTTGTAGATTTAACAATCCACTTGAAGTCATACTTCCCCAGAATCCTAATGTGATTCTGCCGCTTTTTCCTGATGGGATAACATATTTGGGATTTAAACGCGATCCATTTGGTCGCCAGACTCTACGTCGCCCATCTTCTGAGGATGAAAATACTTTTTCGTCCATCCAAATGACGGCATTCCATTCCTCTTGAGGTGTATTTAAATATTCTCTTGCGAATTGTACTCTTTCCATTCTATGTTGCGGCTTGAGCTCTATTTTCTTTGTTGCAGGATGTGAGTGCACACCTGCAGCACGTAGACGACGTCTTACGGTTTCTGTAGAAATATTTAATTCCCTGTTCCTTAATACATTTGCGACTGGATCGAAGGGATTTTCGTCTACAGCTCTTACTATTTCCTCATTCTGCTCCGGTGTAGTCTTCTGTGGAGCACAATTATTTTTTCTGTGATCTTCAAGATTCTCCATTCCTCCTTCTTCATGTTTTTTAACCCACAATGAAACGGTTTGTCGAGAGCATCCAACAATTCTTGCAATTTCTGCCATTTTACATCCTGTTTGACGCAATCCCACTATCTTGCCTCTATCTGCCGGTGATAAATTTGAGAAAAAATTATTACGATTCATTTTTTGATTTTTTTTGTGCCTCCATTTCAGTGTAACTAGGTGTTATTTATTATAATATTACGTTACCATGACAATTCAAAAAATCTGTGCAAAATATTTTGTACTTAATTGTGTATTATTATATATTATTTTTTTATAAATTTTTTCTAACTCACTGTAAATATAATTTATTATATAAAAAAAATATATAACACCCAAAATTTTTAACCTGATTGTGGGCGTCCTAAGCATCGGAAATAAAAAAACCAAATTTTTTTATTTTTTTAGCATATTAATATCATTTTTTAGCATGTTAATATCATTTTTTATTCAAAAGTTAATATATATTTACATATTACACTTTTATAATGTATATTACATTTATAATGTATATGTATAGACAAAGTGATAAATGAGGCATTATGCATAATGTCCGAGACCAGTCATGATGGTCGGTGTTCATCTGGCAGAGTGATAAATAAATAAATAAATATATATATATAATAATTGTCAATTAATATTTGTTAATTTTTAATTTAAAAATCGCTTTAACCACGCAATATAAATATAAATAAGTAAATATATAAATATATAATATATATTTACTAATATTTATTTATATTTATATTGCCTGGTTGAAGCAATTTTTAAATTAAAAATTAATAAATATTTATCACTCTGCCCGAATGATCTCGGGCATTATGCACAATGCCACATTCATTACTTTGTCCATAACCTATATATCTATACACATCAATCTTTTTCTTCATTGTTCTTGGTAACAGATTGGCTTCTAGAACACCTGAAAATTAATAATATGTAGTAAAACATCTGTAATAAGAAGGATTATGTGTGAATATAAATATAAACTTACCTGCGATCATGTATCCTGGTACCAATAGACCGAGATTCATTTATATTGTTAAATCTATATTAATAAATTGCTGATGAGATGAAAAGATCCGAAACTCGCCGTGCTTCTCAAAGTGAGATCCCGGATAATCATCGAGCTATGAAAAACAAAATGTAAATGTTATTAAAAATGCAAAACAAATATATTTGATTACCAATGTAATAAAAAATAAGAAATACCTATAAAACGACCATTTGAGCAAAAATTGACGTGCAGCTTTAGCGAACGTTGGTTTCTCTTCAAATGGTTTAAGCACAGTAGGTTAGTAACAACTCCTTTCAGCCAGATTGCCCAATCCTCCAGTGAATTTTGTTGCTGTAATGTTAAGTCTGCCTCGTACCATTCCGCAATCACATTGGCATACCCAGTTAAATCTATATTAATAATTTATTAAATTAGTATTTAAAGTACTACATAGCTATTTCAATAAATATATATATATATATATATATATATATATATATATATATATATAGTAATTGTCAATTGGCATTATGCATAATGCCCGAGATCAGTCGGGCAGAGTGATAAATATTTGTTAATTTTTAATTTAAAAATTGCTTTAACCAGGCAATAAATATAAATAAATATATATTATATATTTATATATTTATTTATCTATATAATTATATTTATTTTTATTAATATTATCTATTTATATTAATATTTATCTATATTTATTTTTATTTACATTGCCTGGTTAAAGCAATTTTTAAATTAAAAATTAACAAATATTTATCACTCTGCCCGACTGATCTCGGGCATTATGCATAATGCCACATCACTCACTTCATTATTTTGTCCATACTTTGTTCAAAGTTTATCTTTTTCCTTCCAATGTAGAACACCTGAAAATTAATAATATGTAGTAAAACTTCTGTAATAAAAAGGATTATGTGTGAATATAAATAAACTTATCTGCGATCATGTATCCTAGTACCAATAGGCCGAGATTCACTTCTTCACGATAAACTTCTGTCTCTTTCTCTGAAAAAAATTAATTTAATAAAAATTTTAAAAACTTAATGAAATGTAGCACGCAATTTTCAAGTGTATAATATATTAAATCTTACCTTACTCCGGTGATGCAAACTAGAAACCGCTGACACCAAGGCATCGCGACAGGGAAAGCACGCACGCAAGCAAAAATCGTCTACGTCACGTGTCCGTGTGTGCTTAGCCGTCGGTTACCGTCACACGGACGCGTACGTAGGCGATTTATTAACCTAACTTGTCACATTGCTTTACTTCACTCCAGCTGCTTTCACACAGCCATAACAGCGTTGCCGGATGTCACAGTCATGATGTAAAAATATATAGAGTCGGAACACGCCGACTCGATATGCCTTGACACTCGTGCAACTTCATATGTCAAGGCATTTGTGTGACCTGGTGTACAGAAAATATATCGGCCAACACCACCGCCTATTGTCTCATTATCAGTGTTTCCACTTTGAGAGAAAATTTCCCATTTCGGGGAATTTTTGAACTTTTGAGGGAAGAAGAGGGAAAAGAGAAAAATGAGGGAAAATTCAACAAAATCAAGAAAATAATAAAGAACATATAGTTATCCTCATTAATAAATCCCTTTTTGAATGTAACTAATGTAGAAACGTGAATGTAACTAATGTAGAAATGTGGGAACAGCCAATTAGGAAAACTCACTAGTCGATAGCACCGTCTGATTGGCTGAGGTTGTTATAATTTCTATATTTCTACACTCTACACCTTGAAGGACTCGATCGATTGAACTTAAGAAGTTGGCAATCTTAGGAAACTGAAAATTGAGCAAATAACCAATATTAATATGACATATGACAGCAGTTTGTCATTTTTTACGTATCTCATCAACTAATCACATTTATTTATCATTAATATCACAAATTAGGTAAGTTATTTTATTTGCTATCAGCTTAGAAGATGATTAAATATTAGTTATTTTTAGTTAATGACAAGCAGGGTCGGATTAAGACTTCGACATGCTTCTAGGCACTAGTAAGTCTGGTGCCCCCCTCCCCCTCTCTTGCACCAAACACATCGTTGATCAGAAATTAATCATAAATTAAATAATTTAATTTATTCATTCTTTTTATTATTTTTTTTTATAATAACTATAGCACAAAAATTTATAAATGATAAGGTCTGGCCAAGTTCCAAAAAAGACACTCCAATATGTTTATATTTTGATAATTATCTAAATTTTTAATATATCACCAACACGAAAAATAACTGATATATTATTCAAGGTGCAAATTTAAAATAAACATACATAAAATATACATAAAATGTATAAATAAAACTGATCAAAATTTGATTTAAAAAAATTTAATTAAAATAACAAAATATTTATTAAAAAATACAAATAAACTTAACGCTGTCACACCGAACAACATGTTAACTTACATAATGTCAATTAATTACATGATGTCAATTAATCATTCTAATTATTACATTATTATTCATTTTCATTGTTTCATAATACTTTGAGGTGTAAAGAGGGGCGATGGGGCGGAGGGGCTCCTTGACGGGGGTAAAGAGGGGATGTTGCGAAGGGTTGCGCTGGGGGGGGAGGCAATTAAAGGGGAGGGGCGAAGCCCGTTTGCAGTGCCAAGTTTTTTTGTATTTTTTAATAAATATTTTGTTATTTTAATTAAATTTTTTTCAATCAAATTTTGATCAGTTTTATTTATACATTTTATGTATATTTTATGTATGTTTATTTTAAATTTGCACCTTGAATAATATATCAGTTACTTTTCATGTTGGTGATATATTAAAAATCTAGATAATTATCAAAATATAAACATATTGGAGTGTCTTTTTTGGAACTTGGCCAGACCTTATCATTTATGAATTTTTGTGCTATATAACCTACTTTTTTATAAATGTACAAAATTAATTATGACAGAATTGAAATTATTTTTCAATTATTTTTGCACATTTTGAATGTAACATTTATATTAAGTCAGTTATATATTAATTAAATTATTTTACATTCTAACACAAGTGTTTTGTTTTTCATATCACACTTACATTCTATGAAACAAATGTGTTATTTCAAATATTCAAACTAAACTATTTTTAGTTATAACATGTCTCCGATTTAACTGCCCCATAGATATGAAGTTATGGATAGCTGAATGTGAAATATCTTTGCTTCATATCACGGTTATGTTAAAATTTTTATAAAATATGCGAAAAAAACTATGATATGATATCAAAGACATGTTAAACATAAAATAATTAAGTTAGAACATTCGAAATGACACTTATTATGTTTCACCTAGCGTAATTGTGATATCAAACGCAATACTTATGTTATTAGTTATTTTTTAATATTACCAATAAAACATCTGTTTCACAGGACATAAATGTGATATGAAACACAACACTTGTGTCATAATGTGAAATATTTTAGTTAATATGTAATTAAGTTAATATAAATGTACAAAATTAATTATGTAACAGAATTGAAATTATTTTTTTATTATTGTTGTACATTTCGGATGTAACACTTATATAAACTATGATATAAACTATAATATCAAATCAGCGACATATAAAACATAAAATAATTAAGTTAGGACTTTCAAAAGGACACTTATTGTGTTTCACATTACGTAACTGTGATAAAACAAAACAGTATTGTTTTACTTTTCAACAAAATTGTCGTATATATTAAACCTTTCAAAAAAACCTGTCATATATATTAAAATTTTTAAAAAAAGCTATCCTATATATTTCTTACAAAAAAATATGATATCAGGAAATGGCACCAAGTGGGACTAAAGAACTATGAAAAAACTTGTACACTATTTCTATAAAACTCTTCTATAAAACTCTTGTACATAAAACTGTTATATATATAATTAATTATATTATATACTATATTTTATCATATTTTACATATATTATACTATATATACTATATATATTATTAGATATACTTATATATTATAAAAAAATAAAAAAAATATTTAAAAAATAAAAATATTTATTAAAAAACGCAAAAAAATTTAGCGCTGCTACAGTAAACTACATATTAATTTCATTACTTTGAGGTGTAGCAGCGCCAAGTTTTTTTGCGTTTTTTAATAAATATTTTTATTTTTTAAATATTTTTTTATTTTTTTATAATATATATAGTATATCTAATAATATATATAGTATATATAGTATAATATATGTAAAATATGATAAAATATAGTATATAATATAATTAATTATATATACGACAGCTTTATGTACAAGAGTTTTATAGAAGAGTTTTATAGAAATAGTGTACAAGTTTTTTCATAGTTCTTTAGTCCCACTTGGTACCATTTCCTGATATCATATTTTTTTGTAAGAAATATATAGGATAGCTGTTTTTGAAAATTTTAATATATATGACAGGTTTTTTTGAAAGGTTTAATATATACGACAATTTTTTTGAAAAGTAAAACAATACTGTTTTGTTTTAGTTGTGACAAGAACGTGTACTTGGCGCCTTTTTTTTACATTTTTTTAAAAAAGGTAATTTTTTGATAGATATCATTTCTTTTTTTTTAATAATATATATATACGACAGTTTTTTTTATTTAATATATACAACAATTTTTTTGAAAGGTAAAACACTGTTTTGTTTTGATTGTAATAAAATTGACTGGAAATTATAAATATTGTTGGAACTAACTTAGTATACATAGAACAGAAATATTAAACTTTGAGTTATTTAATTTTATTCATTTTAGACAAATCATACACTAAAGTCTCTAAACAATTGTCACATAAGGCATAGTCATAATTGGTATGATTGTATAAATTTTAATTTTATCATACTTTCTGTCAAAAAAGCACATGATTCGGGACTTTAGTGTAAGATTTGCCCAAAATAAATAAAATTAAATATCAAAGTTTAATATTTCTGTTCTATGTACCTATACTAAATTAGTTCTAACAATATTTATCATTTCCAGTCAATTTCATCTCAAAAAATAACCTTTTCAAAAAAAAAAGGTAAAAAAAAGGCGCCAAGTACACGCTCTTGTCACAACCAAAACAAAACAGTATTGTTTCACATTTAAAAAAAATTGCCGTATATATTACCCTTTCAAAAAAAGCTGTCGTACATATTAAAACCTTTCAACAAGTAATGCTGTTGTGTATATTAAAACTATAAAAAAATATGATATCAGGAAATGACGCCAAGTGGGATTAAAGAACTATGAAAAAAGTTGTACACTATTTCTATAAAACTCTTCTATAAAACTTTTGTACATAAAGCTGTCGTATATATTAAAAAAAAAAATCTAAAAGAATGCTGTCGTACATATATTATTATATTGCATACTATATTTCACCATATTTTACATATACTATACTATATATATTATATATATTATTACATATACTATACGATATATATTATTTATAATATTACATATACTATATATATTATAACAAATTAAACTCATAAATAAAAAAAATAAAAAAAATATTAAAAAAATAAAAATATTTTAGCAAAAAAAATTTTTAAATATTAAAAAAATTTAATTAAAATAAAAAAATATTTATTAAAAAACGCAAAAAAACTTGGCGTTGCTACACCTCAAAATATTATAAAGCAAAAAAATTCGTAATAATATAACAATTGACGATTAATTGACATAATGTAATAAGTTGACATCATGTAAGTTAACATGTAGTTTACTGTAGCAACGCCAAGTTTTTTTGCGTTTTTTAATAAATATTTTTTTATTTTAATTAAATTTTTTTAATATTTAAAAATTTTTTTTGCTAAAATATTTTTATTTTTTTAATATTTTTTTTATTTTTTTTAATTATGAGTTTAATTTGTTATAATATATATAGTATATGTAATATTATAAATAATATATATCGTATAGTATATGTAATAATATATATAATATATATAGTATAGTATATGTAAAATATGGTGAAATATAGTATGCAATATAATAATATATGTACGACAGCATTTTTTTAGATTTTTTTTTAATATATACGACAGCTTTATGTACAAAAGTTTTATAGAAGAGTTTTATAGAAATAGTGTACAACTTTTTTCATAGTTCTTTAATCCCACTTGCGTCATTTCCTGATATCATATTTTTTTATAGTTTTAATATACACAACAGCATTACTTGTTGAAAGGTTTTAATATGTACGACAGCTTTTTTTGAAAGGGTAATATATACGACTGGTTTTTTGATAGGTTTAATATATACGGCAATTTTTTTTAAATGTAAAACAATACTGTTTTGTTTTGGTTGTGACAAGAGCATGTACTTGGCGCCTTTTTTTTTACCTTTTTTTTTTGAAAAGGTTATTTTTTGAGATATTATTTCTTTTTTTTTAGTAATTTGTTTTGATTGTGACAAGAGCGTGTACTTGGCACCTTTATTTTACCTTTTTTTTTAAAAAAGGTAATTGATAGATATTTTTTTTTTAATGATATATATACGACAGTGTTTTTTAAAGCTAAAATAATGAAATATCAGTTAGATTTTGCTAAAGACGGCCCATTATCACCCCAGTCGTACTTTCAGTATACAGCATACGACGGTCCTCTTTAATTAATTAAGTTACAAAAATACAAAATTCTGTAAGTATCATATTGTTTCTAGGCCATTGTGTTTTTCTAATTGAAGCATCATCAGCTTCAATCCAATCATTTTCTTCTCTATGCAGGGTGTCCCATTTAACTTGAGACAACTAAATATTTCGAAAAATAAGCATTGTACGAAAAAATGTCCCAAATAAATTTTTAATATTATCAAGGGGGACGTCTGGCTGTATAAAAATTAACCCGCCCCCACCGCCTCTTGGGGGTGGGGCGGGTGGCAACTTTGAAATTTCAAATAAGAACCTCCATTTTTTTATTACAGATTCGGATTCCTCGGAAACAAATACGTAAGTTTTGTCCGAGACATTTCTTCGAATCGTGATAGATGGCGCTGTAATCAGTGAAAATTAGTTTTTGCCATTTTCTCTCACCATCGGGGTGCTTTATTTCGGTGAGTCCCCTCGCCTCTCACTATTCAATTACAATAAATGCTCGAAATGATGACTTTCCATTTTGATGCATTTATTAACTCGAGCTTGGAATGCTTGTACACATGTAGAAAGTGTATCTGGCGTTATTTGTGCGCAAGCATATCTAATACGTTCCACCATGTTTTCTCGAGTATTTGGTATTTTTGTATACTCTTTTTCTTTAAAGTAAAATTATTTCAACTTTCAAAATTATTTCAACTTTCTTCTCTAAAGATAAATAATCCATTATTTATTTAATAATGGCTGAAATAAAGAACGCGTCCGTAAAAAAACAAGTAGCTAGCGTACCAAAACTATGAGGCATCTACAAATGTAGTAAATTTCTGAAATACTGAAAATACTGAAAAGGAGAAACAAAATAAATGAAAGAAATTAAGTCAGAACAATTCTTCAATAACTGGATTCTTTAAATTTCAAGTCAAGTAAATTTCAGTAATACGTACGCTAGCTACTTGTTTTTTTACGGACGCGTTCTTTATGTCAGTAAATAAATAATGGATTATTTATCTTTAGAGAAGAAAGTTGAAATAATTTTATGTTACCTTAAAGAGAAAGTGTATACAAAAGTACCAAATACTCGAGAAAACATGGTGGAACGTCTTAGATATGCTTGCGCACAAATAACGCCAGATACACTTTCTACATGTGTACAAGCATTCCAAGCTCGAGTTAATAAATGCATCGAAATGGAAAGTCATCATTTCGAGCATTTATTGTAATTGAATAGTGAGAGGCGAGGGGACTCACCGAAATAAAGCACCCCGATGGTGAGAGAAAATGGCAAAAACTAATTTTCACTGATTACAGCGCCATCTATCACGATTCGAAAAAATGTCTCGGACAAAACTTACGTATTTTTTTCCAAGAAATTCGAATCTGCAATAAAAAATAAGGGTTCCTATTTAAAATTTCAAAGTTGCCACCCGCCCCACCCCCAAGGAGCGGTGGCGGCAGGTTAATTTTTACACAGGCAGACGTCCCCCTTGATAATATTAAAAGTTTATTTGGGACATTTTTTCGTACAATGCTTATTTTTCGAAATATTTAGTTGTCTCAAGTTAAATGGGACACCCTGTATATATTACGTTTATAATTATCTATTTCATTTAGTCTCTATTAGGCCTTGACCTATTATCATCTCTTTCAGTTTAATAAATAATTTAATTATAGTTGGTATAAATAGAATTACAAACTCGTATTACATAGTTAAATTCAATTTGCAATTTATAAGTGGCATTCAAAAACGATATTCAAATACATTGAGTACATGAGTTAGATAATTAATTAAATATGTTAGTACGTATTATTCATTTGATTAGTTATTTAAAAACAATATACTACATATAATTATTTTTAACATGTTCACAATTTATACTGACAATGAAAAATAGAAACTAGCAGATATTACATTATATTACCACGATTTGGCCGTTCTGCACGTGCGCGACGTCTGTAGCTTGCGTACGGGATATATGTATAGGTACAACGCTTGCGCACAACGCACAGAGTCTGCTCTAAAGTGAGAAACAAATATCATCCGCACCGTAATATTTTTCGAAACTCTCAAGCACAATCAGCAATGTAGGAGTATTACACATATTTTATTTCACACACGTATACCGCTGTGTGGCCAGATTTGAGACACAAACAGCAGCAGCAGCAGCAGGAATGAAAAGATTACCGCATATATGCGCAAGTCACATTGTACATGTGAGCTCCGCGCTTCGCATGTACATGGCTTGCGCATGCGTTGCCGGCGATACATGCCGATATGTGTACATCTGAGATACTAGCCATCTATCGGCAAGAATTTATAAAGTACATCCCAGACGACTGAAATAATTTTCATAGTTTTCATGACATTTCGACTTTAAACTTTAATATCTTTATTTATACAGCATATAGAGCAAAAACAAGCATACTTTTATTATATATTTTGGGTAAGCGCTATCGATTGAGCCTATTTTTAAATCGATCGACTCAGGCATTACTGAGATCCGATAATCTCGGCTCGTCTCAACTTTCGGTCTCGCGTAAAGATACACGGTCGGTCTTGCGCTGCGCGTGAACTTGGCGCGAGACACTGCCGTGTCTCTTGATTCTGTTCTGTCTGTCCACTAACCACAGAATACTGAGTGTTGTCAACATGTCTTGCTACACTTCTGCACTTTAAGATCGAAAAAAATTTTTTTCATGAAGAATACTATTATTTTGATATACACTATCTTTATTCGTCTCCACAACACGTTATATATACATTTTACGACCGATATTAATTATATCAACGTAAATTAATATCATCAAAGCTGCGAGCTGACAGGTCTGAACGCCGCCATATTAGAAATTTGGGTTGAGTGCGTTCTGATTGGTTGCGTACTGACGACGCTGACCAATAAGACATGCGTTACATTTTAGCGTGACATCCGAGAAAAATGATGATTTTTTAGATTTCTCGACTTTGGATGCATATATCTTAAATTATAAAGCACACAGAGCAAAAACAAGCATACTTTCCTTATATATCTTAGATATGCGCTTTCGATTGAGCCTATTACCAACTCAATCGGCCCAGCCGTTATTAAGATCCGATAATCTCGGCTCATCTGAACCTTCCGTCTCGCGTAAAGATACACGGTCGGTCTTGCGCTACGCGTGAACTTGGCGCGAGACACTACCGTGTCTCTTGATATCAAACGCAAAGACTTATGTAATTAGTCATTTTCTAATATTACTAATAAAACATCTGTTTCACATGACTTAAATGCTATATAAAACACAAGACGTGTTATAATGTAAAATAGTTTAGTTAATATGTAATTAAGTTAATATAAAAATGTACAGAAATGTACAAAATTAATTATGTGACAAAATTTAAATTATTTTTCAATTATTTTTCTACATTTTGAATGTAACATTTATATTAACTTAATAACATATTAACTAAATTATTTTACATAATAAGTTTTGCGACTGGATCGATGTCGACGTCGATGAGATGTTCTTCGTTCATTAATACTAATAAAATTCTATTACATGGCAGTTTATTTGTTAATAAAATATTAACAAAATTAAAGGGTATAATTTTCTTTTTCATACTTTGCAGAAGTTTTTTTTAATACTCTTCGAGTTATTTTATATCTTAATCTGACATATTTCGATATAAAATTTAAATTAAAATATCTCTTTAAATTAAAATATTAAGTTATGGATAATTTTACCGTAATACTTTTATGATTAGAATAATGAGAAGTGGTAAAGAAAACGCATAATTGTTAAAAAAAGTACATTGTAAATTATATACTTTTTCTTACCGTAATACTTTTATGATTAGAATAATGAGAAGTGGTAAAGAAAACGCATAATTGTTAAAAAAAGTACATTGTAAATTACATACTTTTTCTTCAAAATAACAATGGGTTTTTTTACACGTATTGATTCGTTTTGTTATTCTGCGCATAAAAATATTACGGTAAGATTATCGATAACTAAATATTTTAAGAAATTTTAGATTTTATATCAAAATATGTCATATCTCTTTCTCTCTTTTTTGTTTGCGAAATTTTTGTAGTGCAACTTGGGGAAGTCGAATTCATTGACCCTTGGCACCTGGTGCAAGAAATGCACGTAGCGCAGCTCGGGGTACTCGAGTTTGTCAACTCTTGGGACCTGGTGCGAGGAATTCCTGTAGCGCAACTCCCGAAAATCGAATTCGTCGACCCTTGCCACCTGGTGTAAAAAATTCCCGTAGCGCTACTCGCGAAAGTCGAATTCGTCGACCCTTGACACCTGGTGCGAGGAATTCCTGTAGCGCAACTCGGGGAAGTCAAATTCGTCGACCCTTTGCACCTAATGCGAAAAATTTCTGTAGCGCAACTCGCAAAAGTCGAATTCGTCGACCCTTGGGACCTGGTGCGAGGAATTCCCGTGGTGCAACTCCCGAAAATCGAATTCATCGACCCTTGCCACCTGGTGTGAAAAATTCCCGTAGCGCAACTCGCGAAAGTCGAATTCGTCGACCCTTTGCACCTAGTGCGAAAAATTCCTGTAGCGCAACTTGTGAAAGTCGAATTCGTCGACCCTTGACACCTGGTGCGAGGAATTTCCGTAAATTTTAATGATAATGATAATACCCTGGGCTCCGTAAATTCTTCATCCGCCCCTGCGGACAGAGGAGAAGAATAAGGAAACGACGTTTCTTAATTTTTGCATTACCATCATCACTTTTTGACCGCTTGTATCTCCGGAACGGCTGGACCAATTTAAATTTTTTTTGGCTCAAATTAGTCGTGGCGATGCCGCCTTTAAGGATATACTATGTGTTTTTATAAAATTTTTTATATTTTTTATATTTTTTATATTTTTTATATTTTAGTTGCTACAAACCCCCGAAAAGTCGACTTTGTGCGCGCAGGATAAGAGACTTAGTAGTGTCATTTTCTGAACTTTGCCAGAGACTCTTTTCCTGACTTAGTAGTGTCGTTTTTTGAACTTGGCCGGAAACACTACCGCGTCTCCTGATTTGTTCGTTTCCAGAAGAATCAGTTGTTTCTAAATCTGGCCTTATAGTATGTTGACTAAAATATGACGGTAACGTCGGTATTTTTTGTATAACTGCCTCGCGTTTTTTTTTTCTTCTCTTCTGCTAATTTTCTCTTTTTTGCTCCACTTAATTGAATACGATTCATATTTGTTAAGTTTTTCAACGCTTATATACTACAAAATTAATAACTTACGATCGATACAAGATGATCGATGTCGTTTAATTTTGACAAACAATGTTGACCTGGTGAATTATATTACTATTACATACATATATTCTTGTTAAACGAGCATTACCAGACCAAAGAGTCTGCAAGAATAAGCCACAGGAAATGCTTTTATATATATCTACATGTATGTTCTGTGAGATACGGTGATGCGGTCTGTTCGACTTATATAAGTGATTCAAAGTATTATTTTCTTATGAAAAGCGTAGCGGTATCTGAGCCGCCTAGCGATGATCGCGGAACTAATAAAAGCAATCTTAAACAATGCAAGCAATACAGATCAGATTATGTCACATTAGAATAGAGTAAAAAAAACTTTTTTTCGAGGATCGAATTCTAGCGCGGAAAAGTTGCGTATTTGGAATTGCGAATAAAACATTTCAGCTCGATTGGATGATATCTTCTGTAGAAAGCAGAAATCTCAATTCGAAATTTTAGTGAAAAATACTACAATTTTCAGATTTTTTTCGTTGGTTTCTGCTGTTTTCTATCATCGTATATTTGTGAACTAAATGAAGCATAAAAATACCCGATAGACATTCTTAGTGTCCATCTTGCTGGCTATAATAGTTATCAACAATTCCGTAAAAGGCATATTTTTGTAAAAATGGTTAAAAAATTGTGCCGATAATCCGATTTGTTTGTACAATAGCTTCTTTGTCAATAGATTCTTTAGCCTAGGAATTCACCGACATGAATATTTGATATTATTTATTATCTTAGAAATAAAGCCTTTGTTTATTTTTAAAAATTTTAAATAATTTTATATGTATTGATTTTTTATTAACTCATGTATTAATTCGACAAATATGAGAAAATAAATTTCTAGAGAATCATTTAACAAAAAAATTAATTATTGTACAATAAAATCGGACCATCGGCATAACTTTCTAATTATCAAATATCAAATAATAATGTTTCTGAAATAAGGAACATTGCTTTTTTATAAAATGCAATTTAAGCAAAATTAGTTGCATTGTTCAAGGTTGTTTTTATAATTTTTTGTTAATACTTTCATTTAACGAGGTTACCGACTGACTAGAATTCTTCTAAAAATTTCCTTGGTCTGAAGAGCATAAAATTATTCATTTTAAATATCTTTCGAATAGTCCCGAACAAAATTGCACCTTGAAAGAGCATCAAATGAAAGGATAAAAAATGAATCATTTTATACTCTTGAAACTATGGAATTTTTAGTGAATATGCCCGCAGGACAATTAGAAGCCTGAAACCCTTATATACGAAAGCCTAGATTTCTTACACAAAAATACTATTAAATGTTCACACACACACAAACAAATTTTTGTAATGTACATATAATTTAACTATTAACACGTAATACTAAATGTTTTTTTTTTTCTTTTGGAAAATTTAATAGTATTTTTTCGTCAGACCTTTTTTAAGAATATGACTAAAATTGAATTATTTAAATTCTAAATTAAAACTTTAAATTCTGATGCCCCCTTCTTGCTGATGCCCCAGGCACATGCCTAGTTTGCCTTTGGGGTAATCCGACCCTGATGACAAAAGGTTAGAAAAGAAAAAGTCTATCAATTTCTATATATTTTTACATTTAATCAATTTTTATCACTTTGCCATTTTCCAGTTATTTTGAAATGTCTGAATCAGAAGGCGATTATAACACGGAGGAAGAAAAAAAAAATAAAAAAATAAAATGTTCGAAAAAAAAATCATCAAACAAAAAATTTCAATAGGAATAGCTTGCTATGCCTAAGTTTAAAGACTGGCTTGTTCAAGATAAAGTAAATGCGAAATGAAAGATCTGCAATTCTGTCCTTAAACCAGGTAAATAGTATTAGATTATTGTCTGATAATAATTTTTAAACAGCAAAAATTTTTTACCAGAATTCAAATCTTACATGAATCCAAATATTCCCATACTAAAATTTTATTTTTGTATTTGTTACAACAATTAATTTTATAAAATTGTTAATAATTAAGATCCAAAAAATAGAATTCGATTATGTTTTAATTAATATTTTCAAAAATAATTTAAACATAAATGTAATTAGAATTAAAATTGAAAAATTTAAAGTATAGTTCTATTTTCAGATTTTGATTTTTTTTTTAAGAAAATCAGATCTTATTAAACATTTAAATGGATTGAATCATTTAAGAAAAATGGAATCCATACAGAATATCCAGCCTCTTAGGAATACAAATTTCACGAGTATGATTAAAAAAGTCCAAGATTTGGAAACAGCCATTTGCGCCTTTATTGTTGAAAACGATCTACCCATTGTAATTGTTGAAAGACTTGTACCATTCTTAAAATCTCTGCCTAACATTGAAACTGTGAAAAATGTGTCTTTAGGAAAACAAAAGGCAATTAATCTCATCCGACAAGGACTCAGGAGTCATTTCAATGCACTTCTCATTAGAAATCTTAACAAGTTTCCCTACTCACTCTTCATTGATGAAACAACAGACATCTCAACAGAAAAACAACTTGCTATCATGGTTTCGTATTTTGATAAGTCAGAATTCACGTACAAAACTAATTTGTTAGATACAATTCCATGCCCAGGCGGCTCAGCAAAAGGTATTTTTTCTGTTTTCAAACAGACATTGCTTGCTACTAAAATCAATTTGACTAATTGGATAGGATTTTACTCAGACACTACTAACACAATGATGGGCGAGCATCATTCTATTTTGCAAATGATAAAATCTGAATTTCCAGAAATTCATATTACAAAATGTAATTGTCATCTAATCCATTTATGTGCAGATTACGCATGTCGAAAATTACCAAATTCCTTAGAGGATATTTGTAGAACTATATATAATCATTTTGCAAGAAGTCCAAAAAATGTTGACGCTTACAAAAAATTTCAAAAATTCTATAATATAAAACCACATAAACTTTTAAAACCATGTCAAACAAGATGGTTGTCGATCCATGATTGTGTGAAAAGGATAATTGAGCAGTGGGATGGACTCAAAGCCTATTGGGAAACTCTGGCTCAAGAAGATCCGACTGTAACTAATAATTACACATTCGCAATCTTAAATAATCCATCAAAAAGGTGTTTACTGTATTTTGTAGAATACGGCCTAGATATAATGACTGAGTTTAATACAATTTTTCAAAACGAAAGCCCAAATTTTTTTTTAATAAAAACCAAAGTAATTGAGATTTATCATGTACTTGCATCTAATTTCATGAAGAGAGAATACATTTAAAAAACCGATTATTTGAAATTAAAATTTGATTTAGAAAATCTGCTTCCCTTGAAAGATATTTATTTGAGTCCTGTAGCTACAGATTTCATTCTAAATAATCAAATTGATGACGATGACTTAACATCAATTCAAAAATCAGCCCAAGCTTTCTACATGGAAGCGCTTTCCCAAATTCAGAAACGATTTCCAGTTTCCCAATTACAAGAAGACTCCAGTTTTTTGAATCCGGAAAATGTTAATAACTGTAAGCCCAGGAATCTTTTTGTCATTGCAAAAAAATATTGTAAGATGTTAGGAATTAACTATAATAATCTCGATAAAGATTGTATTAACATTGGATTTGAAGACATCGATGAGAAAGATGTATTCAAATTCTGGAGAACAGTAAAAAACTTCAAAAATCTTGATGGAAAAGATAAATATGAAAATGTTTTAAAAGTAGTATTTTTTTTTTTTCTCTTTACCATTTTCTAATGCAACCGTAGAACGGTTGTTTAGCGTTCTGAAATTAGTAAAAACTTATAAAAAAAATCGAATCGGATCTGAGTCACTAGCTGGAATTTTATGTACAAGGGAGGGAATTAGCAATACAGGAATTAATTCAATAAAAATTTTGAATGGTGACGTTTCTAAATTGAAATTCACTTCCAATAGCACATCTGCAGAATCTAACATATTAAGAATAAAGGAATAAAAATATTTGAAGATTAACTCTTTTAAAAACAGAATTGAATTTTTATGAAACTCAATTATTACTTTAAAAACATTTTCATATTTTTTTCTTATTTTCACACTTTATATTTTATTAATCTTTTCTTTTAAAAAATATCACAAGAGACTGATTATTTTTTATATAACTATAAGATTTATTTTCTGTGATTAGTTTAACCAAAAATGTGTTTCTTTGAATTTTATTAAGTTTAAAAATTATGTATGTTATTGTATTTACTACAGATACAGATTATCAAGAGACACGGTAGTGTCTCGCGTCAAGTTTACGCGCAGCGCGCAACGCAGGCGCAAGACCGACCGTGTCTCTTTACGCGAGCCAGAAAGTTGAGACGAGCCGAGATTATCGGGTCTCAATAACGGCTGGGCCGATTGAGTTGATAATAGGCTCAATCGATAGCGCATACCTAAATTACAGAAGAAAAGTATGCTTGTTTTTACTGTAGGTGCTGTAGAAAAAAAGTTATAAAAGTCCAAAGTCGAAATGTTGAAATAATTGTCGTTTTCCTAGGATGTCCAGCTAAAATGTCCAGTTTCCGATTTCAGACGTTAGGTGCACTGATGGCGCTGAGAAGCCGCGCGGCGCGCGCTTACGATTTGACATTTTTACATAACCTTTCAGATCAGAAAGTGTTAAAATCACGGACTAAGGAATAGAGGGACGGAGCACAAGCTGTACCGGGGGAGCACGTTTGCGGCGGGGGAGCACGTTTGCGGCGGGGGGGGGGGGCGCCATATTCGTTTAGTAATCACCACACATAGAACTCACTATTTGCGTATGTGTGAGAAATGAAAGTTAGATCCTGCGCACAATAAACAAAATAGGAAATAGAAATAGGAATAATTATTAAATATTAGAAATAAGAAATTGGAATTATTTATTTTAAAAATAAAAAGAATAGAAAAAATTAATGCATGAATTAAGAAATAAGAATTGGAACTAATTAATATATTTTATTCTTTTGTTAGATGTAAAATAATTTCTCTTTTTAATATTAAATGTTTATTGCTATTTCTAATATTTTGTCTACTGTATGCAGAGCCTCAGAGTAATAAAAGTTAAAGTATTTTATAAAATTTATAGTACAACAATAATAAAACCGTCTAACCTCTTTACGCTTGTCACTCGTTATGTCTAGTGGCACCACTACACGAGTGTAACCATGTTACAGACACAGAATCTCTATGTGAGAATCGCTACATCAATATGGCGGAAAGCAGTCCCCCCCCGCATGCTTGAATTACCATCCCCTCTCGCCTAAACTAGGACTTTAGACTCGGTCCCTCTATTCCTTAGTCCGTGGTTAAAATAAAAAGTAATAATAGTGAATTCGATCACTTGCACTACATTGCTCTGTTACTTTGGGGACCACTCAAGACTGCTTATTAATCCAGAGCAGTGTAGTGCGAGTGACCAAATTTGTTAGAAATTCGTATTAAGTGAAGTCTTTCTGGAAATGATAAATATTGTTAAAACTAATTTAGTATACATAGAACAGAAATATATTAAACTTTGATATTTAATTTTATTTATTTTAGACAAATCATACACTAAAGTCTCGAATCATGTACTTTTTTGACAGTATATGTACTTTTTGAATGTATGGTAAAATTAAAATTTTTACAATCATACCAATTATCACTATGCCTTATGTGACAATTGTGTAGAGACTTTAGTGTATGATTTGTCTAAAATAAATAAAATTAAATAGCTCAAAGTTTAATATTTCTCTTCTGAGTATCCTAGATTAGTTTCAACAATATTTATAATTCTCAGTCAATTTTATATTTAAAAAAATTAAGCATAAATCGCCTTCTGTAGTTAACGCTATGGTTGACAACAAAATTATCCACATCACAGTGCGGGCAGAGAATTAAGCGTAAGAAAATGTTCATATCATATTTTAGGGATATTATTGAATTTTATTTATCCATAGAAAAACAAATTATAAACACAAACTCGACAAGAAATCTTGTAATACACAAAATGAAATTGACTGAAAATTATAAATATTGTTAGAACTAATTTAATATACATAGAACAGAAATATTAAACTTTGATATTTAATTTTATTTATTTAAGACAAATCATACACTAAAGTCTCGAATCATGTGCTTTTTTGACAGAATGTATGGTAAAATTAAAATTTATACAATCATACCAATTATCACTATGCCTTATGTGACAATTGTGTAGAGACTTTAGTGTATGATTTGTCCAAAACAAATAAAATTAAATAACTTAAAGTTTAATATTTCTGTTCTATGTATACTAAATATATATATATATATATATATATATTACTAAAAAAAAAGAAATAATATCTATCAAAAAATTACCTTTTAAAAAAAAAAAAGTAAAATAAAGGCGCCAAGTACACGCTCTTGTCACAACCAAAACAAAACAGTATTGCTTTACCTGTCAAAAAAATTGTCGTACATATTTAGAACCTTTCCAAAAAACCTGTCGTATATATCTAAAAAAAAAGCTGTTTTATATATAATAAAATTTTCAAAAAAAGCTATCCTATATACTTTTTACAAAAAAATATGATATCAGGAAATGCCAAGTGGGACTAAAGGACTATGAAAAAAGTTGTACACTATTTCTATAAAACTCTTGTACATAAAGCTGTCGTATATATAAATACTCAGAACAGAAAAATTAAATTTTGAGCTATTTAATTTCATTTTATTAGACAAATCATACAGTAAAGTCTCAAAACAGTTGTCACATAAGGCATAATAATAATTGGTATAATTGGTATAATTGTATAAATTTGTTCAATTTTACCACACATTCTGTCAAAAAAAGTACATGTTTCAAGACATTAGTGTATAATTTGTCTAAAATAAATAAAATTAAATAGCTCAAAGTTTAATATTTCTGTTTTGAGTATCCTAAATTAGTTTCAACAATATTTATTTCCAGTCAATTTTATATAATTCCAGTTTAATAATTTGTGTTTATTATAATGTTTCTTATTTACTATGGATTTCTTATTTACTATGATAAATATTTTGTATGGATAAATATTCAATAATATACCTAAAATACGATCTGAACATTTTCTTAATTCTCTGCCCACACTGTGATGTGAAAAAATTTTCTTAATTCTCTGCCCACACTGTGACGTGAAAATAATTTTGTTGTCAGCCATAGCGTTAACTACGGAAGGTGACTTATGCTATATTTAAAATATATATTTAAAAAAATATAATTTTGACTATAAATCAGAACAGAAATATTAAACTTTGAGCTATTTAAGTTTATTTATTAGACAAATCATACACTAAAGTCTCAAAACAATTGTCACATAAGGCATAATAATAATTGGTATAATTGTATAATTGATATAATTGTGATATAAATATAAATTTTTTCAATTTTACCATGCTTTCTGTCAAAAAAAGTACATGTTTCGAGATATTAGTGTATGATTTGTCTAAAATAAATAAAATTAAATAGCTGAAAGTTTAATATTTCTGTTCTGAGTATCCAAAATTAGTTTTAACAATATTAATAATTTCCAGTCAATTTTATAATAATTAAAAAAAATATAGCATAAATCGCCTTTTGTAGTTCCATCACAATGTGGATAGAGAATTAAGTGTAAGAGAATGTTTAGATCATATTTCAGATATATTATTGAATTTTATTTATCCATAGACAAAAAAATTATACACATAAACTCGACAAGAAATCTTGCAATACACAAAATAAAATTGACTGAAAATGATAAATATTGTTAGAACTAATTTAGTATACATAGAACAGAAATATTAAACTTTGAATATTTAATTTTATTTATTTTTATATATTTAATTTTATTTATTTTATATATTTAATTTTACTTATTTTAGACAAATCATACACTAAAGTCTCTAAACAATTGTCACATAAGACAGTGATAAATGTTATGATTGTATTTAATTGTTGTACCATATATTCTGTCAAAAAAGCACATGATTCAAAACTTTAGTGCATGATTTGTTTAAAATAAATAATCAAAGTTTAATATTTCTGTTCTATGTATACTAAATTAGTTCTAACAATATTTATCATTTGCAGTCAATAATTAAGTCGTGGCGGAATAAGCAAAAGCGGAATATCCGTAACTAATAATTATTACAATTAAATATTGCGTATTATTACATTTTTTAATATTTTTATATTAACCAGTCAAATTTTATTTGTGTATTACAAGCTTTCTTGTCGAGTTTGTGTTTATTAATATTATAATTAAAATTTGCGTATTATTACATTTTCAATTATTATATTAACCAGTCAATTTTAATTTATGTATTACAAGATTTCTTGTCGAGTTTGTGTTTATTATTAATAATTATTATCAATTATTGTATTAATTTTATGAAAAACATTAATCTGATAGTAATGATAATAACCAAACATTTTTATATTACACCAAGCGAAGTATTGCACAAAAATTTTCGTGTTACACCAAGCGAAGTATGCGCAAAAATTAAAATTGACTGGAAATTAATAAATGTTGAAACTAATTTAGGATCTGACAAAAAGCACATTAGTATTGTCTAATATATATATTAAACGCGAACATTCTCTGTTGTTTCTTTATAAAATCACACCTCAATAACCAAAAACTCTGTGTAAAATCAACACATATATATATATACATTTATACACTTATTTCACTTAATACGAATTTCTAACAAATTTAGTCACTCGCACTACACTGCTCTGGATAAGTACTCTTAAGTATGCATAGTGCAAATGGCCAAATTTGTTAGACCGAATTCACTATAATTACTTTTTTTTTATTTTAACACTTTCTGAACTGAAAAATTATGTAAATGCCAAACAAACGTAAGCGCGCGCCGCGCGGCTTCTCAGCGCCATCAGCGCACCTAACGTCAGAAACTTGCAGATTCCACCATCTGCACAAAGTACACTTTCTGTCCACTAATTATCTAACTACAGAATACTGAGAGTGTACACTTCTGCACTTCAAGACGAGAAAAATTTTTTTTATAAAGAATACTATTATTTTGATATACACTATCTTTATTCGTCTCCACAACACGTTATATATACATTTTACGATCGATACTAATATATAAATGTAATTAATATATACATCAAAACTGCGAGCTGACAGGTCTGAGCGCCGCCATGTTAGAATGACGCTGACCAATAAGACACAAGCGACATACATCTCAACGCGACATACATCTCAACGCAACATACATCCTAGCGAGATGATTTTCTAGATTTCTCGACTTTGAATGCATATATTTATTTTTATAAAGCACACAGAGCAAAAAGAAGCAGACTTTTCTTATGTAATTTGGGTATGCGCTATCGATTGAGCCTATTGCCAACTCAATCGGCTCAGCCGTTATCGAGATCCGATAATCTCGGCTCATCTGAATCTTCCGTCTCGCGTAAAGATACACGGTCGGTCTTGCGCTACGCGTGAACTTGGCGCGAGACACTACTGTGTCTCTTGATTAATTATATTATATACTATATTTTATCAAATTTTACATATACTATACTATATATACTATATATATTATAAAAAAATAAATACATAAATAAAGAAACAAAAAATAAAAATAAAAAAATATTTAAAAAATAAAAATATTTATTAAAAAACGCAAAAAAACTTGGCATTGCTATACTTCAAAGTAATGAAATTAACATGTAGTTTACTGTAGCAGCGCCAAGCTTTTTTGCGTTTTTTAATCATTATTTTTTTTTTTTTATTTTTTGTTTCTTTATTTATGTATTTATTTTTTTATAATATATATAGTATATCTAATAATATATATAGTATATATAGTATATATAGTATGTATAGTATATGTAAAATATGATAAAATATAGTATATAATTAATTAATTATATATACGACAGCTTTATGTACAAGAGTTTTATAGAAGAGTTTTATAGAAATAGTGTACAACTTTTTTCATAGTCCTTTAGTCCCACTTGGCGCCATTTCCTGATATCATATTTTTTTGTAAAAAGTATATAGGATAGCTTTTTTTGAAAATTTTATTATATATACAACAGCTTTTTTTTAGATATATATATATATATATTATGCTAAGAATAAAACATACTTTTATGTTTTATGTTTTGTAATCAAACATTAAAAAATTGATAAACTTTTATTTTTAAAAGATGTTTGTTTATTTTCCTCATTTATTCTTATTAAAATAAAGAATTTAGATGTAAGCTACTTTTAAATAATAAAATCTCTGATAACAACATTTTTTTATGTAAGGGAAAATACGGGGAAAATTCAAGGTAGAGTGTGGGAAAAAAAGAGAAATTTTGGAGGAGGAGAAGGGAAATTTCAGACCTCTCTAGTGGAAACACTGCTCATTATACACGATCGAATGGTTGAATATAATCCGTTAAACAACATTGTGCGCAGATTCATATGAAAGGGTATAAATTTGACGTGTGTGAATGGGAATGTTAGTTTTCCGATGATTGACAACGATGTCTGACACCAATTTTCGTCGACTTGCAAGGTTTTGCGCTCAACATTTTTATTGTGAAAGAAGCAGCGATACTTTGAGATGGCAAAACGTTACCTCATTACGTATTTCGTGAACTCGTACCATGGAATTTGTTGACGAAATCGGAAAAATTGCTGGTGTGTTGGTTACGGATACACCACGGCTTCCGATGGGAAGACAGGCACGTTTTGTATAATCAGGCGAGAGGCTTTATCAACAAGACCATTGGTACAGAACCGTCTCTGATATACAGGGTCATCGAAAAGTATCGGACTCCTCTAATATCTTCAGTTAGAATGCATTTTGGAGAAAATGTCCAATAGCAAAGTTGTATGGTTTCAAGCAAAATATTCCTATATTGGTCAGCTTGGCTGACCAATTGGAATGAAATTCGCCTTAACTGGCCGGACCCACACGCCACTCTTGCCTTAACTGGCTGAAATCACACGCCACTTAACAAATTGTTAACTTAGTGTTTTGGAAAGCTCTCGAGATAAGCTATAAGAATATGCAATAAAATGTAGAAAATTCCATTAAAAAAAATAAGGTTGACCTTGAAATGACCTTGAAGGACATGGTCAAGGTCAAAGTCAAGGTCATCATCTTACTCCCCGCTTGAAACCATACTTTGCTATTGGACATTTTTTCCAAAATGCATTCTAACTGAAGATATTAGGGGGGTCCGATACTTTTCGATGACCCTGTATGTAAGGACTCGAGCAGAAGAAATGGTTGCGCGAGATTTTGGAAGATGATTTAGAAATCGAAACGATCGATGTGGTTTATGAGGATATTGCACGCCTGACGAGCTTGGACGTAATCGGAACCTTGCGTTGTGGGTATCACACGAGAAATTGCGCTCTGCAGAATGTTTGCAAATTGTACATGTGGTGGTTTGAGCGTAACAAAGTTGTAAAATAATTATGTTTTATGTTAATAAAATGATGTATATTGCACTCGTATGACTTTTATTTCACCTTTTATCCAGTACGTTTACCCGTATCAGTTACATGATCCTCCATGTAATATGACCTATCGCTTATCCTGCGACGTATAATAGATTATATGTAAGAACATTTATGTGACATGTAATATGACCTGTCGCTTATCTCACGAGATATAATAAATTATTAATTAAAAGAATATCTATCGAAACATCTTTTAGACATCTATCGTACGTCTATCGAACATCTATCAAACGTCAATCGAACGTCTGTCAAACGTATATCGAATGTTTATTGAACGTTTATTGTACGTCTTTGAACATCTATCAAACGTCTTTCAACGTCTATTGAACGTATATCGTACGTCTTTGGACGTCTATCGAACGTCTATTGAACATCTATGGAACGTCTATCGTACATTTTTGAACGTCTATTCAACTACGTACGTTTTTAAACGTCTATCGAACGTCTATTGAACATCTATGGAACATCTATTGAACGACTTTGAACGTCTATCGTACGTCTATTGAACATCTATCGACTTTAAACGTCTATTGAACGTCTGTCGTACGTCTTTGAACGTCTATCGTGCATCTTTGAACGTATATTGAACGTCTATTAAACAACTTTCAACGTCTATCGAACGTCTATCGTACATCTTTCAAACGTCTGTCAAACGTTTATCGTATGATTTTTAATTACTTTTAGAGTTTATAGAGATGATGGACTTTTTCCTCCTTCTAAAAGAAGAATTGGAATTATGCTACCTTTGCAGATTATATAATTTAAGACATGTGCTGTCGATGCTCTTTTGCATTTGGAGATTGTATAATTTAAGACGTGTGCTACCGTTGCTTTTTTACATTTGAGGATTATATAATGTAAGATGTGTTCTTTTTGCATATGGTGTGCTTCGTCAGTTCATTTAAATGCATTTTTGTTACGTATTGAGGAAAGAAGATATGGGTGTTTCCCGTAAAATGGACACATAGATTTGTAACACATCTTAAGGGTGCGGGTATAAAAATGCATCAGAGGCTCGGAGGGCCATAAGTCCTCCTACAGTTCGCGAGAGCCGGTGAGATAGCGCGTCAGTTTTGTGAGTGAGCCGAAAAAAAAAATGGAGTTCTACAACGCTGAAATTGGATAAATTTTGGCATTGGCTGCAGTCGTAGCTGAGAGGGCTAGAATATTGACGGACGTGATGCATCGCTTTCAAACATCGATGCAGGAGATGCAGCAAAATGTTCCGGGTTCCTTCCGGATCACGTAGAACGTAGAAGGAAATGGGCATGGGGCGATAATACTTTCAATGTAAGTAACTTTTTTATTACATACTCATTCCTTGTCACTCATGTTGTTTTTTATACTGTATTTATTCTTGTGATAAGGAATACATAGCAAAGTAGATTAATAACAACTTCGTAATAATTGCACGCGTTGTTGTCTCTCTTTGGACACTATTTAGACAACTGCTATATCGCGCTATCTACAGCGTGAACTTAAGAACTAAAACAAAATGGCGGTAACTTTAATTATAATATTGTTGCATTTTATACTTTAACACTTTCCCCAAATTTTTAATTAAAGTTAAATCATTTAGTAAACAAAACAAAAAGTGTAATCATTGTATCGCTCTTAACGCGAAAGTCCCATTTTTTGACATAAAACTAGCAATCTCGGTCTTGCAAGAGGTTTTGTCATAATATCAGCTACTTGATCTCCCGTTGAAATGTAGTCGATATCCATCTCTCCTTCCATTATCTTTTCTCGAATGAAGAAATGTTTGATCTTTATATGCTTCGTCCGATGATGAAATTCAGGATTTTTTGTCAACCTTACTGTAGCCTGATTGTCAATTCTCAAAACTGGTGTTCTTTTTAGCTCTTCCATTTCTTGAAATAATTTCTTTAACCAGATAATTTCCTTGACAGCCTCATTTGCAGCTACAAGCTCTGCTTCAGTTGTCGATGTAGCAATCATCGCTTGTCTTTGACTAAGCCAAGAGATAGCTCCATCTGCGTGTGTGACGACCATGCCTGACGTCAATCGACTTGTTTTATTGCATCCACCAAAGTCTGCATCACTGTAACATTCTAGTATGCCCTTGTTAATGTTTGGATGATAAGTTATACCTAGATTGCAAGTACCTGCGATGTATCTCAATACTCGCTTTAATTTTACTATATCTTCTGCGGTTGCAGAGTCAAGCGATCTAGATAGAAATTCTATGCTATATACTAGATCGGGTCTTGTCCCGGTCATTAAGTACATTAGTGCACCGACAGCTTGCCGATAGGGAAAATCATACTTCTTTGTGCTTTGCTTATCTGTTTTTGAAATCTCTGGTTCTCGTAACAAAGGCGTTGAAACTGGCTTACTGTCTACAAAATTAAATCGGTTTAATATTTTCTTTGCGTATGCTTGTTGACTTATCTTTATTGCTCCATCGTTTAGACGCTCAATTTCAAAACCAAGAAAATACGATGCTTGTTTCACAGTGATCTTGAATTCAACCTTCAGCTCTTTGATAAGGACATCAGCATCTTCCTGATCAGTTGCTGCTACTAGTCCATCGTCAACATAGAGAGCAATCATGAGTTTTCTGTTGCCCTCTTTTTTAATATATAGGCAGGGATCTGCTTCACTTCCCTTGAAACCTGCTGATTGAAGAAAGGCACCAAACGTTTACTCCAACACCTTGGGGTCTGTTTAAGCCCATACAAACTGCGTTTGAGTCTGCAAACTCGATCGGTGCTATCCTTATACCCTTCCGGCTGCTGCATATAGATTGTTTCTTCTAATTTTCTATATAAGAATGCTGTAGACACATCGAACTGCATTAGATGCATTTTATTGGTTGTAGCAATACTAAGCATTGATCGAATTGTACTTAATCTGGCTACTGGACTAAATGTTTGATCATAGTCTTTGCTATAACGTTGACTAAAATCCTTGATAACGAGCCTTGTTTTATACTTATCCACACTGCCATCTGGATAAGTTTTTATACGAAGAACCCACTTGCATAATATGGCTTTCGCTCCTTTTGGCAGGGTAGTCAGTTCCCACGTCTGGCTTTTCAATAATGATTTTATTTACTGTCCATAGCCTGTTTCCACTCAGTACTTTGCTTGCTTTTGAGTGCCTCTTCATATGTTGCCGGATTATTTGCCTCATTAATCTCTTCAACGATCATAACATAATCGTCCAAATATGATGGTCTTTTTAATGTCGAACGATCTTTTAGCGATGGTTCCCGAGTTGGTGTGAAAAATTCTTCTGTATCAGTACTGCTTGTCTCTTCAGTCTCGGATTTTTCAGAAATGTCTTGGTTAAAATCTTCTTTTTTTTTATCTTCTTCCTGTATTGTATTTTTTTCTTGATTTTCTTGATGCTTGATATCCTCGAATGGTAGCTTGACATATTTCTCACATTTACCTAATTTTTTTTGGAAGATTATATCTCGACAGAGAATTACTTTATTTTCTTCCTTTATCCAAATTCTATAGCGCTCGTCTCCGTCATATCCTACTAGATATCCCTTGACCGCTTTTCTATCCATTTTCCGTCGTCTCTGAGCTGATATGTGGGCATAACAAATGAATCCTATTATACGCAGATGTTTTATTCTGGGTTTTTTATCTGTTTTTTACTATAGCTCAAATGGGCTGACTTCTTCTACAGATGATCTTCCTGTTCGATTTAATATGTATACTGTTGCTCCAACCAACTCTGCCCACATTGCTGCCGGAAAATTTGCTTCTTTATTTGAATATTTGAATGTTCTTGCCATTTCAACTATAGTGCGCATTTCACGTTTGCTGCCACCATTTTGCTGAGGAGTATAGAGTGCTGTCAGCCTTTGCGTGATACCTTCTGCCTTTAAGATTTCTTGTATTTGTTTGTTATCAAATTTTCCGCCATTATCACTGAGTAGTTCCCTGATTGTATGACCCAGTGTTTTTGAATGTTGAAGAACATGTATTAGTGCACATTTGACTTCTGATTTCTCTCTCATAAGATAACAATAGCGAAATTTCGTATAACTATTCTTAAAAATAACTAAATATTTTTTCTTTTGAAAGGATTCGTCAAATGGTCCGCACACATCCGTTGACATTAATTCTCCAGGATAAGACGCTTTTTCTCTATGTCCAAACGGCAATCGATGTGTCTTTCCGTAAATACATGGTTCGCAAAGCTCTTTTTCAAAAAGGACGTTTATACCTAATTTATTTCTCAGTATTCCTTTAATGTGACATTTATCTTGATGTCCCCATCTTTCATGATACAATTGCAGTAACAATGTATCACCAACTGTGTTTATTTCAATTATTTCAATTATTTAGGTATGACTGGATTAATCGCTGCTTTGTACAGTGTTCCGTATGCTTCGCGTGTTCCATGCAGAACTTCTTTACCATTTATTGTAAGCCAACACTTTGTTGCTGACGACTCAAATTTGTTATTGGGATTTTTATCTTGTGCAGTTAGCACTGAAAATAAATTTCTGGACAAACTCGGAACATACCAGACGTCTTCTAAGGTTACATCTTGACCATTTGTCGTCAATAATTTCATGGTTCTCTTTCCCAATGCTGTGAAGGTTTCCTTTCCTGCTGCTCTGATGCCACAAGAATTTTTAAATTTTTGAAAATCTGAAAAATATTTGGAACTGTTAGTTACGTGTTTAGTAGCTCCATTATCGATCCACCAAATTGTTGAATCGGTTTCAGTCGTATATGCCTCCTCGGAGACAGACATGAGTACGGCACTAGCAGTTGCCGAAGTTTCCTTAGTATTGACCTTGTCCTCAGTTTTATTAGGTTTTCCATCAGCAATCCATTTTTTGCAAGTCCTCACCCAATGACCTTTTCGTTCACAATAGCTGCACACATCGTCCTTTTTCGACCTGTATTTAATTATCTTGTTTTTGTCGTCTTGTTTTTGCTTGTTCAGATCTGCGACTAATGCCTCCTGTACTTGTTTATCATTATTCATGTCCTTCAAAAAATTTCTCTCAAACATGCATAATTGAATCGTTAATTTATCGAATGTTTTACTTTCAGTTTTTGTTAGTAACATCCAGCTTGATTGAAAAGTTGAGAATTGACTTGGCAAAATATGTAAAGTCTTGCAGACTAACATGAGATCTGGTAATACATTTTCAATTTTAGCTTTAAGCCCGTTATTCAACTCATTCCATAATTTTTTCAATCTTGCTATATGAGTTGAAACGTCTTTACCTTGTGTCCAGCTAAAGGCGAAAAATTCTGTACATATTTTGAATAATTGATCTCTTGATGTGGCCTCAAATTGATTCCTTAATGCATCCCATGCATCAGCAGCTGTTTCCGTATCCATTATCTTCTGATAAACTTCATCAGTAATAGAGCTTGTAATCATAGATTTTGCATAGCTGTTTGCCTTACGATACAAATCGGAACGTTCCTTGTGCTGTTTAATTTGCGTATCTGTAGCTTCTTCCGTTAGCGGTTCAAGCTTTACGAGTCTTCTGTCGATGACGTCCAATGCTCCTTCGTGATAATCTATTAAATCCCGTATTTTCTTTTTCCACAGTGACCAATCTGACACTCCAGTCAACGGCTTGATGTGTTTTGATAAATTCATTTTTATACTGTATTTTTTAATTAAAAACGTCTCGAACTTTCTTAACCTCAAATTCAACACGTGCCTAATACTATTCTTTTGCTATGATTTCTTTTGTGTTGTATTCCTTCAAAAGGACGCGACTCTGAGCCCATAACCTGTTATTTTTTATACTGTATTTATTCTTGTGATAAGAAATACATAGCAAAGTAGATTAATAACAACTTCGTAATAATTGCACGCGTTGTTATCTCTCTTTGGACACTATTTAGAGTGCGTTCGACTTAACGCCCGCAACGACCGCGACCACACCGCAAAATTGCGCGTTCCACTAACTCGCAAACGTCGCGAGCGAAAATTTTAGTGGAACGCATTAGACGACCACGGCATCTTCTTCTGATAAATTTTCTTCTATAACTGTGTCGCTTTCAGTATTGTAAAAAGGAATTATTTGCGACAACATTGTCAAACACTGTCAAACACTACGAACATTCTAGTTTAAAAACACGCGCAAAAATAGCTAAAATCACGACGACCCACGTTTGAACCACGGGCGTCGTGAGCTCAACGCGGTCGCAATCATTGACGTCATATGACGTTTCAAGTGTGACCACAGCGACCGTGGTCGTTCAGTAGAACGAGATAACGGGTGTTGCGAGCGCTATGGACGTTAAGTAAAACGCACCCTTAGACGACTGCTATATCGCACTATCTACAGCGTGAACTTAAGAACTAAAACAAAATAATGGCGGTAACTTTAATTATAATATTGTTGCATTTTATACTTTAACAATTCATACACACATACACGTGCACGCACACACAATTGTTGTAACTTATAGTTTCGTTTCTTAATTGTGTATTTTATGATTTGTTTCCAGAGCAGATGTTAGGAATAACTTGACAACGGCGATAGCGCAAATAAATATCATGATCACACTGTTCCAGCAGATGGAACAGAACACAATCAGCACGAACGATATAATGAGTGCTGTAATGGATGTGTTGTCCGCGGACTTCTCCATTTAATTGTAGGTATCACGGTTTTTTTCTTTTATCTATAGAAATCGTTTTATTAATATTTTTTTTTTGTTATAGATAATAATATTCAGCAGATTTTTTTAAAAATATTATATTATACAATAATAAAACATTATAATATATTCTATTATATTATACAATAATAAAACATTTTTTAAAAATATTTTAAAGGAATGTTCCCGAAATTGAAATTACATAAAACGAATTTAAAGTTACGGTCTTATTGTAAAGAAAGTTTTGTGCCACTCGGTTTTATTAAAGTAAAGGTTGAAGATTTGAATGAAATTAAAGTGCTAAACATATATGTTGTTAAATATGATAAAGATCCATTGTTAGGTCGAGAATGGATTAATCAATTAAAAACTTTAAATAAAGTTAAAAGTAGTTTGATGGAAATAGAAGTTCAAATATTAGAAGAATTAAATAAAATAAAATTAAAAAATTTATTTAAAAAATACAATAATATATTAAATAAAGAATTTGCTTATATTAAAAATTACAAGGCACATTTGAAATTAAAACCGGATGCAAGGCCAGTGTTTATTAAAAATCGTACGGTGCCATTTAAAATATTAGAAAAGGTTGAAAAGGAACTCGAGAGTACGATAGAAGCTGGAATTTTAGAGAAAGTAGAATCTTCAAGATGGGCTACCTCTATTGTGCCCGTGTTAAAAAAACGGTGGAATTCGTATTTGTGGTGACTTTAGTGTCACGGTAAATCCAGCTTTAATAATAGATGAACATCCTTTACCTACGACTGAGGAGTTGTTTGCATTTATGTCCGGCGGCACGATATTTTCTAAGATTGATTTAAAACAAGCATATTTACAATTGCCAGTCGAGGAAGAGAAATACTTACGTTAAGTACTCATAAAGGTTTATTTAAATGTAATAGACTAATGTACGGAGTGGCATCCGCACCTGCTATTTGGCAGAGAACTATGGAGAATATCCTAGCTGGAATACCCGATGTGGCGATATTTTTAGATGACATTAGAATTGTGGAGAAAACTACTGAGCAGCATTTAAAACGTTTAGAATCAGTTTTTAAAAGATTGTCTGAACATAATATACGTATTTATACGTATTTATACGTATATTATGTTCAGAAAAGAACATTTATCTAAATTTATTTCTAAAAGATCAAATTTCATATTGTGGATATATAATAAGTAAAAAAGGAATTTCAAAAAAACCAAAGAAGATTGAGGCAGTTCAGAAAATGCCTAGGCCAACAAATATTACAGAATTGCGAGCCTTTATCGGATTAGTAAATTATTATGGCCATTTAATTGAAAACTTAAGTAAAAAATTATATCCTTTAAATAAATTATTAAAGAAAAACACAATTTTTAAGTGGACAAAGGAATGCGAAATTGCATTTAATAATATTAAAAGAGAATTTGAAAGTGAAAAAATGTTAATTCCATTTAATACAAAACTGCCTTTAGTACTCGCGGTGGATGCCAGCTCGGGGATCGTACGGATTAGAAGCCGTAGTGTCGCATGTGTACCCTGATGGTACAGAACGTGTAATTCAATATGCGTCAAATTCCTTAACGGAAATTTAAAAGAAATATGCCCAGATTGATAAGGAGGCACTTGCGATCATATTCGGAGTTAAAAAGTTTCATAAATTCCTGTATGGAAGTCGGTTTACCTTGTTAACGGATCACAAACCTTTAGCGCAAATTTTCAACCCGAAAAAGGGGCTACCGGCATACAGCGCAATGCGTATGCAGCGGTATTTTTACAAGCATTTAATTTTGATATTAAGTATCGTAAATCGGAAGAACATGGAAACGCCGATGGTTTTTCACGATTACCCATATAGGAAAGCAACGCAAATAGTTGCGACTCTATCGATGTTTTTCAAATTGAAAATTTAAAAGTATTACCTGTAACGGCAAAATGTATACGTGAGGAAACGGGAAAAGATAAATTGTGGTCAAAGATTTTGCAAGCTTTACAAAAAGATAAAAGTTTAGTTCCGTTGGGCTATAATGATAGCAAATTTACATTACAAGATAATGTAATTTAAAAAAAAGATAGAGTAGTAATTCCTGAAACATTAAAAGGTAAAGGCTAAAAAAATTACACGCAGGTCATTTTGACACAGTTAAAATGAAGCAATTAAGTAGAAACTTTTGCTGGTGGCCAAGAATCGATAAAGATATAGAGTCTGTAATAAAAAACTGTAAAGCATGTATGATGTACAGCAATAATCCGAGTTGTAAGACAAAACATCATTGGGAAGCAGCGTCACAACCATTCGAGCGAGTGCACGTAGATTTTGCTGGTCCTTTCATGGGATATATTTTTTTGGTTTTAGTGGACGCATATACAAAATGGCCTGAAGTACACTTGATAATTAATATGTCTGTGCCAAGTATGATAGATAAATGTCGACAAATTTTTGCCGCGTTTGGCCTACCACAGACTTTAATTTCAGATAATGGTCGCACATTTATAGCCACGGAATTTCAAGATTTTTTTTTTAAATAAATGGACTTGATCAAAAGCGCACAGCTCCTTATCATCCCGCCACAAATGGTTTAGCGGAGCGTTTTGTTCAAACTTTAAAACGAGCGTTGCGTAAACTAAAGATTGCTAACGGCAATATCAAAGCTAATCTGCAGAAATTTCTTTACCACTATAGATTAACACCACATCCGGAGTTAAATAAATCGCCCGCAGAAGCGATGTACGGTAGAAAATTAAGAAGCAGATTAGATTTGATGTTCCCTAAAATAAATAAAAACAATGAAATAATAGAGAATTTTGGGAAAGCAAACAATTTTAAGAAGGGCGAAAAGGTCGTCGTTAGAGAATATTTGAACAAAAATAACAAATGGCGTTTTGGCAATGTAATTACAAGGTTAGGAAAATTACACTATAAAGTTAAATTAGAAGATGGTAGAATATGTAAGTGCCATATTAATCAAATAAAAGGTATAGGAAGTCAAATTAGTAATAAGATACATTTCGACGATGTCGATCATAATGGCCCAATAGAAATAACTAAAGATATTGTTACTCCTGAAAATTATGCAGAAATAGAATTAGGGCAGGACAATTTCGACTCTGGAAGCTCGAGAGACTGCTCCGAGGATACTGCAGTATCAGAATCCGAGGAAGGGGGAATTGCTAAAAAAAGCCAATGTTCCACACACATCAGTCTCTCCAAAAACCAATGATAGCGAGCGTCAACCAACTGTAAGTTTAGATGACCGTCCGCGACGAAATAGAAAACCTCCAGAGAGGTTCAAAAATTATATGACATTGTTCTAATACGACTTATATATACTATTATTCTACATTGTGTATTGTGTTCGAGCTTTCTCCCTTGCGGGTTTAGATTTATCGGGGGAAGAGCTGATATATATTTTTGTATTGCGCGTGATCGAACTAATTGCACGTATCGCGCTGCTAGCGGTTACTTGCGCGGGAGAGCTCGCGACTCGCCGATATACGGCTCGCTCTCTCCTAGCGGCTCTCGCCACGTGTAGACCGCATTGCCGGTCGTATCAGTCCGCGACTAGCGGTTACATTTCTGTTACAAGTTATTAAATATATTGGCCTTAGTCATATTGGTGTGCAATTCAATTTGTATATTAATTCCCTTCCGTCCACCCATCCAGTTACCTTTATTTTATATTTTATATAATGACTGAAACGATATATATGGTACTCTCATTATTTCAGTCATTATCATATAAAATACAAAATAAAGATAACTATTTATTCAGTATATGTGTATATGTATATATTAATTAATTGATTAATTAGTTATTTTGTATTTACTACATAAGGATAAAAGTAAGAAAAGTATATGACATTTTTCTTCAGTGATATATATAGTATTATATGTATATTTTTCATTTATTAAGAGCCGTCGCAAGATGTTAGCGCTAAATTTTTAATTTTTCTTAAAGAAATTAATAAATTAGTCCACAAGAGACAGTGGTCAGAACATTCGCCCGGCAAGCGGAAGACCTGGGTTCAATTCCCGGCTTAGCCACTCGCGCCCTGATATTTTTTCTCTCTCTTCCTTTCTTTCCAATAATTCCTATATGTACATTAAATTTTTCGATATATGAAAACAATGTACTTAAAATTTCGTACCCTTTAGGTATCTCGATCTGAGATCGGTGTACAATTTAACTGTCTCTTGTGGACTAATTTATTAATTTCTTTAAGAAAAATTAAAAATTTAGCACTAACATCCTGCGACGGCTCTTAATGCTCTTCTATTATATTTCTTGATTGTTATCATATGGAGCTTTACTATTATATGTGTTTTTCATTTATTATTTTGTCATATTTAGTTCATATTTATTTGACACCTTGTATACGCCTATGTCTTCTCGGATATTATATTGCAGCCTTGCGACGAAATTTCAGTCGAGGAAACAAGCGCAAGCATGGTTTGTTTACAAACTATCCGATAACACGTACACAGACCACACGTCAGTGTAGTGAGTTACCACTACAAACAAATGCGTACACACGGACCTACGCGGCATAGGTCCGTAGGCTAATGTCATTTTCATTTTTAGTACCATCGAAATGATGTCGCTTTCGCGTCGAAGTTCGGCTTGCACTCCAGCATCCCCTTAAAATATACAATATTATGACAATGAAATAATAAAGCATATGATACGCTAGAAATTATCGCAATCCAAAGACTTGTGTTAACAGCACGCAATCGATTATATCGTTCTTATCAAACAATTTGCTGTCACGTATCGCCGCGATGGGGTCTTTCACACCGCTCGCGATTTCTCGAAAGCGTATGAACTTGGCGTCAACCATACTGATGACGTTGTTCAACGAATGAGTGATATGATCTACGCCATACTCGAGAGCAATATTACATACGGTGTTGCTCGACATGGCTAAACACACCGTTGATGTTTCCAGGCGCAGTACTTTTAGATTGTTTATCTTTCCAAACCGTAGTGTGATATGTCCGATGGTTTGAGACGATGCGTGTGCTTTGTCTTCACCATTGTTAATGAAATGGTGGATGATGTCTCGTTGATTCAGGAGGACCTTCCACATATTGTGTGTAAAATGTATTTCGTTGCTATGGTTGTCACCGAGAGCGATTACCACGTGGCTCGGCGTTGAAACGTTGATTCCAATAATAAGATATTTGTAGCCGGTTTTTGTCAACGGGTATCTTCTAGACAAAATTCTGGGAGGCGTGATCATGCTTCTATCGATGCTTGGCAAATTACTTCTATTTCTGTGGAAAAAAGCTTGTTTGAGTTCAAAGTGTAACAATAGCGGTGAGTTTAAAAGTGTAAATAGTAAGAGAACCAACTTACTCGTTGGGCGAGTATTTCCGCTTTTTCGTCTCCACACGTTGCTGTTTGTTGGTCAGATTACTCACGGTTGTCTGCTGTACGATAGAAAACATCGTTGCTATAATTCAGGCGTGGCTGCCTGTTGCTATGGGCTTTTGCACACGGCACTATTAAAAGTGCTGATTAAATATATAGAAATCTGGCAACAATGGCGCCCAAACTGCTGACGCGGCCGTTGCTAAAAAATAGTGATGATATCATTCTTGTAACAACGCAAAATGGCGCTCAAAATGCTGACGGCGCAAAATGGTGCTTGCAGATTCTAAGAAAAGCGATGACGTTATCCGTAAAATGTGGTCCTCTTCAATCTCTTGTAATCTGATATCCCTCCCAATGACTTTATGTAACTTGATACTCACATCGCAAAAAAGTGCTAATGCTACGCTTTTACAACTGTAAACGTGTGTAACCTGATACCCCTCCCCTTCAGAAGTGCTGTAATCTGATACCCCCACTTCTCAAAGTGCTAACGGAGCGTAATCTGATAACCCCCTCCCCTCCAAAAGTGCTGACGCAGCGTAATCCGATACTCCTCTTCCCCCGCACCCTTTTATTGCCCTATGGAGTAAGAACCGGTCTAGCTATACTACTAGAATATATATGTGTATGTATATATATATGTATGTATATAAACTGTTGATAAATATTACATACGCATTAAAATAATATATAGTTTAATAATAATTGTAAAATATACAGAAGAATATAATTTATTATCAAGATGATACAGGTGCTTGATAGATTTGTATTTTTACTTATTCTTTAGCTATTGCTTCAAAAAAAAAGGAACTTTTGGAAGAAGTAGATAACAAAAAAATTAAAAAGTTATTTATTAAGAAAGAATCCGTAAAATAAAACACAATTTGACTTTATTTTTAAGAAAACAGCAATAAAACTTTTTATAGAGTGTACTTTTTATAATAATTACAATCACATAAATGCTTCGTAAACGTGAAGAGCTTGACAATAAAATTTAATATAGATATAAATTTCTTTTTTAACAATTATAATTACCTTTTTTAGTTAATATATAATGCATTTATGTAACTACAAATAAAAAGTACTTTTTCTCAGAAAAGTTTAATACTTATTTTCTCAAAAATAAAGTTGCATTTTAATCCGCGTATGTTCTTTTATATAGATATATATAGAAAATAAATAAGGTATAACATAAATTAAAAAGATTTCTTGATAAATTTTAAAGAAATAATTAAAAAATGGTATATATACAGGGTGGACCAAAAATCTGGATACAGTCAAATATCTCATAAACAGTACAATTTTGAAAAGAAAGTTTGAGACAAAAGTTGTAAGATTTAAAAAGACGCATTGACCAATAATATCCATTTGACCTTTGATGGCGTTATTAAGGTCAGGTCAAGGTCAACTCGTTTTTTTTAAATAAAATATCTTACTTTTTATTGCACATTATTGTATCTAACGTCGAAATGGTTTTATTATGGTATAATAAGTCCCAATTTCGTTAAGTATTTTTCGAGTCATTAGTTGACAAATTTCAAATACCACCGGCATTAGTGTTACTCAAGGTGTACTTCGTGGAGGTTCTATCTCTCTCTCTCTCCCTCTCCCTCTCCCTCTCTCTCTCTCCCTCTCCCTCTCCCTCTTTCTCCCGCAATGAGACAGATCCATATCAAGAAAAAGTTTTTCAATTTTCTTATCCTTCACGTTGCACGTTTCAAAATACAACACATTCAAATGTTCCATTCACTCACTTCATCGATAAAACGAGGAATTTATTTAATGATCACTACTAATCACTCGGCGCGTTAAAATTACCCGAAAAAAGAAACACATGTTTTTGGCGAACACATGATACGTGTTTACTCGACGGTAGCAAGCAGTCGACTGATTTCATTGATTAAGTTGTTGTAACATAACATATTATGTCGAATGTGAACGTATGATGGCTTGAAACCTCAGAACGCACGCAATTAAAAAATGAAAATATTAATTAATGTAATTTATATTAATATAATTGATTGAAAAATATTGCAAAAACGCAAGTTATTCATTAGTTATTAAATATCGAACCAAATCAATTTTCTTAAGTATTTTATTTAATTTTGGTTTTTAATAATTTGCATACTTTGAGAGAATATTCCCCGAAATGAAATATTTGGTTGCCCTGAAAGGGGCATATTATTTTTTTCTCTTGGAAGAGCTTTCTTTATAAAAGATGTTCGAAGTGACCACCGTCCATTGTGACACAAGCTCTCATGCATCTCAAAAAATTTATTTGAGTCTTCTCCAGAATATCACTATCGATGGACCAAATGGCATAATGGAGTTTGTTATTTAAATCTTCGACATCCTCGGGAAGCTTTCTGTAAATTATTTTTTTACAATGTCTCCACAGAAAAAAATCCAATGGATTAAGGTCCGGGGATCTTGCGGGCCAAGATATTGGGCCATACCAGCCCATCCAACGTCCAGGAAATTGCTCGTTTAAGTAATTTATAACGACTCTGGCATTGTGTGGTCCAGCATTGTCTTGTTGGAATATGATTTTATTCCTCTCTGCTAATGGAACTTCTTCCAAAAAATCTGGGATATTTTCTGCCAAAAATTCTTGATACAATGCGCCATTTAAGATATCTGACAGTATAACGCTTCTAATAATTGAAGGATTATTGAGTGAAGAATCGATCGCTTAATCCTATTTATACGATCTCGCGGTATAAAAATTTTGTATGATATATATATATAAATATAATACCATGGATTTTTTTATTGCTTCAACAGAATCACAAATCCTTTCAAGTGATTGAAGTATATGCTAATACATCGTCGAGTATAAGATTTTATAAGAAAAAAATAAAAAAATTTGGGAATTTTATCGACAAATTGTCGGTATACAAATATTAGTTTTGTACAAAAATTATACAGTTTGCAGATGCAAAACAAATGTTGTGGCCGAAGAAGAGCGCATCAAAGATTGCTAGGAAACTATTAAAATTAAGTTCAAAGATGTAGTCTTAAAAAACCATTGCATTTAGAATTTATGCCAGACATGCGTGCAATATAGACGATAATGAAATAAAAAAGGCTATAAATTAATTCCCGGATTATGATCTAGAGGCGCTATACAGTTCTCAATGTTATCTGTCATATACATCAGAATCTTTTATGTTAGTTATGTGTGTGAGTTGTGTGTGTGTGTGTGTATTATGTGCTAGGAAACCCGGCTGAAGAAGATGGGTTGAAGGCACTCTGAAGGATAAAAAAAGTGTATGTATCATACATCAATTTTGTAACATTTTTGCAAACATTTCCATTATTTAGTTATATGCATTCATATTCTGATTTCTGTAAAATACTTTTATTCATGTGCTTCATGTGTATGTATTATGTATATTATGTGCTCCATATTATGTATATTTGCATCAAAGTATCTATGTAAAAAGTTAATATCATTTTGTGTATTGTATATATTTTTATAATAAATGTCATATAACTTATATATAAATTATATGACGTATGACATGTCATATAACTTATTTATAAAACATGAAATATAAAGGTATTTTTAGTTTCTTGTATGTATCATTTGTAAAAAAATCTTGATAAAAAAAAATAAATTTTCTGACTTGCAATAATCTGTTTCAATATATACTTCTTTTAAATACTTACAATTAGCTTTATTTTATGCGTTTACCTTGGTATCTAAAGTACACATCAAAATATAAAATTAAATTCTAATTCAGTAAAAAAAAACATTGTAGTCTTACACCAGAGAGGAATGATATATATATATAAAATGGCATGTATAATATATTATTTTTCAAAAAAAATGTCGTATATATTAAACCTTTCAAAAAAACCTGTCATATATATTAAAACCTTTCAAAAAAAACTTGTATATATTAAAATTTTCAAAAAAGCTATTATATATATTTTCTACAAAAAATATGATATCAGGAAATGGCACCAAGTGGGACTAAAGAACTATGAAAAAAGTTGTACACTATTTCTATAAAAGTCTTCTATAAAACTCTTGTACATAAAGCTGTCGTATATATAATTAACTATATTATATACTATATTTTACCATATTTTACATATACTATACTATATATACTATATATATTGTAAAAAAATAAATACATGAATAAAAAAACAAAAAATTAAAATTAAAAAATTTTTAAAAATATTTAAAAAATTAAAATATTTAATTAAAAAATGAAAAAATATAAAAAATTTAATCAAAATAAAAAAATATTTATTAAAAAACGCAAAAAAACTTGGCGCTGCTACACCACAAAGTATTATAAAGCAATGAAATTAACATGTAGTTTACTGTAGCAGCGCCAAGTTTTTTTGCGTTTTTTAATAAATATCTTTTTATTTTGATTAAATGTTTTATATTTTTTCATTTTTTAATTAAATATTTTTATTTTTTAAATATTTAAAAAAATTTTTTAATTTTAATTTTTTGTTTTTTTATTTATGTATTTATATTTTTATAATATATATAGTATATAAAGTGATGGGAAAAAATTCCGTCACGGTAAAATATCTTGGAAATCTTAAATGGAAACTCCTATTTTCTATTACATATCCTTAAAGCTGGTGTCAAGACGTTTCCGAAACACTATAATGAAGTTATTTTTTATTTAGTACTTTTCGAGTTATGAGGCTTGAAAGTTACAGCATTTTGACGTAAAACATCTTGTAAAACATTCAATTTTCGGGAATCTTACCTTAATACTTTTATGCATAAAATAATGGGATAAATCAATTGGTATAAAGAAAACACATAGTTGCTTTTAAAAAAAAATATGCAGCTGCATGTTGCAAATTACATATTTTTTCTTGAAAGCAACTATGTGTTTTCTTTATACCAATTGATTTATTCCATTATTTTATGCATAAAAGTAATAAGGTAAGATTTCCGAAAATTAAATGTTTTACAAGATATTTTGTATTTTATGTTAAAATGCTGTAACTTTCAAGCCTCATAACTCGAAAAGTACTAAATAAAAAATAACTTCATTATAGTGTTTCGGAAACGTCTTGGCACCAGCTTTAAGGATATGTAATAGAAAATAGGAGTTTCCATTTAAAATTTCAAAGTTAACCTACAAGGTCACATGAAGGTCATTTCAATATAATCATATTATAGACAACTTGATATACTAAAACTTTTGTATTGAACATTTTCTTCCATAATCATTATTTTCCAAAATATTTGACTGTTACGAAACTTTCTCCCATCACTGTATAGTATAGTATATGTAAAATATGGTAATATATAGTATATAATATAATATAGTATATGTGGCGGCTCACCGCCACACCGCTACACTGACGCGGCATACTACGCCGCGGCGCCGCTACGCGCCGCAGGCCTTCTACCAAGTTACGAGCTTGCGGATACACCGCAGGGTTGCGCAGGCGGTGAAAAGCTTTCTCGCAATCAAGCTTCGATTGAAGCGATATAAAAGAGCTTCTCCGCAGATATTTCTTCACTCACTCGCTTCAAGGCGAGCTCTCTCCAAGGGCCCTTGATCTGAGTCTTACTCTGCTTTAGCAGAACTTAACCAGAGGCAAATTGTCTCGCCGTTTTTCTCACGTTGCCTCGCAAGGCACGTAAAAGAAAAACAGAGTCCCAGCATCGGCCGCACACTTCAACCAAGCGGCCCGCTGACTCGGCAGTACCGCCGTCACCTCCTCAGACTCTGGCGTGGAAGCTAATTCCCCTAGAGTTCTGCGTCCGGTTGACTCGGCCACCAAGGGACACTCTTGTACCAGGCGACATCCGAATTCGGAGACCTCTCTCTCCTCGGTACACAGAGCATTCTGTAACGCCGAGAGCCGAGACGGTTGCAGATACCGGCACACCGGAAACTCGTTCCGTGGCCATCCAGACTTCGCCGCCTAGAGCTTGCTTGGAGAGCAGTTGTCAAACGGAAGACCACTTTCCGAACGGAGTTCCTCCAACGCCGGGAAAGGGGCTACAACGAGCCGATTCGATTGAACCGTCCTTTTTAGGACCCGCTCAGTATACAAAGACGCGGCCGATAATATCTTACCGCGCCCGTCAATTTTTCTTTTGATTCTCGGTCTTATACATTTACCGAGAAAGCGCCTCTGACGCAATAAATTAATCGAAACAGAATACAACACTTGTACATATATTAATTTCTCTGACGAGGAAAATAAAATTTATTTTCTAACAAATTGGTTCTCAAAGTCTTTAGCCAAGTCGAACACATCCTTTGGGCAAAACGCCCATAGTATATAATATAGTTAATTATATATACGACAGCTTTATGTACAAGAGTTTTATAGAAGAGTTTTATAGAAATAGTGTACAACTTTTTTCATAGTTCTTTAGTCCCACTTGGTGCCATTTCCTGATATCATATTTTTTTGTGGAAAGTATATACTTTATAATAGCTTTTTTGAAAATTTTAATATATACAAGTTTTTTTTTAAAGGTTTTAATATATATGACAAGTTTTTTTGAAAGGTTTAATATATACGACAATTTTTTGAAAGGTAAAACAATACTGTTTTGTTTTGATTCTGATAAAATTGACTGGAAATTATAAATGTTGAAACTAATTTAGAATCTGTCAAAAAAGCACACGTTTCAGAAATTTTGTATGATTTGTCCAAAATAAATAAAATTAAATACCAAAGTTTAATATTTCTGTTCTATGTAACCTAAATTAATTCCAACAATATTTATAATTTCCAGTCAATTTTAATCAGTAAAAAAAGCACACGTTTCAAGACTTTAGTATGATTTGTTTTACATAAATAAAATTAAATGTCAAAGTTTAATATTTCTGTTCTATGTATCCTAAATTAGTTCCAACAATATTTATAACTTCCAGTCAATTTTATTTTATGTATTACAAGATTTCTTGTCGAGTTTATTTATAATTTTTGTTTTTTATTTTCTATGGACATAAACTTGACTGGAAATCATAAATATTGGAACCAATTTAGAATAACTACAAAAAGTATCTTATGCTATATTTTTTTATATATAAAATAAATTTTACATATAAAATATAAAATTGTCTGGAAATTATAAATATTGTTGGAACTAATTTAAATTACATACAATAGAAATGTTAAACTTTGAGATATTTAATTTTATTTATTTTGGACAAATCATACACTAAAGTCTCGAATGATGTGCTTTTTTGACAGAATGTATTGTAAAATTAATTTATACAATCATACCAATAATCACTATGCCTTATAAGACCATTGTTTAGAAACTTCAGTGTATGATTTGTCTAAAATAAATTAAATTAAATATCAAAGCTTAATATTTCTGTTCTATGTATCCTAAATTATTTCCAACAATATTTATAATTTCTAGTCAATTTTAATTTTGTGTATTACAAGATTTCTTGTTGAGTTTATGTTTATAATTTTTGTTTCCTATTTTCTATGGATATAAAATTGACTGGAAATTATAAATATTGAAACTAACTTAGGATAATTACAAAAAGTGACTTATGCTATATTTTTTTATATAAAAAATTGACTGGAAATTATAAATATTATTGAAACTAATTTAGGATACGTAGAATTAAAATATTAAACTTTGAGATATTTAATTTTATTTATTTTAGACAAATCATACACTAAAGCTTTTTGACAGAATGTATGGTAAAATTAAAATACAATTACAATACACTTATAACCTATATACATACATACATTTATTTCACTTAATACATTTATAACGAATTTGATCACTCGCGCTACACTACACTACACTACTCTGGTGAACACGAATAAAAAACTGGTAAACATTAAGCAGCCTTGAGTGTGCACCAGTGCAATGTAGTGCGAGTGGCTGAATTCGATATTATTCTTTTGACACATTTCTGTAAGGTTATTTGGTAAGCGCGGCTATTTTCTATAGTGCCACCAACACAAACCTAACTACTAACATCACTATAGCCATCTAGTGATGAAAAATGTAACTGTACATCCTAGAAAATTAATAATAATTTTTTGACATTTCGACTTTGGACTTTTATATGTTTATTTATAGAGCACGTAGAACAAAAACAAGCATATTTTATTATATATTTTGGGTATGCGCTATCGATTAAGACTATTATCAACTCGATCGGCCCAGGCATTATTGAGTTCCGATAAATAATCTCGGCTCTCTGGGCTCTTTGAGCTCGCGTAAAGATACACGTTCGGTCTTGCGCTGCGCGTAAACTTGGCGCGAGACACTACCGTGTCTCTTGATGTCATAACAAATAAATCACTTTTCCACTGATATTATACACAATTTTGCAGAAATAAAATTATTCTGTAATTTTTGAATGTGTACTTAGTGCAGTTTAAAATACACAGTTCAAATATGTCTATTTTTAAAATAATAGTTCTGATTTTTTATGAGTCACAGTGGTTTTATAAAATGTCCAATTTTAACAGTTTTTATTGGACTGTACTTTAGACAATATTATAATTTGCCATTTCTCTCTGTTGTAAGACAAGAATGTTTTTTTTCTACTGTAATAGAAATACATTTTCGATTTTGATACGTATTTTAAATACCAAGTTAATTACATAAAATAAAGCTAATTGTAAGTATTTAAAAGAAGCATATATTAAAACAGATTATTGCAAGTCGCAAAATTAATGTTGTTTCTTTTATCAAGATTTTTTTACAAATGGTAGATACGAGAAATTAAAAATATTTTTATATTTTATGCTTTAGAAATAAAAAATATGACATATATCATATACATTTATTGTAAAAAGGGTATATACAAAATGGTGTCAATTTTTTAGAAAGGTATTTTGATATAAATATAGATAATATAGAGCACATAATATACATTATATACAGGGTGAGTCATTTTAATCTATAGATCCGAATATCTTCCAAATTACGGTATCTACAAAAAAATGGTTTAGATAAAAGTTGACCAGGACAGAGGGGGTCATTTAATTGTACCATTGGTTTTGACCTTGAGGTCAATTTTGAAGGTTATTTCAAGGTCACGATGGTTTTTTTAAATGGGACACCCTATTTTTGACTACGGATTTCGAAAGAGCGGAAAATTTTACATCAAACTTGTCTTATAAAAAAATTGTTTTTGCGACCTTGGAAAGGTCAAAAATGAAGGTGAAATGCCTGAAAAACGATCTGGTGTAGTTTTTCTGAAATGACGTGGTTTTCTGGGTAACACAAATGTGCATAATGCTTAAACAAAGTCAATAAATTGTAAAAGTGTAAATCACTTTGACTAGCTTGACCTTGAGGTCAATTTTCAAGGTTGTTTGAGGCTCATAACGCATTTTTTGATTAGTAAACTCTATTTTTGACCGCTGAACCTGTTTCTTGACAATGGGCTCTTAAACAATGGCACTTTTTACATGAGCATAGGAATTTTTTAGTTTTTCGACCTGACCTTTTGAAGGTCATATCAAGGTCAAAAGCACTTTCATCTTACTTTTAGCGTTACCCAGAAACAACGACGTGGACATAGTAAGTTCTGTTTCCTTTAGGGTGCTTGATTATCGTGAGTCCCCTTGCCTCTCACTGACACTGTAATTTAAATGAATTACCCACGGAGTAATTGTTCAAAATTACCTCCGTTGGCTTCGAGGCATAACTGCAATCTGTTTTGAAAACTATCCACAGTTCTAAGCAGGGTAGCTCTAGGAATGGCTGCACAAGCTCTACGAATGCGGTCCATAAAATCATCTCTTGTGGTTGGTCGTTCAGCAAAAACAACATTTTTCAAGTATCCCCATAAAAAGAAATCAGGCGACGTCAGATCTGGTGAGCAAGGAGGCCATTCAACTGGACCCCTTCGTCCAATCCATCTGTCATTGTAACTGGCATTTAAAAAGGCACGTACAATGAGTGCATAATGCGGTGCAGCACCATCTTGTTGAAGCCACATTCTTGCTCTTGTTGCTAAGTCAACATCTTCTAATAAGCCTGGTAAGTGATCTCTTAGCAACGATAAGTAACTGTGTCTATCAACGTTTTCTTCAAAAAAATAAGGTCTAATCAAATAACCATTTACAATGCCGCACCACACCATAATACTCCATCGATTTTGATGATCTATTGGCCTATACCAGTGGGGATTAACATCTGACCAATAATGGCAGTTGTGTCTATTAAGTTGTCCGTCACTATAAAATTTAGCCTCATCTGAGAAAAGCACATACCTAAAAAAATTAGGATCATCGTGTAACATTTGTAAAGCCCACTGGCAAAAAGCAATACGCATCAGATGATGATTAGGCTGTAAAGCCTGCGTAAGAGTGATGTGGAAAGGGTGATAATTTAGAGCTCTTAAAATTCTAACAACAGTTCTTTGTGGTATACCTATTTCCCTTTCAATCTGGCGAGTACTAACATGAGGATTAAGGTAAACTATTGCTAAAATAGTTACAGCTCGCGCATCATTTTCGTCATATTCATGATGTTGACGTTGACGAACAAAATGTCCATTGCGAGCTCTTTGGACTAAACTACGTATTGTCATATCAGTTGGATGTCGCCTTTCAGGAAAACGTTGAGCATAAAGCCTTGATGCTGCATTGTAATTGCTATAACACTCCCCTAAAACTAATATAATATCAACAATCTCATTAGGACTATAATCAGCCATTCTGGAAAGGTAACTTGTGAATGTAATTACCTACATACCCTATATGTATGTTTGTAATTTTTAAATTTAAGCAACTTTAAATAGTAAATTTTTCAATTATGCAGAAGTGAGTAAGAAAGAAAAGAAATAAAACTCTATTATAACTAATTATAAATCTTAAATCAAACGTAATTGTTTAGTTTTTTTCAATCGTTGATTATTAGCATTAGGTATCGGATACCTTACGTCCGCTGCTCCCGTAGTAGAAATGGACTTCCATTTATCCTTGATACAGGGTATGTAGGTAATTACATTCACAAGTTACCTTTCCAGAATAGCTGATTATAGTCCTAATGAGATTGTTGATATTATATTAGTTTTAGGGGAGTGTTATAGCAATTACAATGCAGCATCAAGGCTTTATGCTCAACGTTTTCCTGAAAGGCGACATCCAACTGATATGACAATACGTAGTTTAGTCCAAAGAGCTCGCAATGGACATTTTGTTCGTCAACGTCAACATCATGAATATGACGAAAATGATGCGCGAGCTGTAACTATTTTAGCAATAGTTTACCTTAATCCTCATGTTAGTACTCGCCAGATTGAAAGGGAAATAGGTATACCACAAAGAACTGTTGTTAGAATTTTAAGAGCTCTAAATTATCACCTTTTCCACATCACTCTTACGCAGGCTTTACAGCCTAATCATCATCTGATGCGTATTGCTTTTTGCCAGTGGGCTTTACAAATGTTACACAATGATCCTAATTTTTTTAGGTATGTGCTTTTCTCAGATGAGGCTAAATTTTATAGTGACGGACAACTTAATAGACACAACTGCCATTATTGGTCAAATGTTAATCCCCACTGGTATAGGCCAATAGATCATCAAAATCGATGGAGTATTATGGTGTGGTGCGGCATTGTAAATGGTTATTTGATTGGACCTTATTGTTTTGAAGAAAACGTTGATAGACACAGTTACTTATCGTTGCTAAGAGATCACTTACCAGGCTTATTAGAAGATGTTGACTTAGCAACAAGAGCAAGAATGTGGCTTCAACAAGATGGTGCTGCACCGCATTATGCACTCATTGTACGTGCCTTTTTAAATGCCAGTTACAATGACAGATGGATTGGACGAAGGGGTCCAGTTGAATGGCCTCCTTGCTCACCAGATCTGACGTCGCCTGATTTCTTTTTATGGGGATACTTGAAAAATGTTGTTTTTGCTGAACGACCAACCACAAGAGATGATTTTATGGACCGCATTCGTAGAGCTTGTGCAGCCATTCCTAGAGCTACCCTGCTTAGAACTGTGGATAGTTTTCAAAACAGATTGCAGTTATGCCTCGAAGCCAACGGAGGTAATTTTGAACAATTACTCCGTGGGTAATTCATTTAAATTACAGTGTCAGTGAGAGGCAAGGGGACTCACGATAATCAAGCACCCTAAAGGAAACAGAACTTACTATGTCCACGTCGTTGTTTCTGGGTAACGCTAAAAGTAAGATGAAAGTGCTTTTGACCTTGATATGACCTTCAAAAGGTCAGGTCGAAAAACTAAAAAATTCCTATGCTCATGTAAAAAGTGCCATTGTTTAAGAGCCCATTGTCAAGAAACAGGTTCAGCGGTCAAAAATAGAGTTTACTAATCAAAAAATGCGTTATGAGCCTCAAACAACCTTGAAAATTGACCTCAAGGTCAAGCTAGTCAAAGTGATTTACACTTTTACAATTTATTGACTTTGTTTAAGCATTATGCACATTTGTGTTACCCAGAAAACCACGTCATTTCAGAAAAACTACACCAGATCGTTTTTCAGGCATTTCACCTTCATTTTTGACCTTTCCAAGGTCGCAAAAACAATTTTTTTATAAGACAAGTTTGATGTAAAATTTTCCGCTCTTTCGAAATCCGCAGTCAAAAATAGGGTGTCCCATTTAAAAAAACCATCGTGACCTTGAAATAACCTTCAAAATTGACCTCAAGGTCAAAACCAATGGTACAATTAAATGACCCTCTCTGTCCTGGTCAACTTTTATCTAAACCATTTTTTTGTAAATACCGTAATTTGGAAGATATTCGGATCCATAGATTAAAATGACTCACCCTGTATATATATACATATATATATATATATACAGGGTGTCTGGCAATAATCGCCCCACCGGTCATATACAGGTAGAGGAGGTCAAATCGAGTAGAAAAGTCCTTTACCATTTTTTAATTTTCATAATAAGTACTGAGTAATTAACGAAAAAAGATCGGCGAATTCGCGCGAGTAAAGCGCGCGCGGTGAGAAGGACGTCCCACTGCTACGCGATCACTAGGACACAAGGATCTAGCGTTACGCGCCGCTCGTATGTTGCCATTGTCATTTGTAGAGCGCTCCTCCCAACGCTTCATCGCGCGCCTAGTGATCGCATAGCAGTGGGATGTCCTTCTCGCTGCGCGCGCTTTACTTGCACGGATTCACCAATCTTTTTTCGTTAATTACTTAGTACTTATTACAAAAATCAAAAAATGGTAAAGGACTTTTCTACTCGATTTGACCTCCTCTACCTGTATATGACCGGTGGGGCGATTATTGCCAGACACCTTGTATATATACAGGGTGTCCCAGACTTACCGTATCATCTGTTAATAGCAGATTCCTGAGGTCATTTGGAGACGAAAATCTTAATACCAAAATGTCGATGCTACTATAGTATTTGAATGAGAAAGGCTTAAAGTTTACCAATCAGCTTGTCAGAATTTCGCGCGCTCAGGGACATCGCATCTCGAAAGGACCCTTGCACAACACTTTATTCAATACGTTTTATTTACTTCACTCAGCTCTTATTCACTTTATTTACTTCACTCAGCTCTTATTCACTTTATTTACATTGTTCGCAATACTGACGAATTTACTAATGATAATAAATTCTAAATTGTATTAAAACACGATGCGCGTCGAACTGTCAAAGCAGTTGTGCCATTGACAAATGACATTTTTCATGTCATGAGAGAAAATCAATACTATCGGTACGAAGTATGATTTGCTACATAAAATGTTGTGCAAGGGTCCTTTTGAGATGCGATGTCCTTGAGCGCGCGAAATTCTGACAAGCTGATTGGTAAACTTTAAGCCTTTTTCATTCAAATACTATAGTAGTCTCTAGAGGCCTAAATAATCAGAGAGGCGCTACCGGCTTATGTCAGTATCGCAACAAATATTAAAAATGGCGTCGAATTATGAATACCGGTCTTAAAAGTAATGACAGATGAAAATTATACTGCAAGGAGCTGTATTTTCTGTAAGTTCTTTAAATAAATTATTTTTGTGTTTATAAATTATTATTATTATTTAAATGCTTGCAATTGAACATTTTTAGGTGCTGGAAGACACTTTGTGCTTTATTATTTGCATAATTATCAACAGAATAACAGAATCAAAGATAAACACGTGAATATTTATTTATAATTTAAAAACTTCTGAAAACTTTTTTCTGAAATTGTTGAAGATAATTATTGTATTACTGGTACAGATGCAGTATCATGCCTTTACTCAATGAACATAATGAGGATAATAACGATTGTGTACTATCTGTCAACGATCAAATTACCTTCTCTAATAATCACATCAGTAAAGAAGAGCAATTACCTATATATCAACAGTGAAGAGAGTTGTAATCAAAGAAACATGTGTATTATTCATAAAGAAAAGACTGAAATTAATCCAGCCTCAATTAAATTGGAACATATTCTTGCTGAAGTAGAAAAAAGTAAGAATCATCTTGCTCATTTTAAGCAAAAGAACGCTCTTTTAAAAAATAGAATTGTATATATGGAGAGGAAAATTATGCTTAAAATAATTGCTTTAAAAATTCAAAGATTTAAAAGAAATATCTAGAGAAGAGAAAAGATAATGGAAAATGATTAAAATAACAATGTTAGGCATTGGCTAATATCATTGGATATATAAACGGTACATAGCAGCAAATAAAGACAATCACAATCAAGGAAGCAACACATCAGTAACAAATCGAAAAAGTTATTCGAATTAATTTACTTATTTTTTATGTATAATTATTTGATTTTTACTTTAGATATGTATAATTATGATAAGAAAGGAAGACACAATAAAAAAAATTTTTTTTTTTTTTAATTTTAACAAATTAACTATGTATTTCAATCTCTCCTTTAATAAAGAAAAATCTGTGTATTACATTAGAATTGTATATTTTCCCTTCTAATTTTAAAATTAAGTAAGTAGGAAGACAAATTCAATATTACGGAAAGTATCACAAATATTTTATTACATCATAAACATTTTACAAATAAACTCTTTATAAAAACAAAATATTTCTTTTCAGAAATCTATAGAAAAACATATATTAAAAAATTAGAAAATTTGTACTTGTTGACATCTATATCACAACTTTTTTGAAATATTGCTTTTAATCTACATAAAAAAAATAATATTTTTATATGCCGAAGCATAAATATATATTATTATATATGTAAGTAAAATGTTGCAACTTACACATAACATATTTGTTGAAAAAATATAAATATCACCCATTGCAAGTGCATTTCGAATCACACATCACACTACTGAAAATCTATAATATATGTAATGTAAACTATAGTTAGTTTTTAAAATGGCTGGCATTTGCGATAGCCAATCACTGCTCGTAACACCGGTCGCGCTTCTCTGAGTATTTAGATCTCTAGTAGTCTTGACATTTTGGTATTAAAATTTTCGTCTCCAAATGACCTCAGGAATCTGCCATTAACGGGTGATACGGTAAGCCTGGGACACCCTGTATATATATAAAGCATATGACGTAATAAAAATATCTTACAATAAAGAATAAGACAAGCCAGAGGCTTTTCCCGTGGGCTGGCAATTTAGAATTACAAATACCAGAGGCGGTTTTCTCGTGTGCTGGCAATTTAGAATTAGAAAAGCCAGAGGCGGTTTTCTTGTGGACTGGCATTAGAGAATTCTTATTCTTGTCTTCAAGCCAGAGGCGGTTTTCTCGTGGACTGGCATTAGAGAATTCTTATTCTTGTCTTCAAGCTAGAGGTGGTTTTCTCGTGGACTGGCAATATAAATTAAGACAAGCCAGAGGTGGTTTTCTCGTGGACTGGCAATTTAAAATTACAAAAACCAGGGGCGGTTTTCTCGTGGGCTGGCAATTTAGAATTACAAAAGCCAGAGGCAATCTAACGTCAGCTGACAGTTTAGAAATAAGAGAGCTAAAGACGATTTATTTGTGAGCTGGCAGATTTTAAAAAATACGTATTTTTTTTAGTTAGTAATTTACTATACGTCTGTTTATGTTTTATCGGATAATTTATAAGGTCATTTTCCTTTTTTTCGCAATTTAAATTCTATCGTATGGCTGTATGATGTACATACGAGACGAAATAGACTTATACAAGGTGTTTAATAGATATAAATTAGATATAATAAAATATTTTATTTGAAAAATGTATGTGTAATACTATATATATTAATATAATTGAAAAAAATGTTATATGCTTTCCCTATTTTTATTCTTATGTAATTAATACAAAATAAATAAATAAGTTAATTAATTATTCAATACATACATATACATATTGACTATAGTTATCTTTATTTTGTATTTTACATAACTGAAATGATGTATACTGTCATTATTTCAGTCATTATCATATAAAATACAAAATAAAGATAACTACTTATTCAATATGTGTGTATATGTATATATTAATTAATTGATTAATTAGTTATTTTGTATTTACTACATAATGATAAAAATAAGAAAAGTATATGACATTTTTCTTCAGTGATATATATAGTATTATATGTATATTTTTCATTTATTATTTTGTCATATTTATTTCATATTTATTTGACACCTTGTATACGCCTATGTCTTCTCGTACATTATACCTTTCCAAAAAAATTGTACTTTTAAAAAAAGTTGTATATACCAAATAAAAATTCGTTACATATTCTGCCTATAAAAGAGGTGATAGACAGAAAATGACGCCAAGTTTAAATAAAGAACCTTTCAAAAAAAGTTGCATGTATATCTAGTTATTTATTTAAAAATGATATTTATGTTTATATCTAGTTAATTCTTCTTAAGTATACTTTTTAAAATAATTGCATCTGTATCTAGTTATTTTTTTTATATCTGTATTTAGTTAAATAAAAAAATTTTTCAAATTTAATCAAAATAAAAAAATATTACAAAATTTCGCAAAAAACTTGGCGCTGCTATAAAATAGCCTTAAAATATTATTATACATCTTAAAATATTATAGAGCAATGAAGGCTATTTTATAGCAGCGCCAAGTTTTTTGCGAAATTTTGTAATATTTTTTTATTTTGATTAAATTTGAAAAATTTTTTTATTTAACTAGATACAGATATAAAAAAAATAACTAGATACAGATGCAATTATTTTAAAAAGTATACTTAAGAAGAATTAACTAGATATAAACATAAATATCATTTTTAAATAAATAATTAGATACACATGCAACTTTTTTTGAAAGGTTCTTTATTTAAACTTGGCGTCATTTTCTGATATCACCTCTTTTATAGGCAGAATATGTAGCGAATTTTTATTTGGTATATACAACTTTTTTTAAAAATACAATTTTTTCGGAAAGGTTTTTTATAATAAATATATATAATTTTTTTAAAAAGATTTTTTTATAATATATTTTTGGAAATACAATCTTTTTGGAAAGTTTTTTATAATATATACAACTTTTTTTGGAAAGGTTTTTTGTGAGAAAAACTTCTTTTTAATATAATATATTTTTGAAAGTACAGTTCTTTGAAAAGGTTTTTTATGAGGAAAACTTTTTTTAAAAAAACAATTTTTTGGAAAGGTTTTTTTATGAGGAAAACTTCTTTTTAATATAACAAGGCGTGTACTTGGCGCCCTTTTTTTACCTTTTTAAAAAAAAAAGGTTTTTTTGTGAGATATTATTTCTTTTTTTTAGTAAAAATAATTTTAATAAATATGATTCTTTTTTTTTAGTAAAAATAATGGTAATAATATCCCACCATCACTCCCGTCATATTTTCAATACGACGATCTTCTTTTCGATTATAGAAATCTTAATTTATACAAACCTAATAATTTTTTTTTATATTTCACAACATATTTTATAAGAAAATTATTAGTGATCATAAAAAGGGTATAAAAAACCATCTGTATTTCTAAGTGATTGCGTTTTTTCATATATAAAAACAGATTACTTTTGATCAAATTTCTGTAAGAATGACAAAAACATCTTTAGCACCTCTAGGCCATTGTCTTTTTTTAATTAGCGTATCGTCAGCTTCAATCCAAGTGTTAGACATTTCTTCTCTATAAACATTACATACCTGCCGATTCCACCAATGTGCACAAAGTACAAGATCTATAGAGAGAAGGTTACCTCATGCGCAAAGAGGGACGAGGGGCAAGAGGGGCTAATGCTCTGCGGGGTGAGCGGCAAGAGGGGCAAATGCCGAGCGGGGTGAGCGGCAAGAGGGGCAATGATGATCTCATCGTCGAACAGTAGCTGTCTCTCTCGCACGCTTTAGTGTTTTCTCTCTCGCTCCTATAATATAGAAATGCTTTGAGTTTTTATCGAAAAAATACTTTTATTTTGTAAAATATTGATAGCACTGGAAATTGCGTAATAAAAATTGAAAAGTAAATTAAACAGGCGCTATAAATTACATATATTGCAAATTATAGCGCTAGATATTTAACGTTTATAATGTTAAATATCGCTGCAACAGATGCATTTATAGTACAAATTGCTTTGTACTCGTATTTAGACTGTAATATCAATGAAATTAAAATATAATTTGGGGATATACACAAAAAACATTATTTGTAAAGTAGTAAAATAAAAGAAAAAATAGTACAGATTTAAAAATTATTTTTAAAATAATATTTACTGTTTATATGCATTATTTACAAAAGAAATACTATAAAGAAATTTATTTTTTATATTTAATTGTGAAAACCTCAAAAATTGTCAAGAAATTGTAACTGAAATTCATAAATGTAAGTACAATTCTAGGATAATATAAAAAGAATCATACACAAATTTATTATGATACAAACTTAAATAATGAAATTGTAATATATGTTTCAACATTGCAAATGTGAATATTTATATGATAAAATTTACAAAGTGTTAATAATTTTCAAATATTTGCTAATAAAATATTATTGAAATGTTTCTGTTGAAATCTTAAAATAATTCTTTAAAACAAATATGATGGGGTATATATTAGGGATCATTAAATATGCGGCAACATTGTGATTATAAAATTTTATAATTATCTATAATAAAAATTAAGTATAATAAATATAATAAGTATAATAAGTATAATAATAATAAGTATAATAGTATAATAATAATAAGTATAATAATAAAATTTTTATAAGTATCTATAATAATAAAAATACATATATATATATTGTATTAATCTGTTAATATAAAGAAATTTATTTGCGTTAAATTAATTAATAATTTTTTTATATTTATTAGCGACTCTTCTTTGATTATCGTCTGCTTTCCTTTTATTACTACCTACGTGCTTGCGATTTTTTTTGGCAGTATTATAAAATTTAATACGTACATAGGTTCTTTGGAGAATAAATGCACGTACTAGTTCCTCAGGTATGTCGATATTTTTCTTCTTTACTATTGCCATAGTTAAGTTTTTAACAACGGCAGGTCCTTTTTGTAAACCATCTTTATGAAATTTACAAAAATATTTATCCATTTTTTTAACTTGGTTCAGCCATTCTGTAGATGGCTGTGTCAGTCCACCATAAGAAATGTGTTGCAACCAATTCGGGAATACATAATTATGTTCAATATTTGACTCATATGTATAGCACCCCAAAGTTGGATATTTTGTTTTATATTTTCTGGCCAACCAACCTGCTAAATAAAGTAGACCATCTGCTTCACATTTTATATTTACTGTCATAACGTTATAATCGCAATGTGTAATGGAGGAAATAGTCGATAAACTCTGGACTTCGAATGGTTTTTCTTCGTAATCTGAAGGTTCATCAGTTGTTTCATCACATTCAGATATTGGAATACCTGAAGCTTTAATAACGGACGAAGACATATATTCGTCATGCACTGCTTCATGCACGTTGCGGTTTTTTTGGACTACACCTGGATTCTTACCAAGGATAATCATACGTATTCTATATTGAGCATCTAATGGGGTAGGGTGTTCATTAGAACCACCTTTTCCACGTACTTGCGAAAAAAAATTTTCAAGACCATCCTGATTTAATTTATAAGTAGCAATATACGATATGCCATATTTAAGTTTTATTTCAACATATAACTGTTTTAATGAAGCAATTGATATAAGAAGTCCTTTTTGAAATATTTGTAGAACTTTTTTCGATTGACAACGCATTGCATTTATCATGTTGTAGACCGTATCGAGAACTTCATTTTGGACGTTGATATTGAGACCATATGGTTTTTTACAATCTACCTTTCCTCCAGTAACATACGAATTCATAAGGTCCCACCACTGGCTGATCTGTTCAATGAAGTTTGCAGTATCGATTGCCACTTTATTATCCAAACCTGGACGATATTGTTTCAGAGCAGTTGCAGTCGTATGCGACAATAATTGAGCTGCTAATGCAACATTTTGTCGTTTAATTTTTTCACAATAAACGTGACCATTTGTTAATTTATGGCAAGAATTAATCTCAGAATTAGTTTCGGCGATTAAACATCGTAATGGTTCTGCTGTTATTATAGTTTTATCTGCTAATACAAAACCAGTACCCAATAGCCAATTTCTAATTAATTTTAGAATGTGTGGTGCATCTGCGAACACATAAACGTTTTCTTTGGTTATCGGATGCGAAAAATATGTTTTTTCAGTAGATATTTCTAAAGTTTTCCATAGACCGACGTTGCCACCACCACAGTCTGATACAATTGCTACAACTGAATACGAAATATCATTCAATTCTTTTATTATTTGATATATAATTGTTTCAGTCATTTTTGTATCGAATTGGACGTATACTGGTTGCTTCCAATTTCCGAACAAGCTCCGAACCATTGCTATATGCATGTATTGATGTGGTCCAATAATTTCGTCGTATTTCCGATCATACTCGTATAAAGCGTTGACTTTCATTTCATCGAAATTTAATACCGTAACTTTCTCAATTTTGGACAAAGATTCTCCTTTTATTTTCATTAAATGTAACACATCTTTCAAAATACCTTGCCGCATATTAATAGTAGAGGCCCATCTCTGTAGTGAAGAAATTCCAGGCAAAGGGTAATGTAATTTTTCTTTTAAATATCTGTAACCTTGTTGACTATAATACCGTAAAGCAAATGCCCGTGATATATCATCTTTTGACCAAATTACGTATTTTTTTTTGTTTAGTGCTATATCAATTTGACATTGCGTTAATAATTTATTTAAACAACTATTCAGTCGATTATTATTATTTTTAAGTTCTATTATTTCTGAATTTGTCGCATTCAATTCGGTAATCGCTGCTTCGTACTTAGCTTTGAATTCATTTAATTCTATTTCTAAATTCTTACAAGATTCTTCACTCTCCTCGAATTTTTTGGTTACGCAGTTGAGTCTTATATTAATAATATCACAGAAATGTTCTTCTGTTTGAGTTATTGCATCTTTATAACATCTTAATTGATTATTATTATTTTTAAGTTCTATTATTTCTGAATTTGTCGCATTCAATTCGGTAATCGCTGCTTCGTACTTAACTTTGAATTCATTTAATTCTATTTCTAAATTCTTATGAGATTCTTCACTCTCTTCGAATTTTTTGGTTACGCAGTTGAGTCTTATACTAATAATATCACAGAAATGTTCTTCTGTTTGAGTTATTGCATCTTTATAACATGTATTTAGCAATGGATTTTCATCATGTGTTGGTGAGGACTGTTTGAAAATTGTGTGACCTGATTCAATGTTCTCCTTATCTAATGAAGATTGCGTGAAGATTATGTCACTTAATTCAGTGTTCTCCTTGTTTGCATTTAAATCATCAGATATTGGTAAATGCAATGATGGTATTGCTGCAATAAAAGAATCAGAAATAGATTAATAGAGTGCGATTATATATAAACATTCAAAAAATTAGTGTAATACCTTAATACAAAACAAATTAATTTTTCAGCATTACCTGTACACTTTAATCGAGGTTTTGATGATTCGCCCAGTGCTTCTGCAAGAGCTCTCTCGTAATCATTTTTTTTTAAATGATTTGAGCAGATAAAACCGGTAAACTTTTCAAGACTTTTCCCACATACATGTGCCCACTGTTCTTTTAATTGGATGTTCTTGGGCACTTTATGAAATTGAATATGTGGATTCTTTACAATTGCTTTGCAATAAACATTGCCACATCCTGATACAGTGCATTTTATCCGTGCTCCACGAATTGACATCCTTGCTAAAAAGAATAATAATACACAATACAATATTTGTAAAGGAATTGTGATTTCAGTCATTACAATAATAATAATATAACAATAACAATAATAATACCAGATCGACTTAAAAGTTATAAAAATTGTATGTATTTAGATAAAAGAAATATTGTTTAGGTTATGTGGGTTAAATATTTATAATTATATATAATTATTTATAAATATATATAATTATTTCTTCGGTTTTGTTCATTTGAATATGTTAGGGGAAATAACAGACAAAATAATTAATATACGTACCTTCGATTTTTACTATATAACCTCTTCAACTTGAACTTGACACATGAAAGTCAATAATGAGAGCGAGTGACAGAGTTAGAAAAGGAAGAACTTTGAAAGAGAGAGACAGCTACTGTTCGACGATGAGATCATCATGCTCTCCCCTTCCTTCGTCGCCCCTCGCCTACAAGCTATTTCTAGCTCCCCCCTTACTTCGTCGCCCCTCGCCAACAAGCTGTTTCTAGCTCCCCCCTTACTTCATCGTCCCTCGCCCACAAGCTGTTTGCCTGAGGTAACCTTCTCTCTATAGATCTTGCACAAAGTACACTTTCTGTCCACTAACTACAGAATACTAACAAGGGAACGTTCACAAGTGTCCCCTCCTCCGATTTGATTCTCTTTGAAATATGTTGTAAAACATACAATTTGAGGAGACACGTATTTTTTTATAGCGGCCCTAACTCAAATTTAAAGGATCAAACACTCCTTTGAAAAAAAAACGGTTTTTTTCTTTGTGTGTAACTATCGCCAAAACCGTAGGAGATAAAAAAATATTTCAAATAGAAGTTGTATGGCTTGTAATGGGCTTTATAACTGTGTAGTTAAATTTTCAAAAAATGAAATTTTTTTTATTTACCCCCACCCCTTGTTATTATTTTTTTGAATTTTAAAATTTTTGTAATGACAAAAGTTGTAGCATTTTTTACGCTGAATTCAACCATATATGATTTTATTAGGTTTCGAAATCACATCTTTCAAAAATGAGTCATTAGTATCACATTATATGCGTCGCGCTGCATGACCGTTTATACCGCACTTGTGTTGTGCATAGTCGCAAAATAAATATAAAAATGACATGTTATTATATATTTGAGAAAGAAAAGTTAACTAAAATTGTTGCTAAAGCATCCCTTCCACATTACACTCTTATAGATAATCGCTGCATTTCGTGCGCAGCGCGTTGTTATATGCAAGTTAGCTATTAGCGCATATTACACTTTGATGTTTTGCTTGCAGTAACCACGGGAAAATAATTTATGAAACGAAAACAGTGAATGAATCAATCTATTCAACATATCTACCCTAACTCTACTTTCTTGGCCCGACTTGACTGAGAATGAAATAAAATATAAAATTCTGTACAGTTTACTCTTTTTCAATAATTTTAATATACTGCGATTCTACATGCTATTACATTCCACTAAATCACTACGATTTTTTTAAACTATGGTATATAAAATGTATATTATAAGTATAATTATAATATATATAAATAAGCTTATATATATATAAAAGCTTATTTATTGTATCAATATATTATAATTATACTTATAATATACATTTTATATTTCAAGATTTTATATACCATAGTTTAAAAAAATCGTAGTAATTTAATAGAATGTAATAGTATATAGAATATATCGCAGTATATTAAAATTATTGAAAAAGAGTAAACTGTACAGAATTTTATATTTCAATTCATTGTCAGTCAAGTCGGGCCAAGAGGGTAGAGTCAGGATGAATATATGTTGAATAGATTGATTCATTCACTGTTTCCGTTTCATAAATTATTTTCCCGTGGTCACTGCAAGCGAAACTTCAAAGTGTAATATGCGCTGATAGCTAACTTGCATATAACAACGCGCTATGCACGAAATGCAGCGATTATCTATAAGAGTGTAATGTGGAAGGGATGCTTTAGCAACAATTTTAGTTAACTTTTCTTCCTTAAATATGTAATAACATGTCATTTTTATATTTATTTAACAACTATTGCGCAACACAAGTGCGGTATAAACAATGCGTCATGCAGCGCGACGCATATAATGTGATACTGATGACTCATTTTTGAAAGATGCGATTTCGGAACATAATAAAATCATATATGGTTGAATTCAGCGTAAAAAATGCTACAACTTTTGTCATTACAAAAATTTTGAAATTCAAAAAAATAATACCAAGAGGTGGGGGTAAACTAAAAAAAATTACATTTTTTGAAAATCCAACTACACAGTTATAAAGCCCATTACAAGCCATACAACTTCTACTTGAAACATTTTTTTATATCTCCTACGGTTTTGGCGATAGTTACAAAGAAAAAACTCATTTTTTTCAAAAGAGTGTTTCACCCCTTAAATTTGAGTTAGGGCCGCTATAAAAAAATACGTGTCTTCTCAAATTGTATGTTTTACAACATATTTTAAGGAGAATCAAATCGGGAAGGGATACTTGTGAACGTTCCCTTTAAGAGTGTTGTCAGCATGTGTGTTGCTACACTTCTGCACTTCAAGACGAGAAAAATTTTTTTTATAAAGAATACTATTATTTTGATATACACTATCTTTATTCGTCTCCACAACACGTTACATATACATTTTACGACCGATATTAATTATATCAATATGATTAGTATCATCAAAGCTGCGAGCTGACAGATCTGAGCGCCGCCATGTTGGAAAAGGACAGACATCTTTTAGAAAAAGAAAGAAAAGAAAAAAGACGCTCTTATGCGGGAATCGACATTTCACGGGATGTAGAAAAGGACAACCATGTCACATTTTGATGCTTCTAGTTGACAAAGGACAAACTTATATATTAGAGAAGAATGACGAACAGACGACGACGACGGCGACCAAGACTTACATAGATTTCGGCATATTTCGACTTTGGCAAACTTTGGCAATTAATATATTTTTTTAGAAAGCATGTACAAAAAAAGTAAAGATACTTTTATTATGTAAATCGCATGTACTCTATCGATTGAGCCTATTATAAATTCGATCGGTCCACGCATTATTGAGATATGAAAATCTCGACTCCTATCAGCTCATGTGCTCGCGTAAAGATACACGGTCGGTCTTACGCTGCGCGTGAACTTAGCGCGAGATACTACCGTGTCTCTTGATTGCAGCCTTGCGACGAAATTTCAGTCGAGGAAACAAGCGCAAGCATGGTTTGTTTACAAACTATCCGATGACACGTATACAGACCACACGTCAGTGTAGTGAATTACCACTAAAACAAATGCGTACACACGGACTTACGCGGCGTAGGTCCGTAGGCTACGCCGATAATGTTATTTTTATTTTTAGTACCATCGAAATGATGGCGCTTTCGCGTCGGAATTTGGCTTTTACACCAGCATCCCCTTAACCGTGAATCACGGTCCGTGATTGATATCAGTGATGCCAGCCGTGCATATTTGGACTGCTCACGTACACAACAGAAAGTCACATCCGGTGCGCCCCGCTGTTTGATAATAGAAGAGAGCAGACGTACGTCTTCTTTCTTTTTCTTTCTTATTGAGCCAACAACCGAGCGGGATACAGCAAAGCGACGTGCTTGCTTCTTGATATAATGAAGCGTTAAATGTTCTTACAGCTTTCTCATTTGTGAAATAATAATATAAAATATATAAAAAAATTAATGTTTTTGGAATAAAATTCTTAATTTAATTAAGAAAACAGCTACACAAACATTGATTACATATTTTTTCTTGAAATGGCCTTTGCACGCACGCTATGTATACACGCACACATGCGAAAAACACGCATGCTTTATAATTATAAGTCTTAGGCCCAACGTACAATACAGAAAATATTAAGAATAAGAATAAATATTAAATATTAGGATTGGAGGAAGGGAGGGATAGTGAGTCGGCGAGGAGATGTTGGGAGGAGATGAAGGAAAGGTGTAGAAAAGGGAATGGGCTGGAGGGATAGGAAAGGGAAAGGAAAGAATTTTTTTGTGGACAAGGAAGTGAGGGTGAAGGAGATACAGAAGAGGAGTGAGGAATAGGAGGATTGGTTTGGAGAAATAATAGATATAAAGAAAAGGAAGCAAAGGATGGAAAGATGGGAGAAGATTAAGGAATCAAAATATAATAGTACAAAAAAAATCAAAAAGAAAGGAATTCCGAAATATTTAAAAAAAGATTGGGGGAAAAATAGATGGAAAGGGATAGCCAGGTTTAGGTTAGGGAATGTAGTAAGAGAGAAAATGTACTGGAAAGGGGAGGAGAAAAGAATTTGTAGATTATGTGGGGGGAAGGGGGAAGAGAGACTTGGGAGCATATGTGGAAGGAATGCAGAGAATGGGCCACGGGAGGGGGGAGTTCGCAAGAAATGGTAGGATGGATATTAGGCGAAGAAGGGGAAGGGGAATGGTGGATGAGAGAAGTAGAAAAGGAAAGGCAGAGGGAGGAAGAAGATGAGGAGGAAAAAGTGATGGATGGAGGGGGAAGGGGATGAGAGAGGGGGGGGAGGTAAAGAATAATATGCAAGAGGAAGCGGAAGTCACAAGATGCGTTGTGTGTGTATGTGTGTGTATGTAGGGTAAAAATGGACGTGGGCGGAACCACAATAGAAAGGGAAGCCCACGTCAATCTTGTTAGGATAATTAGTATTTAAGTAGATGTAAGTTAGCTGTAAGTAGATGTAAGTAGTTATGTAAGAGTTTGTAACCCTAAGGGGAAAAAATATAGACTATCTATCTATTAAATATTAGGAATAGGAATTGGAATTATTTCATTTCGGAACAAGAAGATAGACTGTATTAACGCATCATGAATTAAAAATTGAGAATTAGGAATTAGTGATGGTCTTTCACACCATTTTTGAGGTTTCACCAAGGGCGCGTTAGGTTTTTTAATGTGGACCTTCGCCTGGAGCCCTGTTATACCACATTTGATTTGATCACATTTTATTACATAACTATGTTATCACATATTTTATCATGTATTATAACTAGTATGTAGAATTTTATTGGCATTTTTTACATAAATATGATGATTTTTGCAGATAAGAATTTGTTACACGCTTGTCGTTTATAGATACAATGTGAAGTATGTATGTAAAATATGTATAATTAATATTTACGGATTGTTTAATCAAAATAATTAAAATGTATAAATAAATAAAATAATTAATTATTAGATAAATAAATAAAATACAATTTATTTGAATTAATTAATAGGTAAATAAATAAAATACAATCTATTTGAAGTTAATATAATAAAATAAAATTGTCGTGTATTAATTGCATTGTGTTGCATTTGCTAACTTTATATATATAATAACTTATAATGTCACAACAATGATGCTAAAAATATACGCGAGGTTTGCACTCACACAATCGAAAACTGTTACGTACGCGTCATGTGCGCCGTAAGGCCATACGTAGGACGTAACCGATTCTCGATTGTGTGGATGGTCGTGTGTACATTTCTAGCATCGCTGTGTTACGAGACAACGTTCAGTACATTACTACAGGTCAGTTAAAGATTATTATCACTAGTACTTTTTTCTATTATCATCTTAAAAATATTTCAGTAAGTTTTTTACTTTCTATATATTTTCATCTTTTTTATTCTTTATTTTCTGTCTTTTTTTCTGTATTATTTCTGTTTTTTAAACCTTTATTTTTGTTTCTTTTTCTTTATGTAAGATGTGTGATCCATCAGTACAGAAAAGAGCAAAAGCAAGCTTTTCTGATCCTTGGCTCGAGAATCATAGATTTTAATGTTGGATAAAAAAGGTTGAAGATGATCCAAAGAGTGATGGCAAAAAAACCTGTTTTTTAGCCCATTTTTTGGACCTCGAATTTCAAACTTTTTTTTATGCCAAATAGTACTGTATGATGGAACATTAATCCCAGAGAAATTTTAAGATGAGCATAAGCACGGTTCCGGAGATATAAAGGGTTCAAAGTGATGATTTCTCATAATCCATGAAAATACACGAAACTCTTTAAGTATCCATACCAAGAAATAAAATATATATAACGAAGTGAAACATACCATTTCTTATGGATTTTTATGCCGGATTGAAATATGACCTTAGTTTTCGTCTAGCATGAAAATTCCCCAAAATAGATGGAGTTGAAGTGACACGTGACACCGCCTTTCACGGATCGAGATGCTTTTCTGCTGAGAGTCCCCTTGCCTCTTACAGATTGGAATGCTTTTTTAAGGTGAGTCCCCTTGCCTCTCACAGATTGGGGTGCTTTTTTAAGGTGAGTTCCCTTGTCTCTCATAGATTGGGGTGCTTTCTTAAGGTGAGTCCCCTTGCCTCTCACAGATTGGGGTGCTTTTTTAAGGTGAGTCCCCTTACCTCTCACTATGCAGGGTTGTTTTGTAAATCGTGATAGATACATTGCATATGTCAGGATTGGATATTTGTATTCCATGGTTTTGAGCAAATCCAAGGAACCATACAATTGTCATTACATGACTGGCACAACCCGCAGTCCGAGCACCACTTTGACAAGTACAATAGTACTCACGAATAGAATCCCGTCCAGTTTTTGTTTTATCTATCAAAACAAAAATGTAGTGATACTGACCACCACGGTAACAATATTTCATATGCGCTTTAATCAATGTAGGTTCTTCAACTGAGATACCATACTTCTCATAGTTCAAAGCTGCTGACGGGTGCTTTGATCTTGGATTAAATTTCTGCACCAAGAATATTCCTTCTTTCTGATGCTCTGCATAGTATGAAATTGCATTGCGTATTTGATAAGGTCCGAGACTCAAGTAGTACAGATCATCCATCGAAAGTTCAGGAAATCCAATGAGTCGATTATTTTCTTCATTATCGAGTGATGTATACTCGACTCCAAAGAATGGTGCTCTCAGTTGAGGAAGATTGAATTCTTGGACGATGATTTGCAAACGATTAGGGACGTTAAGTCGAGATTTCAGTCTGTGCTATGCCTTCATGCATAATATCACTCAGAATTGGTTTGTGGAATAAATTCAAGAAGGCAAAAGCGATATAGAGAGAGTCGAGATCGTGTTTGAGAGTTCTATTATGTGCTGGCAAAGAGAAAATCTTGAATTTCTTCTTGAGGCGACCGAAGACTTGCTCTATGACCCAGCGACATTTGGTTACACATCTCGAAGCATTTGCTTCTGCGGTATTGAGTTGGCCAAGTACTGGACAATAAGCTTTCAAATTCTTCTCTTCAGTTAGGAAATTCAGCACATCACGAAAACCTCTATCAACTAATATCGTATCACCCTCATGAATAGTATGCAAGTCGTTCGCGTATCTCTGGAAACAATCCCATAATATTGTCGCATCATTATGCGTTGCGTCAAATGGTCCAAAAACGTATAAAACGTATGAAACCATCTGAAGAGCAACCTACCATAGGTTTGACCAACGGCATTTTTTTCTGCTCACTCCACATATGTTTTTGTCCTGCATAATTCGCAGATTTTTGTGCTAGGCGATAGGTGGCATCGAATACTATGCAGGCTTTATCGTCGGGAATGTCGAATAGTACTTTTGACATTGGTGTCGTATAAGCAAGGAATACTGAGCGATCATTCCGATTGATGAATTGTGGAACGAAGTTTTTATGGAAATCTTCTCTTGCTGAATTTATATGATTTTCAATAGTCCTCCGACAAACACCGAATAAGAATGAAAGTTGTTCATCAGAAAGAGAAGTTCGCATTTTACAAAGTAAAACAGCAACATGCTTAGGTTGACATGTTACAGAAAAACTGCATACAGTTTGAAATTGTTCTTTATCGAGAGCAAACCAATTTTTGAAGGTCGTATTATCAATGGAGTCGATATTATCCACATCGAATATCTTTTCATTTTTCTCTTTCAGCTCTTGATAGTAAATAAACATAAGATCACTGACTGTTTTTTGTTTTTCAGCACTTACTTTTTTTGTAATTTGCTGCACAAGTGGCCAAATTGTAGAATTATCGACATGATTGCTACACATACGAGCATTATATTTGGTCAAGAATTTATAATCCATGAGTAGTTTACAACGGATAATTCGGGAAATTGCGATCAACTTCGAGGGATTTTCGCAGCCAAAAGTGCATCGCGAATGAGAATTAATACCTTGACGATAAATCGAGAGATCAGGTATATCTGGATCATCATCCATCTGGGATCTTAAGATGATTTTTGACTGATTACTAAATTTGTAACAGTTTTTACATATTTTGCTCTGTAATGGAATGTGATTCAATTCTTCTAATTTCCGTTTCTTTGGATTATTTTTCCGCAAATTGTTAACCATCATCAACGAATTTGATGTGTCTTCGATAGGAAAAAACTTATCATTTTTCGATCTTTTTTGGTCATTACAGCCTAAACATTTAGTGAAAGGCATTGTCTTATTGAAGAATCAACGATCGTCAAGATATGAAAAAATATACCTGAAGAGACAAGAGAATGTAGAAAAAATTAAGATGAAACAAGAGAAAAGTAGCGAGAAACCATAGATATATATAAAAATAGACCGAGCGCTTATATGACACAAGTTAAAGTATCATACAAACAAAAAAATGGAAAACAAACAAGCAAGAATAGAATGGAATACATTAGAATAGTATGTAGATAGATTCTTGGAATATACTTCATGTGATAGTACAGTATTTCAACTGCGAGAGAACTTGTCAATGCATCATGTAGCGAAACTCTATCTTTCAGGGTGCTTTATAAAGCACGCCTCCCCCCCCCTCTCCTCCATAAATGAAATAGCGGTGAATAGTAGATCGTTCATTCTCTAAACAATGAATCCATTCGACAGAATATATCCTCAATATTACATGAACTTCAGCCACGTATTTTTCCTTATGCGATATACCCTGACTGGAAATCATTACTTTCACCCCCTTGTATCTCCGGAATCGTGCCTATGCTCATCTTGAAATTTTACTGAGATTAATGTTTCATCTAATAGTACTATTTGGCATGAAAAAAAGTTCGAAATTTGAGGTCCAAAAAATGGGCTAAATTTGCCATCACTCTTTATTTTATTGTATTTTTTGTAAGAAAAAATATTCGTGTGGTTTATCGCATGTTGAGAGACGTGAGAAATCTGCAAAGTATAAAAAAAATAAAAGTAAAACATTAGATAATGATAATACAAGTACAGAAAGATTGACAACGAATCGAACATTTCGTCAACAATGCCTAGATATAGAATTGTTCAAGCCATGGCTACGCAAAGTTCCACATAACGCACACTCGTTTTTCTGCTCATTGTGCAATAAAACTTTCATTTGTAATAATGGTTTACCGTGCATATATAAACATATGGAATCCCAGATACATAAAAAATGTGCTAAAAACAATATTAACGAATCAAATAAAGATGGCATGTTAATAGACGAAAGACATATGTCGTTGGAAGATTGAACAATATCTGCAGAAATTCAATACGCCGCATTGATTGTGAAACGGTATGATTCTTCGGTGCGCGGTATAACTCGCCGGGATCAGGAGTTCGGTCGGTTGGGGGCACGTCAAGAGAAACTCGCGGTTGTTTTGTATAAATGATAACTGATTTATTAAATATTTAAAGATGACAGTGTGTATGTACAGTGTGAATGTGATAAAATGTGTCGTATGATTCGTATGAATGTAATGTATAAATGTGACGTAAGAAATGTTGTACGGGTGCAATAAAGCATGCGGCGCGACAATGTATGATGCGAGTGCGAACGATGAAACATCGGCGCAGGTGTGTGCATGCGAGCTGTGGTCGCTAGCGTGACAGTGCGTCTGGCGGCGGATTTGTTCGTAGATGCGTCGCGGGTCCGTTCGTTAATCGGCCGGTTCGCTTGGCGCTCGTGGCGCTCGGTCGCTCGGATACGCGGATTGGTTTCGCGATTTGCCTGCCGGATGGAGGAGCGGTGTTCGATTTAAATGGTTGAACGATGATATGTGTGGAGATACGAGAACGTTCGTAGAGAATCGGATGTTCGCTATCGAGCGATCTGGTGAGAAGGCGTACAGCCGGACCTCTTTTATACTCGGCTGACAGTCAACTGACGCTTGGATCGGCAAGCATCGGCGGTCTCGCCGGCGGGTCCCCACCTGGCGAAATTCGGAACGGTCGGTTGTGGGTGACTGTCCAATGAGTGTCTGCCGGTGTTTATTGAAAAACGTTTATTGGCGTGATGCGCCTTTTGTTGGCTACAGACGATGATCGGTCCGCAGCCGTAACGATGCATGCTGCATCGTTACAATTGTTAAGAAAAATATTCCGCATAAAATTGCAAAAGATATTGTCAATTTTTTCCAAGAAGTGGGAAAAGATAATAATAATGTATTAAACAATATGCGTATGGGAAAAACAAAATGTACAAATATAATATCAAACGTATTGTGTCCGGTGAAACGGACGGACCGTATGGTCAACAACCTTCAAAATAATAAGTTTTCAATTTTTATTGAAACGTCTGATATTTGTAGTGAAAAATGGATGACATTTCTTGTACGGTATGTTGATCCAGAAAAATTAGATATTCGTTCACAATTAGTAAAATTAATAAATATTGATGCTAAAAATAATAACACAGAAAAATTATTTGATGCATTTAAATCAGAAATGTGGAAACTAAAAATTCCATTTTTTAATATTGTTGTTTGCCCTCTCATGTGACAATGCATCTGTCATGACTGGAAAATATGAATCTTTTAAAAAAAAAAGCTAGAAGACATTTCCAAATATTTAATAACGTTAAAATGTCCATGTCATTCTACTGCGTTGGTTGCACGTACCGCATGTGCTAAAATACCAACAGATTGTGAAGAATTTATAAAGAAAATTGTCAATTACATTAACGATAGTCCTGGATAAACGTCTGGCAATTTATAAAAAATTTAGTGACTATATACAAAAAGCAAGTCGCAAAATTTTAAAGGTGTCTGACACACGGTGGCTTTCTTTGCGGATACTATTAAACTTTTTCTTACCGATATGATCATTAATGAAAAGTCGAATTCTGCAGAATATTTATATTCCATGATGCAAAATGCATATTTATTATTTTTAAGCCATATTTTGAAAGACTTTAATTTATTTAATGCATTTTTTCAAGCTGCGGAAACAAAAATTTATTTCTTGCAACCGAAATCAGTAGAGTTACTAACCACCATCTGTAAACACTTTTTAAAGCCACAGTTTTCACAAAATTTATGTAATAATACTTAATTTTTTCAAAAAGAGTATAAAAAATCTTTAAATAAAATGAATTTAGGAATAAAATGTGAAAAATATCTTGACAAATTGAGGCAGAAAGGGCAAACAGACGTAGTTATAGAAATGTTCAAGAAAAATGTTTGCAATTTTATGTGACCGCTGCAGAAGAAATTTGTAAGAGGTTACCAGTTAATAATAAATTTTTATCTAAATTACAAGTTTTCCAGCCACACATAGCTTTATTTGATACAGACAAAGAAACATCATTGAATAATGTTCCTTTTATTGCTCAAACCTTCGGTGATTTAACTGATTTAAGAAAAGAATGGGGTTTACATTACGATTTTACCGCAGCAGAAAAAGAACATCTTTCAGAATTAACTGTTAATAATATGTGGAAACAAATTTTACAACATCCGTACTTCACTACAATTGATAAGTATCGCAATCTGAAATTTCTTGTAAATACTGTCAGATCACTTCCAAATTTCAATGCTGATGCAGAAAGATTATTTTCTACTTTATTCGATGTAAAAACCAAAAAAAAAGAAACAAATTTTCATCAAAAAATGTAAATACGTTATGTGTTTTCAACTCAGCTTCGAACAGCAGAAAAGAACGTATTTTGAACGTCGAAATCAATAAAAAACATTTATTTCTTATGATAACGGATAAATTATATGTTAAAAAGTTAAGAATGTGACAAATAAGTTGCAAAGGCTGATGCTAACATTATCAACAAATCTAGTACATCGAAATGCAGTTCTAAAGTGGTATCAAATGAAAGGTCTCATCAATCTGAAATCAACAAAAAGTTCCAGCTTGGAGCGACTCACTGTTCCAGAAAAAACGGCTCCTAAAACGGGTCCCAAAACCGACAGATGACGCCATTTTGTTTATATAGCTTTAAGACTTTGATCGTGTTCTAACTTGGTCCAAAAATTGATAATTGGTCTTTGATTGAAGATTATGATATAGCACTCTGCTAGCATTTAAGATCAAACGCGTTGCGGAATTGTTCTATTAACGCAATGCGTCAATAACACATTTCGGTTCAATAAGGTTCCATAAATGAACATTGGGTCCAAAGATTATGCTCTAAGATATCATCTGTTCTTTAGGTATAATCATTGTCATTCAAATTCACTGAGCTGTGTGATATTATGTATTTTTTTGTCATGGGGACATAGAATTTACATAGATTTCACATTGGACTCAATAAACCAATTGATTGTTCACTTTTTGCCCTGATGCTGGGTCTCTAGAGCGATTCTAGTTAGGTCCTAAATCCTTGGCGACCCAATTTTAAACATATTTTGCTAAAATCAATTTTTGGAGGAAGTTAAAACATGATCAAAGTCTTAAAAGCTATATAAACAAAAGTGGCGGCACATGTCGATTTTGGGACTTTTAGGAGTCATTTTTTCGGAAACGGTGAGTCGCTCCAAGCTGGAATATTTTTTGTTGGCTTCAGATTAATGAGACCTTTTATTTGATATCACTTTTGAACCGCATTTCGATGTACCAGATTTCAAGATAATGGTCAATAGTATCTTGGCATTAGCCTTTCTACAGTAGATAATGAAGATGTCGCTGATTCTTTATTTTCTAATGATATTTTATAATGTATATATTTTTTATTTTGTGTGAAAAATGTGATAAAATAGCAATAATATATGATAAAATAGTTATGTAATAAAATAAATATGTGATAAAATATGTGATAACATAGTTATGTAATAAAATGATAAAATCAAATGTGGTACAATAAAGCTCCATGCGAAGATCCACATTAAAAAACCTAACGCGCCCTTGGTGGAATCTCAAAGATGGTGTGGAAGACTACCACTAATTCCCAATTCTCAATTTTTAATTCATGATGCATTAATACAGTCCATCTTCTTGTTTCGAAATGAAATAATTCCAATTTCCTATTCCTAATATTTAATATTTATTCCTATTCTTAATACTTTCTGTATTGTACGTTAGGCCTAAGACTTATAATTATAAAGTACGCGTGTTTTTCACATGTATGCGTGTATACATAGCGTGCGTGCAAAGGCCATTTCAGGAAAAAATATGTAATCAATGTTTGTGTAGCTGTTTTTATAATTAAATTGAGAATTTTATTCCAAAAACATTAATTTTTTTAAATCAAAATTCTTAAAAAGGAGCATAAAGAGCCACACAGCAAGTTGAGTCGTGCAAAGGGAATAGTGTATTACTTAATTTACATTATCGTTGAATATAAATAAACGTTTCGGTTTGTCATCAAGCCTTTTTCAATATTAATTATAAAAATTACAAAAAAGCCGCAACGCATTAATTACAGAAAAAGTGTGACATAATAAAGTTTTTCGGAATAATCCATAGATGAACTGACGTAACGTTCAAATTCAAATGACATTAAGACTGTAATCAGAGTAAAAGAAACAAATAAGAATTCGTATTATATTAAAACCGCTGGTCGAAGACAGAATTAAATTAATGTTACATACTTGTAGTAAAAACATAGTGTAGGCGAAGAGATCATCCACTCAATAGTAAGGTAAGAGAGAAACACTTGGGTCCATCTTAAATGATGGTTAAAATCTTAATGATCATAAAAGAGTAAATCAAATTAAAGTGAAGGTAAAGAAATTGAGAGGAAGGGAGGGGAGAACGAAAAGACAAGGAGTAAAGGAAGGGAGGCATATGTAGAATGGAGGGGGTGAAGATGTTAGTGTAGGAGAGAGAAGTAATAAAATTATAATGAAGGAAACAGATTAATAATGGGGGGATAAGCATCAGGTAACCTTTCAGTGTCATTTTGATTATTCAAGCCTGCACGTTGTCTCTTAATAAAAATCATTTCCGAAATTATTCTTTTTACATAAGAAGGTTCCCCGTCCAATATCCTTACATTCTCCCAGTCAAACTCGTGAGAGGACTCAATCTTGAGTTTAGAAATGACGGAAGGGGAACCACTCTTTTTATTTATGTCGTTTCTATGTTCTTTGATTCTGGTATTGAGTTGTCTTTTTGTCTGTCCAACGTACGTTTTGTCACAATCACGACACGCAATCATGTAAACCACTTGACAATGAGAAAATTTATTCAAAATGTCTTTACCAGTCTTGATAAATTGAGTCAAATTATTAGAAATCGAGAAGGCTAATTTTAGGTTAAAGCTTCTGGCAATGGAGTTGAAGTCTTTGTAGAAGGATGAAATGTACAGAATAGTAAAGAAAGTCTTAAAGCCATTGTTATCACAGTTATTATTTGAAATATTACCTGTAGAATTAATATCACTTGTCTTTTGGATTATAAATTTTAGTCTTTTATGTATCGTCGAAAAAATAAAATTAATTGGATAACAATTTTTTAAGAGAATGTAGATAGCCAATGTAAAATTCTTATTATGAAACTCAGGATGGAAGAGTAAAAAAATTCTGTCAGTTAGACCTATAATAGTCCCTTTTTTATGTGATATCGGATGGTGGGAATGGTAGTTCAAAAGTCTATCTGATGCAGTAGGTTTTTGAAACCAGTCGAAAGAAATTGTGTTGTTAGTCAAAATTAAAGTTAAGTCTAGGAAGTTGATTCGATTATCAAAACCAACTTCAACAGTAAACCTAAGTCTCTCATGATGTGAATTAAACTCCTCACAAATAGAATTTATGCAATTAGTAGGTGCAGCTAAAATAATATCGTCAATGTAGCGGTAATAGAAAGGTAGCTTAAACGGTAATCTATCTAAAGCTTTAACTTCAAGGTCTTGGAATACCAGGTCCGCAATCAAAGGAGATAACGGTTTTGATAATCGCATCAACTTCCTAAACTTAACTTTAATTTTGACTAACAACACAATTTCTTTCGACTGGTTTCAAAAACCTACTGCATCAAGTAGACTTTTAAACTACCATTCCCACCATCCGATATCACATAAAAAAGAGACTATTATAGGCCTAACTGACAGAATTTTTTTACTCTCCCATCCTGAGTTCCATAATAAGAATTTTACATTGGCTATCTACATTCTCTTAAAAAATTGTTATCCAATTGATTTTATTTTTTCGACGATACATAAAAGACTAAAATTTTTAATCCAAAAGACAAGTGATATTAATTCTACAGGTAATATTTCAAATAATAACTGTGATAACAATGGCTTTAAGACTTTCTTTACTATTCTGTACATTTCATCCTTTTACAAAGACTTCAACTCCATTGCCAGAAGCTTCGACCTAAAATTAGTCTTCTCGATTTCTAATAATTTGACTCAATTTATCAAGACTGGTAAAGACATTTTGAATAAATTTTCTCATTGTCAAGTGGTTTACATGATTGTGTGTCGTGATTGTGACAAAACGTACGTTGGACAGACAAAAAGACAACTCAATACCAGAATCAAAGAACATAGGAACGACATAAATAAAAAGAGTGGTTCCCCTTCCGTCATTTCTAAACACAAGATTGAGTCCTCTCACGAGTTTGACTGGGAGAATGTAAGGATATTGGACGGGGAACCTTCTTATGTAAAAAGAATGATTTCGGAAATGATTTTTATTAAGAGACAACGTGCAGGCTTGAATAATCAAAATGACACTGAAAGGTTACCTGATGCTTATCCCCATTATTAATCTGTTTCCTTCATTATAATTTTATTACTTCTCTCTCCTACACTAACATCTTCACCCCCTCCATTCTACATATGCCTCCTTTCCTTTACTCCTTGTCTTTTCGTTCTCCCCTCCCTTCCTCTCCATTTCTTTACCTTCACCATGGTGTAAGAAACAAGGTGTGCTCATTCCTCGAATGCATTTTCGTCACGTTCTGCGCAGGGAAGGGAAGGGGAAGCGTGACAAGATTCCGCCATCTTGAAAATCACCAATAGAAACGCGACAGGTTTCGAAGTGCCACGATAAAGAGGTTATACGTGCAGTTTTTGTAGTGCTTTATAGCGTTTTTATTATTTACGTTCGAGAAATAATATTTTAAAATGCCGTCGTGTGCGGTAAAAAATTGCAAAAACAATTCACGAAATACCAAAAATACCGGTATAAGGTATTTTTCATTTCCAAAAAACAAAAATATTAAAATACCACGGGAGGTATTATTATGTTTAATTCGTACGCGCACTTATATTAGAGTGCGAATTATTAATAAACAAATTTCGGCCGAAAACCATAAAAGAAAGTATAATAAAAAAATATCAAAATTTACTAACTGTACAGTTACTAAGTAATTTAAATGTATTAATATTTTTTTGTATTTATTGCCTCTTACATTTGTCATTTAATTTATGTTAAAATATATTTACAATAAATATTTATATTTATATACATTTTTCAAAAACTTGTTCAACTTGCTTCAAATACCATTTAAATTCTACAAGATGGCGGAAACTTGTCACGCTCTTTTATTGGCTAATAAAAATGCCTGCGCACGAGCACACCTTGTTTCTTACACCATGACCTTCACTTTAATTTGGTTTACTCTTTTATGATCATTAAGATTTTAACCATCATTTAAGATGGACCCAAGTGTTTCTCTCTTACCTTACTATTGAGTGGATGATCTCTTCGCCTACATTATGTTTTTGAAACCGTGTGAGTTTTTCGAGCGCGGTATAGCTCGTCGGAATCCAGGTTCGGACGGTTGGGGGTGTGTCAAAGAAAATATGCGTTTGGTTAATGATAAATCAGAAGACGTGTTTATTCAATTAAGTATGTTTGATGACTGTGTGTGTACATGCGATGTGAAAAAATATACAAGCGACGGTGAAATGATTATTAAGCAACGGCTGAATAATTATTTGAGCAGCGGGGAATAAATATAAAAGTATATGTCGGTGAAGTTAGTATAGCAACGGTGAAATAAGTAACAGAATATCGGTGCGATCGGTAGAGTAACCACGGTGAAATAATTATTGGGCAACGGCGAAATAATTCTTGAAGCGGCGTGAAATAAGTTTTACAAGTAGCGTGAAAATAAATATAAAGACGAGGGTAAATAAATTGAGAGTGACGGCAAAAGAATTATTTAAGCGGAAGAAATAAATGTAAAGGCAACGGTGAAACAACTACAAGGCGACGGTAAAATAATTCTTTAGGCAGCGGAGGAACAATTATTTATGCGAAACTATAAAGTACGACGTGAGGCGTCCTGGTGCGATCAGCGAGAGCGCAAGCGCGGGCGATCGTGTCGCAACGGTTGGTACAAGACGGAGCGCTAGTCGGTGAGTGCGTTCGAAGAGTATCGTGAGTCTGTTCGTAGATCGATGCGGACTATTCGGCGGCGCGGATTGGTCGACGCGGTTTTGCCTGTCGGACGGATTACGGTTTGAAATCCCGGCGAATAAACGCGATATAAGGACTTAGGCTGCCGATTACGCTCGGCGGGAGTACGAGGATGCTCGTACGTAGGCGGAGTTTAGAACGGCGACCTGGCTAGGTACGCGGGAATGTCCGCAATACGAAGTTCGGTGGCCTAGAGGAGCCAAGTACGCTCGGCGGGTATACGAATATATTCGTATGCGGGAGTCAAGAATACCGAGGACGCTCGGCGGTACACGAGAATACTCGTGTGCTGGAACAGGTATAGAAACCGAGTATGCTCGGTTTGGACTACGAGGACACTCGTAGAGTGATTGTTCGCTGTCTATCAGCGAACGGGATCTGGTGAGAAGACGTACAGCCGGGCCTCTTTTATACCCGGCTGGCAGCCGAATGGTTTCGAATCGGCAAGCATCGGCGGTTTCGGCGGCGAGTCCCCCACAAAACGGAATTTCGGAATGGTCGGGTGTGGGGGATTTTCGGCGGTTGACCGCCGTTGTTACGATAAGAAATTTATCGGCGCTCGATGCGCCCTTGGTGGGCTACGGACGATGGACGGTCCGTAGCCGTAACGATGCAGCTTGCGGGCTGCACCGTTACATTTTTACTACAAGTATGTAACATTAATTTAACTCTGTCTTCGACCAGCGGTTTTAATATAATACGAATTCTTATTTGTTTCTTTTACTCTGTGATTACAGTCTTAATGTCATTTGAATTTGAACGTTACGTCAGTTCATCTATAGATTATTCCGAAAAACTTTATTATGTTATCACACTTTTTCTGTAATTAATGCGTTGCGGCTTTTTTGTAATTTTTATAATTAATATTGAAAAAGGCTTGATGACAAACCGAAACGTTTATTTATATTCAACGACAATGTAAATTAAGTAATACACTATTCCCTTTGCACGATCAACTTGCTGTGTGGCTCTTTATGCTCCTTTTTAAGAATTTTGATTTTGAAAATCACATGAGCCTTATATCATTATAATCATTAATTTTTTAATATATTTTATATTATTATTTCACAAATGAAAAAGCTGTAAGAACATTTAACGCTTTATTATATCAAAAAGCAAGCACGTCACTTCCCAATAAACATTAGGACATTCTGTGTACGTCCTATGTAGTATATATTATACATATATGTATATTGTTTATCCTATGTCTATATAGAGAATGTGAAAAGTATATAAAGCGCATATCTTATGTATGTGAAATAATTACCACATGTATGTACATAGGATATCCATATTACATACATAGGTATATTCCAAAGATATGCAGTGTACATTCGTGGTACACATGGGGCATATTCCGAGGATGTGCAGTGGACGTTCGCAGTATGTACATAGGATATATTCCGAGAATGTGCAATACACATTCGAGGCATGTACATGAGGTACATTCTATGTATATACAGGCTGTCTCATTTAACTTGAGACAACTAAATATTTCGAAAAATAAGCATTGTACGAACAAATGTCCCAAATAAACTTTTAATATTATCAAGGGGGATGTCTGCTTGTGTAAAAATTAACCCACCCCCATCGCCCCTTAGGGGTGGGGCGGGTGGCAACTTTGAAATTTTAAATGGGAACCCCCATTTTTTATTGCAGATTCGGATTCCTTGGAAAAAATACGTAAGTTTTGTCCGAGACATTTTTTCGAATCGTGATAGATGGCGCTGTAATCAGTGAAAATTAGTTTTTGTCATTTTCTCTCACCATCGGGGTGCTTTATTTCGGTGAGTCCCCTTGCCTCTCACTATTCAATTACAATAAATGCTCGAAATGATGACCTTCCATTTCGATGCATTTATTAACTCGAGCTTGGAATGCTTGTACACATGTAGAAAGTGTATCTGGCGTTATTTGTGCGCAAGCATATCTAATACGTTCCACCATGTTTTCTCGAGTATTTGGTACTTCTGTATACACTTTTTCTTTAAGGTAACATAAAATTATTTCAACTTCCAAAATTATTTCAAAATTATTTCAACTTTCTCCTCTAAAGATAAATAATCCATTATTTATTTGCTGAAATAAAGAACGCGTCCGTAAAAAAACAAGTAGCTAGCGTACGTATTACTGAAATTTACTTGACTTGAAATTTAAAGAATCCAGTTATTGAAGAATTGTTCTAACTTAATTTCTTTCATTTATTTTGTTTCTTCTTTTCAGTATTTTCAGTATTTCAGAAATTTAATACATATGTAGATGCCTCATAGTTTTGGATTATTTATCTTTAGAGGAGAAAGTTGAAATAATTTTGAAATAATTTCGAAAGTTAAAATAATTTTATGTTACCTTAAAAAAAAAAGTGTATACAGAAGTACCAAATACTCGAGAAAACATGGTGGAACGTATTAGATATGCTTGCGCACAAATAACGCCAGATACACTTTCTACATGTGTACAAGCATTCCAAGCTCGAGTTAATAAATGCATCAAAATGGAAGGTCATCATTTCGAGCATTTATTGTAATTGAATAGTGAGAGGCGAGGGGACTCACCGAAATAAAGCACCCCGATGGTGAGAGAAAATGGCAAAAACTAATTTTCACTGATTACAGCGCCATCTATCACAATTCGAAAAAATGTCTCGGACAAAACTTACGTATTTTTTTCCAAGGAATCCGAATCTGCAATAAAAAATAAGGGTTCCCATTTGAAATTTCAAAGTTGCCACCCGCCCACCCCCAAGAGGCGGTGGGGGCAGGTTAATTTTTACACAGGCAGACGTCCCCCTTGATAATATTCAAAAAAAGTTTATTTGGGACATTTTTTCGTACAATGCTTATTTTTCGAAATATTTAGTTGTCTCAAGTTAAATGGGACACCCTGTATATAGTATATACAGTATGTTTTTCTCATATTATATATATTGAATGTTTACTGAGTATATGACAAAAACACTTGGCCCAATGTAATTAATTAAATAATGAAATAATTTTTAATTTAAATAATTTATTTTATAACATTAAAAATTTTATGGAAAGTGGAGTCTACACTGAACTCCACTCTTAAGTCAATAATAAACAATTTTCATTCATTCGGATATTTATCAACCCAATTTCTGAACAATCAGTTTATCTAAATTCTCTGTGTTGGGATTCAGATATTAAATTGATAGAAAAAGTTATTACATTTTCATTATTATTACCCGTCTTTTGCAAGTTTTATATAATTCTCATGATTAACACTTAAATACGAGATAGATAGCGCATAATGCGTTACATAGCGGCAAGCGAACGAATTAATGACTGATTGTATGTATATTCATTCCCTATGTATATCCATAAATGTACCTACATCAGCTATATTGTATGTATGTACGTTTCATGTATATATTATATATGGAATGTACACGGAGTATATACGTTTGATGTATATACATGGAATGTACACGAGATATATTCAATGTATTATATATACAGGCAGCAATCTCGTTCGAATATACATTCTATGTATATTTATAAGATATCTTATGTATATCCACAAATGTATCTACATCAGCGTATATTATATGTATGTACATAGTATATACAGTACATTTTTTTCACATTATGGATATTCCATGTATGTATATACATAGGGCTTGTTCGTTTTAGCTGCACTGGGGCAGCTCTGGGTCTGCTCTAAACAAGATAATACAGGACAAACTATTTATCTGTCCTGTATTATCCTGTGTAGAGCAGACCCAGAGCAGCCCCAGTGTAGCTAAAACGAACAAGCCCATAGAATATCGAATGTTTACTGGTTTGCTGTATCCCGCTCGGTTGTTGGCTCAATAAAAAAAAAAAGAGAAAGAAAACGGTATGTCTGTTCTCTTTTATTAGTCGAACAGTCAAGCGCACACGGACGTGACTTTTCATTGTGTGCGTGTGCAGCCGTGCAGTCCAAATATGCATGGCTAGCATCACTGATTGATATTCTCTCAATTCGGCAACTCGAGAATTTCCATTGCAGAAACCGTAAACAAAAATCATATCTGTGTACTCTTCGTTCGAGAACATTTGTGGCATTTTAATATGAAATTGTACTAGGTACTGATACAATGAACTGATTTTGAGACTGATACAAATTCGCTCATTCATCGAAGCTAATTACCTTCAATGATTTCAAATAATAAACATAGCTGCATAAACAGATTAGATAAACATCGACAACTTACTCTTTTCTCATAATGTATTAATAGCAAATCTCTCCGCTATTCATGTTTGATATATTATAACATTTTAATCAAATGTTTTTGAATCTATATTTATAACATTTTCTTTTTATTTCTTCTTATTTCTTCTCATACTAAATACTCATACTAGAACATACTGGCAAAGTTTGATCATTTAATTTTGGAACTCGCTATACAATATATATAGTTCACGAGAAATTTTATACTTTAATTTGACATAATTTTACAAAATCCAAGTCAAAATATACTCTTTCCATTTAAAAATACCGAGATAGGAGTGGCACCCCCCCAAAAAACCTCAAAGAACAATTTTCGGAGATTAAAAATAGTTTTATCGTAATCTATTGTATAATGTATAATATATCAATATAATAATAATAATAATAATAATATAGCTTAACGGGGGGGGCGTTCCTCTTTCGAAGCGCCGCCCGCGGCACCCAGACTATTGTCCATTGTGCTTCCCCTCATAAACTTACTCATGAGAGACCCGTTTTTCTCCAAAAGAGAATCAGATCCCTCACCGGCAGCTCCCTGATCTGCCCAAATAGTGCTGAGCCCAGCATTTTGTGTCTCAACCCTGCATGTGCAGGACAGTCGCTGAGTACATGAAGGCTTGTTTCCTCGTCATCTCCACATGCCCTGCACCTGGATGTATCGCTACGCCCAAGCTTGTACATGTGGTAGTTTAAGATGCCATGACCCGTCAGTATGTGTACCGTTGTCCTGGCATCTCTCCTACTCAGAGCCCTTACGCTCCAAGTCAGTTCCCTATTAGGAGTATCTCCCATCAGAGCTCTAGCCTGTCTGCATTTGGACTCAGATTCCACTCTTTAGTGTCTTAGATGTTCTCTGCGGAGCCATTCTTTGATCCTCTCCTTTCCTAGACAAAAGGGGATTCCCAGAGCCGGCCCCGGTCCTACCATCGTTATTTCTGAACCCGCCTTTGCCAGCTGGTCCGCACATTTATTACCCTGGATGCCCGAGTGACCCGGCACCCAGGTAACGGTGACTTCTCTCTCTCTCGCCAGTTCGTTCAGAACGCCTCTGCACTCCTGAACCAACCACGACGTTATTGTCGGAGCCCCCAGCGCTTTGATGGCTGCCTGGCTGTCCGTACAAATTCTGATGTGCTCTCCCGCTTCTACCCTACTCCGCACGGTCTGAGCACAGCTTAGGATAGCCACAATCTCCGCTTGGAATACCGTGGTATAACTGTCGAGAGAAATGCTCTCCTTCCATCCCTCTCGACTGCCAAAGAAGCCGGCCCCGGAGCCCGTGTCCGTCTTGGAGCCGTTCGTATACCAGACATCCCCTCCACGCACTCGAGCCCTTAAGTTTCCACCTTCCTTTTCCCACTCCTCCGGCCTCGGTATATGCACTTTCAAGCGCCTATCAGAAGCCCGAATAATAGGTATTCTGTCCTGTCGCATCTCGAATATCGGATCCAACAGAACGTCTTCCGGCAGCCTCGTATGCCGGGCTCCCTTTTTCCATTTTAGTTCGCATCTTAGACGGTATGTCGCCACTGCTGCCGCAGCCACCACCACCTGATGAAACGGTTCGATGCCGAACATTACGCCCATCGCCGCCACTGGTGTCGTAACTATAGCACCCAGGGCCCCTCTCAAAATCAGAGCCCTGACATGCTCCAGCGCAACTTTGGCTGTTTTTTTTTTGCACCCTAGTCCACCATACTATGGCTGCGTATGTGAGTCTGGGGCGAAGTATGGCTGTGTAGATCCAGTGTATCATACTCGGTTTCAAACCCCAAGTCTGGCCAAAGGTCCTTCTGCACATCCAAAAATACTGGCACAAGCTTTTGCACCGGTTACAAAGGTACTCCTCCCAAAGCAGTTTCCTATCCAGAATAACTCCCAAATATTTCACTGATTCGGTCGGAACTAACCTTACTCCTCCAAGAGTGGGTTCCACAATGGTGCCCACCTTGTATTTGCGAGTGAAGACAGTAAGACCGGTTTTTAGTGGATTCACCGCCATTCACCCGTCCTCTGACACCACTCTTCTACAACTTTCAGTGCCCCCTGCATGAGCTCTAGAAGCGTCTTTAGAAAAGGGCCTAGCACAAGTATTGCCACGTCGTCCGCGTAGCCTTGTGCGGTGAAGCCTCTATCGTCCAGTGCCTTTAATAAACCGTCTGCTACCAGGCACCATAAAAGTGGGGAAAGTACTCCGCCCTGCGGGCAGCCTCTTCCCACCCACAGACTTTCGCAGTTCCCAGCGAAGTCATCACACGCCTCCCTAGCATGCCCCGGATCCACTCGACGAGTTTCATCGGGACACGCCTTCTGGCAGCTTCCTCACACACTACCTCGTGCGGTGTGTTGTTAAAGGCGCCCTCTATGTCCAAGAAAGCACCCACTGCGTAGCCCTTCCTTTCCAGCTGCTCCTCAATAAACGCTACCGTCTGATGTAGAGCAGTCTCGGTGGAATAGCCCGAACGATACGCGTGCTGATTTTTGTGGAGAGGGTGACTCCACAGAGTTGTCTCCTTCAGATACGCGTCCACCAGCTTCTTCAATGTCTTAAGGAGAAACGATGTTAGGCTAATTGGCCTGAAATCCTTTGCCTTGGTGTAGCTCGTTCTTCCCGCCTTCGGGATGAAAACTACCCTGGCCAGTTTCCATGCGCTGGGTGTGTAGCCCATCGCGATACAAGCCCTTAAGGTTCGGGTCAGTGGGCCCACGATCTGTTCCAGTCCCTCTTGTAGAAGAGCCGGAAAGACGCCATCCGGTCCCGCTGACTTGTAGGGCTTAAAGGTGTTAATTACCCACTTGACCTTCTCGGGCATGACAATTTTGGCCGACATTCGCCAGTCCGCTTGTCGGGCTCTTCTGAGTGAGCCCGGCTCCTTATATGCAAATAGCTCTCCCGGCTCCCTATGGAAGCCCGGAAAGCTCACTTCCAGTAGATGCTCCAGACATCGCTCTCCAGTCACCACCGTCCCATCAGGGAGTGCGATGGCTTCCAGAGTCGCATCCGGGTTCCTAGCGAGGATCCTGCAGATTCTTGCCGTTTCGGGCATTCCCTCTACTTCCTCGCAAAACTTCCTCCAGCTTTCCAGTTTTGCCCTAACCACAGAGTCTCTATATTCTTTCTGTGCCCTCCTAGAGAGCTCCCAGTCGGATTGGCGGCTCGTGTTCCTAGCTCTGTTCCAGGCCCTACGAGCTGCCACTCTGAGACCCTGCAGTCCAGGGGTCCACCAGGAAGTTTCTCTACTATTTGTAACCGCTCTTTCGGGGCAATTACTTTCGTAGCAGTTTACCAGAGACCTATGCAAGTAGTCCACACAGGTCTCCAGTTCGTCCTCTGTCCCGTGCCTCTTAGGGAAGCCTCTGAGACTGCTGGCCAGGTCTTCCCTATAGGAATCTCACTTGGTTTTCCTCGGGTTCCTGAATTTGACCTCCTTCCCCCTAGCCTTAGCTATCCTGAAGGTGATCTGCCTATGGTCAGAGAGCGAGGGCTCCGTCGAGACCCTCCACTCCACTACCTCCTGTATCAACTGCCTGAAACAGACAGTGATGTCGAGCACTTCTCTTCTCGCTATAGTGCAGAAGGTGGGCTCGTCTCCTGTGTTGAGAATCTTCAGATCCGTAGATGCTAGGAACTCCAACACTTTTCTCTCTCTTTCGTTGGTGTCCGAGCTTCCCCACACGGTGTGATGCGCGTTAGCATCACATCCCATGATCAGGGGAAGCCGTTTCTCCTGGCAGTATTCTGCCAGTTTTATCACCGGTGCAGGCGGCACCGCCTTCCCCTCGTCATGAGAGAAGTAAGCCGAGCAAATAACCATTTTCTTCCTGTCACCGGAGTCATCAGTGAAATTCATTTCTACAGCCGCAACGTCCCTGGAACACAGGTGAGGTATTAGCTGGGCTTCCATACCCTTGACGGCTACGCAGGCCCTGGGCCGATCCACTGATGGGGTCCTAAAGAGCCTACCGCAGGCCGCCAAGCCCCTGATGCAACCCCGGATTATCCAGGGTTCTTGCATCAGTGATATGCATGTTTGCCTCCCAGCTTGTTGCCTGGCCAGAACAGCCGAGGACCCTTTGCTGTGATGCAGATTAATCTGGGTGAAGACCACCCCTCTCGATCTCGCCATTTAATTACAAGACCGTTTTAGGGGGTTCCTCCTTATCTCCCCTCACCCCTCCCCTGGGCCCCACTTACCCGAAAGACAATCCTGTCGAGCCCAAAGAATGGTTTGAAGGATCAATTTGAGGACACTGGACTCCGGGACACCGAGGACCAGGTTCCCACCCTCCCTGGTAGCCCCTACCCCCTCCGCGAACACTTTCCAGCTCCCGGTGACAAGACCTGGGTTCTGCTTCTCCAGCCGCCTCAGGACCGTGGTCGCGCCCTTGGGAGGTCCCGGGATCCAAACCACCGCCCTGTGCTGCTTTTGAAGCGCGTCCATGCCCATCACCCTGAGCTTGGCGCCCTCCCACGGAATGATGCCGCCGATCCGCCCCACGAACCAACCCAGCGACGCCTCATCCGCGCATTTTACTACCGCCACACCGCTCCTTAAAGAGGTGCTGTGGAATCTGGGCACCGGACCCTCTTGGATCCCGTCGATCTCTTTCGAGACCGCACCCCTCAACAAAGTCAACTGCTCTGCAGTGATTTGTGCCTCGGGGTAGCCCTCCGCCACAATCACCCTCGCCAGAGGGTCAGCAGCGTCCGAATAGGCATGGTGCCCATCGTGAGCCCTTTGCCTCTTCAGCGGACGGCCGCCCGATAGAGGGATTTCATTGGAGCCCTTCCGACGTTTACCTTCGGTGTGCCCCTTCACCACTTCCACCGGCGTACGGCGTAAGGGGGAGCCACGGGAAAAGAGCGAGCCCTTTCCAGAGCCCCTGCTCTTATCCGCTTCGCCCTTCTTCTTTCGGCCCCGCACCGGTTCTTCTTCACTGGAGGTGAAGCCTCCTGCCGCGCAGCCGGGCCGGCTTCACTTCCGGAGCCCTTAAGGGTCCCGTCCGTCACCACCGTCCCAGCTCCTTCCCTCGGAGACCCGTCACGCGAGCCCTCCCGATCTCCCACTTTGTCCTCTGTGTTTGAAATAAGACAGTCCATAGTGGTCCCACGAGTAGCTAGGGAATTACACGGTCCGCCCACGCAGAGCCCCGCATGCGTGGGTAAGGCTGGATACTCTGAGGTTTCGCCCGGTTCCGCAGAGGCATCGTTCGCGACACTGCTCCCCCAGTGACATGCAGCCATCGCTACGATGGCTTACAACTTGGCTTGGGGAGCTGGTCCGCGGCAACGGTCTTCCCTTATCCTCTACAGGGTTTTACTTCCGTTGGGCCAGGTTATAACCGCCACTACCCAGCAGCACTGAGTCCCCTCAAAGAACTCACACCTACTGGGCGTCCTCCTATCCGCCACCTTGGAGACGCGCCCGGTGGGTAGCTCAACCCCCGGGAATATATCAATATACGTAATATAATTTTTTAACCGGAAGCAAAATAATGTGTCCTTTCCAAAATATTTAATAAGTACGTTTACGCGATCTCATTACGCGTACTCATATTGAATATTTTGGAAAGGACACATCATTTTGCTTCCGATTAAAAATTTATACTACGTATATTGATATACATTGTACAATAGATTACAATAAAACTATTTTTAATCTCCAAAAATTGTTCTTTCAGGTTTTTTGGGGGGGGTGCCACCCCTATCTCGGTATTTTCAAATGGAAAGAGTATATTTTACTTGAATTCTGTAAAATTATGTCAAATTAAAGTATAAAATATCTCGTGAATTATTCAATTTTTGGCCATCCTACCCCTATAATTTTTTATGACGAATATTGCAAGGAATCGGTTTATATAAAAAAATTAGGGTAGTTCCATTTAAAAGAATAAAAATGACCTTCAAATCTCCGAAGCAGCTCCCAAGATCAAATTAATATCCCTTTCTTTTTTTCCCCTCCAAACTCTACAACTTTTATTTGAAACAGTTTTTACGAAAACGCCATGTTTTCGAGTTATTACGGTGCGAGGGTTAAAGTGGGATATCCTGTATATACACTAAAAAAAAAATATACTAAAAAAAAAATATACTAAAAAAAAAGAAAATTTCTTTAATTTTAGTAAATCGTTAGTTTGCATACAACTGTGAACGCATTTTTTTAAATAAGAAAATACATGTATTTATTTGAAGAACATAATTCCATTATAAAGGAAATTATTTATTAATTATAACAGGTATTTTGTATAATACAATAAATGATTATTGAAATATAATTTTTATTTTTTACTAATTAGTAATTTTCCAATCATATTTATTTATTTCGAGAAAATGCTTTTTTTTATTCAATAAAAAAATTATTAATTGTAAGAATTATTTTGTACATTATAGTCAATATTTATTGAAATATAAATCTTATTTTTTATAAATTAGTGATTTTATAATAATATTGATGAAATTGTCTATCCCTACACTTCGGGCTCCCTACCAGTCTAGGCTTCCTCACTGTACCTAGATAATCTTAACACTATCTCTTCCCCTTCCTCGGGCCAGCAGATTCAATCTCACTTCTGAAAACCTGTAGGCGTCGAAAAACCAAGGAGCCGACCAGGTTTTGAACTCGGGATCCCTCATACCACAACCTAGCACTTAGTTACCTGCCCCATGACAGCTCCACTACTCTTCTATTTTTTCCGACCGTCTATCAAATATCTAAACAAGCTTTACTAGACTTTATACTCTTATATACAATATAGTTATTATGTACTGAATTCCTTTTATTTTTTACTACTTACTGATTTTGAACATAAAAATGAGAAAATGTTAACTTAAATTTTGAACAGAAAAAGTAGTTTTATCTCTTAATAATTATTGCTTTTGATTTATTTGATTTGATATTGCTTTGATTGATTTATTTTTTTAAATCTATCAAAGATTTACAAGACTATTTCAATCACAAGTAATAATGACTAACCGCTTATTGAGCTACTTTTTCTACTGAATGCAGTCATTAAAATTCTTGCGAAACAACATACAGAAAAACATTTAAACAAAAAAAAAACTAGTAAAAAAATGCGTTTAAAAAATTTAAAAACTTATTTGTTCCAAATAAAATATTCTTTCTCTTGTTATTAAATATATTAACTTTATTCCAGTATATGTTTCCTCAAATGTAATAAATTGTACTGAGAAAATATTTTTTTTTTATAAGTGCACTATTCATTATTTTTTAAAGTTTAGAAACATAAATTTAAACAAATATTTATTAAAATACTGTTTTTAAAATTAAAAAATTCGGATTCAGTATTTTAAAAATTTATTTACTACATTTCAACAACTATTGTACTGTAATATACTAAACCTGAATTTGATTTAAGTAAATTTTTCAACAAAAAATAATTTTCTAATTTTAATGCATTATTTACTATAGTCTAATTGAGAAGTTTTATATTATAAACATTATTTATTTAAATTAAGTACACATCTAATTTTAGTAAATATATTTACTAAAATTTAGAAAATTTTTTTTCACTTTTTACTTAAGTTACTTAATATTTTGCCTTGTGTTATTTTTTCTTTGAATAGAATTCATTTCTTAAATATTTTATGAGCAAAAAAATTTTTGGTAATTGTTCACATTAGGTTATATCACTGATACTGACTTACCTCACTGATTCTTCTACCGCTAAGATATATTGTAGAGGAGGTTTTTTTTAGTAAATTCCCGCAAGGACTTACAATTAGTAAATCGGCACTGATTGCAGAGATATAACAAAATAAAAATAAATTAAAATTTTAATGCTTTTTTCTACGTTAGCTACATAAGCTGATATTAGAAACAATGAAGTTTATGCAGTATTAATCTGTTTGTCGTCTTCTAACGGAAAGTCTTTGTTTATAACCACAATGCTGCAATCACCGTATAAGCGATGGATGTAACAAACTTAATTTTGTCAGTTTTATGCTTTTTCCTAGATATACAGTACATGTGCTTATACATTTTTTAATCACCGTGTAGGTGAGGAAGAGGCGAGTTTCTTTCCCTATAATTCCTACTCCGAAAGGACTATCGTAACCTAATTCAACTCATCTCCGAAGGGTTGAAGGAGGTGAAGTATTACTCGGGATATAGTATAACTGATAATAATAAATAATATACACACATACCAAGAAATAGATCTAAGGATCTACACGTAACACAGTGATTTGACATTTGAATAAATGTTAAATCTCCCTATGATTAAAGATTCATTCATACTTCAGTTGGGTGTGATTAGGTTAGTCCTTTCGGAGTAGCAATGTAGGAACTCTATACCTAGAAGCAAGCATAAATTATCAAAACTATAAAAAATTAATGTTATATCTCTGCAACCAGTCGTCTCCTATAAAATTCTTGCGGAAATTTACTTAGAAAAACTTTCTGTAAACTTCTAAACAAAACTTAATGCAAAAAATTACCAATTTTTGAAATACATCTTTTATTCAAATTTTAATTCAATTATTTATGTAGGAATTTATTTAAAAAAAAAATTTTATGTTCTTAATCCTTTCACTGCGTACGACGTACATCTTCGAAGAGTACCTTCTCAATTGCATATGCCATACATACAGAGTGTTCTAAAAGTATGTAAACGGTCGAATATCTCATCAGGGAAGTACTTTCGCTGAAAACAGTAAATGGGAAAGTTGTATGGTTTCAATAGAGTTATCAGATAAGCGGATTCGATTTTGGGCCCAAGCCCCATGTTGGGCCCTATGGAACCCGAACCCAAAATTGAATTTGCTTATCTGATAGCTCTATTGAAATCCTAAAACTTTCTCATTTACTGTTTTCAGCGAAAGTACTTCTCTGACGGGATATTCGACCGTTTCCATACTTTTAGAATACCTTGTATATGTATAGAAAAGGGTTATAGAAAACTATAGTTATAGAAAACTATTCTTTATTTGCGGATACCGTATATGTATAACGGCGATATTGCTACAAATTGCTAAAGTCAACATTTGTATTAATGAATCTAGTGCCAAAAGTTACATCACTCGATGCTGTTACACTTATTAAGTAAATACTTTTTAATCTGACAATCAGTCGCAATCAAATATCGTGCCGCACATAGCGAGTACTTTTTAATTGAAACGCGCTACAGTGAAAGGGTTAATATACATTTACATAACTGTTACATTATATATATAAATATATATATATAATATTATATATTATAATTGAGAATATATGAAATTTTATCTATTATTATTATTGAATACAATCTAATCTAACCTTACTTATTAGTGCCGAGTTCTAATGAATCTTCGCACATTGCAACCCTTCGAGGAAGTTCTGGAAGACCTTGGGCAAGTGTTAAAAATGAATGGAGCTAAGAGAATGTTTACTGTCTCAGGACAAGAGGTTAGTTATTATTAAACACATATTTTATTAAATATTTGTAGAATAATAAAACCTATAAATAAGTATATAAAATATATTAAATTCTAATTTAATAATGTATAATATCAAATTTATAATATATAAAACAATAATGATATTTTACAATTAATGTTGAAAAAATTCTGAAAAGTGCATGATTTAAATATACAAAAGAAAAAAAATGTGTAATATGTATGTAAATTTGATATATCGATACATACTTATAATATACTTATAATATATAGTCTATAAATATGCATAGCGTGCAACGAGGCTTACGTACGTAAGATAAAACTTGAAACGTGACGATAATGGGGGACGTTAGTCATCGTTCAAAATCATATGGAACAAGGTTACCACTTATATGTGCCATAAGCATTCCACCTATGAAAGAAATGTTTATTCATTCACATTCTATTAAATTTTATCACATAAAATTATCGACATTTAAATATACAGGATGTTTTATTTTAATCTAGCCAGGCGAATATTTCAAACGCTGTTAAGTTTAGAGAAAAATGTTTCAAACAAAAGTTGTAGGGTTCGGAGGGGGACACAAGATGGTGGGCTTGAGTTTTTGATGAAGGTAAAATTGAAGGTCATATAAAGGTCAACTTTGATTTTTAAATGAAACACCCTATTTTTGATTCCAAAATCTAATAGCTGGTGTCAAGAGCTTTTCAAAACACTATAATGAAGTTAATTTTCATCAAGTACTTTTTGAGTTATGAGGCTTGTAAATTATAGTATTTTGACATAAAATACAAAATATTTTGTAAAACATTCAATTTTTGGGAATCTTACCTTAATACTTTTATGCATAAAATAATGAGACGAATTAATTGGTATAAAAAAAACACATTGGTTTTAAAAAAAGTATGCAGTTGCATGTTGCAAATTACATTTTTTTTCTTAAAAGCAACTATGTGTTTTCTTTATACCAATTGATTTATCTCATTATTTTATGCATAAAAGTATTAAGGTAAGATTCCCAAAAATTGAATGTTTTACAAGATATTTTGTATTTTATGTCAAAATACTGTAATTTACAAGCCTCATAACTCGAAAAGTACTTAATAAAAAATAACTTTATTATAATGTTTTGAAAAGCTCTTGACACCAGCTATTAGATTTTGGAATCAAAAATAGGGTGTTCCATTTAACAAAACAAAGTTGACCTTCATATGACCTTCAATTTTACCTTCATCAAAAACTCAAGCCCACCATCTTGTGTCCCCCTCCAAACCCTACAACTTTTGTCTGAAACATTTTTCTCTAAACTCAACAGCGTTTGAAATATTTGCCTGGCTAGATTAAAATAAAAAATCCTGTATACAGGGTGTCTCATTTTAAAAACCCCACGTAAATAACTTTTCAGAGAGACATTTTCAAGAAAAATGATTTAGACCAAAGTTGTTGGGTTTGAAGGGGGACATCCGATGATGACATTGGTTTAACCTAGGGTACATGCCAAGGTCATATGGAGGTCAACTTTGTTTTTTTAAATAGAACACTCTATTTTTGATTTCAAAATCTAATAGCTAGTGTCAAGAGCTTTTCAAAACACTATAATAAAGTTATTTTTCATTAAGTACTTTTCGAGTTATGAGGCTTGAAAGTTACAGCATTTTGACATAAAATACAAAATATCTTGTAAAACATTCAATTTTCGGGAATCTTACCTTAATACTTTTATGCACAAAATAATGAGACAAATAAAAATAAAGAAAACACATTGGTTTTAAAAAAAAGTATGCAGTTGCATGTTGCAAATTACATATTTTTTCTTAAAAGCAACTATGTGTTTTCTTTATACCAATTGATTATACCCTGTATATACCGGGTGTTTCAGATCACTCGTATACCCCATTTAAAAACGAGGGAAGTGGTTATTTAAAAAAATGCCATATGCGATTGACCTTGAATGGCGTCATGAAGGTCATGTCAAGGTCGACTTAGATTTTTAAATGGGAACCCTTACTTTTTATTTCATATGCTTGTAGCTGACGTCAAGGCGTTTTCGAAACACTGGTTACAAATCCTTTTTAGTTGAGACCTTCCTGAGTTATGAGACTTCAAAATTTAAGTACCGCCGGCGTTAGCATTATCCAAGATGTACCGCGTGGAAGTCGCACGGTCGGATTTACATGGACAAGGGGACTCACTTTCATCAAACTCTCCGAAGAGTATATATATATATACATATAATGTATAAAATAATACTATATACCGGTTGGCTCGAGTTCACATCACTGCCTACATGTGTTCTTGATTATAATAAATCAATGGGCGCTGCCGATAAAATGGATATGATAATAAGTACAGTTAACAAGAAAAAGTCTCAAATTTACAAGTACAAAAAAGAAATATTTTTTTTACTTATTAAATATTTCAATATGAAATGCATATTGCTTGTATAAATATAAAACCAAAACAAAGTTGTCCATTGGCAAATTTCATGTACAATTAATTAAAGAAATTCTTAGAAAGTACTATTAACCAAAAAACGTTACATGTATTACTAGTACCGATAATATATAATAGTCCTCTTCATCTTACCTAGTTTTGAATTATATCATACTAAATTTTACTACTAAATTAATTTTCATTAATTTGTAATTATTTAAATCAGTGCTCGGAATTACTTCAGCTTTTCAGCCGATTCTCGCGGTACATGCCTCCTTTCCTCTCCTTACCGCGTGCGCCTCAGCCACTAGAGCCAGCGGCGCTATCTGATTAATCCACTATCCATTTAAAAAAAAAAACGCGTCAGCAGTAGTATCATGGGTGACGTGGGAATCTATTGAAATATTTCCACATAATAAATTTAAAAACAAAAAAATATTTTTAATAAATTTCTTTAACTTTGAATGATCAAGGAAGAAGAACCCAACATTAATCGGATAGCGCCGCTCCTAACGCTCGGCGGCGCTAGCCCTAGCGGCTGCGGCGTGTGTGGCAAGAAGAAGAAAGAAGGCGTATGCCGCGAGAATCGTCTAAAAAGCTAAAGTAATTCCGAGTACTGATTTAAATTAATAAACTGCGTGTATTATAAAAATTATTTTAATATTTTTCTTTTATTTTTTGCTAGTAAATAGGGATTTTAAAACAAATTAATAATAACATAACATAATATATTGCAATTAATAATAACATAACATAAAATTATTAGTAAGACGTCAGCAATTGCCACGCCGTAGCGCTCTTGCGGTTCATACTCTCGGCTATTAGAACGCAACTCATGGCTAACGTCCACCAAATACGTCCGTACTGAAAAGATTAATAACCTGATTGGTCAACTTTAAACGCTATTTAAAAACTGTTGCAATCTCAACAATTTGGCATTAAGATTTTCATCTCCAAATGATCTCAGAAATCTGTTATAAATGGGTGTTACAATAGGTTTGGAACACTCTATAAGTTATTCTATATGTTACCATCAAAACCCAAAGGATTGGCAATTCTAAGATTGCCTAGGCAAAGTTAAAATTGTCAAGAACGTTTTATACAATGTTCGAAATAAAACTTTATTTTAGCCTTTGCAAGGAAATAATTTAGACAACCTTAAGATTGCCTAAAGCGATTTAAACAATGTCCGAATATTAATATTCCAGTTCATACATGACCTAGGCAATCTTAAGTTTACCTGATTGAGCTAAGCAATGTTAATTTCGACTGAGCTAAGCAATATTAATTTTGACTTTCTGGGATATAGGAAGCATTATGAAATGGATGTGACAATGTGAACAAATACGAGAGTTTATAATGAAACAGTTTATTAACAATTTGAAAAGGAGAAGTTTAACCGTCAGTTCTTTTTTTCAGATGTTTTTGTTTCTTATGACATACTTCACAAAGTGCTAAATAGCAATTTATATAGCCTCTTACCATATTTGCATACATTTTTCTTAATTCAGATATCATTCTGTCTCTAACCTTCGGGGAGCCTCTCTCCCGCTCACGCATTCAATTTACCATAATTTAAATAAACAAATCTACTAAAAATATGTTCTATTAAATGTACATGGTGTCAGAAAATCACATACAATAATAAATTCAATGATATATTCAATAATAAATTCAATAAAGGAGGGTACAACTTTTAAGGGATTTCGTGACTGCTTGGGGATCCTTTTATTTCTACATTTTCTTATGTATTTTTCTTCGTAGAAACCGAAAATTATCATTATAATAACGCCATACTCAAGGAAAAATGGGTACATTGAAATAAAACGAATAAAATCCTTATTTGCATCGTTACAAAATCGCTGTCAATTATGATTCAATAATTTAAAAATTAATTCAAAATTGCATCAAACGCCAAATGCAAGTAATTTTGCATCGCAAAACGTTAATTAGATTACATTTTTCATTATAACATTTGTTATAAAACAAATTAAAAATTTTACGAAAAACACACATGAAAACTTCAAACTACGATAATACATCAATTATTGCTTTCCAACTAATCTTCTTTGCGAATCATTTTGTATTTCTAGATTCGATTCATATCGAATATAAATATTGATAATTGGTAGCAAATTAAAAATTGTCTTATTTGAAAAATTATTAAATAACGAGATGCTCTCCTTTTTTTCATTCGGATTTGAGACCGACAATGATGAAGTTATATCTCCTATTTACATATTTACATATACATATACATATTTACATTTATACGCGCGTGCGTGTGTGTGTATGTGTGTGTGCGTGTGTGTGTGTGTGTGTAAATATGTATAGTTTAGATAATAATAAATTAATAAAAACAAGCTACAGAGCCCAAGCTGGATTTACGTGCTTAGTTTATTTACATCTTATAACAACCATTGTTTTTTTGATCAATTATAACAAATTATAAGGATCTAAACGTTTCGACCATTTGGTTGTGGTCATCTTCAGTAGTTACATTAATTATAAAATTCGGAGCATATTACACACAATAAATCTTCTTACATTCGTTACTTTTAAAACTAAAATTCGGAATATATTACAATAATCTTTTTAAATTCGTTACTTTTAAAATTGTTTAGATGGAAAACATCTCTTGAAAGTCATGTCCCTTCTAATAAACAGCAATCCTTAAATTATCAGGAAGGAAAACGATGTCGTGTTTTACATTATTAACATACGCGATGTACCTTTTAGACTTGAGACATTGTGGTTGATTGCAATTATTCTCAATGCATAGCAGTAACATCATGTTGTGTTTTCGTGTATTTAACTTTCTTATTTTAAATTACTAAAAACTAAAACCAGTGTACAGAGTCAGTTTGCTTTAAATGAAATTTGGTTGTCCGTATCGTTTGAGTGGACATGGCAAACTGTAGATCTTACTTTAGATCTTTATAATTTGTTATAATTGATCAAAAAAACAATGGTTGTTATAAGATGTAAATAAACTTAGCACGTAAATCCAGCTTGGGCTCTGTAGCTTGTTTTCATTAATTTATTTGAATAATTTAAGCCAAAATTATAATTTTTAAGTTAGATAATAATATTAAAAACATATATGAAGATCAAGAGTCATCGGATGGTCCCCTGTTCGACAATTTTACCAAAAATAGCTTTATGATTGGGTTCACATGTATATACCACTATATTTCTGCAAAGTTTCAGATTTTTTGGAATTGTCAGATTGTCAAACTTGTTAGCTATCTTCTTTGTTAGATACTTTCATATTTGATTTCCTCAGTATCCTATTTTCTTGGTATTCAATTTCGAGTAAAAAATTGCTTTATTCATTTTGTTATTAGGTCAGAAGTTTCTCGCAGTTAAGGAACGAATTCGCGGATGTGGATACATTTTATTTAGGTACTGGATCAGCTCTTAGTATAGCTGGTGGTGCTACAACATCCCCAGTACGAAGATCAAGATCACGTGGTCCATCCACTGTAGTGGAAGAAGTTAGTCGACAAAGAAGGGCTCGCAGTAAAAGCAGACCTCGAGCCTTGTATGCACCAGACTCCGAAATTGTTCGAGTAAACGGTAAAAAATACTTAACATATTGTTGTGTTCGAGTATTAAAATTGACAGCCTGAGATCGCCCGAACAATATTTATCAAAACACGCACAAAGAACTGAACACTTTAATAGTCAAACACAATTTAATAGTCAAACATTTTAATTGTTAAACACTGAATAACACAAACGTAACGAGGAAAAAAATACAATATGTCGGAGCTATCAAATACGCGTCCGCACAACCTGACAGCTAGCATAATTCTGACAGTAAACATTAGTTAGTTTCTATGGTAATATTAACACATGACATTTAATTTATTGCAACTCTTTTACAAACTAACAAATAGTTTGCTAATCAATTTTGCCATAACAACGCGGCAAAGATAAACGGCTTGTAATTCAGGGTACACAACAATATAATCAATCTTCATGTGTTTTTATAGAACTTCTTTATTAGTCGCCGATATTTGTTAACTATTTAACTCTTCTGTACTTTACCTAGAATATGTATTTAATAAGCGTATTTGTTTATAACATCAAATATATTTTTTTTACATATTTTCTTATAGTTTAATTTTTTAGATTATTAAACTAATAAATAAATCATATTTTTGATAGATTATAGTGTTGTGGAAGTGTTACGCGATGAACCAGCTAGGGTGACGATTAGAGGACTTAGACGGTCATTTTATCCTCCTACCCATTTACCACCGATCGACAATTTGCCGCCAGAGAAAAAACTGCAGCTCGAATGGGTCTATGGTTATCGGGGAACCGATACTCGTAGAAATCTTTGGGTTTTACCCAGTGGCGAATTGTTATACTATGTTGCGGCCGTAGCCATTCTTTTTGATCGAGAAGAGAACGCACAACGGCACTACATCGGTCATACAGAAGACATTACATGCATGGAAGTAAGTATTTATTCTGTAGTATAAAATTAAAAGTAAATTGGGAATTAAATCTCAAGAGGATTTTTGTTTCTAGCTAAAAATATGTGTAATGGTAGTTAGATAACGTGTAAGAAATAAAGTATAAAGAGCAAAAGGAGAGAGGTGAGAATGCGGAATATATGTGCAAAAGAGAGAAAGAGAGAGAGAGAGAGAGAGAGAGAGAGAGAGGGGGTGGGATAATTAAAAAAAAAAAAAACAGAAATAATGCTAGGAAAGAGACTACTTGCGAGGCAAGTAAAAGGAAGTAAAGTAGATAAGTGTATATACATATCTGACGAGTAGCATATGTGTGAATATACAGAGTGTTTGATAATGTTCATGCCAACGCTCGTGTGCGAGTAGAGTGCGGTAAACTGGTCAGAAAAATCCTTTGCCTTTTGCAATTTTCGCAATAATAATTGAGATATTAATTAAAAAACATTGTCGCGAATAACAGCACATTGCGCGCGGCTAGTCGATTATACGATTTGGATGGGTCAGCGGCGGCAACGAAAAATAACAGCATAAGCAGCGATCGGGTGAAAACGGCACATAAAGCTGGATCACGCTCGCTCGCGTGTTATTCCTCTCGCTACGCGCGATCTCGTTCAGATTATACAGTCCAACGTCTAGCCGTGCGCAACGCATTATTCATTAATCTTTTTTAATTGATTTTTTAATTTCTATTATTATTGTGAGAAAACGGTAAAAGATTTTTCTATCAAGTTTACAGCACTCTACCCGTACACGAGCGTTGGCACAAACATTATCAAACACCCTGTGTTTGTAAAAACGTAAAAATATAAAATTATATAGATTGTAAATATTTAGTTTCGATTATAAAGTAGCTTATTACATAGTTCAGAATATTACACAACTTTTAAGCTAATTTTTACAAATTATATGTCAAGAAACCAGGAAACATCTTTAAAAAATAACTTGGAGCAAAAGAGAGGCCAGAACACGCGAAAGATGTCTTGGAATACATGTATGTACAGTACCGGACAAATGAATTCGGACATAGACGTTTTTCTGTTTGTTTGTTGTTATTGTGATGTTATGAAAGTTCCACTCTGTGGATTGTTTACTATTAGTCCGACACTAGCTTGCATAGAAGTTGTACCGAGATATCTGCATATTACAAAATGTAAAGTAAGTTTTATTTATATTTAACCAGATAAAAGTATTCAGATGTCTTATTTATATATGTAATTTATGATCTAAATCTTAAATATTTGTGAAATCTTTATTTTATAGTTTTATTTTATTCTGCCTAGGATGGTACGAAGACAAAGTTTACCAAAATATATAAAAGAATAAATTATAAAAACTTTAAATGATGGGGAATCCATATCTAAAGTATCACGACGCTTTGACATTTCAAAGCAAACTGTATACAGCATTAAAAAACAATTTCAATAACGGGACCATTTAAAGAATTTATCCAAGTCCAGTCGACTAAAAAAAATGACTATTAGGCAAGACAGAAAAATACGACAATCGCCAGTAGCTGATCTGCAAAGAACTGCGGTAGATATTCATAAAAGCATAGTCGAAACTGACAACTTAAATCTAAGTGTACGTACAGTACGACGTCGTTTAACATCTTTTGATTTGTGTGGAAGACATGGAGTGAAAAAAACCAGTAATTTCGAAAAAAATAGGTTAGCCCGACTTAAATTTGCTCGTGAACACCTTCATTGGTCAATAGCCGATTGGTCCAATGTCCTTTTTAGTGACGAAAGCAAGTTTAAATTATTTGGATCTGATGGAATCCAGTGGGTTCGTCGACAAAAAGGTCAAAGATTGGACATTCGGTACCAAATTCCAACGATAAAACATGGAGAAGGAAGCATTACGGTTTGGAGGTGCTTCTCTAGTTAGGGTGTTGGTCCTTTACGGCAAATAAAAGGTATTATGAATAAAGAACTATACATCGATATACTAGAAAAAAATATGTTACCACATATCACGTACCACATACAATGCAAATCATGAACAGTAATTGGACATTTCAACACGACAATGATTCAAAGCACACTTATCATGCACTTTTAGAGTCTATGCCTAAAAGGATGCAGGTAGTTATTAATTCCAAAGAATATTTGGACAAAATATTAAGTGACTTTGTTGTTTTGTATCGTTAAATTATATCAACATTTGTTTATTTTGTAATTTTCTTAATATTTAAGTTTTGTCCGAATGCTTTTGTCACTTACATTTTTGTTTATTATTTCAAAATATATATTTTATCATATCAATATGAAGAGGCTTTCCGAACATCGCTAGTTGTTAATGCAAAATTTTTAATGTTTTGTATAGAAACTTGATTCGTCTGCATTGAGACATTAAAATGTACACTGATTTCAGATTCGAGATACTGAAGTATACGAAAAATGCTTACATCGATCTCATTATTTATATATTTTATGTTAAAATTTGTTAAATTTATTAATGTAATTTATTTATCATCCTGTTCTCTCTATAAACTATGCTATAAACTATAAACTTAATTTAATGTTAATACATTGAATTATTTAAGTATATTAAGAAAAATCATTTGTTCGAATACATTTGTTCGGTACTGTATTTGTACAATTATAAAAGTAGGCATACCTACTCATTGAGTAAAAAGAAACAGGAGGGAGCATATACTAGCCAGGACTAGGTAAATCCGCGGACGGATGTACGTCATGGCAGCCATCTTGAGCGACCACTTTTTGAAAGTGAGAGGGAATGCTCGAGCATAGCGGCAAGCGGCATACCGTACGCCGTACGCATTAATATGCAGTGTATAGTCTTTTATGCAACAGTGTATGGAAATAAACGATCAAAATGGTATACTGTAGAGCTTGTGGCATAACAGCAGCAGCTCGAAATCATGGAATAACGTTTCATCGGTTAGTATTATCAACAATAATGAGATTTTTATTTTGGAGATTATAATCATATGTATAGTATTGTGAAATTGTAAATTCACAATAATTACTAAATAATTTTCACTCATAAACAGGTTTCCGAAAAATCCGGATCAAAGAAATGCATGGATAAATTTTTGTAAGGACGAAGGATTTAATATAAATTTAGATTTTAGATTTTAACATTGCTCTTATGAAAATACTGCACGAGTGCAATCCCAATAAAAAACGCCATTAAAATTTGGTATTGTTGTTGCATATTTTAGTTATTTTCTTTTAATTGTACATTATTTCTTAATTAAACATAACAAGTCATTCAATATTGGCGCTCTTGAGCGGCCATCTTGAGCGACCACTTTATATAGTCACTTCCGTCCGCACTTTTACGACCAAACGCTCCCTCCTGTTTCTTTTTACTCAATGTACCTACTACGAGAGTTCTAACTCCAGGGCTCCGAGAGGGGAGCGCAGATGGTGTGATGAGGGGAGTGAGGAACGTACGGAAGACCGATAATGTTACTAGACGAGGGGGGGGGGGGTGAGAGGAGAGGGAAAGGCGGTCATTTTGAAACCACATCCGGTTTCTTATCGCAATCCGGTCCATTTTAGAGCGTCTTGCAGTTAAACGCATCCGGTTGCATTATTTTCAGGGCGACGTAGACGTACACGTGCGTATTTTTTCAAGATTGTCAAGTAATGTGTCGTATTTTCAAGGTCACCGATTATTGCGTCTTACATTTACTTTTATTGCGCCGTGCTATTTTTAGCGCTTCTTGGAAATTGCGCGCTCTATTATTTTTTTAACGCTGTTATTTTTATGTTTAAAATTACGATTTACGTATAAATTTAACGTTTTTCTGTTTGCCGGGAATTAATCATTAATCACAGGCTGCTATCCCACGACTGTTTCACTGCTATTATAATTATTCCTATCTCCTATTGATACCTAATCAGCCTTACAGTCCTATATTATATTCCTACTTTTATTCAGTTGTTACGGAGATTAGTTAAGACAATCTCACTGTCGTGCCTGTCCTGTTTTTTATTCTTTTACATTTGCTGGAGATTGCTTGAGACTTGATTCAGCAATGACAGAAATGCAATAACAGTAAAAATTATATTTGTTATTTATGTTTAGTTGAAAATATTCTCCTGCAGTTCTTTTTTATTCTTTCAGATGCTCTCTGTGAGTTATGTATGTAAAATAATAAAATAATAATTTTTTAAAGATTAGATAACTGAAATATGACTGAAATTCTGCCTATTTTTCACTACTGAAACAATCTATCACATTATCTCAAGATTGTGCATTTGTATTAATATTTGAGAAGTGTTAGAGTTGCGTTTGATGCTGCTTTTAAAAGAGATCTCCATGTTGTGGAGATGTTTATTAATTGTTTATATTGCAAACAGCAATTAAGTTTGTTTTCCACCGTGTGCGGAAAGTCGCAAATGAACACAACTCCTCTTGTAATTATTGAATAAAGAAATTAAAGTCTTTTATTTTCAATGTAAAGTACTTTGGTACACAAGAAAAAGGAAAGAAAATAAAGAATAAACTTTCACTGTTTAGTTGATGCATACGATGTATACGTCAAGACTTAACGATATTATACTATACTAAAAACTATAAAATATAGTATAAAAACAAATGAATAATGGGAATGACTTAACAGAGTCATCTATGCCATTGACTGAACAGATAAGATATAATTGCTGAAATGATAACTAAATACTATTACAACAGTTTATGAACAGAACGTTTGGGAGATATTGTGTGTGTGAGACTGTTTTAATCATTGAAATATATACCATACTGGAACGAGCACGCCTTTGTTCTCGACCGGTCAGATGGAGATAGCTGTTCGGACCCGGATCTCTCTATCTAACCAACAGTCTCGGTCACGTGTTCACAGCTACTATTAGTCGAGAGTAGACGAGATAGAAAGAGAAATCCGGTACCGAGTCACTGCCTTGTCTGACCGTTTTGTCGAATGGAGAGGGTAGCCTGTGCGCCTTCCAGTATGGTATATATTTCAATGGTTTTAATGCACGCTGAAATCAATGTTATGTGATTGTTTTCAAAGCGTTTCTTGTAAAGTGTTTAAGTGGCGTTTGAGAATATAGTCTCAAACGTCTCAAATTATAGTTTTCTAATTGTAAGTGTTTGTAAAAGGTTAGGTGTTTGTAACGTGCTTTTAAACAGTGTAATCATCAATAAAACTCTATAAACAGTATAATCATCAATAAAACTTTTCATAAACAAATATAAACACAATCTCTCACTAACAATTTTCGCCAGGGAATACCAAATCGTGACTGATCTCGTGCACTAGCGTTTACAGCATATAAAAAGTACCAGGTGGATTTCTTCTCAGAAATGTATACCACGGATCGGTAGAATCAAAGTGTATCTCCAAAACAAAATTCTCACTACCCGACGGATACATCGCGTGAGCGGGAATATTACCAGGACCATCAAAGTGCTATGGACACGCACTTTGTAATCTGCGAACGGATAAATACCCATTTGATACGATGTAGTGATATCGGGATTATGCGTGCTGCGTGCGAAAGTTAACGACGAAACGGACGATCATGTATGGAACGCGTATTGAGCCAACGTTAGCACCTTAATGGTCGCTAAATAAAAATTCCACATTAGATGTGTCTTCGGCCATTTGCCCATAAACGGCGTAAATACTCGATTGAAGAAATTTTCGACGCTGCATTGCGGTAGACGCATCATATAAATAGTGTCCATGTTTAATGCACCCGGGGATAATCCTAGAATTCTTAAAACAGTGAAAAAACGTGACAACATCGACGCGTTGCTCGTTGACAGTTATTCCATCTTATCTTCCAAGTAGCCGTATTGTTGCAAAAACTTTATCGCTTCTTTTCTCTCACCGCTTCTTTTCACAGATCACCATATCAGCGGCAACGAGTATCAAGGACGAGTGCGCGTGATATCGCGATCTACGCGAAAATCCGTCGCGGTTGAACATTCGAGACCGATTGATCGGATGCTCCGTCCGATCGGATATCCGATGCTCTCGTCATTTTTTTACGTGTAAAATATCGATCCTCGCAAGCGCGATGCTCATGTTTCTTTCCTTGTTTGAAATCCTGTCTAAGATTGCAATATAATGTACGAGACAAAATAAACATATACAAAGTGTCAAATAAACATGACCTAAATATGACAAAATAATAATTTAAAAATATACATATAATAGTATATATTTAACTGAAGAAACATGTCATACACTTTCCTTATTTTTATCTTTATGTAATAAATACAAAATTAATTAATTAATCAATTAATTAACATATACATATACACGTATACTCAATACATAATTATCTTTATTTTGTATTTTATACAATAATGACTGAAATAATGAACATTTATTATTTCAGTCATTCTTAAAATATAAAATAAAAACAACTATATATGCAATGTGTGTGTATATGTATGTATTGATTAATTAATTAATTTATTTATTTATTAAACTGTAATTAAAGACTCCGGTGATAATATCCGATATAATAATCAAAGAGCAAAGGAGTCAACGTTAGATGTACGTTTCGAAAACATATATTATACAAAAATTTACATAAATAAACACAGACGTTTCTGCCTTTATTAGGTCTTCTTCAAAGTGTGAAACAAATTACAAAATAATATAAAATATAAAATTCATAATTCCTGATAAATCGTACGCATTTTATAACCAAATATTAAACCATTAAATAAAGAGCAGGAAAATTACAAAAATATAATTGAGATATCGTTAACCATCACAACTGATTATGCTGCACGCAATGTGAAAATATAGTTATTCTTCTTGAGAGTTAATATTCGCAAACATATATAAATTGTTGAAAGAGTAGAAAAGAGTCTGTCTTAGAATAGTAACAGAGTTATATAAAATTGGAATCCCGAGTCATCTTAAAACACTGAAATAAAATTAAAACCCGACATTGTAATCTACATAATATTAAATTAATATAAATATAAATATTATATAAATAAATATATATTAATATAAATATTAATATAAATAGCATAATAATACATACATGAAAAGTTCTCTGTATCTTGAGACAATTGAAAGAGCCGAAGATTTGTTTGAAGAGCGATAGTCAATGTATAAAACGATAGCGATCGAGTCGTGTAAAGTAAATTCCTCATAAAAAAACCTTTCCAAAAAATTGATTTTTTTTAAAAAGTTTTCCTCATAAAAAACCTTTTCAAAGAACTGTACTTTCAAAAATATATTATATTAAAAAAAAGTTTTTCTCACAAAAAACCTTTCCAAAAAAAGTTGTATATATCATAAAAAACTTTTCAAAAAAATTGTATTTCCAAAAATATATTATAAAAAAATCTTTTTAAAAAAATTATATATATTTATTATAAAAAACCTTTCCAAAAAAATTGTACTTTTAAAAAAAGTTGTATATATTAAATAAAAATTTGCTACATATTCTGTCTATAAAAGAGGTGATATCAGAAAATGACGCCAAGTTTAAATAAAGAACCTTTCAAAAAAAGTTGCATGTATATCTAATTATTTATTTAAAAATGATATTTATGTTTATATCTAGTTAATTCTTTTTAAGTATACTTTTTAAAATAATTGCATTTGTATCTAGTTATTTTTTTTATATCTGTATCTAGTTAAATAAAAAAATTTTTCAAATTTAATCAAAATAAAAAAATATTACAAAATTTCGCAAAAAACTTGGCGCTGCTATAAAATAGCCTTCATTGCTCTATAATATTTTAAGATGTATAATAATATTTTAAGGCTATTTTATAGCAGCGCCAAGTTTTTTGCGAAATTTTGTAATATTTTTTTATTTTGATTAAATTTGAAAAATTTTTTTATTTAACTAGATACAGATATAAAAAAAATAACTAGATACAAATGCAATTATTTTAAAAAGTATACTTAAAAAGAATTAACTAGATATAAACATAAATATCATTTTTAAATAAATAATTAGATATACATGCAACTTTTTTTGAAAGGTTCTTTATTTAAACTTGGCGTCATTTTCTGATATCACCTCTTTTATAGACAGAATATGTAGCAAATTTTTATTTAATATATACAACTTTTTTTAAAAGTACAATTTTTTTGGAAAGGTTTTTTATAATAAATATATATAATTTTTTTAAAAAGATTTTTTTATAATATATTTTTGGAAATACAATCTTTTTGAAAAGTTTTTTATGATATATACAACTTTTTTTGGAAAGGTTTTTTGTGAGAAAAACTTTTTTTAATATAATATATTTTTGAAAGTACAGTTCTTTGAAAAGGTTTTTTATGAGGAAAACTTTTAAAAAAAAAACAATTTTTTGGAAAGGTTTTTTTATGAGGAAAACTTTTTTTTAATATAACAAGGCGTGTACTTGGCGCCCTTTTTTTACCTTTTTTAAAAAAAAAGGTTTTTTTGTGAGATATCATTTCTTTTTTTTAGTAAAAATAATTTTAATAAATATGATTCTTTTTTTTTAGTAAAAATAATGGTAATAATATCCCACCATCACTCCCGTCATATTTTCAATACGACAATCCTCTTTTTGATTATAGAAATCTTAATTTATACAAACCTAATAATTTTTTTTTATATTTTACAACATGTTTTATAAGAAAATTATTAGTGATCATAAAAAGGGTATAAAAAACCATTTGTATTTCTAAGTTATTGCGTTTTTTCATATATAAAAACAGATTACTTTTGATCAAATTTCTGTAAGAATGACAAAAACATCTTTAGCACCTCTAGGCCATTGTCTTTTTTTAATTAGCGTATCGTCAGCTTCAATCCAAGTGTTAGACATTTCTTCTCTATAAACATTACATACCTGCCGATTCCACCAATGTGCACAAAGTACACTTTCTGTCCACTAACTACAGAATACTAACAAGGGAACGTTCACAAGTGTCCCCTCCCCCGATTTGATTTTCCTTGAAATATGTTGTAAAACATACAATTTGAGGAGACACGTATTTTTTTATAGCGGCCCTAACTCAAATTTAAGGGATCAAACACTCCTTTGAAAAAAAAACGATTTTTTTCTTTGTGTGTAACTATCGCCAAAACCGTAGGAGATAAAAAAATATTTCAAATAGAAGTTGTATGGCTTGTAATGGACTTTATAACTGTGTAGTTAAATTTTCAAAAAATGAAATTTTTTTTAATTTACTCCCACCCCTTGTTATTATTTTTTCCAATTTCAAAATTTTTGTAATGACAAAAGTTGTAGCATTTTTTACGCTGAATTCAACCATATATGATTTTATTATGTTTCGAAATCACATCTTTCAAAAATGAGTCATCAGTATCACATTATATGCGTCGCGCTGCATGACCGTTTATACCGCACTTGTGTTGTGCATAGTCGCAAAACAAATATAAAAATGACATGTTATTATATATTTGAGAAAGAAAAGTTAACTAAAATTGTTGCTAAAGCATCTCTTTCACATTACACTCTTATAGATAATCGCTGCATTTCGTGCGCAGCGCGTTGTTATATGCAAGTTAGCTATCAGCGCATATTACACTTTGAAGTTTTGCTTGCAGTGACCACGGGAAAATAATTTATGAAACGAAAACAGTGAATGAATCAATCTATTCAACATATATCTACCCTGACTCTACCTTCTTGGCCCGACTTGACTGAGAATGAAATAAAATATAAAATTCTGTACAGTTTACTCTTTTTCAATAATTTTAATATACTGTGATTCTACATGCTATTACATTCCACTAAATTACTACGATTTTTTTAAACTATGGTATATAAAATGTATATTATAAGTATAATTATAATATATATAAATAAGCTTATATATATATAAAAGCTTATTTATTGTATCAATATATTATAATTATACTTATAATATACATTTTATATTTCAAGATTTTATATACCATAGTTTAAAAAAATCGTAATAATTTAATAGAATGTAATAGTATGTAGAATATATCGCAGTATATTAAAATTATTGAAAAAGAGTATGTACAGAATTTTATTCATTGTCAGTCAAGTCGGGCCAAGAGAGTAGAGTCAGGGTGGATATATGTTGAATAGATTGATTCATTCACTGTTTTCGTTTCATAAATTATTTTCCCGTGGTCACTGCAAGCAAAACTTCAAAGTGTAATATGCGCTGATAGCTAACTTGTATATGACAACGCGCTGCATACGAAATGCAGCGATTATCTATAAGAGTGTAATGTGGAAGGGATGCTTTAGCAACAATTTTAGTTAACTTTTCTTCCTTAAATATATGATAACATGTCATTTTTATATTTATTTAACGACTATTGCGCAACACAAGTGCGGTATAAACAATGCGTCATGCAGCGCGACGCATATAATATGATACTGATGACTTATTTTTGAAAGATGCGATTTCGGAACATAATAAAATCATATATGGTTGAATTTAGCGTAAAAAATGCTCAACTTTTGTCATTACAAAAATTTTGAAATTCGAAAAAATAATACCAAGGGGTAAGAGTAAATTAAAAAAAATTACATTTTTGAAAATCCAACTACACAGTTATAAAGCCCATTACAAGCCATACAACTTCTACTTGAAACATTTTTTTATATCTCCTACGGTTTTGGCGATAGTTACACACAAAGAAAAAACTCGTTTTTTTCAAAAGGGTGTTTCACCCTTTAAATTTGAGTTAGGGCCGCTATAAAAAAATACGTGTCTTCTCAAATTGTATGTTTTACAACATATTTCAAGGAGAATCAAATCGGGAGGGGACACTTGTGAACGTTCCCTTTAAGAGTGTTGTCAGCATGTGTGTTGCTACACTTCTGCACTTCAAGACGAGAAAAATTTTTTTTATAAAGAATACTATTATTTTGATATACACTATCTCTATTCGTCTCCACAACACGTTACATATACATTTTACGACCGATATTAATTATATCAATGTGATTAGTGTCATCAAAGCTGCGAGCTGACAGGTCTGAGCGCCGCCATGTTGAAAAAGGACAGACATCTTTTAGAAAAAGAAAGGAAAGAAAAAAGACGCTCTTATGCGGGAATTGACATTTCACGGGATGTAGAAAAGGACAACCATGTCGCATTTTGATGCTTCTAGTTGACAAAGGAAAAACTTATATATTAGAGAAGGATGACGAACAGACGACGACGACCAAGACTTACATAGATTTCGGCATATTTCGACTTTGGCAAACTTTGGCAAACTTTGGCAATTAATATAGTTTTTTAGAAAGCATGTACAAAAAAAGTAAAGATACTTTTATTATGTAAATCGCATGTGCTCTATCGATTGAGCCTATTATAAATTCGATCGGTCCACGCATTATTGAGATATGAAAATCTCGACTCCTATCAGCTCATGTGCTCGCGTAAAGATACACGGTCGGTCTTGCGCTGCGCGTGAACTTGGCGCGAGACACTACCGTGTCTCTTGATAAATAAATGCAAATGCCAACGTAAGCGCGCGCCGCGCGGCTTCTCAGCGCCATCAGCGCACCTAACGTCAGAAATCGGAACATGGACATTTTAGCTGGACATTTTTATCGTACTATTTTAGACATTTCGACTTTGGACTATTATAACTTTTTTTCTACAGCACCTACAGTAAAAACAAGCATACTTTTCTTATGTAATTTGGGTATGCGCTATCGATTGAGCCTAACAACAACTCAATCGGCCCAGCCGTTATTGAGATCCGATAATCTCGGCTCGTCTCAACTTTCGGGCTCGCGTAAAGATACACGGTCGGTCTTGCGCTGCGCGTGAACTTGGCGCGAGACACTACCGTGTCTCTTGATTGTCGAAGAGCGAAATGGAAAAGATGAGGAAGGGGAAAAAGGAATATTAGGAGTAGAGATCAGGAGGAGACGGAAAGAAGAATTATAACTGAGGAAACATATTTAAAACAGGTGTTACGTCCTGAGTTGGAGAGGTCAGGAGGATAGTAATAGTTGCGTATCGCCGGTCAGCTTTCAAGGGTCTGACCCAGTGGCCCGAACGGTTTGTTTATTTGGATCTGAAAACGGGTCAACGACTGAAGGTCGCTCTTACTCCGTTATTCAGTATCGCCGTTCGGATGGTTCCCTTTTTGGTCTGAGATAGAGATCTCAATTACCAGGGATAGAACCAGTGCAAACCCTTAAAGGAAGGATAAAAACGAGGTGTCGGTAGTAATTAAAATGAAAGTTTCAATATAAGATTTAAATTACATTTAATCGAAAAGAACATAATTTCAAAGTTAATGGATACATGAGGTAATGAGACTATAAATACTAATCTGGTAATTTAATCAGGTTTATCATATTAATTAATTTTTTAAACTTATAAAAATCGAAACTTATACAAATTCTGGATATGTAACTTATAATTAATATTAACAAATTGATAAGTAAAGTTACTACTACAAGTATGAGTGTTATGTGTGTATGTGTGTGTTACTCTTCGTGAGGACTAAAGAAATTTACATGGTACTGATATTCTAGAGAAAGCGGGGAAAGGGGGAGGTGAAGTGGAATATCTTATAGGTGAATTGGGGCGAGTGGGTAACAAATGAAAGTCTGGAGGGAGGAGTTCGTCACCGATGTGAACTTGGCGCCCAACTTTATTTAAAAAAAAAATCACTAATCTAGTTCGTTTGTACTTCGTTTGTACTTGTTTGTACCGCTTCTTATTTCGTTTGTACCTCAAAGGGTAAAAAAATACAAGGGGGTGAAAAAATGGCCAGCGCCCGATTACAAGATTTTTAAATTTCGTTTATGCCATTCGAAAGAGAATCGTTTGTACCCGTTTGTACCTCTTTTGATTTTGTTTGTACCTCAAAGGGTTCGAAGATACAGCGTTTTTCAGTTTCAGCCTAACCCTTCTATAGGGAACTTAGCCATTTTACAAGATATCGAGAAACGGCCAACGGCATTCGAAAGAGAATCGTTTGTACCCGTTTGTACCTCTTTTGTTTTTGTTTGTACCTCAAAGGGTTCGAAGATACAGCGTTTTTCAGTTTCAGCCTAACCCTTCTATAGGGAACTTAGCCATTTTACAAGATATCGAGAAACGACCAACGGCATTCGAAAGAGAATCGTTTGTATTCGTTTGTACCACTTTTGTTTTCGTTTGTACCTCAAAGGGTTCGAAGATACAGCGTTCTTCAGTTTCAGCCTAACCCTTTTATAGGGAACTTAGCCATTTTACAAGATATCGAGAAACGACCAACGACATTCGAAAGAGAATCGTTTGTATTCGTTTGTACCACTTTTGTTTTTGTTTGTACCTCAAAGGGTTCGAAGATACAGCGTTCTTCAGTTTCAGCCTAACTCTTTTATAGGGAACTTAGCCATTTTACAAGATATCGAGAAACGACCAACGGCATTCGAAAGAGAATCGTTTGTATTCGTTTGTACCACTTTTGTTTTCGTTTGTATCTCAAAGGGTTCGAAGATACAGCGTTCTTCAGTTTCAGCCTAACCCTTTTATAGGGAACTTAGCCATTTTACAAGATATCGAGAAACGGCCAACGGCATTTAAAAGAGAATCGTTTGTATCCGTTTGTACCTTTTTTGTTTTCATTTGTACCTCAAAGGGTTCGGAGATACAGCGTTTTTCAGTTTTAACATAAACAAGCGGTTATTAGTGCCTTCACGCTTAAAGTTAACTGCGTTTCAAATTTTTTATAACACGTAATCAATTTCTTTGTGTGAAATCAACTTAAAATTAACTTAAAATAATATTTTGAATATTGATCGTTTACTTTAAATATTGTATTACGTTACTGTGTTATACTATAAATAAAGATGAATATAATAGTGGAATAATTTTAATTATTGATACACTTAGGATGAAAATACTTAGAAATTAATGAAAAATGTTTTATGTCTAGATTAACGAAACCTGTTAAATAAATTTTTGGACTTATAATATTTTTTAATGTTAACATTTTATGTATAAAATATTAAATTTTTTTTTCATTTTTTATGGAATTAAAAAGAATTTTTAAAAACTTTTAATATGTTTTTCTAAACTAATAATGAATATTTATAAGAAAATATTAGAGTAATGAAATAAACGCAAACGAAAGTAAAATTACTGTTAACACGAAGATAAAATAAATTATTTCAATGTTTTATGAAAAGTAATAGAGATATTTTTTTTTTGCAGAAGCATTCGGGATGATGCTGTTAATGAAGTTTTATTTTTATTTAAATCGTCATATGTCTCCCAATTTCCCGTTACTCGACGGCAGTGAGCTATGTAATGCCCAATGTCATTTTTATTAGTGCCACCAATATATTCGATTGCTGCTACTAATTTATATGTGCATTTGCAGAACTGTATGTCTAATAGTATCTCAGACAGAGTAAGCGTACCGGACCAATCGATATATCCAAGTCTGCAAGCAAGATCAGTCCATTGCAGACATTCAAGGTCTACAAAGAGATGCGGCCCTGTTGTAAAATTTGTAATTAAATTTTCATTGCCACATCTTTTACATTTTTTATTTATGTCTTCGATTCTTTGATTAATCGCTATTTGCAAACCGCGCATACTATTTTCATATATCGGTTTAGGGTTCATTTCTAATACCTTGATACTTTTGTGATCCATCCATTTACATGTTGAGCATTCTTGAGACACATTATACGAGAATGAATTTTCCATTAAATATTTGTCTATTAACTGACTTACGTTACACGCACAATCCATCGTTCCACCTGTTGGTCGAAAAATTTTATTTAATATTATAGCTCTTTCCTTGTATACTTTTTGTAATGTGCCAAATGTAGATATCATTTTAATAAAATCTGTTATATAATCAGTGGTGTTATTAATATATTCATGATATGTGATCCAGTCGCGATAACCTATTAATAAAGATTGCACAATGCTATCAAACGCACATGTATTTTTTATCATGATATGTTGGCCCGAAATATTTTGTGGGCGTAAGATATTGCCATTCTGCAATAAGGGGATTTTTGATGTTAACCGAGGTTTATTATGGATACTGTCTATATCAGGGCATACTCTCAAATATTTACCTCGTTTTAAAACTTTATTTTTTGGGCTTTTCCAGGTTTCAACCTCATTTAAAAAAGGTGTGAGTGAATATGTCGAATGCTCTTTATTTGGCGAATAATGTGCTATCGATGTATCCATACTATCATCTTCATTATAACATTCATCATTATGTTGAGACATATAAACTTCACTTTCATTCGAACTTACTTCATTGCAGTTTATCATATCATTGGAAAATTCATGGGTTTTATTGGACGTTATTGTATCAGCGTTTAAGATTTTCATGGTACCCGCGAGTGATCTTATATGTGATATTAGAAATTTATCTGCGCGTATATTCTTCATACCTTTAAAAATTATATTTTTTAGTTCGTTAAAATATTGCTCGCTTCTAGCTGAAGACGCAACGCTCGTTTTATCAGATGCCATTACAGTCGTCCATAATGGAAACTCTTTCAAAATTCTAAGTAAGTTCATACCGAAACTGTGACAATAATATGGATTCAGCCTATTTCCGGAATTTATCATTTTTTTACTATTTCTTTCTAAATCACGGAGTAAATTATTTATGCGATTACCAGATTCGTAATTAGGAATCTCTTCCAAGCATTCATTTGTACCTTCTTCATAATATGGAAAATCATTGGTTTTGATAATTTGTAATAATCGCTGTTGAGCCTTGAAACATGTAATTGTATTATCATTCATATGTTCTGTTTCTGAAATATCTTCTGTTTCTGAGAAGGCAACTGTCAAGATATCAAGGCAGATTCGATTAAAATTATCAAAAGTTTTGGTTTTACTTAAGATTCCAACACATCTAACATAAAAGTCTTTTATACGTGCGTGTTTGTCATTGAAACATTTCCAACGGCAGACTAATTTTATTAAATGTGCGATGTCAATTCTGATAATACATTTTGGAATATTGCGATCATTATTTTGCAGTATTGTCAAGCAATTCTCAACATATGTACTGAGATTGCAATTGTTAAATGCTAGAGCTACAGCATTTAAAAGTGCAAATGAATAATCTGTAACGACCTCTTTTGGACAAATTGCACCAGATCGCAACCATTCGTGTAACCAATATGTCAACATATTTGTATCGTGTTTTTCGGATATCATTTGCAAAACAGGTAGAATTTTTGACTTGAAAGGAACAACTGCTTGGTACAAGAACAAGAAATTTGTAGATCCATCAGGTTTCTTAATTTTTTTTACTACAGATCCTGTTGCGTCTATGCTTAATATGCCTGCTTTTTGTGTTTGTCGATGAAATTGTTGATATAAGAGTAACTGTTCGGGACTAAAATAAATGACAAAAAATTTATCCAAACCTATTTCTCGTATAATTCCTGAAAATTCAGGTTTATATTTTAATGTTAGAATTGATGCAACAGGATCAGATATTTTATCAAGATCTAATTTTTTGTCGTTATCTATTTGTTTCGCTTTGCGTAATACAGTCTCATTATATAAGTGTGCTGGCTCTACATCGCCAAAAGTCATTAGTTCATTTGCTTTTTCTCTTCGCCAGCCGTACGCAGACGTTGCACGTAAATCTTTAACCACGCGATTTCTTTCGGGCTTTCGTAATTGTCGCTTTTTTTTATGTACAATATCTGTTGTGTCATAAGTAGAAATGTGAATTTTTATATCTGTGTCTTCGTCTTTTGGCTCATGCATACTGTATGCATTAAAGAATGCACCGCATTCCGGGTATTTCCCTTTTATTTTTAAGAATATTTCGCCTGGATTACGATTAATTCTTGCGGATTTAAACGCATAACAACATGGTATTTTTAATTGTTTCCATATCTCATTATAGATAATATCTGTCCATCCAGATTGTAACATAGTACATTTGTCAGTATTATCTATTCCGCATTCTGATATTTTATGCCATGTTTGTTTATCCAGGAATATAATAGTGCGCCACGGTTGAAGAGCACACGGTAAAGACATCGACCAATTTGAAGTGTTTGAATTATTACTCGATTGGGCACTCGTATTAATTGTACTGGTCGATTCCGAAAACACATTTTTAATGATATTATATTTCGCACGAAATCGTTGCAGAATTCCATTTCGATCTTGTGATAAATATAAATATATATATTTCATCGAAAGCTCTCTATTTAAGGTCCTCTCTGCGATTTGCCAAATCGAATTTGTCAATTTCAAAACTTCACCTTTATCATCAAAAAAATTTAAATCTTTCAATGACTCGAAAATTTCGTCCACACTTTTTTTTGCTTTGCGTGGCATTTTTATAAACCACTTCCACGGAACGTCAGCAACGAATAAACGCTATAGCGTCGGAAAACATTTGCCGTCTAACGATGCGGCTTGTTGACTGTAATCCGCGACTACGCGCTGTGAGATTCTAACTTAACAAATGCTGAGAGTAAGCGATGCTGTCACACGACGTTTGAAACATCGATTGTATAACATAACATATACATATACATATATACATATATATATGAGGGCAATCCAAAAAGTTCGCGGAGCGGAAATAAAAAAAACAAGTTATAGTTCCAGAACTTTATTATAATTTCACTTTCTTCGTCGCTATGATTATCGAAAATATACTGAGGTTTCTCTGAATGATCGTCTCATATTTATACAATATCTTGAACTCCAGAGGAACCAATCAGCTTTGAGAATCAATCTGATTCGTCGTTTTTTTTATTCTCTCGGATACGAATTGTTTATACGCCGATAGCGTGCGGCATTTAACGTATAAAGCCGCATCGTTAGACGGCAAATGTTTTCCGACGCTATAGCGTTTATTCGTTGCTGACGTTCCGTGGAAGTGGTTTATAAAAATGCCACGCAAAGCAAAAAAAAGTGTGGACGAAATTTTCGAGTCATTGAAAGATTTAAATTTTTTTGATGATAAAGGTGAAGTTTTGAAATTGACAAATTCGATTTGGCAAATCGCAGAGAGGACCTTAAATAGAGAGCTTTCGATGAAATATATATATTTATATTTATCACAAGATCGAAATGGAATTCTGCAACGATTTCGTGCGAAATATAATATCATTAAAAATGTGTTTTCGGAATCGACCAGTACAATTAATACGAGTGCCCAATCGAGTAATAATTCAAACACTTCAAATTGGTCGATGTCTTTACCGTGTGCTCTTCAACCGTGGCGCACTATTATATTCCTGGATAAACAAACATGGCATAAAATATCAGAATGCGGAATAGATAATACTGACAAATGTACTATGTTACAATCTGGATGGACAGATATTATCTATAATGAGATATGGAAACAATTAAAAATACCATGTTGTTATGCGTTTAAATCCGCAAGAATTAATCGTAATCCAGGCGAAATATTCTTAAAAATAAAAGGGAAATACCCGGAATGCGGTGCATTCTTTAATGCATACAGTATGCATGAGCCAAAAGACGAAGACACAGATATAAAAATTCACATTTCTACTTATGACACAACAGATATTGTACATAAAAAAAAGCGACAATTACGAAAGCCCGAAAGAAATCGCGTGGTTAAAGATTTACGTGCAACGTCTGCGTACGGCTGGCGAAGAGAAAAAGCAAATGAACTAATGACTTTTGGCGATGTAGAGCCAGCACACTTATATAATGAGACTGTATTACGCAAAGCGAAACAAATAGATAACGACAAAAAATTAGATCTTGATAAAATATCTGATCCTGTTGCATCAATTCTAACATTAAAATATAAACCTGAATTTTCAGGAATTATACGAGAAATAGGTTTGGATAAATTTTTTGTCATTTATTTTAGTCCCGAACAGTTACTCTTATATCAACAATTTCATCGACAAACACAAAAAGCAGGCATATTAAGCATAGACGCAACAGGATCTGTAGTAAAAAAAATTAAGAAACCTGATGGATCTACAAATTTCTTGTTCTTGTACCAAGCAGTTGTTCCTTTCAAGTCAAAAATTCTACCTGTTTTGCAAATGATATCCGAAAAACACGATACAAATATGTTGACATATTGGTTACACGAATGGTTGCGATCTGGTGCAATTTGTCCAAAAGAGGTCGTTACAGATTATTCATTTGCACTTTTAAATGCTGTAGCTCTAGCATTTAACAATTGCAATCTCAGTACATATGTTGAGAATTGCTTGACAATACTGCAAAATAATGATCGCAATATTCCAAAATGTATTATCAGAATTGACATCGCACATTTAATAAAATTAGTCTGCCGTTGGAAATGTTTCAATGACAAACACGCACGTATAAAAGACTTTTATGTTAGATGTGTTGGAATCTTAAGTAAAACCAAAACTTTTGATAATTTTAATCGAATCTGCCTTGATATCTTGACAGTTGCCTTCTCAGAAACAGAAGATATTTCAGAAACAGAACATATGAATGATAATACAATTACATGTTTCAAGGCTCAACAGCGATTATTACAAATTATCAAAACCAATGATTTTCCATATTATGAAGAAGGTACAAATGAATGCTTGGAAGAGATTCCTAATTACGAATCTGGTAATCGCATAAATAATTTACTCCGTGATTTAGAAAGAAATAGTAAAAAAATGATAAATTCCGGAAATAGGCTGAATCCATATTATTGTCACAGTTTCGGTATGAACTTACTTAGAATTTTGAAAGAGTTTCCATTATGGACGACTGTAATGGCATCTGATAAAACGAGCGTTGCGTCTTCAGCTAGAAGCGAGCAATATTTTAACGAACTAAAAAATATAATTTTTAAAGGTATGAAGAATATACGCGCAGATAAATTTCTAATATCACATATAAGATCACTCGCGGGTACCATGAAAATCTTAAACGCTGATACAATAACGTCCAATAAAACCCATGAATTTTCCAATGATATGATAAACTGCAATGAAGTAAGTTCGAATGAAAGTGAAGTTTATATGTCTCAACATAATGATGAATGTTATAATGAAGATGATAGTATGGATACATCGATAGCACATTATTCGCCAAATAAAGAGCATTCGACATATTCACTCACACCTTTTTTAAATGAGGTTGAAACCTGGAAAAGCCCAAAAAATAAAGTTTTAAAACGAGGTAAATATTTGAGAGTATGCCCTGATATAGACAGTATCCATAATAAACCTCGGTTAACATCAAAAATCCCCTTATTGCAGAATGGCAATATCTTACGCCCACAAAATATTTCGGGCCAACATATCATGATAAAAAATACATGTGCGTTTGATAGCATTGTGCAATCTTTATTAATAGGTTATCGCGACTGGATCACATATCATGAATATATTAATAACACCACTGATTATATAACAGATTTTATTAAAATGATATCTACATTTGGCACATTACAAAAAGTATACAAGGAAAGAGCTATAATATTAAATAAAATTTTTCGACCAACAGGTGGAACGATGGATTGTGCGTGTAACGTAAGTCAGTTAATAGACAAATATTTAATGGAAAATTCATTCTCGTATAATGTGTCTCAAGAATGCTCAACATGTAAATGGATGGATCACAAAAGTATCAAGGTATTAGAAATGAACCCTAAACCGATATATGAAAATAGTATGCGCGGTTTGCAAATAGCGATTAATCAAAGAATCGAAGACATAAATAAAAAATGTAAAAGATGTGGCAATGAAAATTTAATTACAAATTTTACAACAGGGCCGCATCTCTTTGTAGACCTTGAATGTCTGCAATGGACTGATCTTGCTTGCAGACTTGGATATATCGATTGGTCCGGTACGCTTACTCTGTCTGAGATACTATTAGACATACAGTTCTGCAAATGCACATATAAATTAGTAGCAGCAATCGAATATATTGGTGGCACTAATAAAAATGACATTGGGCATTACATAGCTCACTGCCGTCGAGTAACGGGAAATTGGGAGACATATGACGATTTAAATAAAAATAAAACTTCATTAACAGCATCATCCCGAATGCTTCTGCAAAAAAAAAAATATCTCTATTACTTTTCATAAAACATTGAAATAATTTATTTTATCTTCGTGTTAACAGTAATTTTACTTTCGTTTGCGTTTATTTCATTACTCTAATATTTTCTTATAAATATTCATTATTAGTTTAGAAAAACATATTAAAAGTTTTTAAAAATTCTTTTTAATTCCATAAAAAATGAAAAAAAAATTTAATATTTTATACATAAAATGTTAACATTAAAAAATATTATAAGTCCAAAAATTTATTTAACAGGTTTCGTTAATCTAGACATAAAACATTTTTCATTAATTTCTAAGTATTTTCATCCTAAGTGTATCAATAATTAAAATTATTCCACTATTATATTCATCTTTATTTATAGTATAACACAGTAACGTAATACAATATTTAAAGTAAACGATCAATATTCAAAATATTATTTTAAGTTAATTTTAAGTTGATTTCACACAAAGAAATTGATTACGTGTTATAAAAAATTTGAAACGCAGTTAACTTTAAGCGTGAAGGCACTAATAACCGCTTGTTTATGTTAAAACTGAAAAACGCTGTATCTCCGAACCCTTTGAGGTACAAATGAAAACAAAAGAGGTACAAACGGATACAAACGATTCTCTTTTAAATGCCGTTGGCCGTTTCTCGATATCTTGTAAAATGGCTAAGTTCCCTATAAAAGGGTTAGGCTGAAACTGAAGAACGCTGTATCTTCGAACCCTTTGAGGTACAAACGAAAACAAAAGTGGTACAAACGAATACAAACGATTCTCTTTCGAATGCCGTTGGTCGTTTCTCGATATCTTGTAAAATGGCTAAGTTCCCTATAAAAGGGTTAGGCTGAAACTGAAGAACGCTGTATCTTCGAACCCTTTGAGGTACAAACGAAAACAAAAGTGGTACAAACGAATACAAACGATTCTCTTTCGAATGCCGTTGATCGTTTCTCGATATCTTGTAAAATGGCTAAGTTCCCTATAAAAGGGTTAGGCTGAAACTGAAGAACGCTGTATCTTCGAACCCTTTGAGGTACAAACGAAAACAAAAGTGGTACAAACGAATACAAACGATTCTCTTTCGAATGCCGTTGGTCGTTTCTCGATATCTTGTAAAATGGCTAAGTTCCCTATAAAAGGGTTAGACTGAAACTGAAGAACGCTGTATCTTCGAACCCTTTGAGGTACAAACGAAAACAAAAGTGGTACAAACGAATACAAACGATTCTTTTTCGAATGCCGTTGGTCGTTTCTCGATATCTTGTAAAATGGCTAAGTTCCCTATAGAAGGGTTAGGCTGAAACTGAAAAACGCTGTATCTTCGAACCCTTTGAGGTACAAACGAAAACAAAAGAGGTACAAACGGGTACAAACGATTCTCTTTCGAATGCCGTTGGCCGTTTCTCGATATCTTGTAAAATGGCTAAGTTCCCTATAGAAGGGTTAGGCTGAAACTGAAAAACGCTGTATCTTCGAACCCTTTGAGGTACAAACAAAATCAAAAGAGGTACAAACGGGTATAAACGATTCTCTTTCGAATGGCATAAACGAAATTTAAAAATCTTGTAATCGGGCGCTGGCCATTTTTTCACCCCCTTGTATTTTTTTACCCTTTGAGGTACAAACGAAATAAGAAGCGGTACAAACAGGTACAAACGAAGTACAAACGAACTAGATTAGTGATTTTTTTTTTAAATAAAGTTGGGCGCCAAGTTCACATCGGTGAGTTGTCAGGAAGAAAATCTATTATATGCACACTCTACTGATATATTATTCGTCCGGAAAGAGCTGTCACGAGTTTTTATAATTGTTACCCCTCTCTTTTACGTCCCTACTTAATAATTTCAGACGTTAGTCTGATGGAAAAATTAATTGGTCCTTTTGATCTCGGTGGGGCATAAAATGCTACATTTAGAAGAATCTATGCATTGTATTGGTGGTACGTGAGTATAGTAGGGTGAGTTCTTAGTCCTTACGCAGTGTAATTTGATTGACAAATTTATGATTGCCCACGCATTCACAGTGCGAAATATCCGATCTGACAAACACTCGATCGGTGTCGACTTTTCTGATTGACATTATTTATGTTTGTGCGAAAAATTTTTTTAGTAGAGTTGATGATTTGCTTGGTCTTAGCGTTTAGAGCTGCAGGAAGTTTAAGTTGCGATGATTTAACATTCAATTTATGACGTTCAGTTCTGTCAAAAGCTTAGATTTAAATATTGCTCCTGTAAGTTAAATGAATTTTTTATTTGTTTATCGGAAGCAGCGTGAAAGAAGCTTCGATAGGCTATGTCGACATTATTCAAACAGTTTAAAATTTATTACTTCCCATGTTTGCCAGATACGGTTTCGTTTCTAATGAAATATAAACTCGCGAGAAAGAAAAGAATCGTGGAGTCCTATCAGAACGTAACACAGGCAAATAAACGTCTGATAATGATTCTGTGTCACTCTGTCTGTTAAGAACTTTTTTTGATGTTTAATAAATAACATTTCAGAAATAAATCTTTTATTATAAAAAGATTCATGATCTAGAATTTGTATATTATCCCAATCAAGTCTGTGAGAGAAATCTAATATATGATGTGAAATGACAGATGAAGATACACTTTTGGTTTGGCCTTTTGGTTTGGCCTACATAAATTGTATCACAGTCTTGACATGAGATCTTGTAGACTACATCACAAAGATGTAGAAAATTTAATCGATCTTTGCCTGTTTTTATAAATCTCTGAGACGATTTTATGTCGGTTGCCAAAAATTCCAACCTGAAAATGACGTTTTCGATACCCAACAACTTAAGACAATTTATAAAAACAGGTAAAGATCCATTAGATACATTGTTACTGTGGAGTAGTTTATACAATCTCCTGTCAGGATTGTGAGGCTACTTGTGTAAGTCAAACTAATTGTAAGCTGCTAATTGTAAGTCAAACTAATTGTAATTGTATTAAACACAAGAGTTAAAGAAAAAACATAGGACAGACATAAATAAAAAAAGTGGTTTGCCATCGGTTATCTCAAGACATATATTAGATTCCTCTCACAGCTTCGATTGGGACAATGTAAAATTTTAGATGAGGAACATTCTTATGACAAAAAGCTCATCTCAGAAATGCTGTTTATTAAAAGACAAAAGGATGGACTTAATAAGCAAAGCGACACAGAATCTTTAACGCGTCTATCTCCCTGTTTTAAAATTGTTCCCTTTTTTATAATTTCCATCTTCTCTTCTTCCTTCCCACTTTTCTCTTTCCCACTTCTTAGATCCATACTCCCCTTCCACACTCTATTTCATATTGCTCGCAGTTTCGAGATTTTTGGTTTGATTTGACTTGTTCACTATTGTTTTAACTTTTGACTTTTACCAATTATAAAAGAAAAGTCAATCTTGGGCCTTAATAATAAAAAATTATTAAAATGTAAATTAGCTATGTTGACCCAGAGCCGGGTGTTAGATGCTCAAAAAATAATAATTAACTAAGTTATATGTTCAAACGTTTCGGCACATTTATTTCGGCCATCTTCAGTGATAATATAATGGAAAGTAAACAATCGTTATAGCGGAAACATGAAATAATAAAAACAAATATGTTCCGCAAAGCTAACGCATATCGGTTGGAAAATTTCAACGCTCGTTATAATATAAAATATAAATATAAAATAAAATAAATAGTAATAAATTAATACCGCGTGATAAAATAAATAGTAATAAATTAATACCGTAATTTTCTTTCGTGTGTGCCGATTTGTGACGTGACGGAAAGACCGTTCGCGGGCGCAACATTTCGGGGGCTCGTTCGGGATAATAACGAACGGTCAGACAGTGCAAGGATTAATTGTTTTGGAATGGCAACTACGCATACGCCGAGGAGAACGCGCTCACAAACCCCAGCGATATCTGCCGAAACAGAAACTTTAATACTCAAACACGTAACAGTAATACACAGAACAATCCCGTTTTAATCGTACACCGCTGAGCTAGCAGAAACGCGTCCGCACTTTTCTGCAGCTCCCGAAAATCTGACATCTGTTACCTTGTTTACAATCTCCCAGCAACAACTTGTTTATTTACAACATCCTAGTAACTGTTAAACATTTACTATTTCTTAGTAACTGCCCGAGTCGAAATTTAGCATCTATATTGAACCTTAATCTTTTATTTTGAGGTAGGCATAAGAGAGTCAAAGTAGATGTTATGCATTGTATCGTATGTATACGAATAAAAAACTGGTGAACATTAAGCAGCCTTGAGTGTGCACCAGTGCAATGTAGTGCGAGTGGTCGAATTCAATATTATTCTTTTGACACATCTTCTGTAAGGTTATTTGGTATGCGCGGCTATTTCCTATAGCGCCACCAACACAAACCCAACTACTAACATCACTATAGCCATCTAGTGTGAAAAATGTTGACTGTACATCCTAGAAATTGAGATAATATTTTTGACATTTCGACTTTGGACTTTTATATATTTATTTATAAAGCACGTAGAGCAAAAACAAGCATACTTGTATTATATATTTTGGGTATGCGCTATTGATTGAGACCATTATCAACTCGATCGGCCCAGGCATTATTGAGTTCCGATGATCTCGGCTCTCTGGACTCTTTGGGCTCGCGTAAAGATACACGTTCGGTCTTGCGCTGCGCGTGAACTTGGCGCGAGACACTACCATGTCTCTTGATAGCACCTACTTTGGCGCTACAATATGTCCGAAATTTCCTTTTTTGCTGCTAAAGCTTCAAAGTAGGGTTTAGTTAAAACCCTCCGTTGACCCGCTTTAGACCCTAAAAATATATAGATTCCTTTTTGCCAGCACTACTTTTATGATATTATCAAGAAATTCTAATGATTGCAAATGTTCATAATAAAGAAAAATACTAACTATAATTTTGATTAACGATAATTTTTAATAGCATACAATTTAAAAATATCATTAATCAATACCATTTAGTTGAATTTTATTATCTTTTGAAAATTTGTAATTATTAGAAATTTCTTGATAATATCAAAATATAATATCAAAATTCAACTATTGAATATTGATTTCTGATATTTTTAAAAATTGTATGCTATTAAAAATTATCATCAATTAAAATTATATAGTTAGTAATTTTCTTTATTATTGTGAAGATTTTTGCAATCATTAGAATTTCTTGATAATATCATAAAACTAGTGCTGAAAATCCATATACCTTTGTGATTATATTAAAAATATTAAATTAAGATATTAAATATAAAATAAGATATTAAAAACATTACATAATATTTATTGAATTAAATATTATTTATTAAGTATATGTAATACATATAGTTAAAAGTATATTATTAAGTATAGTTAACATGCGTTAAAACAAGTTCAGACAGAAATACTTATACAGAAAAAGGTCCAAATTAAGACTGAAACGTTTGATAATATTGTATCACTTAATAAAGCAATAATCAAAATACAACCACATTATGCATATTGCTCGTATAGTTTTTCATTTTTATTTGAATTTTAACGAGTACATCTAAAATAGTTAACATTTAATAAAAAAATATATTTAAAAAAATTTTGTTGCGTTGTATCTTTTTCAGATATCAAGTTATAATTTTAATTTTCGATTTTATTTGGTAATAGACTTTTAGATTGACTGTAATTTGATGTCAAATTTGGTGAAAACTGAAAACTTGTTTTTCGTGAAATAGTAGTTGAAGGAAATAAATTTGTGGATGTTGTAGTAACTGGTACTGATGTAGAATATTGTTGTCTTGAACATGAATTCATACTTGAGTAACATTGCAATGGTTGACATGAACGTTTTGGATTATCATCTCTGTAATTAAAAATACGATTTTTAATGAAAGTTTGAAATGTAACAAATCGATTCTTTTTTTTATTTTTGCAAAAATACGATTAAAAATACGATGTTTAATCGTTTTTAATCGTATTTTTGCAAAAATAAAAAAAATAATCGATTTGTTACATTTCAAACTTTCATTAAAAATCGTATTTTTAATTACAGAGATGTTAACGTGTAGTTATCTTCTTTTTGAAATACATCTGTCGATACTGAAAAGTTAAATTTAATTCTATAAACAATAATTTTATATTTAATAATTTTATATATTATATATTATATATATAATATTATATTTGTAAATTGTTTTCTCGACTTTTACCTGTTCCAAAAATATTCACCGAGCGTCTTGTCATGTTTTGTTAATCTCCATAAAATGGATTGTTTATTTCTCTGTTGTTTGGTGACATTAGATTATCTAGACAGTAAATTAATAACAATAATATTAAAATAAAAAGAAGTAAGAACAATAAAATGGGGAGAAACTATTTCAATAAAATAAAGTATTTACCTATACAGTCAGTTTGTGATTCGTAATCATTTCTACTAGTACATGGATGTTGGTCTTGTATAGTTGTTTTGTATGGTGATTCATTTATTTTCTTTTTTCTTTTTACTTGTTGAGTTTTGTTTTTCAGATGCGATTCTGTAGATTTTTGATATTTTCTTTTATTTGACGCCATTTTATTAATATAATTGGCAGAATGCGCGAGGTTGGACGGAGGACAGCAGTAGTTAGAATACAGCTAACTTCCTTATTTCTATAAATATATCTTACGCACTGCGCACTCTTTCTTAATTATATTCTGAATTTCGAAGCTTATCTCTAATTTATTAACACTACTTAATAATACTTTTTATAATATAAAACTGAAACTTAGATGTGGCCTCAACGAAGGTCTTAATGGAAGTGCCTAACTAAAACGTGGCGCAGCTACGCTGTAAAGAGAAAAAAAAACAAAAACAACAGAAAAAGCTTTTAATAATGTAAGAGAGAGAAGAATGGAACCACACGTTATCTCTCTCTCTCTCTTCCAAAGGCCAGAAGAAATCTTCACTCTAACAATAATCAATAAGCATTTTTGTCGAAACAGATTTTGATGATTTTTGATTTACCCATTCTACAAAGAAAACAATATAATATATTAATATAACATTCAATTTTTAGCAAAAATTTTTCAGATTTTTAAAAAAATTATTTCTTAATTATTTTTTTAAATCATGCATATCATATAATCCTTTAAATAGTTTGTAGTCTATTCCTGGTCGAGAGCCTCTTTTCCCAGTTGCAGAATAGTTTACAATACTTGCACCATAAACATCTAAAAGTGTCTCTCGAACCAATATTTTCCAATCATTCCGAGTTAGCGCTTCAAGCTCAATCATTGATGCTCGCGTTTTTGATAAATAAAAACCACAATTTGGTGCGATTTCGACCTATAAAAGTTATTATAATGTTTAATCATAAAGGAAAATATTTGATTCGTTGCATTTCCAACTTTCATTAATATTTATACCTTTCCGTTTCCTTCTTCAAAATAGTGATATGATATCTGAAAAAGATTCAACGCAAAAAAATTTTTTTAAATTTATTTTTTTATTAAATGTTAACTATTTTAGATGTACTCGTTAAAATTCAAATAAAAATGAAAAACTATACGAGCAATATGCATAATGTGGTTGTATTTTGATTATTGCTTTATTAAGTGATACAATATTATCAAACGTTTCAGTCTTAATTTGGACCTTTTTCTGTATAAGTATTTCTGTCTGAAGATAAATTTGAATATAATATCTATTTAAAAAATTTATCAGTGCAACTTATCACTAAATATCTGATAACTTTTTTGACTCATTCAAATTTTGCGTTTTATAATTCCAATTTTTGTTAATTAAACAGACACTGAAGAAGGTCTGTTTGAGAAGGTCGAATTGAGACCAAAACGTCTGATAATATTATATCATTTAACAAAGCAACAATCAAAATGCAATTACATATTACTTGTATATTGCCTGTATAACTTTTCATTTTTATTTAAATGTTAACTATTATAATGCATATACGCTACCGGAAATGTTTTTTCAGAATTTATATTTATTTTTAATCGATTTTCGTGCGATGCAATCATTGCTTTCTATAATTGTTGTTGAAAGTAAATATCTCTGTATGTTACTGTAACCAAAAAATAATTTTAATTATATATAATATTATAACATCACGTAATATTTAACAGTATATAAGACTCTTTCATAAGCTCAACACATTCTAATAATAATCAATTCTATTTAAAAAATTTTTTAGTGTAAAGTGTAAAATAGCAATTATGATTTTCTCTTACATAATTTTTTGTATCAAATTTATTGTATTTGAATCGCAAACAAATGTGATAAATGTTACTCAAACAGTTGCATTATTTTTGCATTATATGATAAAGTTGTTATTAAGATAAATTTTAAACACTTACCTATTCCTAATTTAATTTGAGAAAAAATTTCAGAACCAACATTATTGTTTTCATCATCCGAAGTATTAGAACTGAAAACAGAATTGTTTTCATTATTTGACTCATCTCCTTCGAGACTTTTTTCTTCATCAGAAGTTTCTGTTGTTGTGCATAATTTATTCACATTTTGTTTAATGAATTCTGGCTCAGAATTAGCAGATGTTGATGGAAAAGAATTTGGAAGTGTAGAATGCTTAGAGATTGGTGAGATAATTTTATTTTGTGTTTTATTTGGTAATAGACTTTTAGATTGACTGTAATTTGATGTCAAATTTGGTGAAAACTGAAAACTTGTTTTTCGTGAAATAGTAGTTGAAGGAAATAAATTTGTAGATGTGTAGTAACTGATACTGATGTAGAATATTGTTGTCTTGAACATGAATTCATACTTGAGTAACATTGCAATGGTTGACATGAACGTTTTGGATTATCATTATTATTGCATTGAGATAGATCAAATTTAGTGGTACATGAAGACAATGATGGTAAAACATGATTCACATCATGATATGAAACTGATGGTGTAATCAATTTTTGCAAACATTTGGGCTCAATATTTTCAATGTTGAATATAGGATCACTCTTTCGAATGTTTTCTTCAACTCTTTTTTTAACGGATTTTTTTATATTTTTTTGTCACAGTCTGATTTTTGGAAATGGTTTTTTGTTTGTTTAATACTTCTGCGGAGAAAATTTGTTTTGATGAATCATAAATATCTCCACAACTTATTATTTGTCGGTGAAGTTCATTTTCATCGTCTAAAAAAATAAATTGATGAGATAGAATATATTCATTTTATTATGTATATATATATATATATATATATATATATATATATATATATATATAATATTGGTTATATACATAATATTAGTTTTTTATTTTTTTATATATTTATAATTATATATTTTATACATTTACATTTATTTTTACATTTTTATATTTATCTATATTTTTATTTTTATATATTTAAATTGTATATTTAAAAATCAAATTTTTTTGTACATACATATTATTAATTAAGATTAAAATTAAAAATTTTGTATTTTTTATAAAGAAGGTAAACTGTTTATTATATATACAAGTTCATTAAGTAATATAAAATAATCGATTTTCTTCCCAAAAATGTTGAATTTTTTTACTATTTTAATTTATTTTATTATGTTAACATTTTAATATATTTTATTATTCTATTATGTAGTTTTAGCTAATAACAACTGGCAAATATATATAACAAAAAATGTATGTTAAACATTAGCAATTTAACAATTTAAAAAAAAGATTATAAAAATGAATTTTTTGCCGGCAAGATTATTTTTTACTAACGTGGCCGGGGGGCAATCTGTGCCTTCTTATTCCCAGGCTATATTATTTATTGCTCTAAACTTTAAAAAAATCTGAAAAATTTTTGAGATATTAAAATGTTTCATTTAATGTACAAGTAATATGTTTAAGTGAAATGTTTAAGTCGTTTTTTAATAAAAGTAGGAAAAAATAAAAGAAATTAAACAATGACGATGAAAATTTCGCCTGGATTTTCAAAGGTTGCAGTGCGGGAGGTTAAATAGCAAGAACACAATTACATAACCAAAGAACACAATTACATAACCAAAAAAGTTTAATTAAACAAAATAATAAATACTTACTGTTTATAGCAATCACTTTGGCTTCTTCCTTTGTTTCTGCTTTTGTCTTAAAATTTTTCCAAACAAGTGTGGCGATTGCATTGACTTGTCGATATTTTTTTGGAATAATTGATAAGGACACGACGTCTGTTTGGCCACTGGAAAGCCACCAGATAAGCGCAAACTGTTTCTTTGGACGTGGCATTGCACTTTATTAACAAAACAGTGAATTATGTATTCATAAACACACTACAAACACTTAGTATTACGAGACTTGCACAGCAATTGCTAAAGCTCACCGGCTCACCGTGATTGCGTCACTTTAGGCTAGGGCATGTTTCTACACGCGCGCGCATTTGCACAGTTCGTATAAACAAAACGTTCATATAAATCAACTCTTATTAAACCACTATAAATATGAATAACTGACCAAAAATTTCGGTCACATTTTCGCGCAGGATCTATCAAAAATGTTCAATGGCAAAACGGCCAGAAAAGAATGGGTTGAAAAAGGCGGCAAATGAGAATATCTACAACGCCGCGTTAGGGGAATTTTCTCCTTCCACGCGCACAAAATCTGTTGCGGGGGCACGCCGCGCAGTCTCCTAATCTAACGTGACACACATTCCACTGTATATCTTACCTATCAAAAAACCAGTCGTATATATTACCCTTTCAAAAAAAGCTGTCGTACATATTAAAACCTTTCAACAAGTAATGCTGTTGTGTATATTAAAACTATAAAAAAATATGATATCAGGAAATGACGCTAAGTGGGATTAAAGAACTATGAAAAAAGTTGTACACTATTTCTATAAAACTCTTCTATAAAACTTTTGTACATAAAGCTGTCGTATATATTAAAAAAAAAATCTAAACAAATGCTGTCGTACATATATTATTATATTGCATACTATATTTCACCATATTTTACATATACTATACTATATATATTATATATATTATTACATATACTATACGATATATATTATTTATAATATTACATATACTATATATATTATAACAAATTAAACTCATAATTAAAAAAAATAAAAAAAAATATTAAAAAAATAAAAATATTTTAGCAAAAAAAATTTTTAAATATTAAAAAAATTTAATTAAAATAAAAAAATATTTATATTAAAAAACGCAAAAAAACTTGGCGTTGCTACACCTCAAAATATTATAAAGCAAAAAAATTCGTAATAATATAACAATTGACGATTAATTGACATAATGTAATAAGTTGACATCATGTAAGTTAACATGTAGTTTACTGTAGCAACGCCAAGTTTTTTTTTTGAAAAGGTTATTTTTTGAGATATTATTTCTTTTTTTTAGTAATTTGTTTTGATTGTGACAAGAGCGTGTACTTGGCACCTTTATTTTACCTTTTTTTTTAAAAAAGGTAATTGATAGATATTTTTTTTTAATGATATATATACGACAGTGTTTTTTAAAGCTAAAATAATGAAATATCAGTTAGATTTTGCTAAAGACGGCCCATTATCACCCCAGTCGTACTTTCAGTATACAGCATACGACGGTCCTCTTTAATTAATTAAGTTACAAAAATACAAAATTCTGTAAGTATCATATTGTTTCTAGGCCATTGTGTTTTTCTAATTGAAGCATCATCAGCTTCAATCCAATCATTTTCTTCTCTATGCAGGGTGTCCCATTTAACTTGAGACAACTAAATATTTCGAAAAATAAGCATTGTACGAAAAAATGTCCCAAATAAATTTTTAATATTATCAAGGGGGACGTCTGGCTGTATAAAAATTAACCCGCCCCCACCGCCCCTTGGGGGTGGGGCGGGTGGCAACTTTAAAATTTCAAATAAGAACCTCCATTTTTTTATTACAGATTCGGATTCCTCGGAAAAAAATACGTAAGTTTTGTCCGAGACATTTTTTCGAATCGTGATAGATGGCGCTGTAATCAGTGAAAATTAGTTTTTGCCATTTTCTCTCACCATCGGGGTGCTTTATTTCGGTGAGTCCCCTCGCCTCTCACTATTCAATTACAATAAATGCTCGAAATGATGACTTTCCATTTTGATGCATTTATTAACTCGAGCTTGGAATGCTTGTACACATGTAGAAAGTGTATCTGGCGTTATTTGTGCGCAAGCATATCTAATACGTTCCACCATGTTTTCTCGAGTATTTGGTATTTTTGTATACTCTTTTTCTTTAAGGTAAAATTATTTCAACTTTCAAAATTATTTCAACTTTCTTCTCTAAAGATAAATAATCCATTATTTATTTAATAATGGCTGAAATAAAGAACGCGTCCGTAAAAAAACAAGTAGCTAGCGTACCAAAACTATGAGGCATCTACAAATGTAGTAAATTTCTGAAATACTGAAAATACTGAAAAGGAGAAACAAAATAAATGAAAGAAATTAAGTCAGAACAATTCTTCAATAACTGGATTCTTTAAATTTCAAGTCAAGTAAATTTCAGTAATACGTACGCTAGCTACTTGTTTTTTTACGGACGCGTTCTTTATGTCAGTAAATAAATAATGGATTATTTATCTTTAGAGAAGAAAGTTGAAATAATTTTATGTTACCTTAAAGAGAAAGTGTATACAAAAGTACCAAATACTCGAGAAAACATGGTGGAACGTATTAGATATGCTTGCGCACAAATAACGCCAGATACACTTTCTACATGTGTACAAGCATTCCAAGCTCGAGTTAATAAATGCATCGAAATGGAAAGTCATCATTTCGAGCATTTATTGTAATTGAATAGTGAGAGGCGAGGGGACTCACCGAAATAAAGCACCCCGATGGTGAGAGAAAATGGCAAAAACTAATTTTCACTGATTACAGCGCCATCTATCACGATTCGAAAAAATGTCTCGGACAAAACTTACGTATTTTTTTCCAAGAAATTCGAATCTGCAATAAAAAATAGGGGTTCCTATTTAAAATTTCAAAGTTGCCACTTGCCCCACCCCCAAGGAGCGGTGGCGGCAGGTTAATTTTTACACAGGCAGACGTTCCCCTTAATAATATTAAAAGTTTATTTGGGACATTTTTTCGTACAATGCTTATTTTTCGAAATATTTAGTTGTCTCAAGTTAAATGGGACACCCTGTATATATTACAACGTTTATAATTATCTATTTCATTTAGTCTCTATTAGGCCCTGACCTATTATCATCTCTTTCAGTTTAATAAATAATTTAATTCTAGTTGGTATAAATAGAATTACAAACTCGTATTACATAGTTAAATTCAATTTGCAATTTATAAGTGGCTTTCAAAAACGATATTCAAATACATTGAGTACATGAGTTAGATAATTAATTAAATATGTTAGTACGTATTATTCATTTGATTAGTTATTTAAAAACAATATACTACATATAATTATTTTTAACATGTTCACAATTTATACTGACAATGAAAAATAGAAACTAGCAGATATTACATTATATTACCACGATTTGGCCGTTCTGCACGTGCGCGACGTCTGTAGCCTGCGTACGGGATATATGTATAGGTACAACGCTTGCGCACAACGCACAGAGTCTGCTCTAAAGTGAGAAACAAATATCATCCGCACCGTAATATTTTTCAAAATTCTCAAGCACAATCAGCAATGTAGGAGTATTACACATATTTTATTTCACACACGTATACCGCTGTGTGGCCAGATTTGAGACACAAACAGCAGCAGCAGCAGCAGGAATGAAAGGATTACCGCATATATGCGCAAGTCACATTGTACATGTGAGCTCCGCGCTTCGCATGTACATGGCTTGCGCATGCGTTGCCGGCGATACATGCCGATATGTGTACATCTGAGATACTAGCCATCTATCGGCAAGAATTTATAAAGTACATCCCAGACGACTGAAATAATTTTCATAGTTTTCATGACATTTCGACTTTAGACTTTAATATCTTTATTTATACAGCATATAGAGCAAAAACAAGCATACTTTTATTATATATTTTGGGTAAGCGCTATCGATTGAGCCTATTTTTAAATCGATCGGCTCAGGCATTACTGAGATCCGATAATCTCGGCTCGTCTCAACTTTCGGTCTCGCGTAAAGAGACACGGTCGGTCTTGCGCTACGCGTGAACTTGGCGCGAGACACTACCGTGTCTCTTGATATATTTTGTGCTCTACTTTTATACGACGTTCTCTGAACAACTGCAGCAATTCCTGTGCTTATTTAGTGCAAAAACAGACTGGCACTATTGTTGTATTATTAAAAAATACATATTTAAACAATATGTCGTATAAATCGCTGCAAGAAGTGGGTATAAGACAACAACGTAATCGACTCAACAAAATTTTTTATAACATCAATGATGAAAATGTGGATAATCTAAATTGATAAGTTATTTTTTAAATTTAGTTATTATTATAAAGTTTGCAATAAAAAATTATGGTTGAATAAAGTATGCTTTTATATTCTCATTTAGACATGCAAATATTATGTAACTAAAGTAATATACAGAAAAGGTTTTTTTATTGTGTAGCCAATAAGAAAAATTTGTTGAATCTACTGAAGTTTTGTTAACATTAAAACAAAACGTTTTGTAAACACAATAAGAATTTTGATAGCCTAGTAAAGTATTTTTATTATTTTATTTTTGATTTCATGTAATAATTAATTTTTTGCTATTGTATTATTTTGTAAATCATTTTTTTTGTGTACAAAATATGTACAAAACATATTGCTGCAATGATTATGTACATTGTAATAAATTTTTATGACTTAAAAAATTTAATTTCTTATAGCAATCAATTGTGTGATCAAAATCTAAACAACACAACGAAAGCTTTAGAAAGCAGCAACGAGAGTAGCGATAATGATTACGCAGATTATTTAGAAAATGAAGAAGAGCGCAATCAAATAGAACAAGAAAATTTTTATATAAGTGAAAAAAGTGACGAAGAATATAGTGATTCAAGTAATGAAGAACAAGATGACGAAGAACAGATACTCTATAATAACGATATCGGAAATGATGATCAACCGTTATATCGTGGTGCCGGAATAACTGTTAGAGGAAGCATGTTAATAATTTTAACTCTTCTTTTACACCATAATCTGACAATGACATGCATAGAAGATATCATTTTGGCTCTACAATTACATTGCTTACAGGAAGATTTAAAAAAAAATAGTTTGTATAAATTTCGAAAATATTTTCATCTTAGTGAAACTAATATTATTAAAAATTATTACTGTAACTTTTGTACTCGAGAATTAAGAACATTGTATGATGAGTGTCCATCATGCCCGAGAAAAAAGAATTCTTATTGTGCTCAATTACCTATTGTGAATCAGCTAAAAGAAATGTACATGAGGAACGGTTTTTATGAAAAACTTCAATGGCGATTTCAAAAACCAATACCTTCCCCCGATGTTATCACAGATATTTATGATGGACAATTATATCAAGCATGGATTAATAATGGTTTCTTGTCTAATCCTCACAATATTTCTTTTAGTTGATATACTGATGGTATACCAGTGTTTAAGTCATTAAAAATTAGTTTATGGCCTGTATACTTAACAATTAATGAATTATCATTTAACGAACGTAAAAAAAGAGAAAATACTCTATTTTTAGGTTACTGGTTTGACGATAAAAAACCACACATGAATTCTTTTATTTACAAGTTTCGACCAGAATTAGAAGAAATTGCTAATGGAATCGAAATTAATCTTCCTAACAACAACAACATTATTGTTAGAGGAGTAACTCTAATGGGAATATGTGATCTTCCCGCAAAAAGCGAATGTTTAAATTTTATTCAATTCAACGGCGATTTTGGTTGTCCATCATGTTTATGTAAAGGTCAAAGAGTTCCAATCTCAAAAGGTTTCCTTCATGTATATCCATGTGAAAATCAAATAGAATTACGAACTTCAGAACAAACTATTAAATATGCGAATTTAGCGACGCCAGATCCACCCAATTATGGGAGTAAAAGGCTATAGTGCCTTTTCAAAAATTATGCCAGATTTCATTAAAGGTATAGGTATAGATCGTATGCACTGTGCTGATGATGGTACCATTAAAAAAAATTTAACATTAGTATCTGATGCTAAGTATAAAAATTGTGTTTTTTCATTGCACGCTGTTATTAATGAAGTAAATAGTCGATTAATAGCTATCAAACCACCAAAATTTATTCATTGTATGCCACGTTCAGTTGCAGATTTGATTTATTGGAAAGCGTCAGAACTAAAAATGTTTTGTTTCTATTATTCTATACCTATCTTTGAAGGAATCATGCATTTAGATTATTTTGAACATTTTTTAAGATTGATAGTAGTATATTAGCTATTTTAAGTTCAGACTCGATTACTAACCATATGATAGAAATAGCACGAGACTTATTACATAGATTCGTAAGAGAATTTCAATTTTTATATGGTATTGAATTTTGTTCTATTAACTTTCATCAACTATTGCATTTACCAGATTGTGTAAAGAATCTTGGACCGTTGTGGGCCAACACATGCTATGAATATGAGAGCTTAAATGGAAAGCTGTTAAAATTAATACATGGAACAAGCCACATTGATAGCCAAATAGCACAATCACAATATCAATATATAAAAATGGTACGTTTTATAGAGTCACTACCTCATGGTGATATTCGAGATTTTTGTTTGCGAAAAAAAAAGACAAGTAAAAATAATAGAACGAATACACGAACACTGTTATAGCGTAGGTGTTTATTAAAATTGTGGAAGAAGTACCAGATTATATTTTTAATGCAATTCAACGTACTGGCTTAGTAATTAATAACATTTCAATATGGCAATATTTTAAACTTTTAAAAGAAAATTATCTTTATATATCTGAAATGTATAAAGACAATTTACAAACGCACTCTTCTGTTGCACAGTATCTGGATAATAACCACATAAAGTTTGCATCGATATACTGTTTTATCAAGCTGTTAAATTGTAATTGTATGCGAGCTGTATGTGAATGCGATAGTCAACATTATGTAATTATTCGAGAATTTGTTAGCGATGAAGTATTTGTTGCGCAAGGTGATCATTTTATATATACAAGTAAGTCATTTTTACACAAATGTCACGCAACAAATATCGTGAAAGCTATTTCAGTTGAAGCACTGATAACAACTTGTATTTATGTAAAATTAAAAGAGCAAGCATTTGTTGCTTTGCCTATTAATAAAAAAGAACTTGAATAAAAAAATATTGCATTTATTTCTTTTTATATTAATAATTAGAGCATGTAATGAAAATCTTTAATTTATTATTATTTATATGCATTTTATTAATTTTTTCGACTCTTAGAGAAAAGTGGTTTAAGAGAGATAAGATTTTCTTCAAAAACTAACAATATTATAAGCCTATAATTTCTGAAAGAAACTTTTCTTATGTGAAAAAAGAAACGTATTTATAATATATAAGAATGTGTGTGCGTGTGCGTGTGCGTGGCGCGTGCGTGTGCGCGCGCGCGCGCGCGTGTGTGTGTGTGTGTGTGTATGTATATATACATTTTGATTATATATATATATATATATATATAATCAATATATATATATATCAATATATATATATATATATATATATATATATACTAGATAAAAGTTCGAGGTTTAATGGAGGAGTTCTCGCAGTAATACAATCTATTTTGTGAGACTCTATAGGTTTAAAGTAGTATTTCAACGTCAAATTATAGGAGATCAAGTTTTAAAAGAGGAGTTCTAGGTTCTAATTCCGTAAAAATAGGTTCATATAGGCTGTATGAGCATTAAAAGAGACGCTAAATTTTGACTCGGGTATCTTCTTTTATTAACTCCGCAAATTAATATATCGATCGTGGTTCCATCAGCTGTCAAACGCGATATCAGGCGACAAAAGTCAAAACGGTGAGGACGCAACAATATGTTTGCACAAACATCTAGCAACGACTCATTAGCCCCTTTCTTTAAAATTTAATTATTATCATTAGGAGTCCTATTAATTTTCAATTCTATAATAAATTTCAAAGGAGTAAAATTGATCAAAATAAAGAGTGTTGGCAATGCGGTGCACGGGTGCACTATCGGTAGAAATGTACTGCTTTGACTAATGAGGAAAACAACGACTAGTCGAGCTTAAGAGAACAAGTTCGACTAACAAGGAAAGTGACGGAAGTCGATTTCTCTGATTTTTAAAAGCTTTGAGTATGTTGTACAGTAGCTCAAAATAAGAAACACGTATTTTTTTATGTGCTTTCTCACACATTTAGCCGTTGAAACGACCCTTACAAGCTAAAACTATATTTGGTATATTTGATCAAATATCATCAAAACTGTAAGAGATATAAAAAAATGTTTCCAATAAAAGTTTTGCGTGAAGTTCCGACAAGTCCACACCTCCAATATGCTTCAAATTACGTTTTTTAATGTAATTTTGCGCGCTGTTTAAGAATATGACCATACCGATTGGCGACAAGGTCATTTTCAAAGTCAAAACTCAAAAATTATCGCTTTTTAAAATATTATTTTAATAAATATTGATGTAACAAAGAAATGTTTCAAATAAAAGTTGTAACGCTTGAAAAAATATATCATTTATGTCCTATGCATATTTTGCCATCCACGCATACACTGTATAACGCGAAGCGAGATTTCACATGGATTTGCAACTTTCCATGCAAAGCGAGATCCTACATGAGTTTGCAACTTTCCACGCAAAGCGAGGTTTTAACTCAAACCTATGTGTATAGTTTTATGATGGTGGAGCCCCCCGCAAGAGGGCGGAACACACTGCATACTGCAGGGGGAGTGTTTTTCGTATTATCTCATTTTTTTCGAAAATTATTGGTTTTATGCAAAAAATACATAGAATATAAATGATGTACTTTTTCAAGAGCTACACAACTTTTATTTGAAACATTTTTTTATTACATCAATATTTATTAAGATAATATTAAAAGAAGCGATAATTTTTGAGTTTTTTCAAGTAGTTTTGACTTTAAACATGACCTTGTCGCCAATCGGCATGGTCGTATTCGTAATCAGCGCGCAAAAATACAATAAAAAGCGTAATTTGGAACAAATCGGAGGTGTGGGCTTTTCGGAACTTTATCTAAAGTTTTGATATTTTATGGAATTTATAATCGTGCAGCTGAAGTTTTAAAAAATGTAATATTTTTTAATTTATCCCGATCTATTGTTATTATTTTTATAAATTTCAAAATTTTTGTAATAATAAATGTTGTAGGATTTTTTACGCTGATTCAACCATATATGATTTTATTATGTTTCGAAATCGCATCTTTCAGAAATGAGCCGTCAATGTCGCACTATATATGCGTCGCGCCACATAACGCATCGTTCATGCCGCGCTTGTCTTATCACAATAATCGATAAGAAAAGTAGGAATAAAAATGGTACGTCATTGTCATCATGTATTTGAGAAAGAACGAAGTTCTAAGCACAGAGCAAAGTTTAGTAAGGTTATTGCTAAGGTATCCCTTCCGCGGATGCGTCATATCCTTATAAATAATCGCCGAGCGCAACACGTTCTCATATCCAAGTCATCAATGTATAATACGCTTTGAAGTTCCGCTTATTATATAGTGACTACGGAAAAACAATATCAAATATATCAGGAGACGCGGTAGTGTCTCCGGCCAAGTTCAAAAAATAACACTACTAAGTCTCTTATCCTGCGCGCACAAAGTCGACTTTTCGAGGGTTTGTAGCAACTAAAATATAAAAATTTTTTTAAAAACATAGTATATCCTGAAAGGTGGCATCGCCACGAGTAATTTAAGCCGAAGAAAATTAAAATTGGTCCAGCCGTTCCGCAGATACAAGCGGTCAAAAAGTGATGTTTTTCATATTTTAATAAGAAACATCGTCTCCTTCGCCTCCTCTGTCCGCCAGGGACGGATACAGAATTTGCGAGGCCCAGAGTATTATTTATAATTTATGGGAATTTCTCGCACCAGGTGCCAAGGGTCGACGAATTTGACTTCCTCGAATTGCGCTACGGGAATTTCTCCCACCAGGTGCCAAGGGTCAACGAATTTGACTTTTGCAAGTTGCGCTACAGGAATTCCTCGCACCAGGTGCCAAGGGTCGACGAATTCGACTTCCCCAAGTTGCACTACGGAAATTTCGCAAACACGAGAGAGAGAGAGAGAGAGAGAGAGAGAGAGAGAGAGAGAGAGAGAGAGAGAGAGAGAGAGAGAGAGAGAGAGAGAGAGAGAGAGAGAGAGAGAGAGAGAGAGAGAGAGAGAGAGAGAGAGAGAGAGAGAGAGAGAGAGAGAGAGAGAGAGAGAGAGAGAGAGAGAGAGAGAGAGAGAGAGAGAGAGAGAGAGAGAGAGAGAGAGAGAGAGAGAGAGAGAGAGAGAGAGAGAGAGAGAGAGAGAGAGAGAGAGAGAGAGAGAGAGAGAGAGAGAGAGAGAGAGAGAGAGAGAGAGAGAGAGAGAGAGAGAGAGAGAGAGAGAGAGAGAGAGAGAGAGAGAGAGAGAGAGAGAGAGAGAGAGAGAGAGAGAGAGAGAGAGAGAGAGAGAGAGAGAGAGAGAGAGAGAGAGAGAGAGAGAGAGAGAGAGAGAGAGAGAGAGAGAGAGAGAGAGAGAGAGAGAGAGAGAGAGAGAGAGAGAGAGAGAGAGAGAGAGAGAGAGAGAGAGAGAGAGAGAGAGAGAGAGAGAGAGAGAGAGAGAGAGAGAGAGAGAGAGAGAGAGAGAGAGAGAGAGAGAGAGAGAGAGAGAGAGAGAGAGAGAGAGAGAGAGAGAGAGAGAGAGAGAGAGAGAGAGAGAGAGAGAGAGAGAGAGAGAGAGAGAGAGAGAGAGAGAGAGAGAGAGAGAGAGAGAGAGAGAGAGAGAGAGAGAGAGAGAGAGAGAGAGAGAGAGAGAGAGAGAGAGAGAGAGAGAGAGAGAGAGAGACATGATGACATATTTTGATATAAAATCTAAAATCTCTTAAAATATTTAGTTATCGATAATCTTACCGTAATATTTTTATGCGCAGGATAATAAAACGAATCAATTCGTGTAACAAAAACGCAATATTATTTTGAAAAAAAAGTATATAATTTACAATGTACTTTTTTAACAACCTGGTGCTGCCACACCTTTATACCACTTGATTCTCATTATTCTATTCATAAAAGTATTACAGTAAGATTATCCATAACTAAATATTTTCAGAGATATTTTAGATTTTATGTCAAAAAATGTCAGATTAAGATATAAAATAACTCGAAAAGTATGAAAAAGAACTTCTGAAAAGTATAAAAAAGAAAATTATATTCTTTAATTTTGTTAATATTTTATTAACAAATAAACTGCCATGTAATAAAATTTTATTAATATTAATGAACAACGAATTTCTCATCGACGTTGACGTCGATCCAATCGCAAAACTTATAATGTAAAATAATTTAGTTAATATGTTATTAAGTTAATATAAATGTTACATCCAAAATGTAGAAAAATAATTAAAAAATAATTTAAATTTGTTACATAATTTATTCTGTACATTTCTGTACATTTTTATATTAACTTAATTACATATAAACTAAATTATTTTACATTATAACATGTCTTGTGTTTTATATTGCATTTACGTCATGTGAAACAGATGTTTTATTGGTAACATTAGAAAATAACTAATTACATAAGTCTTGCGTTTGATGTCACAGTTACGTTATGTGAAACATAATAAGTGTCATTTCGAATGTTCTAACTAAATAATTTTATGTTTAATATGTCTTTGATTTGATATCATAGTTTTATTTCGCATATTGTAAAATTTTAACGTAACTGTGGTATCAAACCAAAGATATTTCATATCAGTTATTCATGGCTTCAAATCAATGGGGCAGTCAAACCAAAGACATGTTTCAACAAAAAATAGTTTAGTTGAATATTCGAAATAAAACATCTGTTTCACAGAATGTAAGTGTGATATGAAAAAAAAAAAAACAAAATACTTGTGTTAGAATGTAAAATAATTTAGTTAATATACAACTGACTTAATATAAATGTTACATTCGAAATGTGCAAAAATAATTAAATAATAATTTCAATTCTGTCATAATTAATTTTGCACATTTATATTAATTTAATAACATATAAACTAAAATATTTTACATTATAACATAAGTATTTTGTTTCATATCACACTTGTGTTCTGTAAAAACAGATGTTTTCTTGGTAATATTAGAAAATAACTAATTCAAAAAGTAGGTGATATAGCACAAAAATTTATAAATGATAAGGTCTGGTCAAGTTCTAAAAAAGACACTCCAATATGTTTATATTTCAATAATTATCAAAATTTTTTATATATTATCAACATGAAAAGTAACTAATACATTATTCAAGGTGCAAATTCAAAATAAATATACATAAAATATACGTAAAATGTATAAATAAAACTGATTAAAATTTGATTGAAAAAAATTTAATCAAAATAACAAAATATTTATTAAAAAATACAAAAAAACTTGGCGCTGTCAACGGGCTTCGCCCCTCCCCTTCGAAGACCCCCCCCCCTCAGCGCAGCCATTTGCACCATCCCACCTTTCCCCCGCGTCGAGGGGTCACACTACTCCTCCGCCCCTCTCTACACCTCAAAGTATTATGAAACAATGAAAATGAGTAATAATGTAATAATTAGCATGATTAATTGACATCATGTAATTAATTGACATTATGTAAGTTAACAAGTTGTTCGGTGTGGCAACGCCAAGTTTTTTTGTATTTTTTAATAAATATTTTGTTATTTTAATTAAATTTTTTTCAATCAAATTTTAATCACTTTTATTTATTCATTTTACGTATATTTTATGTATATTTATTTTGAATTTGCACCTTGAATAATGTATCAGTTACTTTTCATGTTGTTAATATATAAAAAATTTAGATAATTATTAAAACATAAACATGTAACGGTGCGTATTTTTACGTCTCACGGGCGGTGCGTAACAATGCGGAATTTTACAACGTATGTAACGAAGTGGATTCTTACGATGCGGAATAGCTCGTCGGTTCGTCAGGATTCGTTCGGGTGGTTCTCGGGAGACTCCAAATTAATAAAAGTAAAGTAAATGAAATAAATATTTATTCAAGAAAACATTTGAAGATTATATAATAAAGGAAACATAAAAAAAGTGACAATGGGTACATGAGTATTTTCCTATCGGTTAATCTAATTTCTCAACGGTGTAAACGTGAATACGTATATAAATGAGAGCAGCGAATTATCGGGAATTAAACAAACATCGGAAATTATCGGATAAACTGCGTAAGTTAATAAACGTGTTGCGCTTTCTTTTGCTGAAATTAAATAACTAAATCTAATTAATCTTAAGTCGGTCGGTTCGTACGGTATGGATTAAAAATATTGAAAAATAAGCGATACCGCGTGTATCCGAGCTTGATGAGTCGTCGACGGTTGCCGGTGTGTTGTGTCCAGAGACAGAAAGAATCTTCTCCCTTACGAGGAATCTGGAAGTCGAACGTCGGGAACATCCGACCGAAGCAGAGAACGCCCTGCTCCTAGAACGACGGAATGCCGGAAGTCGAACGCCGGGAACATCCGACCGAAGCAGAGAACGCCCTGCTCCTAGATCGACGGGAGCGAGTACGACTGGAGTTGCAGAGTGCGCCCTGAAGCTTGTCCGAGTCGTACTCGGGGGAATGGTGCTGGTCTGTTCCGCGAGCCGGCTTTTATACCGGTCGCGCTACCCCCACTCGGGGTGCTACCCTGCCCGGGAGTTACTTCTTCTCGAGCTACTACCCTCGAGTTGGAGAATCAGAATGCGGCCCGCAATGGGGGGTGTTTACGCAGAGCCCGATCGACGCTTAGTAACAGCGCGTACTGTTACAAACATATTGGAGTGTCTTTTTTGGAACTTGGCCAGACCTTATCATTTATGAATTTTTGTGCTATATCACCTACTTTTTTAGATTAGTTATTTTTTAATACTAATTACCAATAAAACATCTGTTTCACAAAACATAAGTGTGATATGAAACAAAATACTTGTGTTATAATGTGAAATATTTTAGTTAATATGTAATTAAATTAATATAAATGTACAAAATTAATTATGTGTGACAAAATTTAAATTATTTTTCAATTATTTTTGCACATTTTAAATGTAACATTTATTGGGTGTACAAGTATGACTTTACGGATTTTCAATAGATAGTACATTTTTTAACAAACATCGCGGAATATATTTCTTCCACTTTAACTCTACACTCTTGGCTGAACTTAAATATAAAATTCCGTAAAGCAAACTCTTTTTAAATAATTTTAACATACTACGACACATACTAGTACATACTACGATACTTTTAACAAGAATTCAATTTATTTAACAGAGATTATTTTTATGTAATAATATATACATATAAGATATAAATAAAAAATTGAATACAAAAACTGTTTCGGCAAAATGATCGTTCTCGCGTGTTCGTATTCTTCGAAAATATTCCGGAGCATTGTCAAAAAACAAACTTTATTTACTTCTCGTGACACTTCACGTATTTACACACACAAGTGTGTGAGTACAAACTCGCTCTCGTTACTCTATCGATAGCGTTCTGTCTAGCTTTAGTCTCAGGAGAACTTTCGGGCAGTGTTCACATCTCCTTCTGTATTCGCTAAATAAACGTTTTATTTTCTCAAATTCTCTTTCAAGCCTTTTTCCTACTTGTACCACATTTGATCACAGTAATTTTGAGTACTTGCTTAACATTTTGATCCTTCGAAACGGATACTGTGAAAAGTGTGGTATTAGTAAAGTGGAAAAGCTTCGAAAATCGTTCTCGAATACCAATCGACAGCAGTGTGTGTGTTGAGGGCCACCGGATACTCTCACAACTGTGCCTCGCCGCGCTTGTATTCTCTCTACAGCTCTGTGTTCGAGCATCGTGCGCTCCTTTTTCCGCGGCTTCTCGCTCTCGCTCAACCGCTCGCTCTGTAACGGCTTCTCTCTCTCGCGCTGTGACGACTATACCGAATGTTTGGTCGTGCGCTCGTGTTTGTTTCCCGAATCTGCGTGCATGATAACTTGAATAAGTTCTCGCTGTTTCTTAAAAGATGGCGTAGCGGCACTCTGTGCATGGAATTTCGTACGGAAACGCATCAGCTAAGTAGTACTATATGTAACCTCAAATTCTAGTAGATACAGTTTACCACAGTGTCAACCACGTGTTTAATTACCTATTGCGAAAATGTCTACTTTTGTGCCAAATAAAGTGTTTTTGCGGGGAATTTTATTGCACTGCTTTATTCAAAAGAAATCTGCAGCTGAAGCACACAGAATTCTTGTTGAAACATATGGTGACAATGCTCTGTCGAATACGACATGCAGAGACTGGTTTAGGCGCTTTAAAAATAATGACTTTGACCTTGAAGATAAAGAACGTTCTGGAGCACCGACAAAGTTTGAAGACGAAGAATTGGAGGCATTGCTTGATCTAGATCCATGTCAGACGCTAGTAGAGCTCGGGAAAACATTGCAAGTAGATGCGTCAACAGTTTCAAAACGTTTAAAAGCGTTAGGAATGATCCAAAAGCAAGGACATTGGGTGCCGTATGAGTTGAAGCCGAGAGACGTTGAACGACGTTTTCTCATGTGTGAATTGCTGCTTCAACGGCATAAAAGAAAAAGGTTTTCTGCACCGTATCATCACTGGAAATGAAAAGTGGATACACTACGATAATCCTAAGCGTAGAAAATCGTGGGGTAAGCCCGGCCATGCATCAACATCGTCGGCAAAGCCGAATATCCATGGTTCGAAACTTCTGCTCTGCATTTGGTGGGATCAGCAGGGCGTAATTTATTATGAGCTGCTTAAACCTAATGAAACTATCACGGGAGCTCGCTATCGACTTCAGATGATGCGTTTGAGTCGAGCTCTAAAAGAAAAGCGGCCACTATACGGGCAGAGACACGACAAAGTCATTTTGTTACATGACAATGCTCGGCCACATGTGGCAAAACCAGTCAAAACTTACCTGGAAACGCTTCAATGGGAAGTTCTACCTCACCCGCCGTATTCACCGGACATAGCCCCTTCGGATTACCACTTGTTTCGGTCGATGGCGCATGGTTTGAGCGAGCAGCGCTTCCATTCTTTCGAAGAAACCGAAAAATGGGTCGATTCATGGATTGCGTCAAAAGATGAATCGTTTTTTCGACGGGGGATTCAATTACTGCCAGAAAGATGGGAGAAAGTGGTCTCTAATGATGGACAATACTTTGAGTAAAGTTATTGTAAGCCTTATATTTTAAATTAATGTTTTTTTTTAACAAAAAAAACAGCGAGAACTTATTCAAGGTCCTAATAAATCTGTGAGCGTATATATCTAAAAGAATATACTATCTCGTGCTACGAAAACGTCTTGGCGTTTGCGGTGAACTCCCGTGTAAACGTGAAGAAACCTAGTGCAGTAAAAACCAAACCCTTTGCACAACATGGCTTCAGTGGTCACTCTCATCGCAAAACAAAACGAACTCAACGGATCAGCCGAGCAATGGTAAATGTAAAGAAATTAGAAACGAAGAAGCGGACTCTCGAGTAAATTCAAATAAGACTTGAGGTGCTCGACGCCAATTGGAGGACATTTCGAGAAAATTATGATATGCTTTTATCCTTGAAACCCGGAGAACGTCCGCTGCCGATCAACGGGATTGACGCTCAGCGATTAACTGTCTCTCGCGGATTAATGAATCTCAATATCGTATCGCACGTAAATTCCACGTTTTCGCTCTCGATAAACACGTACGTGCTCGCGAAGCTGACCTCCTACCTGCCGCCAATTAGAGTAGTGAAAAATCCGTAGCCGCATCTACAGAATCTCGAACTTGCTGATCCAGAATTTTCGTCAGCAACTCAAATCGAGTTAATCCTCGGCGCAGAGGTTTACAGCCTGATTCTCAAAGGAGGGCTCCGGAAGGGCCGTCCTAGCAGCCCAATTGCAGCAAACCACTCTCGGATAAATTCTCTCAGGATTCGTCGCATCCGAACCGAGCTCTGACTTAAACGGTCGTCCTGCTCAGGAGCTGCAGTGTTCCATCGATAACGAGCTTTCTGAGCTCGTCCAGAGATTTTGGGTTCAAGAAGAGACTACCGTCACTCAACATAGTTCTCCGTCCGAAGAAGAATCTCAGTGTGAGCAACATTTCAGCGAAACTCATGCTCGCACACCGGATGGACGCTACGTCGTACGAATGCCTTTTAAGCGGCTTCCAAAGAATCTTGGAAACTCATACAAACCAGCACTACACGCGCTCTCGCGCCAGAAGAAACGATTCGTCGCAGACTCTCCCCTGAAGTCGGCATATTCGAATTTCCTCAGTGAATACAAAGCTCTCGATCTCGATATGTCTGTCGTTCCGACATCATCGTCACTACCGCGCCGCGTCTTTTATCTCCCCCACCATTTGGTTGTGCGGGAGACCAGCTCAACAACAAAAGTGCGGGTTGTTTTCAACGGTTCTCATCGAACGAACTTCGGAATCTCAATCAACGATCTGCAACACGTCGGGCCAAAACTTCAGACTGATCTCGCGGACGTAATAACTAGAGTCCGACCGAAATTTCGGTTTCGGTTTCGGTTACGGCCAGTTTCGGCCAAAAATCAAGATTTCGGCTTAATTTCGGTTTCGGCCAAAACGAAAAAAAGTGGTTTCGGTCGGACTCTACTTTACAATATATTATTTTTTATTTTGTAATATTGCGTTTTATGTGTGAAAAATACTTTATATTTTAATAACATATTAATAAAATCTTATTTTTAAAACAGTACATAAATTTTACAAATTTTTCAACGGTTTTTTAAAAATTATATGGCTTTTTATAAAACTCCTCCAAAAATTTCGGTTTCTGTTTCGGTTTCGGCCGAAATTGAGTAAAAACCGAATATTCGTTTTCGGATTCGGCCGAAACTAAAAAAAGTGGTTTCGGTCGGACTCTAGTAATAACTCGCTGGAGGAGATATGCGTATGTGTTCTCGGCAGACATCGAGAAGATGTACCGTCAAATCTCCATACACCTAGATGATTGGGATTTCCAACGAATTCTGTGGAGAGACAACTCAGAAAACCCTCCATTTTCGTATCATCTCCGCACCGTGACCTACGGGTTCGCAAGTGCTTCGTATCTCGCAATCCGTGTACTTCGGCAGCTTTTAATTGACGAAACACAGAACTTCCCTCTTGCCACGGAAATCATCCAACGAGAAATGTATGTCGACGACGTGTTCTCGGGAGTCGACAATATACCTAAAGCGCAAGAGAAAATTCAACAAATCAATGCATGTCTCGAAGCCGGTTGCTTCAAACTACAGACCGCTAGTGACCAAGTGTTATAGGCACACATTCCTCGCGACATACAAGAGCAATTTGCGCCAGTATCGCTCGAGACGGATTCGCTCTTTCGTGCTCTTGGGATCTTATGGCAACCACAACCAGACTCGTTTGTGTTCACCTCGCCTAGCTCTGAAGAATCGTCTCGTCTAAGCAAACGTGTCGTGTTCTCTCGCGTCCTTTTTGATTCGCTCGGATGGATCGCGCCTGATCATCCGAGAGAAAATCTTTATTCAAGAACTTTGGTGAGCAAAGCTCGATTGGGACGATCCACTTCCCGAAGAGCTCGTCACTCGATGGAACACCTTCAATAAGAATCTCCAAAACATCTCTTTAATCTCCGTGCCGGTGGTTCGGTTCTCGCGCATCTGTATTTGCTGTCGAGTTACACAGGTTTTCAGATACCTCTAAAAACGCACTCAGTGCAGTGATTTACTTATGTATCATCACTGACCTCGACAACGTTCGCGTAACGATCGTCGCCGCGAAAACCCGTGTCGCTCCTCTCAAACAAGTGACAATTCCTCGCCTCGAATTATCTGCTGCACTCTTAGTTCGTCAGATCTCGCGCATCCGAAAAAATCTCCATCTCGATGATGCTCGCATACATCTGTGGACGGATTCCACAGTCGCGCTCGCGTACATTCGAGGTGACGCTCGCCGGTAGACCAATTACATCCGAAATCGTGTTACAGAAATTCAGGAGCTCTCGAACTCTCACTGGCATCACGTCTCGGAAAAAGACAATCCGGCAGACTGTGCATCACGCGGACTCTCTCTTGGTTGACTCAAAAACGAAGCTCTCTGGTGGAACGGGCCGAGGTGGCTCGCGAGTCATTCAGCATCATGGCCGTCGGAAACCCCGCCGCTTGACTCGGATATTGCTCTCGAGATTCGCAACCCACCAGTCATGATCGCAAACAGAGACAAGCCTCCCGGAGTCTGGGATTTCGTCAAAACGTTTTCAAGTCTCAAGATTCTTCTACGCGTGACTGCATGGGCTATCCGTGCCGGTCACAAATGGTGACATTCTCAGAACGCCGTGACACCATTATCGCCTGTGACTCCCAAAGAACTTGATACTGCTCGGCTGTTCTGGGTGAAGAAAACTCAAATAGCGTATTTTGAAACCGAATTCAAACAACTCTCACAGGACGGAAATCTCTTGCAATCAAGTCCTCTAATTCGCCTTACTCCGTTCGTCGACGCTTCCGAATTACTGCACGTCGGCGGAAGACTCAGAAACTTCTCGACTATGACGAAAAACATCCTCTAATACTACCAAGAGATTCTGCGCTCTCAACTCTAATAATCGACGACGTTCATCGGCGCACGCTTCACGGAGGAACGCAAGTTACTCTCGTCACTCTGCGACGTCGATATTGGATCATAGGTAGCCGTGTTCCGATCCGCACCTTTATTTATCGCTGTATTCAATGCGTACGACAACAAGCTGCTTTTGGACAGCAGCTTATGGGACAGCTATCGGAAACTCGTGCAACTCGATCACGTCCGTTCCTCCATACAGGAGTCGACTATGCCGACTATGTAGGAGTCGACTATGTCGACTATGTGTAGTTGCCGATACAGATTGTACTATAGACTTAATTTTTTTTGTTCCTTTATGTGCCAATGTACGACCGGCATAAAGTTCTAATTGGAATCCGCTTTGATCGCTGTTATAAATATTTTCTACTCTACATCGAATTATATAATGTTTAACGTTTTTAATAAATGTATTACACTTTTCTTCAAAATCGACGTTTGATATTATAGATTTATTTGTTACAAATCTTGTTATTTTACGAGATACAATATTATACATTTGTTTGAATTTTTGTATCTATCGCAACGAAGTTTTGAATCCCGACACATTTAAATCTTCCTGTCGACAGCGTCGTGAATAATTAATCATTTTTTAAGGGCTGTATTGAAATTATTTAATATATATTCTAAAATTTGTTTTAATTTGTGGAACCTACTGCCACCTTGGTTTACTTAAATTTCCCGTCGTCGTAATTGAGATAATGAATATACTTTCTGAAATCTTCGTTTTGCTTCTTCTAATGTTCTTGGTCCGGTTTTCCCGCTTTTCCAAAATTTTACTACTTGTTTTTTTGTATTCATGCGGAATACGTTCATTTGTGGTACATATAAGTTTTGGATTTGCTATATATTCTTCATCTTCATGCACTTTATCTCGTAGTTCGATTTGTTTCTGAAATAACATTATTTTGATAAAGATATTTCCTTCTCCATTTCATATCTTTCATTACGCATTTCTTGCAACATCACTTCTGTTTTACGTGTTACTTCTCGTTCTTCCGATGTTATTGGACTTGTAGATAAATTAAGAACAATAAATCTAATGTATAGCAACATTATTACGTTATATGGATTAAATTAAACCATTCTAAAAAAATATAAAAATATAAATATTTCTTCTTAATCTTATTTGTGTAAAAAAAATAATACTTACTTTATGAGTATTATAATATTTTACGCTGTTGGAACGGCGAGCGCACACGGACGCGTGACGTCAGCGATGCTCGCTTGTGTGATGCCGCCATGGTGGAGGCTCTTCCCCTCATGTCGCGCATGATGCAGAATGCTCAATCTTGCATCACTGCCCTGTATGGATATAGCTCCGTATTAAAACAATAAACAATGAAATAATAGAATATTTCGAGCCGACGCAAGTTGTTTATTGCTAAGTATACATTCTTTATTATCGTTAACATAAAATAGTTAATATTCTTTATTATTATTAACATACCATAAAATAAATAAACATTTTGATCAATATTTGACCATCTTTAGTAAATCAGTAAATAACAATAGTTGTTAGTACAATAATATACTAGGGTATATTATTCAATTGAACTCAAGCTATAAAATATACAAATAAAAATGTTAAATATACAATACACTAATGACGTTAATAATTTGATTAAAGTGAAAAGAAATTGAGCTACAAGGGTAAATTGAAAAGTTCCTGTCTTAACTAAGGCACTATAAACATGAGTATTCTCACGTCTGCTCACGTCTGCGCCATTTTCGCACCATTCCCCCACTCCTTGCCCTCTCGGTCCCTACAAAGTTCGAGCAGCTTAAAAGACATAACCTAATCATCATAAATGATTCTTAGCTCAGCAGTAAAGGGGCGAGAGGGCAAGGAGTGGGGGAATGGAGCAAAAATGGCGCAGACGTAAGCAGACGTGAAAATATTCATGTTTATAGTGCCTTAGTTAGGACAGGAACTTTTCAATTTACCCTTGTAGCTCAATTTCTTTTCACTTTAATCAAATTATTAACGTCATTAGTGTATTGTATATTTAACATTTTTATTTGTATATTTTATAGCTTGAGTTCAATTGAATAATATACCCTAGTATATTATTGTACTAACAACTATTGTTATTTACTGATTTACTAAAGATGGTCAAATATTGATCAAAATGTTTATTTATTTTATGGTATGTTAATAATAATGAAGACTATTAACTATAAAATGATAATACACGCTTATTTATTGAGCCTTAGCTTGTTCTAGGTGCTATTTATTAATATATCTTACATATGATTGTCGTATATCTTACATATAATTGTCGAACGTTTCGACACCTTTTTTGGGCCTTCTTCAGCGAATCTAATTTTTGTTGCGTCTCTTAGTTAAAATTTAAACTGGTTGTTTTTGGTGTAGTTCTCTTTTGTCCATTTTTTATGAACTTTTTGTCCACCTCTTGCTTTTTTCAGTGTGTCAGACATGGCAACTGTTGATTTTTATTTATTGGTTTAATGTTCTTAATTGACTTAATTTTTCTGACTGGCTGGATTGCTTTTTATTGGGACTTGTTACTTTGTGTGTTGTTCATTTCATACTGTATGAAATGTCAGTATGAAATGAACAACACACAAAGTAACAAGTCCCAATAAAAAGCAATCCAGCCAGTCAGAAAAATTAAGTCAATTAAGAACATTAAACCAATAAATAAAAATCAACAGTTGCCATGTCTGACACACTGAAAAAAGCAAGAGGTGGACAAAAAGTTCATAAAAAATGGACAAAAGAGAACTACACCAAAAACAACCAGTTTAAATTTTAACTAAGAGACGCAACAAAAATTAGATTCGCTGAAGAAGGCCCAAAAAAAGGTGTCGAAACGTTCGACAATTATATGTAAGATATACGACAATCATATGTAAGATATATTAATAAATAGCACCTAGAACAAGCTAAGGCTCAATAAATAAGCGTGTATTATCATTTTAAAGTTTTAATTGAAAAACTGAGCCTAATTAAAAAATTCTTTTATACTATTAACTATTTTATGTTATCTTTAGTGCTCTATCCTAACCAAGAAAAACGCATGTTTTTGGGTGGAAAAAAATTTATTTCTTAACGTAATCTCCTTTAACTCAATGTATTTGGTCCACCTTTTATCCCAACCACTCAAACCATAAAAAAAAATTGTTTGTCCAAACCTGCGTGCTGGTTGCCGCGCTTGCTGACAATTGATCAAAAGCGCGTGCGGCTGAAGCATGAATTGAGATTCAAATTGCTCCCGCATCCCCCCTATTCACCAGATCTGGCTCCCAACGACTTCTTCCTCTTTCCAAATTTAAAAAAATGGCTCAGTGGAAAAAAATTTGGATCAAATGCTGCCGTGGAACACGCTGTGAATGAGTATTTTTCGGGTTTGGACAAACAATTTTTTTTTTATGGCTTAAGTGGTTGGGATAAAAGGTGGACCAAATGTATTGAGTTGAAAAAAGACTACGTTGCAAAATAATTTTTTTTCCACCCAAAAACACGTGTTTTTCTTGGTTAGGTCGGGAACTTTTTAATTTACCCTCGTATCATATCTGAGAATGTATGTGATGTAAACTGCTGATATGTTGACTATTCAACAGACAGCGAACAATTGTAAAGAAATCTTCTTTGGAAAATTGTAAGAAGGGAGAAAGGAATCATGAAGAAAAGAGGAGAAATAATAAGAAAATGTGAAAAAGAAATAAAGGTTATAGTAATGATAATAAAATAAGGATTGGTATGTAGGAATCTGAGAGGAAATCTGTATCACTTTTCAGACCGGTTTGTTCAGATCATGATTTTGCCGTTTTATATGCACCATTTCAGATGTTAGTTTTGTGTAGTAAGATGGTTCTTCGTTTAAAATTTAATTATAAAATGGTTATTATGCACTAAAAACTTTGTAAAAGACCACTCAGATATTTTATTTATAATAGTTGACAAGGGTAATATAACAGTTGCATTAGATAAAAGTAAATATATGTCAAAAATAAATGAGCTTCTCTTAAATGTGAATATTTATGAGATTATGAAAAAAGAACCTACAAAGAATCTCATTAATAAATAATTTACGCTTGTTGAAATTGTTGATGTGTGTAGATGTCGCATGAGTTAGTGTGCGTACTCTCCAGTTCAGATAAGACAATCAGAATAATAAGACTCTCTAGTTTTAGATGCTTGGTAGCATAACGTCCTGTACTTATTTATATACAGGGTGTCAATTAAGTTCCGGGACGGCTGAATATTTTCTCATGTAAGGTATTTTTGAAAAAGGTCAAGGTCATTTCTGAAGTAATTTTCAACGAGGAATTCAACGGTGACCTTCAATTTGACCTTGAGCTTGACCTTCAAGGTCATTTCAAGGTTAGGTTAGGTTAGGTTTTTTAAAATAGAAACCCCCTTTTTTGACACCGGCAATCGAAAAAGCGGGAAATTTTACGTTTAGATATGTACTATATGTATAGGTAGTGTTTGATCTTGAGGGTCACTCTAAGGTCATTTAAACTCGAGCAAGGTCTGGATATCTTTTGGAATAGATGGTTTTCAGTTTTTTTTTTAACGACCAAAACTAATAACTTTAACAAGGCGTATTTAGTAGTGACCTAGAGCATGGCATTGAAGATGACCTTCAAGGTTGTTTCAAGGTCAACTTTTTTTATTTACTTTTAGCATTACCCAGGAATAACGACGTGGACGTAGTAAAATCTATTCCCTTTGGGGTGCTTAATTAGCGTGAGTCTTCTTGCGTCTCACGTCCGGGGTGCTTGATTAGCGTGAGTCCCCTTGCCTCTCACGTCCGGGGTGCTTGATTAGCGTGAGTCCCCTCGCCTCTCACGTCCGGGGTGCTTGATTAGCGTGAGTCCCCTTGCCTTTAACGTCCGGGGTGCTTGATTAGCGTGTTTTCTTTCAAGATTCGAAGTTTAGCGCAGATGTTCAAACTGCAAACCTTGAGCTTCTTGACAAAAAGCTATGCGGTTGTAAAAATGAGATACAGCATTACGAATCATCACTCTATCAATTAAAGCGGCCTCTTGCATAATCCGATTCCGCAGTTCATCTAAGTTTTGTGGTTGAGTGGCGTATACTTTACTCTTTAAGTAACCCCAAAGAAAATAATCAAGAGGCGTCAGATCAGGGGATCTAGCAGGCCACACGATTTCACCTCTTCTTCCAATCCACTTATGAGGAAACTGAGTATCTAAATACGCTCGAACGTCCCTACCGTAATGAGCGGCTGCTCCGTCCTGCTGAAACCATGTATCATCATAATTATTACCTGCTATTTCTCTTATTCTTGGTATAATTTGATTTCTGAGTAGCTGTTCATACATACCGGCATTGAGATTACCATCAATAAAAAAAGGGCCTATAAGTGTATCATTCAAGATGCCAGCCCAAACATTTAGCTTTTGTGGATATTGTGTGTGACTGTCCAACATCCAAGCAGGATTTGTTTCGGACCAGTATCTGCAATTGTGTCTATTCACTTCACCTTTTAAAGTGAAAGTAGCTTCATCTGAAAAAACTATATTGTACAAAAAAAGAGGATCTTCATCGATTCTGTTCATCATCGTTTTGCTAAATTCGATCCGACGATCAGGATCATCTTCATTAAGCTCCTGTACCAAATAAATCTTGTAAAGATGAAAATGTATGCTTTTCAAAACTTTACGTACTGTTTCATGAGAAGCGTCATGCTCATTACCGGCTCTACGTAGACTAAGATGCGGGTTTTTAACAAATGCTTGAGCAATTTCAATCTGTTTTTCTTCAGATGCTACAGATTTTGGCCGACCACTTCTCTCAAGGTCCTTGACAGTCCCATTATCCATAAAGCGCCGTACAGTCCTTTCGACTGTAGATTTTGAGACAGGACTTAACCCGTCTCCATTACGAAAAGTGCGATTAAATAGCACCCGAACTTCATTGTAAGATCGCACTCGATCTCCCCAACCACGCATCATTAATAGAAATACCCTCTCTTGTTCCGAAAGTTTAGCATACGCCATAATGTTTTCTTGAGATTTAGGTAATACGTAAATCGTATGTATGTATTTACGTAAATTTAGTTTTGATTCGTAAATTCGTATAAGATAGAAAAATGGCGACAGAGATTCATCCGCAAATAATAAAATGAAACCTATCATTTAGAATGACAAACGACTTCTATAAAAAGAAATATTTGTAAAGAAAAATAAGAATTAAATCGAATAACTTTTACTTTACGACGTAAACGCTCCCAATCAATAAAAAAATGAGTTAGCATTATGTTAAACAACCTGGGCAAAATCCCGAGTTAACTCGTCCAAACGAAGTTGTCACCGTATGCACAGTGGCGAGTTTACTCGTCATAACACGTATTTGTATGTACGATAACTGTTGATGTATTGTCATCTACCACCACTCAACTACGATTTACGATTTACACACGACATTAAACATTATGGCGTATGCTAAACTTTCGGAACAAGAGAGGGTATCTCTATTAATGATGCGTGGTTGGGGAGATCGAGTGCGATCTTACAATGAAGTTCGGGTGCTATTTAATCGCACTTTTCGTAATGGAGACGGGTTAAGTCCTGTCTCAAAATCTACAGTCGAAAGAACTGTACGGCACTTTATGGATAATGGGACTGTCAAGGACCTTGAGAGAAGTGGTCGGCCAAAATCTGTAGCATCTGAGGAGAAACAAATTGAAATTGCTCAAGCATTTGTTGAAAACCCGCATCTTAGTCTACGTAGAGCCGGTAATGAGCATGACGCTTCTCATGAAACAGTACGTAAAATTTTGAAAAGCATACATTTTCATCCTTACAAGATTCATTTGATACAGGAGCTTAATGAAGATGATCCTGATCGTCGGATCGAATTTAGCGAAACGATGATGAACAGAATCGATGAAGATCCTCTTTTTTTGTACAATATAGTTTTTTCAGATGAAGCTACTTTCACTTTAAAAGGTGAAGTAAATAGACACAATTGATGATACTGGTCCGAAACAAATCCTGCTTGGATGTTGGACAGTCACACACAATATCCACAAAAGCTAAATGTTTGGGCTGGCATCTTGAATGATACACTTATAGGCCCTTTTTTTATTGATGGTAATCTCAATGCCGGTATGTATGAACAGCTGCTCAGAAATCAAATTATACCAAGAATAAGAGAAATAGCAGGTAATAATTATGATGATACATGGTTTCAGCAGGACGGAGCAGCCGCTCATTACGGTAGGGACGTTCGAGCGTATTTAGATACTCAGTTTCCTCATAAGTGGATTGGAAGAAGAGGTGAAATCGTGTGGCCTGCTAGATCCGACGCTGATCTGACGCCTCTTGATTATTTTCTTTGGGGTTACTTAAAGAGTAAAGTATACGCCACTCAACCACAAAACTTAGATGAACTGCGGAATCGGATTATGCAAGAGGCCGCTTTAATTGATAGAGTGATGATTCGTAATGCTGTATCTCATTTTTACAACCGCATAGCTTTTTGTCAAGAAGCTCAAGGTTTGCAGTTTGAACATCTGCGCTAAACTTCGAATCTTGAAAGAAAACACGCTAATCAAGCACCCCAGACGTGAGAGGCAAGGGGACTCACGCTAATCAAGCACCCCGGACGTGAGAGGCGAGGGGACTCACGCTAATCAAGCACCCCGGACGTGAGAGGCAAGGGGACTCACGCTAATCAAGCACCCCGGACATGAGACGCAAGGAGACTCACGCTAATTAAGCACCCCAAAGGGAATAGATTTTACTACGTCCACGTCGTTATTCCTGGGTAATGCTAAAAGTAAATAAAAAAAGTTGACCTTGAAACAACCTTGAAGGTCATCTTCAATGCCATGCTCTAGGTCACTACTAAATACGCCTTGTTAAAGTTATTAGTTTTGGTCGTTAAAAAAAAAACTGAAAACCATCTATTCCAAAAGATATCCAGACCTTGCTCGAGTTTAAATGACCTTAGAGTGACCCTCAAGATCAAACACTACCTATAACTTAGTACATATCTAAACGTAAAATTTCCCGCTCTTTCGATTGCCGGTGTCAAAAAAGGGGGTCTCTATTTAAAAAAACCTAACCTAACCTAACCTTGAAATGACCTTGAAGGTCAAGCTCAAGGTCAAATTGAAGGTCACCGTTGAATTCCTCGTTGAAAATTACTTCAGAAATGACTTTGACCTTTTTCAAAAATACCTTACATGAGAAAATATTCAGCCGTCCCGGGACTTAATTGACACCCTGTATAATAAATATTATAACTACAATAAAGTGGAAGATTAATAGAATAATATAATCCCAAAAACGCTCTTATTTCACTAGATGAAAAAATAAGAAATTTATTAGTAGTATGGTTTACAATGGGTTACTGTCTAGTGACGGTTTCTTCCCAGAGCCTATGGTATATCCAAAATTCATAAGCCAGGTTGTCCATTTGGATCAATTATTGTCTCTTCTACCAACAGTCTTTTCTAACATTTAGCCGCCTACATCCAGAACATAATCCACAGGAGTATTCCTGAGCCTACTAGCAATATTCGCAACAGTTTTCAATCGGTGAACAAATTGAGTCACATGAGTATGAAACAGAATTATAAACTGGTTTCACTGGATGTAGTCTCGTTGTTCATCAATGTTGCTGTTAATTTAGCGGTTTCCAGCATCTCGAAAAGGTTGAATCTCATTTTTAATAATACCTTGTTTACTCATGATGAATTTATTTGTGCCATTAAGGGGATGCTGGAGTGGCAGCCAAACTCCGACGCGAAAGCGCCATAATTTCGAGCGCCATAATTTCGTACTAAAAATGAAATGACATTGTCGGCGTAGCCTACGCCGCGTAGGTCCGTGTGTACGCATTTGTTTGTAGTGGTAACTCACTACACCGACGTGTGGTCTGTGTACGTGTCATCGGATAGTTAGTAAACAAACGATGCTTGCGCTTGTTTCCTTCACTGAAATTTCGTTGCAAGGCTGCAATATAATGTACGAGAAGACATAGGCGTATACAAAGTGTCAAATAAATATGAACTAAATATGACAAAATAATAAATAAAAAATATACATATAATATTATATATATCACTGAAGAAAAATGTCATTTATTTTTCTTATTTTAATCCTTATGTAGTAAATACAAAATAACTAATTAATCAATTAATTAATATATACATATACACATATATTAAATAAATAGTTATCTTTATTTTATATAATAATGACTGAAATAATAAGAGTATATATCATTTCAGTTATATAAAATACAAAATAAAGACTATATTCAATATGTATATGTATATATTGAATAATTAATTAACTTATTTATTTATTTTGTATTATTTACATAAGAATAAAAATAAGGAAAGCATATTGTGGCGGCTCACCGCCACACCGCTGCACTGACGCGGCGTAATACGCCGCGGCGCCGCTACGCGCCGCAGGCCTTCTACCAGTTATAAGCTTGCGGACCCACCGCCAGGTTGCGCAGGCGGTGAAGAGCTTTCTCGCGATCAAGCTTCGATCGACGAGATATAAAAGAGCTGCTCCGCAGATCTTTCCTCACTCACTCGCTTCAAGGCGAGCTCTCACTAAGGGCCCTTGAACGGAGTCACAGCTCTGCTTCGAAGAGCGCAACCAGCAAGTCTTCTCGACTTTTCACAGTGCCTGGGAAGGCACGGAAGCGAGAGACTCAGTCTCAGCTCTGACCGCACACCTCACGTAGGATGTACAGCTACGGTCAGCTGACGCACCAGCATTGCCGTCGCCACCACAGACTCTACAGCGGAAAATAATTCCCTTAGAGTTCTGTGCCCGGTTGACTCGGTCCCCACGTGACACTCACGTTCCAGGGGACATCCGAATGCGAAGGCCTCTCCCGCCTCGGCTCGCAGACTCACTTGCGCCTTCGAGAGCCGGACGGTCGCAGCGCATGGCACAACGGAGACATACTCCACCGCAACGCAAACCTCGCCGCCGGGATGCAACATGCACCCTCGCATGAATCGTCCTGTTAAGGACCCGATTCCAACCACGCAGACGCGGCCGGTAATATATTACCGCACCCGTCACCTTTCATTCAAAACTCGCGGCCTTACACTTTGCCGCGAATGCGCCGCTGGCGCACTCAAGTTACACACACACCTGTACATACATACTTCTCTCTGACAAAGAAATAAACACATTTCTACACAATTGACTCTATCTCACTTCTCACCAGTCGAACACAATCCATTGGGCAATACGCCTATACATATAACATTTTTTTTCAACTAGATATATGTATAGTATTGTACATACCTTTTTCAAATAAAATATTTTATTATATCTAATTTATATCTATTAGACACCTTGTATAAGTCTATTTCGTCTCGTATGTACATCATACAGCCATACGATAGAATTTCAATTGCAAGGAAAAAGGTTAAAGGACCTTATAAATTATCCGATAAAAAATAAACAGGTCACACGTGTAGTAGATTACTAACTAAAAGTAATACGTATTTCTTAAAACCTCACGATAGATCGCCTCTGACTTCGTTTATAAAAAATTACCAGCCCAAGGATAATTTGCCTCTGACATTATTTATTCTAAATTGTCAGCTCACGTTCGATCGCCTCTGATTTCGTTTATAAAAAATTGCCAGCCCACGGATAAATCGCCTCTGGCATTATTTATTCTAAATTGTCAGCTCACGTTAGATCGCCTTTGACTTCGTTTATAAAAAATTGCCAGCTGACGTTAAATCTCGCCTCTGGCATTATTTATTCTAAATTGACAGCTCACGTTAGATCGCCTCTGACTTTGTTTATAAAAATTTGCCAGCTGACGTTAGATCTCGCCTGACTATATTTATTAAAAATTCAGTCCACGAGTAAATTGCTTTTGGCTTTACTTATTTGGCAATTGTTTTAAAATCTTATTAATAATAAAGACTCTCACTGACAAATAGAAAGTAATATCCAAACAATTCCAAATTACAAAAAACAATAACTGACCTTTGTAGCATTTTTGGTGTCTGTTGACATACTATATACTGCACAGCACAAACACTAGATACTATATAAATATTTTCATACAGAAACACATGCGCACAAGACACGTACACTGTATAAGAAAAAAGAGTACTACGGAAAATGTCTTTTTTTTATGAAGGTATTTTATGTGCTATTAACCGTATTATTATTTTTCGGTTTTTTTGACAGATACGGAAAGTGTCTACGTTATAACGGGTTACACGACAAACGCGACTCATACGCACACAATCGAGTATTCGTGTATGTGTGCTATATGGCGCCTCTCTGATATTATCCGGGAATTAATTTATTGCTGTTTTTTCGTCTATTATACCGATATTGGACGCACACGTATGTAAAAATAGTCGGACATAAATATCTTTTACATTAGACTTTTCAGCCCAATTTTAATGGTTTCCTAACATTCTATTCTGCAGTTCGCAATTTGGACTGCACTTATTCAGCGTCTTAAAACTGTTAAACTTTTATAAAAAACGAAAAAATAGATAGCCCTATACAATATGTTATCCTAAGAGCAAAATAGAAATTAATGAAGAAAAATTAATTTTGTAATTAATTCTTTTTTTCCGAATGAAGTCGAGCACTCCGAATTTTGTTTTTGTGTACACTTTAATCTTGCAAAAGGATTTACAATACTATGCAATCAATAAAAAGATATTTATGTGCAAAAAAATATAATATCTGGCCGGTGAAACAGACCACTCCAGCATCCTCTTAAGTCAAATCGATACGGACGTAAACGCATGATTAATTTGCTTCTATACTCCGTCCAGCGAGAGAATATATCTGGCTTGGACGAAAATTCATCCATTTCGCGCAGGTTTCCCCTCACGGGACGTTTAAGGTGTCTTCACCGGGAAACAGTTTGCGAACAGTTTGCGAACAGTTCGTAGAAAAAGTTTGCGATGAGTTCACGAGCACCTGAAAAAATTGAACGTGCTGTCCACACCAATGTTCACGTTTTTGGAGAACCAGTTCGTCGAATATTCGCCGTGGTTCCGTCGCTTGACGCACGACGAAAATTTTTAAACAAATATTAATATAATTATTGTGGAAAGTTACAAAAAATATGAGTGCTCAAGATCAGTTATTACTATCTGCAAGTTTTGTTGTAATGCATATACTGGCAAAAAGAGATACAAACGACGCTTTGGCAGAGAAAATTATTTCAAAACAAAAATAGTGGTTCAAAATTTCTGGCCGATTTAAAAATGGAGGATCCAATCGGTTTCAAAAATTTTTGTCAAGTGTCAGTTACTGAATTTGAATATTTTAATTTGAATATTATTGCTAATTCACTAATCGCCATAAATACGTCCATACCGATATATTTGGTTCCTTGAATTTTTGCGAATTGCTCGCATACAGCAACCAAACAAATGAAAAAAATATTAATTGATCAACTGTTAACGAACAGCTTGCGAGTTGCTCGCGAACAGATGTTCACATTGTAACGGGGCTCCTTTCTCGACGCCGCGGATCGGCTCGCCGGAGTCAGGGTTCGAGAGAAGGGGAAGTCCAGACTGATGTAACTCGATTTGATCTAACTCAAAGTCTTTATTATTTCAACTTATCTACTATTTACAATGGTTGTGCGGCTGCGCGAGTTGCGTCGCGAAGGATAGGCGGAAGCCTTTACAATTCGCGTGTGGGGGGTACTAGTTTTTACGCGTCTGAATACCGGCAATACTCCGGTCGCGGAGAGAGAGTAACCGCTCTTCGTCGGCGAAAGCGGCGAGAGTCGAACGCCGGGAGCACCCTGGCTTTGAAGAGGGAGTAACCTCTCTTCGTCGACGGAAGTAGCGGAAGGACGAACACCGGGAGCACCCTGGCTTCGGAAAGGGAGCAACCTCTCTCCGTCGGCGGGAATAGCGGAAAGTCGAACGCCGGGAGCACCCTGGCTTCGAAGAGGGAGCAACCTCTCTTCGTCGACGGAAGTATTGGAAGGCCGAACACCGGGAGCACCCTGGCTTCGGAGAGGGAGCAACCTCTCTCCGTCGGCGGGAATAGCGGAAAGTCGAACGCCGGGAGCACCCTGGCTTCGAAGAGGGAGTACCCTCTCTTCGTCGACGGAAGTAGCGGAAGGCCGAACACCGGGAGCACCCTGGCTTCGAAGAGGGAGCAACCTCTCTTCGTCGGCGGGAACGGAGATGCTATTGACTGCCTCGGGAGCTCCCTGAGGCAGTGCTTACGCAGGACTTCGGATCGGGACAGGTGCCGTTATGCTGGCCAAGCCGGCTTTTATACCCGGCTCGGGTCTCCCACCCGTGAGTATCGGTCGCGCGGTAGGAGCGGTTCCCACGCTGGGGCGTCGCATGGGCGCGAGCGCTCGTGGGCGTCATAGGCGTCGAGCCTATTTTCGGGCGGTCGGGTGCTTTAGGGACGGTGTGTAAAACGCATCGTCACAACATAAAAAAGAGAACAGTTCGCGATCTGTTCGTAAACTGTTCGCGAACTCTGGTGAAGATACACCTTTAAAAAGCCCCCCCCCCACTCCACATGATTGTACTGTTCGTGCAGCTTGTCAATGCCAACGCTCTCTCCACTTTGGCCGCTATGCTTCTCCTATGCGCAGACCGAGGTAATTCTCTCGCTGGACAGAGTATAGTGTGCGCGCATCCTATGTTTTGCAGGAGTCGGGTTTGTTCATGCGTACACATGCAACTTCGGACAACTAACATTCGGATGAATATAGATCCAATGTTCGCTCGGGTGCCTTACCAAAAGCATTCATTCCAATGTTTTTGGAAAGTGATGAGGATACCCGAGTGGATAGTTTTTGATGCTCCTAACTATACATAGTATCAGAAAATTACGTTCTATTCAGTAAACTTCTTTTGTTAATAACTTTTTTAATAAACAATGACTGATGGCTAAAAATTCAAGACATTACTCTAAATAATGTCTTGTAACGTCACAGATCAAGGTCATTGGCGAGTGGCCCTTATTCGACAGTTTTACTATCATTTTTTAATGTGCTCAACAATCCCTGAAAAAATCTTTATTTCAAATATTTTTCGAAAAATAGATACAAATTATCTTCGGGCGTTAATTCCTTAAAAAATAAATTTTCTTTATTATCAATTTCTATAAAAAAACAATAAAATTTAATGTAATAATTGTATACATATTTAGGGTGTTTTAGGACACTGAATTTGAATCTATAGTTGACATTTTTTTGTAAATTGCAAACTCAATGTGGCAATTAAAAAAAATTGAACAGTTGATTTTATATAAAACTTTTTTAAAGAATGTTATTACGTTGACTATCATAATGTTTTTCTATGACCAGTGTTTGTCTTTTAGTAGCGTCCTGGTGGTCACTGATGACGCTATCAAATTGTTTAAAAAGTTTGTTACTAACAAACATCATCAAATAAAAGTTTTCAATAATATAGATAATATAGATAACATAAATGCCAATGTAAAGTAATTGGTAATCTCTGTACGTAAGTTGAAAGCTGCAATATTAATTGAAAGTCATTAATATATAAGGAATTGGCTCGTATGATATAAATCAAATTACTACAAATTGAAAGGCATCTCGAGCAATCGCTGGATGTTAGTGCGAGGATTGTTAATATTTTTCATATAGAAAATTAATTTTGGCTACTAGAGACATTATTAAAGTGTACACGATCTCGGATTCGAGATACTAAAGTGTACGAACATTACATACATTGATCTCATTTTCGAGAATCAAAATGCACGAAATGAAGGAAAGAAAGGAAGTTAGAAAGAAGGAAGAATGAGAGAAAAATATCAGGGCGCGAGTGGCTAATCCGTATTTTATATATTGTTTTCGTGTAGTTACTAATAAATGGAACTTCAAAGCGTATTATACATTGATAGCTGACTTAGATATGACGACGTGTTGCGTCCGGCGATTATTTATAAAGATAGAAGGCATCCGCGGAAGGGATACCTTAGCAACAACTTTAGTAAACTTGGCTCTTTGATTAGAACTTTGTTCTCTCTCAAATACGTGATGACAATGGTGTGCTATTTTTATTCTTACTTTTCTTATTGACTATTGTGATAAGACAAGTGCGACATAAACGATGCGTCATATAGTACGACGCTACGCATATAGTGCGACATTGGCTCATTTCTGAAAGATGCGATTTCGAAACATAATAAAATCATATCTGATTAAATTCAGCGTAAAAAACCTACAACTTTTGTTATTTCAAAAATTTTGAAATTTGTAAAAATAATAATGTGGGGTAGTGTTCGTTCTCTGGCGAGAGAAGATAGAAGACAGCCTTAAGTAATACTGTAAATCTTTATTGTAGTAAGTCTATGTACAAGCATCGTATAATTATGTTTGGCGTTTATTGCGCCGAAAGGCGCTTTCATGACGTGTGGTGCAAGCCTGTGAATTCAAAATAAAAATATGCGCGTCCGGTAGATAATCACCGGACGCGACTTTGTATGCTGCTTTGGTCCGAGGAAGGACGGCTCTGCCGAAGGAGCGCGATGAAGGTCCTTGCCTGGTGTTGGTGGAACTCCGGTGGGAAAGTGGTTTACCGTGTTGCAGCTGACAAAGCTGGCGAGGAGGCGAGGTCTGCGTTGTAATGGTCACTGTGCTTGGTGCACTAGGCCTGCAAGTCGCCTTGATTTCCCGTGGTGTGCCGGGAGCGGAGTAGCGAGGCGAAGTTTTCCTCCGTACTCGTATGTATCCTGGTGCCAAGGTATCCCTCGGTGGTCACGTCAACCTTATTAATCCGAATTTCAGTGGAAAGAATTTCCACACTGGATTCGAAGTATGGAGAAGCCGGTGTATCCGGTGGCTGCGAAGGATTGCTCCTCGGTGATGAGCGCAGCCGATGTGGGGACTTCTGTATTCTCTTCTGTATTTTTCTGGGCATGGTGGCGAATAAAATAAATGCGAACTAGTCGCTAGGTTATGCTCCGTGGAGCTGATACTCTATTTCGAGGGCCCTTATGTAGAGCTCTCCTCGGAACGAGTTGGTGAAGGTTCGTATCGGCGCTCTTATATTGGCCGCCGATCGAATCTAAATCATGAGAAAGCTCTGCACTGCCTGCGCGATCTAATGGCGCTTCCGCAAGTACAGAGCTTCCGTGGCTGAGGGCCTGCAACGCGTAGCGGCGACGCCGCGTACTATGCCTCGTCGAAGCGACGGTGCGGCGGCTGGCCGCCACAAATAACAAGGGGTGGGGGTAAATTAAAAAATATTACATTTTTTTTAAATCTAGCTGCACGGTTATAAAGTATAAAATACCATAAAATATCATAAAACTTTTATTGAAAACATTTTTTTATATCTCTTACAGATTTGATGATATTCAATCAAAACCAAATATACCGTTTTAGCCTGTAAGGGTTGTTTCAGTCCCTAAATGTGCGAGAAAGCACATAAAAAAATACTGTCTCTTATTTTGAGCTACTTTACAACATATTCAAAGCTTGTAAAAATCGAAGAGATCCACTCCTGTTACTTTCCTTGTAATGGAAGGAATGTAATGGTAGCACACTTATAATTCATTTCTGTATTTTAATTCAAGATAAACTAATTATTTGTAATTTATTAATTTCTTATTAAGCTTGTAGTAATGTTTATTACTTTCTTTGAAACAAAATACCATATTGTTGTGTCCCTGTATTCGTGTTCACGAATAAGTCAGTATTTTCAGTGCTGCGTTGTTACGCCGCTCGTTGCAACAAGAAGTGAATCGTTTCCGGGACGACGCAGAATCGTTGTTTGACAACAGCAAAAGAATAGCAGAAGATCGTCTCTATGATACGTAAATTTGTTTGTAAACTTCGACAGTCAGATCAGATTTGGAGTAGCTGTCAAGCAGTGTGGACGTGCTTAGACAGTTCTGCTTAATTGTTCATTCCTTATGTTAATTTAGTGAAGTTCTTTGTCATTAAAGTTCCAATTGTTTTCTAAAAAGTGTTTCTTATATATTTATCTTGCGTTCACAAGTGTCGATTATACCGCGCACGTTCGAAAATATTGAGATCGATCCGCGGGCGCAACAATATTATATATATGTATATCAGTGCTCGGAATTAGTCTGAACATTTCAGCCGATTTCCGTGGTATACGCCTCCTTTCCTCTCCTTACCGCGCGCGCCGCAGCCGCTAGGGCCAGCGCCGCCGAGCGTTAGGAGCGACACTATCTGATTATGAGTGGGTTCTTTTCCCTATTTATTAAAATTTTAAAAAATGTATTAAAATTTATTAAAAATAAATTTTTTATTTTTAAATTTATTAAGTGGAAATATTTCAATAGATTTCCACGTCACCCATGAGATACTAATGCTGACGCGTTTTTTTTTAAATGGTTTCCCCCGTAGACCTATTCCACTAAAGATAAAAATAAATTCTTAATTTAAAAAAAAATATATATGTAAAAGAGATTTTCTTAATTAGATTTTCTTAGCCTTTTATGAGAATGAACAATTGATGCAATAATGTAGATAAAAACCACTTTTTGAAAAACGTGTTAGTATTAGTACCTCATGGGTGACGTAGAAATCTATTAAAATATTTCCACTTAATAAATTTAAAAAAAAATTTATTTTTAATAAATTTTAATAAATTTTTTTAAATTTTAATAAATAGGGAGAAGAACCTACTCATAGAACCTAATCAGATAGTGCCGCTCCTAACGCTCGGCGGCGCTGGCCCTAGCGGCTGCGGCGCGCGCGGTAAGGAGAGGAAAAGAGGCGTATACCACGGAAATCGGCTGAAATGTTCAGACTAATTCCGAGCACTGATGTATATTATTAAAAACAGAACAAAGTAGGGGGACAAAAAACAGCACATCTTATAACTAATTATAACAGATACATTAGAAAGAAAGATATATTATTTTTTAATGTTTCGTCGATCCGCCCTTGTTTTAAATCACGTCTATCATTCGCTTTGGCAATGATTTATACAACTTTTTTACACGTTTTTGTCGAAGTTTGCCCCATTCTTCAAAAATGCAACACTTTAAGTCATTAACGGTCTGAAACTGTCTTCCTCTTATGTATACATTTTTTTACATATTAGTCCAAACATTTTCAATCATATTCAGATCGAGTGAACGTGCTGGTCAATCAAGGACAGATATTTTTTGAGCGGAGAAATATTGTTTCATCAACCTCGCTGTATGAATTGCTGCATTATCCTATTAGAAAATATAATTTTCGCCTCCAATCCGTGTGGTATGTTTCTTTAACTGATCGTCAATCAGTGAAATGTACTTTTTACTGTTCATATGGCAGTCGACAAAATTTATTTCCGTTCTTCCACGGTATCCTATTTCCGTCCAGATCATCACACTTCCTCTCTCCATTTGACGACGACTTAAAAACAATTGTTTTTTTCTTAAAACAGAAATAAGAATTCCAATGCTCAGGCCCATCTAACAAAGTTGAACTTTTTTTCATTATAAATATGACGTTCCTCCATTTTTTCTTCCATTGAATATGCTCACAAGCAAATTGCAAACGATGCCCTTTGTGTTGTTCCGTTAATAGTGGTAGCAATAAATACGTCTAACATTCTTAATATTAATTTTAATACCTGCTTCTTTAGCAATTTGTCTAGCTGTGCCTTTAAAATTTGAAGCCACTCGTAAAATTGCCCGTCTTTCACGATTTGTTACTGCCCGTAGCCGTTCTGTACTCTTCTTTTTTCCATACTGACTGGGATTTTTAATTAAATTAGCCACTACTTTACGACTTCTATTCATAAGTTTTGCAATCTTTGCAATAGAATATTTTTTCCGCCTTAGTAAAATACGGTCTATTTTGCTTTTATTTAACCATTTTTCACAACCTATTGTTTAAAGTTTCTATTTGTTTCAATAACACAAATAATACCGTAAACAAATAATACCGTAACAGTAATTTTGTGCTTATTCACTTTAATCAGCGGCTCAACGCGGCTCAACTATGACTGATTGTGAGCAATAAAAATATTGTAAGTGTACTATTATTTTGTCTGGTTAATAGTAGCTAGTGTTTACGTCTTTTTTCCGGGAAATAGTTCAACAGCATCATACAAAAACAATCTACATAGTCCTATAAATACAATACATATACATATAGGATGTACAAAAAGAATTATTTTGTGTTAATTTTAAAATATAAGACATTCTTTCAGATGTACTATTATTTTGTTTCGCACTGTAACCGTGTTTCGACAAATAAAATTAAGAAAAATTTTTTTAGTTGTAAGGGAATGGTTAATGATAAATTTTGTGTATTTAAAATTGATATGGACTCTGAAGTTATGATTTTAAATAAAAGATTGATTAAGAGGTCTAGCCAACAGATCGGTGTGAATAATTGTTTGAGATATCTAATAGGGGAAACAGTTGTAATTCATTGTAAAGTTGTAGTTAAAGTAGAATTAGGAAAATATTCCTTAGATATTCCTAAGCAAGTGCGTAATTTCGTAGGATTTTGTTCGTACTATAGGAAATTTGTGAACGGATTTTTTTTTATAGCAAAACCCCTATTTATACTTATTGAAAGTCAAGTCAAGTCAAATTTGAATGGACTCAAGCATGTAAAGAAGCTTTTGAAAGACTGAAGTAAATATTAGTATCTACGCCGATTTTATCTTTAACCTCGGAGCAAGGGGAGTTTGTTCTTGATACCGATGCTTCGAATCATGAGATAGGAGCAGTTTCGTCATAAATTCAAGATGACACTGAAAAAGTTATTGCTCATTTTAGTCGGGTTGAGCAAACTAGAAAGGAATTATGCGTGACACGACAGGAGTTATTAGCCATTATGGAATCGATAAAGTCTTTTCACCATTATTTATATGGGAAAACATTTTTAATTTGGATGGATTATGTTTCTCTTCGATGGTTAATGACTTTTAGGGAGTTAGAAGACCAATTGTCTCGTTAATTAGAGAGATTGCAGCAATATAAATTTGAAATTATTCATCGAAAAGGATGACATCGTCAGAATGCTGATGATTTGTTGAGACGTTCTTGCATGGAGATAGGTTGCATTTATCGTGCCAAGATTGAATCAAAGGAAAATTTAGTTGCTCGGATGGTTTTAGGAAGGGATAATTTGGAAGAGTGGTGCAGGAGACAATTCCAGCCACTCACCTCAGAAACGCTTGCTTCTTAGCATTTTTCGTCTGCTGCGTCGGTTCAATGGAAGCGAGACGTCCGCTCTCTTTCATTGGTTGAACGGTCGAGCACACGGACACGTGACGTAAGCGCTTCTCGGATGTGTGAGACAGTGGAGCCGGAGCGAAATCGCATCACTGGATCCGCTCCTTTTCGCTGATGGGCCCAGACACGGCTAAAGAATTGCGCGTACGTACGCAATTATCATTGCCAATTATTACGCCGATAAATATCAGCAAATTCAGAAACAGGGACTCTTGCCAGTATAGCCACCTCATGGGACACTGTACGGTACGCACGGACCACCCGTAAGACAAGCGGCCTCTGCAGCCTGCGCAGTTACTCTCTCGACCGTCGGCTACACGTAACCCTGATCTTCAAAAGTGATCTCTGAAAAACACGGGAGTTTGCATACCCTGTAAATCGGGAAGTACGTATTGTACACGCCTGTCGCATTTTGTATGAAAAATAGAATTCAAGTTTTGTGGCCTTCGTCCACACTGGCGTTCTATACAAAAGTATAAAATGGAGGACACCCACGTACAGCTGCCTCCTTTTTTCATCTGGGCCCTTAAGGTTAGACATAAGCCTGCCAAGAACCTGGATGATTTTTTCCGTCCTCGGCACTATTTGCTCAAAGTGGTCTCTGAAAAACCAGCTACCATCCAAGACCAAGCCAAGGCACTTCATGATCCGGGACACGTGAATGCTTTTACTACCAACCAAAAGGTTGATAGCGGTCATATTTGCGCCCTTTTTCGCAAAGGTCATAATCTAGGTCTTGTGAGTCGCAATCTTAAGGTTCAGGCGGTGGATGCCGCGAATGATAAGCTCCACTCCCCAGCTCGTCATGACCGCGGCTTCCCTCACGGAGAAAACTCCGCGAGCAGGAGGGTATCATCCGCATTACAAACGAAGCTGCAGCCCACCGGCAACTCCGTGGACAGCACGGAGTCGTAGCAAGGGTTACGATAAACTATAGCAAAGGACCCAAGACCGAATCTTGAGCAACTTCGCAGCTCATGGTTATTGAATGCATCCAGCTATCACCACCGACAAATTACAGCCTTCGGTTGTTCATCACAATACTCTGTAGGTATTGCGGGAGTCCTTTTCACTGCATGACTCCAAGGATACGACCCCACTGGAGAGAGTTAAAGGCGTTGGAGATGTCCAGTCACACCGTCACCACCACTCTCTTCTCGCATGGTAATCTCCTCCACGGTGCTCCGAACCCTGAGCACCGCATCGACAGTGGACCGGTCTCTCCTAAACCCAAATTGAGCATTGAAGAGGCCTTGTCCATTGTTTAAGCCGGTCCACAATGATTCGCTTTCCCGACCTCGTCCAGAAAACATATTGAACGGTGGGAGGAGAGGACCTCATCCGGTTTCTCTTCCTTCTTTAACAGCGCCATTTATGCTGCCTTTCAGGAATCGGGAAAGACTCTAAAGCGAAGATAGTCCGTGAATAGGACAGGAGAGGGCCCAGCATCACTGCCCACACAGTACGGGATTCCATCTGGACCCGCGACCGCGTTTTCCCTTCCAAAGATCGATCTGATCTCGGATTCAGTGACTTCCAGTTTCTCCGACCACCTCATATCCTGAAAATGACTTTGAGCAACCGGCTATTTTAGGAATAGAGATTCCAACATCCTATCCAGCACCCTCGGCTTATCACCTCGCACAGAAATGAATGCCTTCAACCTCCTCAGGACGATGCGATAGAAATCATCCTCCAGGGTAGTCAGGAGCTAGTCCCGCCCCTAGGTTTTGGCGATGGCCGCTCTCAGCCGAGCCCTGGCCAATCGCAGTTCCCCGGCCAATCGGGCCTTTCTGGCCTCGCCCCGCGGCAGCGAGAGTGCGTGCACGCTCGCCGGCTTTTAACTTCAGAACTTCTGAATTAGAACTCTCCTAGTATATCTACTTATTAGTATATATAAAAGAACACGCCGAGTACAATGATGCGAATCCGTACGCAATATAATAAGAACGGATCACGAGAGACGAATTGGTCGATTATAGCGTCAATCTACTGAATCGTGTTCAAACCGCAACCAAGAATATCTTCTTAGATAAACGGCGACGGATCTACGATGCAAACGACTCTTAACTTAATATCAAAACTCGTGTCCCCAAGACAAACATATCTGCCTGTCTCATGCCGGCTTCTTCATCTAGATCCTGTACATGTAAATACGCTAATTCAATGAATTGGTGACATGTACATGATATATAAATTTAGGCGTGTATGAGCGTAGGCTTCGCAAGCTAATCGTTGACGTAGATGATGTGCGCGCCGCGGCGGGATGTATGCGCAACGGTGATATACGTGCGCTGGTAGAGAATAATGATTTTGCAAAAAATTATTTACAATAGGTTAGTTTGTAAGAAAATAGTTTAAAGTGAGCGAAGGTTACACGGAAACAAAGTACATGTAAACCTGGTGGAAATTATTAATATTTATTTATTTATCTATCTATCCTATAAAGATCGACTTTTTTTCAAATATTTTCATCATTGAGATAATCAAGTATAAATATTATTTAATAAAATATTTTTATTCCAGGTTCATCCAAGTAGAGAACTTGTTGCGTCCGGTCAAAGAGCTGGTAGACATAGAAAAGCACAGCCACATATTCGTATATGGTCTACAGAAACTCTTCTCACCTTGTACGTTTTCGGCATGACAGAGTTTCAGATGGGCGTCTCAGCATTAGCGTTTTCACAACTGGTAATTATCATAATCCACGCAAATGCATGGTCCTGGATGCACACAGAATTTAATGAATACAGCAGAGGGAACGAAACAGACATAGTGTAAGTTGGAATCATATAAAAGCTGCAACAGACAAAAAAATCGACATATGAAAATTAAAAACAAACACAGTCTATAAATAATGAAAATGGCGATAAGAGCCGTTGCAGGATGTTCGTGTTAAATTTTTAATATTTCTTAAAGAAATTAGTAAATTAGTCTACAAGAGACAGTTAAATTGTACACCGATCTCAATTCGAGATACTTAAAGTGTACGAAAATTTTAAAGTACATTGTTCTCATATATCGAGAAACTTTAATGTACGTATAAGAATTATTGTAAAGAAAGGAAGAGAGAAAAAATATCAGGGCGCGAGTGACTAAGCCGGGAATTGAACCCGGGTCTTTCGCTTGCCGGGCGAATGTTCTAAACAGAATGTTCAGAACATTCGCCCGGCAAGCGAAAGACCCGGGTTCAATTCCCGGCTTAGTCACTCGCGCCCTGATATTTTTTCTCTCTTCCTTTCTTTACAATAATTCCTATACGTACATTAAAGTTTCTCGATATATGAGAACAATGTACTTTAAAATTTTCGTACACTTTAAGTATCTCGAATTGAGATCGGTGTACAATTTAACTGTCTCTTGTAGACTAATTTACTAATTTCTTTAAGAAAAATTAAAAATTTAGCACGAACATCCTGCAACGGCTCTTATCGCCATTTTCATTATTTATCGTTTGTTAAACATATGGAGCCTTCCATTATATGTGGTTTAAAGTTTTAAACACAGTCTAATTCAACTTTTCATATAATCAGGATTTATTTCATATCGATTGGTGCTTTAAGTGGAAAACAGGATCTATAATTGTATTATTTTACATGGGTTTGCTACTACGCAAAGCAAGCTATTATTAACTCTTTGCGGACGGAGTAGTTTGAAGCTGATCACTCTGTGAGACCGGGTCGCTACAGTGATAGTCATCAAAATGATCAGATTACTTTCCTGCGTACTGTGAGCCGTATCAAGATATCGATCAATTATTCAAAACATATCTGCATCACTAGTAATTCTTTGTTTATTAATTTATATATAAATTTCATGTTCATAAAGTAAAACGTGTAAAATCGCAATTTTGTACGTGAAATAGCAACATTTTTACGTTACAAGTGCTACAAACAGAATTACCCTCACTTGTTCATACGTAAAGTGGTGACAGTGTTGTCACTACTTTATATCCAGCCCTCGTATGTATGTCTATCGCTAATATTAAAAATTTTTTTTTGTGTTGAAGCGTAAACTAAAAATTCGCTGAACGCATATATGAGTTTATCGGTTACGTTGATGATTTATGCTGAACGCATATATGGTTAACGCGTTAATCATACGCAAAGGGTTAAGATTTAACCGTTTGCAACTTCCATGTGTTCGCTTCTTCTTGTGTTTGTTTACATCCTTCATGTGTCCGATTTATATATGATACTATGACTGTCTTGTTCACTACTGTGTTTATTAAATTCTGTATCTGGACTTTACTTTAAAAATGCCAACACCGTTACATTTTTATTGCTGCATTATTTGTGTAAAAATCTATTCAATATAATTACAAAAAATTATTTACCAAAATATTTATTACAAATAAAAAGTAAATTGCAAATATTCTGCAGTATTTTAAATTCTCCCTATTATTTAAAAACAATTAATAACAATTCAACAAAAAAATAACTTTTTTTCCAACATAAGAATGCGAAATATTGTTTTAGTTTTTTTCATGCTACAATACCAGCTTTAAAAATGCTTAATCACGTCAGTTTTAAGAAATTCAAGGTGAAAGTTGTAAAAATGCTATTTTGATATACTTTACCATGTTATAATTATTGTATGCAATATGTTAGAAAAGTGTTTCTTTAAATAAGTATATTACTAGGATAATACTCTCTAGGACTTTCAACTCTCAAAAGGAATTTTTTATGTACGTTCTGATTAATAAAATTTTAATGATTAAATATTGTGTTTAACACCGCAAATAAATTATAAATGAAACTTGGACGGCAAATAATTCATTTGTTATGTGTCAAAAGACCACAACGCAAGCATTATATTAATTATTATTAAATTTGATTACTGAAAGGATCAAGACCTGCCCGGTAATCAATCGGTTAGTAGGGCACTTATGCGAGTATTTATTCCGAGAAAATAAACAGACCATGTGTCATTTATGCGCCCAAGGAAGGTTTAAGCATACTGAGAGCAGGTGGGTCTGTTGCTAACGCGGCCTTTCTGTACCAAAATGCCAAATGATCAATATAAATAAACGATGCACGCTAGACGCATAATCTGTCAATCTTATTACCGTACGCGTCACGTTAGGGTCCCGCAAAGTCGCCGATAGAAAGACAAGTACGAAATGAGGATTAGAATAAAAGTCTTTAATCTGCACACATAAAATCCATCGTGATTTACAACATTATTCACTCCGAATCGACCTCCTTGACCCGGCTCGGCTCCCGAATCTTTATGCTTTCCCAATACCACCAGAGGCACAATAAATTTAATGGCAGCGGTGGGATTTGCTATCTTTAACCTGTGAAATTGAGTATAAACCTGTTGCTGTTGGTCGGGATTACAGGAGCACTAAAAAGATTTACAGGGGTGAATTAATCTTAAAAAAAAAAAACAATACAAAATTAAATTTGTGAAACAAGTGGTGACAATTACGAAGAAGGAATCATCTCAACAAAAGGAAAACGACACGCAGCAGCAGTCCGTAGTAGTAAGCAGCAGCTGGACAGCGGACAGCCACACAGAACCAAGTCAGCGCAATCCGAATAGGAGCATCCACATTACGATGACGGACCGCGACCTACTCCAACAGTCGACGATCAAGCGTAGGATGGAACATTGCGATTACTGACAAGGCGAAGTTGCGACTCACATGCAAGCATTAATCTTATTGTAAATCATCAAATAATTTAATATACAGGGTGTCCCAGATCTACCGTATCACCCGTTAATGGCAGATTCCTGAGGTCATTTGGAGACAAAAATCTTAATGCCAAAATGTCGAGGCTACTATAGTATTTGAATGGGAAAGGTTTAAAGCTTACCAATCAGCTTGTCAGAATTTCGCGCGCTCAGGGACATCGTATCTCGAAAGGACCCTTGCACAACACTTTATTCAATACGTTTTATTCACTTCACTCAGTTCTTATTCACTTTATTCACTTTATTCACATTGTTCGCAATACTAACGAATTTACTAACGATAATAATTTCTAAATTGTATTAAAACACGATGCGCGTCGAACTGTCAAAGCAGTCGTGCCATTGACAAATGACGTTTCTCATGTCATGAGAGAAAATCAATACTATCGGAACGAAGTATGATCTGCTACATGAAATGTCGGTAAGAAAAGAAACTAATTTTTTTTTAAATAAAAAAGTTTTTTGTTTATTTATTAACACATATCAACAATAAAAATAATGAAATAACAACAATGAAAAATAATAACAATGAAATAAGAACAAGATATAACATTATCGTTATCCGGAACGTAAAATGATTAGTTACAACATAATTTTGCGACTGCTGCATCGGATGCGAGGAACAGGATTGACCAACAGACGAATCAATGTTGCCGTTGAACGTCACTCTTGTACAGTATCGAATGAAGAAGCGGTTTTGCTAACCGTAAACAATACACCCGGCTATAAGTGTCCGCGAATTGAGTTCACACATCAACTGCAAAAAATGCGCTAACTCGTATTAAAAGTTTAATGAAAAAATTAATGTTACGTACCTATTACAAAAGATGTTCAAAATGTCCACCATCGCATTGGATGCACAATTGCGCACGTCTAATTAAGCTTTGCTGCGCGTTACGCAGCATTTCCGGTGTGACAATAGCGAATGCCTCAGTTATTTTTTCTTTTAATTCTTCATAATTGTTAATCCGTTCTCGATAAACATATTCTTTTATTGTGCTCCAAAGAAAAAAGTCTAACGGAGTTAGATCTGGAGATCTCGCTGGCCAATTTACAGCATCTCCGCGGCCTATCCATCTATCCGGATAGCTCGCATCCAATACACGACGCGCGCGTATAGATGCGTGAGGCGGCGCTCCGTCATGTTGGAAAAACATTTCTAATCTTTGATTTAGCGGCACATTCTCCAATAATTCTAATAAATCTGCAAGAAATTGCTATAAAATTGTCCTGTGAGTCTCGCAGGCATTTCAAACGGACCAATCTGAAATGGTTACGTGAGAAATAAAATTCGTGGAACTTTAAACATTTTTGTACAAAATTGTAAAACTCACTATTGAAGTGTTTAATATACCAGCCCATAAATTAATGGTGAATCGATGCTGGTAACTTTTAATATGATATCCATGTAAATTTTCGTTTGCCCAGATGTGTGTATTGTGTGTATTAAATATTCCATCGCACGTGAAACATGATTCATCAGTAAATAGAATGTTACTCACAAAACCAGGTTGATTTTCTTCGTTATTTAACAATCATGTACAAAATCTTACTCTTGAGATATAATCTTGGGGCAACAAATTTTGCACTTCCGTAAAATGATACGCGTGAAATTGATTATCATGTAATATGCGCAGTACTGTGTTTCTCGATATCGTCAATGATTGATTTTCCTCTTCATTTACGATCTACATGGTATATACTAAATGAAAAATGTGAAAACAAGATAACATAAAACAATCAATGTTGAGTAAAATGGATTTTACGCCGGTCGAATATAGCGACATGCTAATAATTTACGGCGAATGTGGGCAAAACGCTCGTCAAGCCGTGCGCGAATACAACGTCCGTTACCCGGAACGTAGAGGGTTTAATTATAACATAATTTTGCGATTGTTGCATCGGGTGCGAGAAACAGGATCTGTAGTGCCCAATAGACAAATCAATGTTGCCGTTGAACGTCACGCTCGTACAGAACAGAATGAAGAAGCGGTCCTGCAAATTGTGGACAATACACCGACTATAAGTGTCCGCAAATTGAGTCAGGAGTTGGCGATATCGAGAAGCACAGTACAGCGCATATTACATGATAATCAATTTCACGCGTATCATTTTACAAGAGTGCAAAATTTGTTGCCCCAAGATTATATCTCAAGAGTAAGATTTTGTACATGATTGTTAAATAACGAAGAAAATCAACCTGGTTTTGTGAGTAACATCTTATTTACTGATGAATCATGTTTCACGCGCGATGAAATATTTAATACACACAATACACACATCTGGGCAAACGAAAATTCACATGGATATCACATTAAAAGTTACCAGCATCGATTCACCATTAATTTATGGGCTGGTATATTAAACATTTTAATAGTGAGTTTTACAATTTTGTACAAAAATGTTTAAAGTTCCACGAATTTTATTTCTCACGTAACCATTTCAGATTGGTCCGTTTGAAATGCCTGCGAGACTCACAGGACAATTTTATAGCAATTTCTTGCAGATTTATTAGAATTATTGGAGAATGTGCCGTTAAATCAAAGATTAGAAATGTTTTTCCAACATGACGGAGCGCCGCCTCACGCATCTATACGCGCGCGTCGTGTATTGGATGCGAGCTATCCGGATAGATGGATAGGCCGCGGAGATGCTGTAAATTGGCCAGCGAGATCTCCAGATCTAACTCCGTTAGACTTTTTTCTTTGGAGCACAATAAAAGAATATGTTTATCGAGAACGGATTAACAATTATGAAGAATTAAAAGAAAAAATAACTGAGGCATTCGCTATTGTCACACCGGAAATACTGCGTAACGCGCAGCAAAGCTTAATTAGACGTGCGCAATTGTGCATCCAATGCGATGGTGGACATTTTGAACATCGTTTGTAATAGGTACGTAACATTAATTTTTTCATTAAACTTTTAATACGAGTTAGCGCATTTTTTGCAGTTGATGTGTGAACTCAATTCGCGGACAGTTATAGCCGGGTGTATTGTTTACGGTTTGCAAAACCGCTTCTTCATTCGATACTGTACGAGCGTGACGTTCAACGGCAACATTGATTCGTCTGTTGGTCACTACAATCTTGTTTCTCGCATCCGATACAGCAGTCGCAAAATTATGTTGTAACTAATCATTTTACGTTCCGGATAACGATAATGTTATATCTTGTTCTTATTTCATTGTTATTATTTTTCATTGTTGTTATTTCATTATTTTTATTGTTGATATGTGTTAATAAATAAACAAAAAACTTTTTTATTTAAAAAAAAAATTAGTTTCTTTTCTTACCGACATTTCATGTAGCAGATCATACTTCGTTCCGATAGTATTGATTTTCTCTCATGACATGAGAAACGTCATTTGTCAATGGCACGACTGCTTTGACAGTTCGACGCGCATCGTGTTTTAATACAATTTAGAAATTATCATCGTTAGTAAATTCGTCAGTATTGCGAACAATGTGAATAAAGTGAATAAAGTGAATAAGAACTGAGTGAAGTGAATAAAACGTATTGAATAAAGTGTTGTGCAAGGGTCCTTTCGAGATACGATGTCCCTGAGCGCGCGAAATTCTGACAAGCTGATTGGTAAGCTTTAAACCTTTCCCATTCAAATACTATAGTAGCCTCGACATTTTGGCATTAAGATTTTCGTCTCCAAATGACCTCAGGAATCTGCCATTAACGGGTGATACGGTAGGTCTGGGACACCCTGTATTAATCCTTTGACTGTGAACAGCATCTAAAGACGTCTAAGTGCTTACTGGAGGCGAACAGCGTCTAAAGACGTTCTTGATTTATTAAAAACAATTTTACGAAATGATACGCATTATTAAATCTGCCTTTCCTCTGCAGGCATCGTACGCTTCATCTGTAATTTTTACACTGGTATTTATATAATTCTTCGAGGTCGTTAAGGAATTTGTCTATCTAGGCACCCTGGTAAACAGCATTAATAACATAAGGGACAAGATTAAGAGACGAATTGTAATGGTTAATAGATGTTACTATGGGCTAATTAAGCAGCTCCGGTCTGGGGTTCTGTCCAGGAAAATCAAGTATAATATTTATAAAACGCTAATTAGGCCGGTCCTTACATACAGTTCGGAATGCTGGACATTGCGGGAGCAGACGAGGAGACGTTCCTCAGATTTGAGAGAAAGATACTGTGCAAGGTATATGGCCCAGTACAGCAGAATGGCGAATGGAGGAGAAGATATAACGGAAGAGCTCTACGAGCTGTATGGAGATATAAACATCGTACAACATATTAAGCTCATGAGACTGAGGTGGCTAGGCCATATATACAGAAGGCCGGTTAACGAATCAAACAGAAAGATCTGGATGCAGATCCCAGAGGGGCGCAGGAGAAAAGGCAGACCAAGGATGCGCTGGTAGGCAGGATACGATGTCAGGCAGGACCTGCAGCGTCTACAGATCACCAACTGGAAGGAGAAGGCGCAAGACAAGACTGGTTGGAGGCAGATTCTACGACAAGCCAAGACCCACCCCGGGTTATAGCGCTAACCATGATGATGATTTGTGTAATTCATACAAATAGTGCTCCCATCATGCCCAAATATGGCGCATTTCACGTGTCAGGGGTCCACCTAAAAATAAACTGCTTGGGATTTTTAAAATGATCATGAAAACACGTTAGTGCACATATTGTGTAAAGTTAAAGGTCAAAAAAATTAGTGTTATATGCCTTGCATTCAAGATATTGGAGATAGTCGTTTTAATAAATTTTTCTTTTTTTTGACATTTGTAGTTAAAATTACAAAATTACATTACTTTGATAAACATAAATTTTTCAAGATTTTTTCCGTACTTTCTGATAAAAATACTAATTTTAGCGAGAAAAAATTATTACTATAGAAAAAATCAATTTTTTAATTTTAAGTGAGAAATTGAGAAATTATATCCACCTTTAAAAATCTGAAAAAATTTTCAAAAATGCTCCAATATATGTAGAATATAGTACAATAAAGGAAATTTTGGGATTACAATGGGATCCACTCAAAAACGAGTGTTTTTTCCAAAACAAAATTGGCATTTCAGGTAAATCACTATAATCACAAACAGATTTTTTAAGATACTTTTTTTTACAGTCAATTTTTCAATGTATTGTTGCTCAATTATTTGTTAGTGGTCGTAAAAAATGTTTATTTTCCTTATATAAAAGAGACATTATTTTCGTATATAATAAAATTTTATATTGTAACTTTCGTTCTCCTAGGTTCATTAGTTGTTCATGTAATGCAAATTTCACTGTGCGATGATTGTACCGAACAGATTGACTAGTATTGAGCGCCGCCGTTAGATGGCGAATGGGAACCGTGATTCCCCAATGAAGTGCAAATTTAAAGGGATAAGAGGCGGCATGAATTTGCTCAACTTATTTCTGTTTTGGTTTATGCGTCACGTGCTTCTATTGCTTTTATTTGTGTTATTTTTGTTCTGACTCCGTCTGTTATTATTTTGGATTTTATTATTTATATAAATAATAAAAATAAAAGTGTAAAGAATATTCCCTGTATTGTTTTGACGCATTGAAAAAATATGTACCAAGCAGCAGATTTTTCGCGTCCCTGTGCGTCCGCATTATTTGCGTTCAGATTCTGATGTCTCAGGATTTAATTTTAAAACACACTATTACCTATGTGGAGAAAAGGTAAATACTGAACAGAAAAAACTTCCTATTAAATGCAGACGTAAATATCATTATGTTATGACTACTGAACATTCAGTTGAGATTAAAAAAAAAATGTGAAAGTAGGAACGATGAATAGAGTGAAAAAGTATCAGGGATTTGTGGCAGATTTGACGCTACGAGCTTTACATTAGCAATGTTCTCGGGACGAATATACCGGGTGTTTCATTTTAATCTAGCCAGGCGAATATTTCAAACGCTGTTAAGTTTAGAGAAAAATGTTTCAGACAAAAGTTGTAGGGTTCGGAGGAGGACACAAGATGGTGGGCTTAAGTTTTTGATAAAGGTAAAATTGAAGGTCATATAAAGGTCAACTTTGTTTTTTTAAATGAAATGTAGTATTTTTCATTGCATATTCTGAAAGAACATAAAATTCTGCATTAAAATTGTCTGATACGTGTTTCATGAAAATCTATAATTTTTTAGGAAATTTAGCAATTAAAGAAAAAATGTTTGTTTTTCCTAAAGAGAATCATGCATCAATTTGTACATGTTCATGAACATTTCTCGTTCTTAGTTACCCGGAATCAACGGCGTGGACGTGACGAAAATCTGATTCCATCGGGGTGCTTTATTTACGTGAGTCCCCTTGCCTCTCACTTTCGGGGTGCTTGATTTACGTGAGTCCCCTTGCCTCTCACTTTCGGGGTGCTTGATTACAGTGAGTCCCCTTGCCTCTCACAACGTATCAGACTAACATTACAGGAGATGTTCAAAAACGTCTCCTTCAACGGCTAAGCATATGCGCAATCGACGCTGAAGTGAAAGCGTCGTTCTTCGTAACATTTCTTCAGGAATTAGTGCCATTGCATTACGTATGCGATTCTGCATGTCATCGGGAGTTGTTGGCTCTGTAGCAAAAACAATCCCTTTCACGTAACCTCATAAAAAATAATCACACGGTGTTAAGTCTCGTGAATTCGGTGGCCAGCGAATGAAACTATTTCTGCCTATCCAACGTTGAAAAAACCTTTCATTTAAATAATCGCGGACAACACCCGCACAGTGTGCCGGGGCGCCATCGTGTTGGAACCACATGCCTCTGAGAGTTTGCAAATTGATGTCTTCCATCAACTCTTCCAGATCAGTTTGCAAAAACTGCAGGTACATCGCTCCGTTTAAATTGGCATTAAAAAAGTGTGGTCCAACAATTTGCCCATCTAATATTCCGCACCAAGCATTGACTCTCCATTGGTGCTGATTATCTACGCGACGTAATCAAAACGGATTAACATCTAAATAGTAATGGCAGTTGTGGCGATTGAAATCTCCGTTATTGTGGAATGAGGCCTCATCGCTAAAAAGCATCCTGTCGAAAAACATGTTATCTTCTTCCAGTCTTTGCAAAGCTCACCGACAAAATTGAACGCGTACCCCTTTCTGATCATCAGTCAAAGCCTGATGTCTTTCAAAGTGGTACGGGTGGAAGTGATTTGCCCTTAAAACTCGATTTACCGTAGAAAGAGAGGTGTGAAATTCGAGGCTGATTCTGCGCTGACTTACATGCGGGTTGAATGCAACCATTCGCAAAATAGCGATATTTAACACGGTTTCCTCTGTGCGATCTTTTTTCTTTCATTGACGTTTCAATCGACCATCACGTGCTCTAGCGATAAGATTTGAAATTGTTTGACGAGAAGGATGTCGACGATTTGGAAATCAAAGTGCATAAAGACGAGCACATTCTCTAGCATTCTCATTACTTCTGCCATATTCAATTATTATGTCTACAATTTCTGTGGGTAGATAATCAGTCATTGTTGCAATGCTACGTTCTCGTAAAAACAACTTAAGATGTATCTCATACGGTGACATTTAAGCATATGAGTAATTTTTTCAAATCATGTAAGTAATCATCCGATACTTCTTTTTTTTTTGTAATGAATGAAACGTTGCCTAAGGATGAACTCAATACAATGTAAGAATGCAATAATGGAAGTACGAACAAAAATGACATTACATTACATCATTACATCAGACTAACATTAATCATCCGATCAACGCGACCAAGTTGAGATTGGCCGCCAAGTTGGTCGCTAATTTAATTTTTTTACGCGGGCGTCATCGTTTATTTTTGTTCGTACTATCTGGAAGAGTTGATGGAAGACATCAATTTGCAAACTCTCAGAGGCATGTGGTTCCAACACGATGGTGCCCCGGCACACTGTGCGGGTGTTGTCCGCGACTATTTAAATGAAAAGTTTTTTCAACGTTGGATGGGCAGAAATGGTTTCATTCGCTGGCCATCGAATTTACCAGACTTAACACCGTGCGATTATTTTTTATGGGATTACGTGAAAGGGATTGTTTTTGCTACAGAGCCAACAACTCCCGATGACATGCAGAATCGCATACGTAATGCAATGGCACTAATTCCTGAAGAAATGTTACGAAGAACGACGCTTTTACTTCAGCGTCGATTGCGCATGTGCCTAGCCGTTGAAGGAGACGTTTTTGAACATCTCCTGTAATGTTAGTCTGATACGTAGTGAGAGGCGAGGGGACTCACTGTAATCAAGCACCCCGAAAGTGAGAGGCAAGGGGACTCACGTAAATCAAGCACCCCGAAAGTGAGAGGCAAGGGGACTCACGTAAATCAAGCACCCCGATGGAATCAGATTTTCGTCACGTCCACGCCGTTGATTCCGGGTAACTCTAAAAACGAGAAATGTTTATGAACACGTACAAATTGATGCATGATTCTCTTTACGAAAAACAAACATTTTTTCTTTAATTGCTAAATTTCCTCAAAAATTATGGATTTTCATGAAAAACGTGTCAGACAATTTTAATGCAGAATTTTATGTTCTTTCAGAATATGCAATGAAAAATACTACATTTTATTTAAAAAAACAAAGTTGACCTTCATATGACCTTCAATTTTACCTTCATCAAAAAGTCAAGCCCACCATCTTGTGTCCCCCTCCAAACCCTACAACTTTTGTCTAAAACATTTTTTTCTAAACTCAACAGCGTTTGAAATATTCGCCTGGCTAGGTTAAAATAAAACACCCTGTAGACTTTACGGCACTTCTCATGAACTCGCATAGTACCTCCTGTAGAAAGTTTTTCGGTAATGTTGTCTTTTTGCTCAATACTGACTTTCTAGATGGTTTCAAGACCGCGCGGAGTGAGCTTTGGGTGATCGCTCGGTGTAATCAGTTTTTGATCACAAATAACACAACTCGCCATGCTGCCTAATTGGTGCAGTACGTGTCGTAAAGCAACGCAAATAATACGCGCGCACCCAGAGAAAAGTTTCTTCGATTCAAAGAAAATTTCTTTCAATCAAAGAAATTTATGCATTGCTATACGGTCAAAGAAAAGTTTTTTTAATTTGAAGAAATTTTTTGGTTAATTCTTTTTATTAGAAATAAAGAAATAATTTTGGTTATGCGACGTAAATTTTTTTTAAATGAAAGAAGTATATTTTGTATATGTAAGAAAAAATTTCTTTGCACATAATAATTTTTTTTTTGTACGTAATAAAACATTTCCTTGCAAACAAGAAATATTTTGTTTATATTTAATAAAATAAATCTTTACGTTCAAGAAATGTTCTTCTTGTATTTACTTAAAAAAGTTCTATATTGAAGAAATATTCTTTTTTCATTTACCAAAAATTTTTGTACTTTCAATAAAAGATATATTTTCATTGTAAAAGGATTAATTTTCAAAATAAATATATTTTTCTTCATTTTAATAACAGAATTTATTTAAATGATATAATTTCTTTATTTAAATAAATGAATCAGTTTCTTCAAATGTCAAAATGATTTATTTCTCTAAATTAAATATCTAATGTTAAATGTTTGATTGCAGTTATTTTCTTTATGAAAAATAAAATTAATATTTTTAGCGTCTTTTTCCTATGCTGAGATATAATTTACAATCACTTGTGAAAACAAGAAACTAAAAATATTAATTTATTTTCTTATGATGGAAACGATTGTAAATAAGTTTTAAAGTAATACACATTTGACGTAGAAAAATAAATCATTGTATACATACAAATATTTTTGCTGGCTTTTTTTAAATGCAAGAAATTAATTTATTATTTATATTGTTTTTAATTACACATACATCTTATTGTTAGCTTATAAATATTATGTTAAATAACATAAAAACACAAATGCATTTTTTTCTATTATTCTTTTTATTTGAACATCACACGTAATAATTATTATCTAAGATACAATGAAGGAAAAGATACTAAAGATGAACATTTTTTTAATTTCATGCCATTGTTATAAATAAAAAAATTTTTCCAAATTAAAAAACAATAAAAAATTTAACTCAACAAAAAGCCTCTTTTTTAAACTAATTCATAAAAGTTACATAAAATATAATTACATTAAAAATACATTGAAGAAACGAAGGTCCTTACATTAAACTTTTACTGCAATACTTTGCTATGTAAATTTTAAGTAACTTATTTATTATAAATATATCTTATTTTATTATATCATATTATCACAAAGGTTTTGTTTGCACCTTTCTTTTATATTGCATCCTAAATGTGTTAAGTACTTAAATCTATATTTAAAACACAAAATCTGCAAAACGAATTTCATATCTGCTGAAATCCATTTTGCAGATTTTGTATTTTAAATGAAACGTATATCAAATAAATTTTCCTTGTTAAGAAAAAAAATACAAAAAGTTTTTTTAACGGTTTACTTAATATTTAAAGAATGAAAGGAACATTTTTGTACGCTTTTTTATAATCTAAATAATGAAACGTAACTGTAAAAGCTTCTTTAAAATGTTAATATCACGAGTTATTTTTGTACTTTTTTTCCCTATTTTATTGCAAATACTTTGTTTAAAATTACGATTCATTATATACTATGAAGTATTTTCCGTCTCCTGAACTTTGAACACAGGTTGGAAATTTGTTGAACAATTTGTCGTAAGTGACGGAAGATAAGTTATTAGTTATTTTAACTTGGAATGCACAGACATGCGATGACCAACCATAAGTAAATATTTTTTTTATTAAAAAAAGACACTTTTTCGACATTGACTAAAATATTAACGATTTCAGCAAAAAGTGGTACATGATCTTTGTATCCTGTGGTTATTACCATAGATGGTTTATAAGTAACATTTTCAATAGTAATCCATGGCACTGAATGTACTGTAGAATTTACATAGAAATTTTCGGGCAATATATGATTTATATCTCGTAATGTTTCATCTGTAATTACTTCAGCATTGCCATATTCTATCCTATCAATAAGGGAATCTTTGCACATAAAACTGTAGCATTGCTGTAACTGATTCTTTATGGCAAGTGTATATGGTAAGTTTACTCGTGAATTTGATACGTGAGCCGTTACTTTTGAAGGTTTATGTTTAGCTTCCGGCCTCATACACCAGACATTCCTAAGTGGACCAATAAGTTCTATTGTTCTCGGATAATGCAAAAGAAAATGATGTTTCGGCTTTAACGTTTCTCCAAACAATTGTATATAAAGTTCATGGTGTTCAGTAATTAATGTCTTCAAAAGAGTAATGCAATCTTTATTAAAATATCTCAAATTGATAATGTCACCAATATTTCTAAGATATAAATACAAATTCCAGTATTCATCGTTCACTGGAATACAATCGCCAATTATAATTCCAAGATATTTGACAAAAGTTAAAGTTTCAGAAGCCGAAAAATTTAATTTCTTCTGCATTAGTTTCTCTTTTTTTAAACACGGTACAGCATTTCCTTTGTCTGCAGGGCCATAATTAAATGCCATGATTCTATCATTAATATTTTGTAATGTAAAACGTTTTATTTGTATATAATGCAATAATAATGCGCTTAAGTCATACACACAGACACCCTCCCAAAAATCATGCATTGAGTCGAAAAACACGTTTTCAATTACATGAAAAGAAGGTAAATCATTCCATACGCAATATTCAGTTAAACCTGTTTCGAAAACATCAGATTTAAGATCTTCTTCATAATCTCTGCTTTGACGCAATAAATTAGGATCCTCCATAGTTTGACTTTGATATTGTTTTTTCTCAATCTTACACAAACGACAGATTCGATTAGCTGAAAAACTTGTAACAAATCCACAAATTTGATGTATTCCCAAATTATCGCCAGTAACGAGAATGCAAGAAAAGTAAACTGTAACGTTATTAATCAGCAATCCATTTCTTTCTAAATCATGTAATTCTTCTAAGAGAGGCTTGAAAGTTGCTTTATTCCCAAATGTCTTTCTGTCCGTATCACGAAATAATAAAGTTAAAAAAATATGCTTTAATGCAGATTGAAACTGTGGAGGTAAAGTGGGTAACATAAAGTACGTTGCTCCTATCTTATCAACCCCAGTATGAGAACCTAAAACATTATTTGTTTCGTATTCGTCGAAATAAACTATGAGTGGAATTACAATATTATCACCAAATTTATTTCTTATTTGAGTCCATAATTTTCCATGTACAATATTGCACATGTATTGTGGCTCTATTTTAACCGATGTGAACTTGGCGCCCAACTTTATTTAAAAAAAAAATCACTAATCTAGTTCGTTTGTACTTCGTTTGTACCTGTTTGTACCGCTTCTTATTTCGTTTGTACCTCAAAGGGTAAAAAAATACAAGGGGGTGAAAAAATGGCCAGCGCCCGATTACAAGATTTTTAAATTTTGTTTATGCCATTCGAAAGAGAATCGTTTATACCCGTTTGTACCTCTTTTGATTTTGTTTGTACCTCAAAGGGTTCGAAGATACAGCGTTTTTCAGTTTCAGCCTAACCCTTCTATAGGGAACTTAGCCATTTTACAAGATATCGAGAAACGGCCAACGGCATTCGAAAGAGAATCGTTTGTACCCGTTTGTACCTCTTTTGTTTTCGTTTGTACCTCAAAGGGTTCGAAGATACAGCGTTTTTCAGTTTCAGCCTAACCCTTCTATAGGGAACTTAGCCATTTTACAAGATATCGAGAAACGACCAACGGCATTCGAAAAAGAATCGTTTGTATTCGTTTGTACCACTTTTGTTTTCGTTTGTACCTCAAAGGGTTCGAAGATACAGCGTTCTTCAGTTTCAGCCTAACCCTTTTATAGGGAACTTAGCCATTTTACAAGATATCGAGAAACGACCAACGGCATTCGAAAGAGAATCGTTTGTATTCGTTTGTACCACTTTTGTTTTCGTTTGTACCTCAAAGGGTTCGAAGATACAGCGTTCTTCAGTTTCAGCCTAACCCTTTTATAGGGAACTTAGCCATTTTACAAGATATCGAGAAACGATCAACGGCATTCGAAAGAGAATCGTTTGTATTCGTTTGTACCACTTTTGTTTTCGTTTGTACCTCAAAGGGTTCAAAGATACAGCGTTCTTCAGTTTCAGCCTAACCCTTTTATAGGGAACTTAGCCATTTTACAAGATATCGAGAAACGGCCAACGGCATTTAAAAAAGAATCGTTTGTATCCGTTTGTACCTCTTTTGTTTTCATTTGTACCTCAAAGGGTTCGGAGATACAGCGTTTTTCAGTTTTAACATAAACAAGCGGTTATTAGTGCCTTCACGCTTAAAGTTAACTGCGTTTCAAATTTTTTATAACACGTAATCAATTTCTTTGTGTGAAATCAACTTAAAATTAACTTAAAATAATATTTTGAATATTGATCGTTTACTTTAAATATTGTATTACGTTACTGTGTTATACTATAAATAAAGATGAATATAATAGTGGAATAATTTTAATTATTGATACACTTAGGATGAAAATACTTAGAAATTAATGAAAAATGTTTTATGTCTAGATTAACGAAACCTGTTAAATAAATTTTTGGACTTATAATATTTTTTAATGTTAACATTTTATGTATAAAATATTAAATTTTTTTTTCATTTTTTATGGAATTAAAAAGAATTTTTAAAAACTTTTAATATGTTTTTCTAAACTAATAATGAATATTTATAAGAAAATATTAGAGTAATGAAATAAACGCAAACGAAAGTAAAATTACTGTTAACACGAAGATAAAATAAATTATTTCAATGTTTTATGAAAAGTAATAGAGATATTTTTTTTTTTGCAGAAGCATTCGGGATGATGCTGTTAATGAAGTTTTATTTTTATTTAAATCGTCATATGTCTCCCAATTTCCCGTTACTCGACGGCAGTGAGCTATGTAATGCCCAATGTCATTTTTATTAGTGCCACCAATATATTCGATTGCTGCTACTAATTTATATGTGCATTTGCAGAACTGTATGTCTAATAGTATCTCAGACAGAGTAAGCGTACCGGACCAATCGATATATCCAAGTCTGCAAGCAAGATCAGTCCATTGCAGACATTCAAGGTCTACAAAGAGATGCGGCCCTGTTGTAAAATTTGTAATTAAATTTTCATTGCCACATCTTTTACATTTTTTATTTATGTCTTCGATTCTTTGATTAATCGCTATTTGCAAACCGCGCATACTATTTTCATATATCGGTTTAGGGTTCATTTCTAATACCTTGATACTTTTGTGATCCATCCATTTACATGTTGAGCATTCTTGAGACACATTATACGAGAATGAATTTTCCATTAAATATTTGTCTATTAACTGACTTACGTTACACGCACAATCCATCGTTCCACCTGTTGGTCGAAAAATTTTATTTAATATTATAGCTCTTTCCTTGTATACTTTTTGTAATGTGCCAAATGTAGATATCATTTTAATAAAATTTGTTATATAATCAGTGGTGTTATTAATATATTCATGATATGTGATCCAGTCGCGATAACCTATTAATAAAGATTGCACAATGCTATCAAACGCACATGTATTTTTTATCATGATATGTTGGCCCGAAATATTTTGTGGGCGTAAGATATTGCCATTCTGCAATAAGGGGATTTTTGATGTTAACCGAGGTTTATTATGGATACTGTCTATATCAGGGCATACTCTCAAATATTTACCTCGTTTTAAAACTTTATTTTTTGGGCTTTTCCAGGTTTCAACCTCATTTAAAAAAGGTGTGAGTGAATATGTCGAATGCTCTTTATTTGGCGAATAATGTGCTATCGATGTATCCATACTATCATCTTCATTATAACATTCATCATTATGTTGAGACATATAAACTTCACTTTCATTCGAACTTACTTCATTGCAGTTTATCATATCATTGGAAAATTCATGGGTTTTATTGGACGTTATTGTATCAGCGTTTAAGATTTTCATGGTACCCGCGAGTGATCTTATATGTGATATTAGAAATTTATCTGCGCGTATATTCTTCATACCTTTAAAAATTATATTTTTTAGTTCGTTAAAATATTGCTCGCTTCTAGCTGAAGACGCAACGCTCGTTTTATCAGATGCCATTACAGTCGTCCATAATGGAAACTCTTTCAAAATTCTAAGTAAGTTCATACCGAAACTGTGACAATAATATGGATTCAGCCTATTTCCGGAATTTATCATTTTTTTTACTATTTCTTTCTAAATCACGGAGTAAATTATTTATGCGATTACCAGATTCGTAATTAGGAATCTCTTCCAAGCATTCATTTGTACCTTCTTCATAATATGGAAAATCATTGGTTTTGATAATTTGTAATAATCGCTGTTGAGCCTTGAAACATGTAATTGTATTATCATTCATATGTTCTGTTTCTGAAATATCTTCTGTTTCTGAGAAGGCAACTGTCAAGATATCAAGGCAGATTCGATTAAAATTATCAAAAGTTTTGGTTTTACTTAAGATTCCAACACATCTAACATAAAAGTCTTTTATACGTGCGTGTTTGTCATTGAAACATTTCCAACGGCAGACTAATTTTATTAAATGTGCGATGTCAATTCTGATAATACATTTTGGAATATTGCGATCATTATTTTGCAGTATTGTCAAGCAATTCTCAACATATGTACTGAGATTGCAATTGTTAAATGCTAGAGCTACAGCATTTAAAAGTGCAAATGAATAATCTGTAACGACCTCTTTTGGACAAATTGCACCAGATCGCAACCATTCGTGTAACCAATATGTCAACATATTTGTATCGTGTTTTTCGGATATCATTTGCAAAACAGGTAGAATTTTTGACTTGAAAGGAACAACTGCTTGGTACAAGAACAAGAAATTTGTAGATCCATCAGGTTTCTTAATTTTTTTTACTACAGATCCTGTTGCGTCTATGCTTAATATGCCTGCTTTTTGTGTTTGTCGATGAAATTGTTGATATAAGAGTAACTGTTCGGGACTAAAATAAATGACAAAAAATTTATCCAAACCTATTTCTCGTATAATTCCTGAAAATTCAGGTTTATATTTTAATGTTAGAATTGATGCAACAGGATCAGATATTTTATCAAGATCTAATTTTTTGTCGTTATCTATTTGTTTCGCTTTGCGTAATACAGTCTCATTATATAAGTGTGCTGGCTCTACATCGCCAAAAGTCATTAGTTCATTTGCTTTTTCTCTTCGCCAGCCGTACGCAGACGTTGCACGTAAATCTTTAACCACGCGATTTCTTTCGGGCTTTCGTAATTGTCGCTTTTTTTTATGTACAATATCTGTTGTGTCATAAGTAGAAATGTGAATTTTTATATCTGTGTCTTCGTCTTTTGGCTCATGCATACTGTATGCATTAAAGAATGCACCGCATTCCGGGTATTTCCCTTTTATTTTTAAGAATATTTCGCCTGGATTACGATTAATTCTTGCGGATTTAAACGCATAACAACATGGTATTTTTAATTGTTTCCATATCTCATTATAGATAATATCTGTCCATCCAGATTGTAACATAGTACATTTGTCAGTATTATCTATTCCGCATTCTGATATTTTATGCCATGTTTGTTTATCCAGGAATATAATAGTGCGCCACGGTTGAAGAGCACACGGTAAAGACATCGACCAATTTGAAGTGTTTGAATTATTACTCGATTGGGCACTCGTATTAATTGTACTGGTCGATTCCGAAAACACATTTTTAATGATATTATATTTCGCACGAAATCGTTGCAGAATTCCATTTCGATCTTGTGATAAATATAAATATATATATTTCATCGAAAGCTCTCTATTTAAGGTCCTCTCTGCGATTTGCCAAATCGAATTTGTCAATTTCAAAACTTCACCTTTATCATCAAAAAAATTTAAATCTTTCAATGACTCGAAAATTTCGTCCACACTTTTTTTTGCTTTGCGTGGCATTTTTATAAACCACTTCCACGGAACGTCAGCAACGAATAAACGCTATAGCGTCGGAAAACATTTGCCGTCTAACGATGCGGCTTTATACGTTAAATGCCGCACGCTATCGGCGTATAAACAATTCGTATCCGAGAGAATAAAAAAAACGACGAATCAGATTGATTCTCAAAGCTGATTGGTTCCTCTGGAGTTCAAGATATTGTATAAATATGAGACGATCATTCAGAGAAACCTCAGTATATTTTCGATAATCATAGCGACGAAGAAAGTGAAATTATAATAAAGTTCTGGAACTATAACTTGTTTTTTTTATTTCCGCTCCGCGAACTTTTTGGATTGCCCTCATATATATATGTATATATGTATATGTATATGTTATGTTATACAATCGATGTTTCAAACGTCGTGTGACAGCATCGCTTACTCTCAGCATTTGTTAAGTTAGAATCTCACAGCGCGTAGTCGCGGATTACAGTCAACAAACCGCATCGTTAGACGGCAAATGTTTTCCGACGCTATAGCGTTTATTCGTTGCTGACGTTCCGTGGAAGTGGTTTATAAAAATGCCACGCAAAGCAAAAAAAAGTGTGGACGAAATTTTCGAGTCATTGAAAGATTTAAATTTTTTTGATGATAAAGGTGAAGTTTTGAAATTGACAAATTCGATTTGGCAAATCGCAGAGAGGACCTTAAATAGAGAGCTTTCGATGAAATATATATATTTATATTTATCACAAGATCGAAATGGAATTCTGCAACGATTTCGTGCGAAATATAATATCATTAAAAATGTGTTTTCGGAATCGACCAGTACAATTAATACGAGTGCCCAATCGAGTAATAATTCAAACACTTCAAATTGGTCGATGTCTTTACCGTGTGCTCTTCAACCGTGGCGCACTATTATATTCCTGGATAAACAAACATGGCATAAAATATCAGAATGCGGAATAGATAATACTGACAAATGTACTATGTTACAATCTGGATGGACAGATATTATCTATAATGAGATATGGAAACAATTAAAAATACCATGTTGTTATGCGTTTAAATCCGCAAGAATTAATCGTAATCCAGGCGAAATATTCTTAAAAATAAAAGGGAAATACCCGGAATGCGGTGCATTCTTTAATGCATACAGTATGCATGAGCCAAAAGACGAAGACACAGATATAAAAATTCACATTTCTACTTATGACACAACAGATATTGTACATAAAAAAAGCGACAATTACGAAAGCCCGAAAGAAATCGCGTGGTTAAAGATTTACGTGCAACGTCTGCGTACGGCTGGCGAAGAGAAAAAGCAAATGAACTAATGACTTTTGGCGATGTAGAGCCAGCACACTTATATAATGAGACTGTATTACGCAAAGCGAAACAAATAGATAACGACAAAAAATTAGATCTTGATAAAATATCTGATCCTGTTGCATCAATTCTAACATTAAAATATAAACCTGAATTTTCAGGAATTATACGAGAAATAGGTTTGGATAAATTTTTTGTCATTTATTTTAGTCCCGAACAGTTACTCTTATATCAACAATTTCATCGACAAACACAAAAAGCAGGCATATTAAGCATAGACGCAACAGGATCTGTAGTAAAAAAAATTAAGAAACCTGATGGATCTACAAATTTCTTGTTCTTGTACCAAGCAGTTGTTCCTTTCAAGTCAAAAATTCTACCTGTTTTGCAAATGATATCCGAAAAACACGATACAAATATGTTGACATATTGGTTACACGAATGGTTGCGATCTGGTGCAATTTGTCCAAAAGAGGTCGTTACAGATTATTCATTTGCACTTTTAAATGCTGTAGCTCTAGCATTTAACAATTGCAATCTCAGTACATATGTTGAGAATTGCTTGACAATACTGCAAAATAATGATCGCAATATTCCAAAATGTATTATCAGAATTGACATCGCACATTTAATAAAATTAGTCTGCCGTTGGAAATGTTTCAATGACAAACACGCACGTATAAAAGACTTTTATGTTAGATGTGTTGGAATCTTAAGTAAAACCAAAACTTTTGATAATTTTAATCGAATCTGCCTTGATATCTTGACAGTTGCCTTCTCAGAAACAGAAGATATTTCAGAAACAGAACATATGAATGATAATACAATTACATGTTTCAAGGCTCAACAGCGATTATTACAAATTATCAAAACCAATGATTTTCCATATTATGAAGAAGGTACAAATGAATGCTTGGAAGAGATTCCTAATTACGAATCTGGTAATCGCATAAATAATTTACTCCGTGATTTAGAAAGAAATAGTAAAAAAATGATAAATTCCGGAAATAGGCTGAATCCATATTATTGTCACAGTTTCGGTATGAACTTACTTAGAATTTTGAAAGAGTTTCCATTATGGACGACTGTAATGGCATCTGATAAAACGAGCGTTGCGTCTTCAGCTAGAAGCGAGCAATATTTTAACGAACTAAAAAATATAATTTTTAAAGGTATGAAGAATATACGCGCAGATAAATTTCTAATATCACATATAAGATCACTCGCGGGTACCATGAAAATCTTAAACGCTGATACAATAACGTCCAATAAAACCCATGAATTTTCCAATGATATGATAAACTGCAATGAAGTAAGTTCGAATGAAAGTGAAGTTTATATGTCTCAACATAATGATGAATGTTATAATGAAGATGATAGTATGGATACATCGATAGCACATTATTCGCCAAATAAAGAGCATTCGACATATTCACTCACACCTTTTTTAAATGAGGTTGAAACCTGGAAAAGCCCAAAAAATAAAGTTTTAAAACGAGGTAAATATTTGAGAGTATGCCCTGATATAGACAGTATCCATAATAAACCTCGGTTAACATCAAAAATCCCCTTATTGCAGAATGGCAATATCTTACGCCCACAAAATATTTCGGGCCAACATATCATGATAAAAAATACATGTGCGTTTGATAGCATTGTGCAATCTTTATTAATAGGTTATCGCGACTGGATCACATATCATGAATATATTAATAACACCACTGATTATATAACAGATTTTATTAAAATGATATCTACATTTGGCACATTACAAAAAGTATACAAGGAAAGAGCTATAATATTAAATAAAATTTTTCGACCAACAGGTGGAACGATGGATTGTGCGTGTAACGTAAGTCAGTTAATAGACAAATATTTAATGGAAAATTCATTCTCGTATAATGTGTCTCAAGAATGCTCAACATGTAAATGGATGGATCACAAAAGTATCAAGGTATTAGAAATGAACCCTAAACCGATATATGAAAATAGTATGCGCGGTTTGCAAATAGCGATTAATCAAAGAATCGAAGACATAAATAAAAAATGTAAAAGATGTGGCAATGAAAATTTAATTACAAATTTTACAACAGGGCCGCATCTCTTTGTAGACCTTGAATGTCTGCAATGGACTGATCTTGCTTGCAGACTTGGATATATCGATTGGTCCGGTACGCTTACTCTGTCTGAGATACTATTAGACATACAGTTCTGCAAATGCACATATAAATTAGTAGCAGCAATCGAATATATTGGTGGCACTAATAAAAATGACATTGGGCATTACATAGCTCACTGCCGTCGAGTAACGGGAAATTGGGAGACATATGACGATTTAAATAAAAATAAAACTTCATTAACAGCATCATCCCGAATGCTTCTGCAAAAAAAAAATATCTCTATTACTTTTCATAAAACATTGAAATAATTTATTTTATCTTCGTGTTAACAGTAATTTTACTTTCGTTTGCGTTTATTTCATTACTCTAATATTTTCTTATAAATATTCATTATTAGTTTAGAAAAACATATTAAAAGTTTTTAAAAATTCTTTTTAATTCCATAAAAAATGAAAAAAAAATTTAATATTTTATACATAAAATGTTAACATTAAAAAATATTATAAGTCCAAAAATTTATTTAACAGGTTTCGTTAATCTAGACATAAAACATTTTTCATTAATTTCTAAGTATTTTCATCCTAAGTGTATCAATAATTAAAATTATTCCACTATTATATTCATCTTTATTTATAGTATAACACAGTAACGTAATACAATATTTAAAGTAAACGATCAATATTCAAAATATTATTTTAAGTTAATTTTAAGTTGATTTCACACAAAGAAATTGATTACGTGTTATAAAAAATTTGAAACGCAGTTAACTTTAAGCGTGAAGGCACTAATAACCGCTTGTTTATGTTAAAACTGAAAAACGCTGTATCTCCGAACCCTTTGAGGTACAAATGAAAACAAAAAAGGTACAAACGGATACAAACGATTCTCTTTTAAATGCCGTTGGCCGTTTCTCGATATCTTGTAAAATGGCTAAGTTCCCTATAAAAGGGTTAGGCTGAAACTGAAGAACGCTGTATCTTCGAACCCTTTGAGATACAAACGAAAACAAAAGTGGTACAAACGAATACAAACGATTCTCTTTCGAATGCCGTTGGTCGTTTCTCGATATCTTGTAAAATGGCTAAGTTCCCTATAAAAGAGTTAGGCTGAAACTGAAGAACGCTGTATCTTCGAACCCTTTGAGGTACAAACAAAAACAAAAGTGGTACAAACGAATACAAACGATTCTCTTTCGAATGTCGTTGGTCGTTTCTCGATATCTTGTAAAATGGCTAAGTTCCCTATAAAAGGGTTAGGCTGAAACTGAAGAACGCTGTATCTTCGAACCCTTTGAGGTACAAACGAAAACAAAAGTGGTACAAACGAATACAAACGATTCTCTTTCGAATGCCGTTGGTCGTTTCTCGATATCTTGTAAAATGGCTAAGTTCCCTATAGAAGGGTTAGGCTGAAACTGAAAAACGCTGTATCTTCGAACCCTTTGAGGTACAAACGAAAACAAAAGAGGTACAAACGGGTACAAACGATTCTCTTTCGAATGCCGTTGGCCGTTTCTCGATATCTTGTAAAATGGCTAAGTTCCCTATAGAAGGGTTAGGCTGAAACTGAAAAACGCTGTATCTTCGAACCCTTTGAGGTACAAACAAAATCAAAAGAGGTACAAACGGGTACAAACGATTCTCTTTCGAATGGCATAAACGAAATTTAAAAATCTTGTAATCGGGCGCTGGCCATTTTTTCACCCCCTTGTATTTTTTTACCCTTTGAGGTACAAACGAAATAAGAAGCGGTACAAACAAGTACAAACGAAGTACAAACGAACTAGATTAGTGATTTTTTTTTTAAATAAAGTTGGGCGCCAAGTTCACATCGGTTCTATTTTATTGTATAAATAGTCCATGTAATCTAAAATAATCTGTAAAAAATCGGGTAAGCTAAGAAAAATGCTGAGAACTTTTTTTACTGAAATAAATTGCCCTTTGATATTTTCAGTTTCCTCCGTCTTTATACCGTTAATTAATTTATAGGTTTTAGCTTCACCAATTATATATGATTTTGGTTCAATAAAAAATCCTGTACTCTTAAAATATTGTAGTCTTTTATATTCTGTGTTGAGACCTTGTAGGGGATTGCTTGCAGTGCTAAACATAATTTCCAATTCGTTCTTGTCCATTGCAGTAAAACTTTCTTTTTCAAGGATATTAAAAACTTTTTCTTTTAAAATATCGAACATACCACATTGCCAAAATTCTTCAGTAAAATTAATACAATTTTGTACAACATTTCGAGGAACTGTTGTTTGATTATGTAATTTAGCTACAAAAAGTCCTGCTGAATCTTTTATTACATTGTTTAAATCTCTGAGTGTACCATTCTCAAAATTTGTGAAAGATTTCTTAGATGGGGAAGATAAGATAGGTTCTGTTAACAATATTGGAAAAGAAACAGATTCTAGTTTAATATTTGAAGAATTACTTGTCTTATGTATATATTTTTCTTTTTCATGGCTATGCTTTCTATCTAAATGTTTTTTAAAAGCCCATGCGTCTTGAAACTCACTAATGCAATTTTGTTGTTTACATATATATTTATTGCGAGAAATGATAAAATGAAAAAATTTTAAATGACGCAATAAAAGAGATGAAGTAGGTGCTGAAAAATGACAAATATAGCAAATAAACATTTTCATATTATAATTTAGAAAGATAATTGTTAATGAGTAGGAGACTCTACTGTGAGGTGGTGTATGAGGCAATATCTGAGCATTCAAGTTCGTCTAACTGTAATAAGACCCTAAAATTATATATTATAGTTACGTAAGAAGATAATCTAAATATGTTACATGTTTTGTACAGTACTAACGAGAGTTGCAACGCAAGGCAGCTTTTTGTCCCACGGGGTCGTAAAAGAATATACAATTTTTTGAATAAAAAGCCAAATTGGTTCACTTGGTTTTGGATACTTCGCGTGCAAAACATGAAAGCTTTTGAAGCATAGGTCTACAGCAGCTAGAATACTTGGAAAGCGATACCTTGTGTCATCTATGTTTACGTAATATCCAGTGACTTCTGACAATGTTGGTCCTACTGCGATGATGAGAGGTTGAAGTTGAACACCAAAATTGGCATACTTATCTCGCATTCCGGTTAGTGCTTTATCGATGTCGCCTGGAGTCTGAAATTTCAATATTGCTACATTTCCATGATTTATTTTTGAAGATAATTACTTTATTGACAATAAAAAGACACATTAACTTTATAATTTTTCAAAAAATAATGATACAATAATAAAGTATTTGAAAGTAAGATATGCTATTCCAAATTTTTTAATTACGATTTATAAAAATATTTAATTAAAGATCAATAATCTTCGACATTAATTTAGAATATACATATATGTTTTTAAATTATTTATTTACCTTCACATGCAAAATAAAAGACGCCTGTGCTTCTTCAATAGTTGGTTTCCAAATGGTCTTTGATTTTTTGATTTTACATACTGGTGGACACAGAGCTGGTAAAAGAAGTAACAACTTCAAGTTTCTTTCTTCTGTAAAGCATGATTTTGTTATTTAACACAAATACCAATTATTTTATTCCAAAATATTTATTCAATTAAAATATTAATCCTATAATTTACCCTCAGACACTGTAGGAAAAGAGAGAGTCTCAAGTAACTCCTTAGCAGCATTATCTTTTATTTCAATTTTCATTAAATCATGAAGTTTATTTGACAATTCTGGCCACGTAGCATATAACATACCTTCTCTTCCTTTTTCGTACATAAAATCGCTTTCAATCTATAAAAAAACATTTCTTGTATTACTTAATCACAACAAAATTTTATTTTCAGTATTTCATGCAGATAAAAGAGTGCATTTGTTCTTACCAACTCATATCCACAAGGTTGTTTTAAAACTGAATATTTATCAAATATCTCTTTAACACTTCCTACGTTATATTGAAATTCTCGCAATCTAACTTCAACACTCAATTGCCAGTGATTGATAACGTTTCTCCACGGGGCATTATTATTTAACAACCAAACAATGTGTTCATTGGGAGAATTGTCAGCAGCTAATAAAATTTTAAGAAATTAAATATTTTTAACAAAAAAATTTAATCGCATTTTAAAGAAATCTATAAAAACGAAAGTCAAAAGACATTGAAAAAAAATAGACATAGATAAAAAATTTTTTTTTAAATTTATGTAGACTTTTAATTTTAGAGAAATAAAAATTTTCTTACAAGTACAATTTTTCTCTTCACTTTCAACCTCAGAATTTTTCGATTCGATTAAACCTAATTCTTTTTGAGCAGTTCGCCAGTTTCTATATTTGTCAACAAGCTTCCCACATGAAATAGTCTGATTTTTATTTTCTGTTTTCGGAGGAATGAAATATGTTTCTGGAGTTTCTTTCGTGAAGACGTCACACAATTTATTAGTTAAAATTTCAAAGTGATAATTTTTTAATTCTGGCCTAAAAAAAATAATTTATGTATTTTCGTAAAATTTCAAAAAGTTTAAGTCATTTTAAAATATAAATATGTAAATACTAAATAAACATGAATAAATTTCATTACATTTATTTTAAATTATTTAAAAATAATAGGAACTATCTGTTTAAATCTGAATGAGTGAAAATTTAGCAGTATCAATGAAAGTGTCAAATTAGTGTCAGTTAAATCAGTGCTCGGAATTAGTCTGAACATTTCAGCCGATTTCCGTGGTATACGCCTCCTTTCCTCTCCTTACCGCGCGCGCCGCAGCCGCTAGGGCCAGCGCCGCCGAGCGTTAGGAGCGACACTATCTGATTATGAGTGGGTTCTTTTCCCTATTTATTAAAATTTTAAAAAATGTATTAAAATTTATTAAAAATAAATTTTTTATTTTTAAATTTATTAAGTGGAAATATTTCAATAGATTTCCACGTCACCCATGAGATACTAATGCTGACGCGTTTTTTTTTAAATGGTTTCCCCCGTAGACCTATTTCACTAAAGATAAAAATAAATTCTTAATTTAAAAAAAAATATATATGTAAAAGAGATTTTCTTAATTAGATTTTCTTAGCCTTTTATGAGAATGAACAATTGATGCAATAATGTAGATAAAAACCACTTTTTGAAAAACGTGTCAGTATTAGTACCTCATGGGTGACGTAGAAATCTATTGAAATATTTCCACTTAATAAATTTAAAAAAAAATTTATTTTTAATAAATTTTAATAAATTTTTTTAAATTTTAATAAATAGGGAGAAGAACCTACTCATAGAACCTAATCAGATAGTGCCGCTCCTAACGCTCGGCGGCGCTGGCCCTAGCGGCTGCGGCGCGCGCGGTAAGGAGAGGAAAGGAGGCGTATACCACGGAAATTGGCTGAAATGTTCAGACTAATTCCGAGCACTGAGTTAAATGATTATATTATTATTCAAATAAAAAAAGAATCAATTTAATAAAAACTTTATTACTTTTTTACTAGTATATTGATCTTAATTTCGATAAATAAAACCAAAAGCAAATAGTCTTTGACCAAAGCAAAAACTTACTTTTTACTTCGAACACAGTTAATCTTTTAAAAGTTAAAGTTAAATCAATAATCTGGTAAAATATTAATAAATTTATTAAGATAATAAAAATAAAGATTACGAACAAATCCTATATTTGAAAGTAAAATGAGGCATGTAAGTATTTTTAGGTACTTACACCTGTAGTTCACCGTGAGTCGACAATGATGGAATTTCCAGCAACGATCTAATAATTAAATCGACTAAAATTTTCCGAATATTTCGTGGTAGAATTTTATCTCGATATTTCGCCAAAATCTTCTGGCCAGTGAATGTTTGATTCAAGAGGTGAATCAAATTCTATAAAAATGTGCGATTACTTTTGCTATAATAAGAATAAGATTACAATAGGAAATTCATGTAATAAAAAAAAAATATCTTACGAGTGAATGGAAATTAGAAAAAACGTTTTCGTGAAATATTTCAAGCTGAGTGTTTTCAGTAATTAATAAATCACAATCAGCATTCTTCGATCGTAGTTTTTTAGAAACTTCGCTTGCCTCTTGCGATGTGGTGTGCCTTTTCGTAGTTATTGCCTCAGCCTTCTTCAAATTATTTTTATCAAATTAAAATAAAATTGTTTTTTTCTTTAACCAATAATATGAATATATATTTTAATTTGAAAATTGATAGTGTATAATAGTGTATATAATAGTGTATATAATAGTGTATATAATAGTGTAAATAGTGTATAATTTAACATTTCAAAAATATGTAATTTAAAAAAATGGATATTACCGTTGATTCCTGTTCTTTTTGAATCACGATTGGAATTTTGTCTAGAGTTATCCCTTGATAAAGATGTAATTTATTTACAAAATCTTCACGTCTCTCTTGTAGCGGAAATAGTTCTTCTATCAATGGATCTGGAGGATCTAAAGGTAGTTGCAAAAGAACATCGTGATCGATACACAAACCTAAAAGAAAAAAAAAAAAAATTTTTGGAATATTTCTTTTTAAATAAAAGTAAGTCATTTATAATTTAAGAACAAAAAACAGGAATAATAATAAAGGAGGATTACAAAAGTATCTTATAAAAATGCTATTACATGTAGCATTTTTATAAGATACTTTTATTATAATATACTTTTTTTAACAAAAAGATACTTTTAGTAGCAAAAATATTAAACGCAACGTTCATACGTTTACACGAACGTGTTCGACATCTTTTCCCACCCAGCGGATCGCGTGTTATGCACGAAAACATTTCTTTGCGCTTCATATTTTTTATATTAAATTTAGCACTTTAATAAAAATATGATGTAATAAAAACATTGTGTATCATCGATGTAGCATAACGACCTGCTTCACGAATAACTGACGCCATGTGTTTTCCTGATTTAACCTCTTTAGAACGATCGTTGACTAAAGTCGACAGCCACAATATATGTATATATTATAAAATTAATACTTACGATAAAAATGAGGTATTGTATCTGCAAATCCCCACGATGCAAGTAGATCGCACACTTTTTTATCGAACATTGCGAACTACTCACTTTTATGGGATTTCAAAATTTTTTTGTACGTAAAAACACACGGCTAATATTCACGTTGCACAAGAAACAGAACAGAATAATACAAGACAGATAATTAGTTTGTCCGGTATTATCCTGTTTAGAACAGACCCAGAGCTGCTCCAGTAAAGCTAAAACGAACAAGCCCAATGTACGATGTACGCCGCGTTACCGAATACACAGGAATGCTAACCGTTTCTCGCTTCCTCTGTCACGGTCAAGGCAGCATTGTTCTTCTGTTTAGACAAAAGTGTGTGATCGCACAAAAACATATACACTCACCCGAAAAAAAAGCGGTACACTGAAAATGTGGGAAAAATTCATCAAATTTCAACTGACGATAACTTTGTAAATAATAAAGATAGAAAGTTCTATAAAATATGGAAATGAAGCTAAAAATCTCTACTTTAAGAATCAATTTATTTCAATGTTGCAAAATAAATTTATTGAAAATGGCGGATGACAAAGCGCGAGCATGCAAAATTGAAAAATAATGGTTCGAGTTTGCGACGGTGCACGGTATAAACAAAAAATTGTAGCTTATTGGGATCAAAAGCGTACGAAAGTACAGAGTCTCCTCTTTAAAATGCTTTTTTATGCATCTTGATACGATGATTTTTCGCCGAGAGATTCGCATTTGAAGTAAGAATCTGCCTTTTTCTTCAAATGCGAATCTCTCGGCGAAAAATCATCGTATCGAGATGCATAAAAAAGCATTTTAAAGAGGAGACTCTGTACTTTCGTACGCTTTTGATCCCAATAAGCTACAATTTTTTGTTTATACCGTGCACCGTCGCAAACTCGAACCATTATTTTTCAATTTTGCATGCTCGCGCTTTGTCATCCGCCATTTTCAATAAATTTATTTTGCAACATTGAAATAAATTGATTCTTAAAGTAGAGATTTTTAGCTTCATTTCCATATTTTATAGAACTTTCTATCTTTATTATTTACGAAGTTATCGTCAGTTGAAATTTGATGAATTTTTCCCACATTTTCAGTGTACCGCTTTTTTTTCGGGTGTATATACACTTTTACGCAATCGCGTGTCTTTTGCATACATGGTTTAAGAAACCTTTTATTTGATTTACAGAAATAACTTTTTGATTCAAAATATCTAGTTGAATTAAATTATTTCTTACATTTCTGTAATTTATTTCTTTCAATTAAAAAATTATTTATTAAAATTAAAAAAATAATTTAAACAAATATTTTATTTACTTTGAAAAAGACTAATAATGTCATTTCTTGAAATCAAATAAATTTTTATTTTCCTCAAAGATTTTTTTACTTTAACTTAAAAAACGCAAGTTAAAGAAACGATTTTGTCAAATTTAACATAATTTTTCTCTGGGTGCGGAACAACTTTTAATAAAAGTTGGTTTCTCTCTCAAAAGCGATTTTAGACAAATTACTTACTTGCTCGTACTGAGTATTGCGAAGAAACTACCAATAGATTTTGCTTCAAAGCGGAATTTCAAATTTTATGTCGCAAAAATCTTTTTCTGATTGTAAGCGAAGCAAGGGAGGGAGGGGGGGATTATTGGGAGTTTTCAGACATGATTGGCAGAAACTAACTGAATATCTCTGCAAATTTTTAGATTTCCGCGAATTATTTTGAGGTAAAAGCTTTGTTTCCTGTGCTATAAGTGGTTGAAAGTACAAGTGACTCACCAATTCACTTTACGAGCATTGAAGAGCAGATATTAGATACTATTTGCTTTAATTGCTCAATCAATATTTAATACTTTTTAATCAACATATTTTGTTTTAAATAACTCTGCATTAATTTATTTCCACTTTTATGCAAAATAAATATGATTTAAAGATAATATATAATTTAAAAAATATTTTTTTCTTAGAAAAATGCATTTTTTGTACTTGAAAATATGCAACTTTTGATCTTCAAATAATTGTTTTTTTAAAGCCACGAATATGTAGTATTTTTTTCTGTAAATCTTAAAGTCTAAACTGAAAATCCTTGGAAGCATTTTTGTTTAAAATCATTTTTTTAAATAAATTTTTATGTAACACACCAACTATTGCAGTTCTTCGTCTAAAAGATGATAAAAATATAATACTTAAAAATATTTTTTTCTTAAACTAGGTATAAAATCTTACTTTAGACTTCAAAGAATATGTTAAGATTTTTTTCAGAATTTTCTAGATGATCTTTTAGTCAAAAAATTGACTTGAACACCAGTGACCCACCTGTTCAGTATTGCGATGCCAAAAAACGTGTTCAGTTTAAATGTTAAGGGTGATGAAAGCTCCGTACCTCAATTTTCTTTTTTCAACGGGGAAAGATGTGTGTCGAAAGACCACACGCAAGCATAATATTAATTATTATTAAATTTAATTACCGAAAGGAATCAAGGCCTTCTCGGTAATCAATCGGTTAGTAGAGCGCTTATGCGAGCACTCGTTCCGAGAAGATAGATCGACTGTGTGTCACTTGCGCGCCCAAAGGTTTAAGCATATAAAAACAGGTTTTAGAAACAGGTGAGCCTATTATTAACGCGACGCTTCTATATCAAAATGCCGATCAGTATAAATAAAGGCTGCACGCTAGGCGTAGCAGGCGTCACGGGTCAAAGAGTCACAGTCAGGGACCCCTGAAAGTCGAGATTTTACATCGGCTATATCACCGTGCGCGGGCGCGTGTTGTGCAGTTCCATTAAAGTAATTCCGATCTTCAGGAGTCCCTGACCGTGACTCTTTGACCCATGATTATCTGTGTGATTTTTTAAAAGCTCTAGGCAAAAGCTTTCTAATGACACCGTACTTGGTGGAAGTAATAAGGGAACGGTTATTCCGATTTTGAAACGCTCTATTTCGAAAACGAATCGCTAAAACATAGTAATGCCCTATCTCGATTGAAAAGTTTTTCCAAGACCTTTCATCATTGAAGGTTTCATTCAATTTGACAGAAAACCCAAAATCCATGTTAAGAATACCTCTGTGAACTTGGCACTCGACTTTAAAAAAAATTATTTTTTTAATACAGAAGATGTTAGTATTTTAATTGTATTTGTTGTTTGTAATAACAATAATTTCGTTTGTAGTTTAACCAATAAAAAAATATAGCCATTTAAAAAAATAGTTTTCCCAAGTTCACCCAACTATAAGATATAAGAAAAGAAGAATGTTAAATATAAGTCGATTTTGGCCCATGGTGTGGAATCAAAACTACAAATGATTTCTTATAGATTTCATACCGTAGAATCACGTGGTAAAGTTTGTTTTCCTCCAGACACCGGGGAAAGTACGGAAAAATTGAAAAAAGAACATGAAAAATGGAATTTTCCGAGCTGGTTGAAGCTTGGAACATTCCTGCAGCGATTTAAAAAAAATGATTTATCGCTCTTGTCCTTTTGCAGGAAGAAAGTTCTGAGGCCCTCACATGACATACAAAAAAGACCAATCCGATACATGCGTCGGAAGACACTCTTATACCCGAAAAACCACCCCCAAAATCACTTAAACGATTCTCGCCAAGGTAGAAATGTTTTGTCGCTCTTCTCCTTTTGCATAGAGGAAGTTCTGAGGCCCTCACATGACTTACAAAAAAGACCGATTCGATACATGTGTCGGAAGACACCCTTATACTTAAGAAAATGCTGAAGTCATATTGTTACCGACCGAAACTTCAATTTTTTAAAAAGGCGTTTTTTATTGCTTTAATAGAATTACAAATCCTTTGGTGTAAATAAAGTACATATGCTAATCTTTCGGCAGTTGGTCAAATTTAAACCAAAAAATAAAAAAAATTTTTGAAAATTTACCGACAATGTCACCTCAAAGAATTATATCTTTTATATTAAAATTATACTGCTTCAATCTGCAAAACAAGACCATGTGCCGAAGAAGAGCGTATGAAACAATAATGGAAAACCAAAAAAATAGAGCTTAGAGACTTATTTTCAAAACGCCACCCTTTTCCAGATTTATGTAAAGCATGTGTGCAATATAGAAAGAATAAGGTAAAAAAGAGCTATAGATTAGTTCCGAGATTTTGGGATAGAGGCGCTATACAGTTCTCAGTGCTATCTGTCATATAAAGAATCTTTTAGGTTAGTTATGTGTGTGTTAGTTGTGCGTGTGTGTGTATGTTTGTGTTATGTGCTACGAAACCCGGCTGAAAAAAATGGGTTGAAGGCACTCTGAAGGATAAAAAAGTGTATGTATTATACATAAATTTTGCAACATTTTTGCAAACATTTATATTATTTAATTACATACATTCATATTCTAATTTCTACAAAATACTTTTATTCATGTGCTTTATGTGTATATATTATGTATATTATGTGCTCCATATTATGTATATTCACATCAAAGTATCTATGTAAAAAGTTAATATCATTTTGTATGTTGTATATATTTTTATAATAAATGTATGTCATATAACTTATTTATAAAGCATGAAATATAAAGATATTTTTAGTTTCTTGTATGTATCATTTGTAAAAAAATCTTGATAAAAAAAAACATTAATTTTGTGACTTGCAATTATCTGTTTCAATATATACTTCTTTTAAATACTTACAACTAGCCTTATTTTATGCGTTTACCTTGGTATCTAAAATACACATCAAAATATAAAATTAATTTCTAGTTCAGTAGAAAAAAAACATTGTAGTCTTACACCAGAGAGGAATGGTAAAATATCATGTATATGTAACAACAAATAAATCACTTTTCCACTGATATTATACACAACTTTGCAGAAATAAATTTATTCTGTGAATTTTGAATGTGTAGTGCAGTTTAAAACACACAGTCGAAATATGTCTATATTTTTGAAATAATAATTCTGATTTTTCATGAATCACAGTGGTTTTATAAAATGTTCAATTTTAACCGTTTTTATTGAACTGTACTTTAGACAATTATATTTTGCCATTTCTCTCTGTTGTAAGACAAGAATGTTTCTTTTCTACTGTAATAGAAATACATTTTCGATTTTGATACGTATTTTAAATACCAAGTTAATCACATAAAATAAGGCTAATTGTAAGTATTTAAAAGAAGCATATAATGAAACAGATTATTGCAAGTCGCAAAATTAATGTTGTTTCTTTTATCAAGATTTTTTTACAAATGATAGACACAAAAAAATAAAAATATCTTTATATTTCATGCTTTAGAAATAAAAAATATGGCATATATCATATACATTTATTGTAAAAAGAGTATACAAAATGATGTCAATTTCTTAGAATTGTCTTCAAGCCAGAGGCGGTTTCTTTGTGGACTGGCAATATAGAATAAGACAAACCAGAGGCGGTTTTCTCGTGGACTGGCAAATTGTAAGAAATATTGTCAGAGGCGATCTATTGTGAGCTGACAATTTTAAATAAATATAGTCAGAGGCGATCTAACGTCAGCTGAGAGTTTAGAAGAAAGAGAGCTAAAGGCGATTTATTCGTGAACTGGCAAATTGTAAGAAATATTGTCAGAGGCGATCTATCGTGAGCTGACAATTTTAAATAAATATTGTCACAGGCGATCTAACGTCAGCTGACAGTTTAGAAAAAAGAGAGCTAAAGACGATTTATTCGTGAACTGGCAAATTGTAAGAAATATTGTCAGAGGCGATCTATTGTGAGCTGACAATTTTTAATAAATATAGTCAGAGGCGATCTAACGTCAGCTGACAGTTTAGAAGAAAGAGAGCTAAAGGCGATTTATTCGTGAACTGGCAAATTGTAAGAAATATTGTCAGAGGCGATCTATTGTGAGCTGACAATTTTAAATAAATATAGTCAGAGGCGATCTAACGTCAGCTGACAGTTTAGAAAAAAGAGAGCTAAAGACGATTTATTCGTGAACTGGCAAATTGTAAGAAATATTGTCAGAGGCGATCTATCGTGAGCTGACAATTTTAAATAAATATTGTCACAGACGATCTAACGTCAGCTGACAGTTTAGAAAAAAAAGAGCTAAAGACGTTTTATTCGTAAACTATCAAATTGTAAGAAATATTGTCAGAGGCGATCTATCGTGAGCTGACAATTTTTCATAAATATAGTCAGAGGCGATCTAACGTCAGCTGACAGTTTAGAAAAAAGAGAGCTAAAGACGATTTATTCGTGAACTGGCAGATTTTAAGAAATATTGTCATAGGTGATCTAACGTCAGCTGACAGATTTGAAGAAATACGTATTTATTTTAGTTAGCAATTTACTGCACGTGTGGTCTGTTTATATTTTATCAGATAATTTATAAGGTCATTTAATCTTTTTTCTCGCAATTGAAATTCTATCGTATGGCTGAATGATGTACATACGAGACAAAATAGACTTATACAAGGTGTCTAATAGATATAAGTTAGATATGATAAAATATTTTATTTGAAAAATGTATGTATAATACTATATATCTAATTGGAAAAATATGTTATATGCTTTTCCTATTTTTATTCTTATGTAATAAATACAAAATAAATAAATAAGTTAATTAATTATTGAATACATACATATACATATTGAATATAGTTATCTTTATTTTGTATTTTATATAATTGAAATGATATATACTTTCATTATTTCAGTCATTATCATATAAAATACAAAATAAAGATAACTATTTATTGAATATATGTGTATATGTATATATTAATTAATTGATTAATTAGCTATTTAGTATTTACTACATAAAGATAAAAGTAAGAAAAGTATATGACATTTTTCTTCAATGATATATATAGTATTATATGTATATTTTTAATTTATTATTTTGTCATATTTAGTTTGTATTTATTTGACACCTTATATACGCCTATGTTTTCTCGGACATTATATTGCAGCCTTGCGACGAAATTTCAGTCGAGGAAACAAGCGCAAGCATCGTTTGTTTACAAACTTCCGATGACGCACGTACACAGACCACACGTCAGTGTAGTGAGTCACCACTACAAACAAATGCGTACACACGGACCTACGCGGCATAGGTCCGTAGGCTGCGCCGATAATGTCATTTCATTTTTAGTACCATCGAAATGATGGCGCTTTCGCGTCGGAGTTCGCCCGTCACTTCAGCATCCTCTTAAAAAACCACCCCAGAGTGCCTAAAAAATTCTCGCCTAGCAAAAAATAATTTGTCGTTTTTTTCCTTCTGCACTGAGAAAGTTCCGAGGCCCTCACACGACATGCAAAAAAGACCGATCCGATACATGCATCGGAAGACACCCTTAGCTTGACGAGAATCGTTTAAGTGATTTTGGGAGTGGTTTTTTGGGTAAAAGGGTGTCTTCCGACGCATGTATCGGATCGTACTTTTTTGCAAGTCGTATGAGGGCCTCAGGACTTTTTGTATGTAAAAGGAGAAGAGTGACAAATCATTTTTTTTTAAATCGCTGCAGGAATGTTCCAAGCTTCAACCAGCTCGAAAAATTCCATTTTTTATGGTCTTTTTTCAATTTTTCCGTACTTTCCTTGATGTCTGGAGGAAAACAAACTTTACCACGTGATTCTACGGTATGAAATCTATAAGAAATCATTTGTAGTTTTGGTTCCACACCATGGGCCAAAATCGACCTATATTTAACATCCTCCTTTGCTAACATATCTTGATTCAGAATCGTTTGTAGTTGTTTGTAATGATTTTGCTTTCGTTTGTAGTTGCACCGTTCCAAAATTATGATTGTTTAAACAATTCACCAAGAGTGAACTTTGTTAATTGTCAAGATTTTTCAAATCCGTTTTTTCCACGGGAGCTAGTAGGCGTTAGCTTACGAAAATCGACTGAAATGTGCAGATCGTGTCTAGAACTGTAATAGACTAATAAAAGCATTATGTAAATTTTTAATTATTTGTTGCAGAATGGCGGTAGTTATGTGCTTGCCGTTGATTCTGGAAGAGAAGCTATTCTTTCGGTATGGCAATGGCAATGGGGTCATTTATTAGGCAAGGTGGCGGTAAGTTTTTTAGCCTTAATCTTCATGTATTATTTTATACTACAACTTATACAATACCATATATACGTATATATTTTATAAAGTAAAAAGGTACAAGCTAACAATAATAAATAAATGAAAATGTGGAAATGGAGATGTTGAACCCAAGTCAGATGTAATTGCTGTCGAAAGTCTTCTTTATTGAGAGTCACTAATTTCAAACGTTTCGGTCAACAATTTGACCCTCTTCAGTGAAAAGTCCATAAAATTACTAGTCCATAAAATTCGCGTAATTGAGGTCAATATTAAAAATATTAATATGGGTGTTTGTTCGTACCTGGCGAGAAAGAAAATGACACTGTATTCATTTAAGTAAGTCTTTATTAAAGTCAGTCGATATTTTTATGTACAGTTTTGTTTGAGAATTTAGTGCGCCGAATGGCGCGTGCTCGGCATGGTGTGGTGCAAGACCGTGCGAGGTTAAAATAAAAATATGCGCTCCCGGTAAGAAATTACCGGTCGCGACTTGGTGAGTTTCTCCGATCCTAAAAAGGACGGCTCTGGAGATAGTGCGAAGTACAGCTCCTTGCCCAAAGTAGGTGGTACGCCTTCTGGAAAGTGCTCTGCAGTGTTGCAGCTGCTCTCAGAGGAGGCCCGCAGAGGCGAGGTCTGTGTGGCGACAGAGCTCACGGCTGGTGTAACCTGTACTCCCGTTGATTGAGTAGTGGTAGCTGCTATTGACCTCCTCGGCGTTGTTGGTGCCGAATATCTCGGCAAGGTTTTTCTGCGAATCCTGATATCCCCAGTTACTAACGTGTCCCGTGGCGGACGAGTGAGCCTGACTTCGAATTCCAAAGGAATAAGTGTCCACGCTAGATCCGGAGGTGGCGAGGGCGAAGCCGGTGTGTCCTCGGGCCACAGAGGAAGGTTTCTCAGTGGAGAGTGCGGCCGAAGCGGGGAACGTTTTTTCCTCTTACGTGCCTTCCTAGGCACTGTGGTTGACAAAAAAAGATTGCGATCAAGTCGCAAAGGTTACGCTCCAGTGGAGCTATTACTCTGGATCAAGAGCCCTTGATGAGAGCTTACCTTGAAACGAGTGCTTGTCGAAGGATCGGATCAATGCTTTTATATCGAGCGCCGATCGAAATTTGATTACGAGAAAGCTTTATAATCCCTGCGCCATTCAGTGACGTTGCCGCAAGCTCAGTGCTTCTGCGGCTGAGGGTCACAGGCATATATAACTAGAGCACTAAAGATGTAGGTATTCTCACGTCTGCGCCATTTTTGGTCCATTCCTCCACTCCTTGCCCTCTCGCCTATTTACCGCTGAGCTAAGAAGTTTATCTTACTTCTAACTTCTCTTAGCTCAGCGGTAAATGGACGAGAGGGCAAGGAGTGGGGGAATGGGCCAAAAATGGCGCAGACGTGAGAATACTCACGTTTATAGTGCCTTAATATAACTAGACCCAGCATGCCGTATATTGCCTTATGATATTCGTTGGGTTTGGCAGAACGGAGAGAAAGACAAAATATAGGGGATAGGGATGGGCAATACAGTACAACACCACTTATAGACAAGGCCTTTCCACTGAAATCATGACGTCATCACTAGTAGACCATTTATTTTTCAGTTTTCTAACGTAACCTTGTGTTTTATGCGACATTAACGTGAATTTTTTAATAGTGTAGTGTGTTTTGATAAGAATTTTTTGTTGTGAATAGTTGATGAATGCCTGTATTATTGAGGTAAGTCATTATTTTATTAATTTACCGAATTATGAACGTATTTAGAAAATTGACCATAATAGGTTAGATTTGGATCATACTTCTTTATTATTGAAATTATGTATTTCTTTTATAACAATGCTTTTCAAATGTTGTGTGCCAAATTGTAACGGCAATTACAAAAATGTTAATTATAAAATTTACGCATACACTCTCTAACATCCTTTTAAACAATTACACAAAAAGACAAAATGATATCATAAGAAGAAAAACAATGCCAGACTGCAAAAGAATGAAACCATAAACTAAAGCTGTTTTATTATTTTATTCAATAAAGTCAAAATGATATCATAAAAAGAAAAACAATGCCAGACTGCAAAAGAATGAAACCATAAACTAAAGCTGTTTTATTATTTTATTCAATAAAGTAATTTAAATTACTTTATTAAATATAATAATAGTAAATTCTTTGAATAAAATAATAAAACAGCTTTAGTTTATGGTTTCATTCTTTTGCAGTCTGGCATTGTTTTTCTTCTTATGATATCATTTTATCTTTTTGTATAATTGTTTAAAAGGATGTTAGAGAGTGTATGCGTAATTTTTATAATTAACATTTTTGTAATTGCCGTTACAATTTGGCACACAACATTTGAAAGGCATTGCTATAAAAGAAATACATAATTTTAATAATAAAGAAGTATGATCCAAATCTAACCTATTATGGTCAATTTTCTAAATACGTTCATAATTCGGTAAATTAATAAAATAATGACTTACCTCAATAATACAGGCATTCATCAACTATTCACAACAAAAAATTCTTATCAAAACACACTACACTATTAAAAAATTCACGTTAATGTCGCATGAAACACAAGGTTACGTTAGAAAACTGAAGGATAAATGGCCTACTAGTGATAACGTCATGATTTCAGTGGAGAGGCCTTGTCTATAGGTGGTGTTGTACAGTATCGGTATTTCGAGTATCGATATATCGATATTTTTATCGATACTTTTGCTACTGATATTTAACAGTATCGATACGAGATGCTTTGATATCGAATTTCGATACACTCAACGCCAAATCCAAAATCAAATGCGCATTGCGGCGAGCGGTAGCCAATGGGCGCGTTCAGAAAACACAACGATTGTGTAAGCGCTGATCGTCATTGGAATATTCTATCAGATCTTTTAAAATTAACAAATCAGCATCGAGTGTTGACAAGACACACACAACAGTTATGCAACTGTTGTTTTCTGAACGCACCCATTGAGAACTCTGCTTGAGCAGCTGATGAGATGCCGCGGCGCGACGTTTGAAAAAGCTATCATTTATTTGCTGCTTGCCGCTTACCGTAAATCTCGTTTAGCGTGCCAGGGCTATAAGAACAACGCAACTCTTTGTCGACTGATTACGGTAAATTTATAATAATTGAATGAATTGATGAATGAAATATTTGCATTTGTACTATTTTTGCATGATAGATTGGTTCGGTTGTTTGTGTTTAATTTACAGAATATTGCTTGCTAACATTAAAAAGAGACTCCTACATCACAGGTTCATTGCGTCATCCTTGTTTCCTAATCTCAAACTGGTCGATCAGGTCGAACTCTAAAATGGAAAAAGTAAAAATGCAACAACCTTTTAGCCAAGATTTAGCCACCAAAAGTTTGATTCTCATAGGAACGTCGGTTCCAGCTGAGAGGCTATTTTCAAAGGCTGGTAGAATTATGTGTGAAGATCGCGCAATAAGCTGTCGGGAAAACACTTGAGCCAGTTATTATTTTTAAGTATTCTTGATATCAGCTACTGGCATTTAGAATAATATTATATTATTAATAAATATATTTTTAAGAATAGCATGTTTGTGATGAATTTTTCGTACCCAAACGTTGTCATCCTGATATGTATCAACATTGAAAAATAAATATTTCAAATTGCAAATTGCTAAACTAAAAAAAATCTGCACGTAATAGTCAAATTTATATAAATTAAGTGTGAAATAAAAAGTAACATTTTATATATAAAAATTAAATATAAATTAATATAAATATAGATAAATATAAATCAATATAAATATAACAAATAAAAAAATCGAATTCTATGAATTGAATGCGTAAAAAATATATTTTAAAATTAAAAATCAATTTTAATCCTAATATGTATCGACATTTATTGATAATGTCGATATTTCGTATCGATATTCTCAATATTGATATGACAGGTTCGATATTTTTCATGTATTGATATGGTGAATAACGATATGTATCGATACGAAATATCGATACATCTAATTCGATATCCCATCTCTAATGCCTCATCTACGCCGACGTTGTCTTTAAGATAGTGTGTTGAAGAGATCTGATGCACAGATGTCTATACTAGTACTAGATCGCTAACTTTAGGCTTTGACGTATGGAAAAACTGAGGCTGGCAGGATTTCCGGTTTCGGCCATGACACCCTACAACAAAATGGCTGCTCCCGCTATTGCATGAAATGTACTAAAATATTTTTATTTTGTATTTTTTTTCATTTTCAATAAAATAACATTTTTTAATTCTAATATTTTAAAAAATATTTATAACATTTATAAAATAATAAAACGTATGCTATGGACGCATAAAATAATAATAAAACATTAATATTATAGTAAAAAATACATTTTATTAAAAGAATTGCAAAAAACACATTACTATATTTATTAAAGTAAAATTTATGTATTATTAAAAAGTATTAATTTTGATAATTTTTGCCGTTTACTGACGGGATTTATTACATCTTTAGTTAATATCCTAGAATATGAATACATTCGAATTGTTAAATATTTGCGACAAATCATATTTATTAACTGCAGACGATGCGGCGTATCTATACCTATCTCAAATCCTTCGTAGCAATCGTTACTGTTAGAAAATAAATCAGTATCCAACGCATATCTGCGTATTACTCGATAAATTATTTGAGAAAACGCATTTTTATTTGGTAACTTATTTTCACGATCTTTTAACGACCGACGGAAAGACTTTTTTAAAGACCACTTGCATTAGGTCTTCCCATAAAATCTGTGTCTGTGAAATGAGCACTACAGATTAAATGATATTTTGTGGGTTCAAAATTGTCTCTTCCAATGGCATTCATCCACATTTTTAAAATGTCTGGACGATTCAATGGAAATCTGAAATATTTACATTTTTAACTGAAACATAATCTTCAAATATTACAAATCTCGAATTATAAATAAATACATTTTACTTACCTAAATAAATGAAAACCATCTTTTGTGGTATTTTTGCATTTTGGAATGCAACAACTGCTCGGCATCATTCAAGAATTTTTACAATATTATCAATTTGTATCACCACGCCGGGTATCACATGTGCATACGCACGTACAGATATACACATAACACACGCATTGTCGCCATTTTGTTGTAGGGTGTCATGGCCGAAACCGGAAATCCTGCCGGCCTCAGCTCTTTTGACGAAGTTAGCGATCTAGTACTAGTATAAACATCTGTGATCTGATGTTTATTTGCGCGTGTAGCTGTGTCAAACTATCTTTAAGTGAAACTATTTTCAAGATGTTAGGAATCCCAATTCAACATCATATATTAGAAAATATCGATTTATATCGATTTCTGATTTATATTGATTTATTTTTATCTTTTATTTATTATATAATTGTAGCGCCATATTATATATTTGTATCCATTGGTAGTTTATTAGGAATTAAGAAACAATTAATTTTTGACAGGCTCAAATTCTAAAAAAAATACTTTTAGAGGTTATGTATTGTGCGATACTGTTGTAATGTAATCATAGCGCCATCTATTAGAACCTAAGTTATATTCAAGCTCACAATTTTTTTTGGTTCTCTTAATGTATAGTGTAGTTAGTTCGTTTGCGCATCTCTGCTTGTACGCTTCTTTACAGAAAAATATATGTGTCTCAATTATTCTAAAGATAAAAAGAATACTTTCACTTCGATCCCTATGCCCAAGTATTACAAAATATTACAACAGGTTATGGGCCCAGATTGCAGAAAGGATTAAAAAGTGAAAGAAATTAGTCAATAAATGATATTATAAGATAATTCACATAATGGTTACACCGACGATCGCAACGACGCGAGGCGCATTACCACCGGCCTCGATAAAAGTTCTTTCTGGCCGTGAAGGATATTCTACATGGAAATTTAAAATAAAGAATTATTTACTGCATGAAAAATTATGGAATGCTGTTCAAGGATATCCTGAGGGAGACAATACCAAAGAAGAGGTTAAGACTGAAAAAGACGGAATGGCTCTAGCTGCAATGTCTTTGACTCTCGATGATACTGCCATAGTTCACGTAAGAACATGTGTTACAGCGAAATGCATGTGGGACTGCCTCAGGCAAGCATACAAGGATAATGGTCTTGGACGACGTCTAAATCTACAACGAAGACTTTATCATCTACAACTTAGTGATTTTGATTCCATGGATGCCTACATAGCAGAGGTTATGTCTACTGTGCAACAGTTAGCAGATATTGAAAAAGAAATAGACGATGAAACTGTTGGTGCAATATTACTAGGTGGGCTCCCGTCAAGATATGATCCTCTAGTAATGGCATTGGAGAATTCTAATAGACAGATTGGTGCGACAGACGTCAAATCAAGACTTCTCAACGAAGCCGCTAAAAAGGAAGGTGACCACAAATGAATCAGCCGTAGCATTAAAAACTAATTTTAATAACAAAAAACAAACGTCAAATGTACAAAAAAATAAGTCATTGAATTTGAAGAAAAGTAATAAGAAGAAGCCTATCATTTGTTACACATGTCAGCAGCCAGGACACAAAAGTCCTGATTGTCCAAAGAAAAATGAAAATTTCTCAACTAAAAAGGACTATGCACTTCTTACAATGATGGCTACGTCAACTTCAATTGATCAAGAGGAAAATGCTCTTCTCACAAAGATGCAACCAAGGACCTTGAAGGAAGAAATCGTCATGGAAAGTTATACGTCAAATAAACCTGATCCAAATGCGTGGTATGTGGATTCAGCGTCGACTGCTCAAATGTCAGGTCAAAAACATTGGTTAGATAAGTATCGTGATGATATGTGTAATGGTATTAAAATTACAGTGGCAAATAATGAAACTTTACGTAGCGAAGGTATAGGTTTCTTTCCTATTAAGAATATTGAAGGTATTTCTGGAATAACTGATGTCGTACATGTTCCTAATTTAAATACTAATTTGTTATCAATAAGCCAAACAGTTAAAAAAAGTTTTGTTTTTATTTTTAACGAACAAGGATGTCAAATATACCGTAAAGAAAATTGTAAAGTATCTGGTAAAGTAGTACTAAAAGCGACAAATGATAACGGTATGTACAAGCTAGATTTTAATGACTCTATAAATGCGTATGCAACAATAACTGAATCTAAGGCAGATTTATGGCATAAAAGATTAGGGCATTTATGTCGTTATGGTATGAAACTAATGAAAGAAGGTCTAGTCACAGGAGTAAAATTTACTGATAACAATGAAAATGCTTGCGTTAGCTGTATTAAAGGTAAACAAGCTAGACGCCCGTTTAAGAAAATTAATTATAAACACGCTGTTACAAAATTAGGTCTAATTTACTCAGATTTATGCGGCCCAATGAGTGTAGATTTTATTGATGGTAAAAAATATTTACTTATATTTGTAGATAACCATTCAAGAAAAATTTTTGGTTATTTGTTAAAGTCAAAAACAGAAGTTTTAGCGAAATTTATTGAATTTAAGGCGTATGTTGAGAATCAGATCGGATTAAAAATTAAAATACTTAGATCAGATAATGGGACTGAATACGTAAATGAGAGTTTCCAAAAATATTTAGCGGAACAAGGTATTAAACACGAGACGACAGTTCCCTATTCACCACAACAGAATGGAGTAGCTGAGAGGATCGTTCTATCAATCGTTTTATTGTTGAAAAAACTAGATGTCTACTTCAAGAAGCAAAATTATCCAAGGATTATTGGTCAGATGCATGTAGGACTGTAATCTACTTAAAAAATAGATCTCCTCATAGATCAATAATTGGAAAAACACCTGAAGAAGTCTGGACTGGTGAGCGACCTGATCTTAGTCATACAAGAATTTTTGGATGCCGAGTTTATGCTTATATTCCTAAGCAGGAAAGGAGAAAGCTAGATGCTAAAAGTAAAGAGTGGATATTTGTTGGATATTCACAAAATCCTACGGCATATAAACTTAGAAATCCTAATAATCCTAGAAGACTGATTGAATCAAGGGATGTAGTTTTCTTAGAAAACAAATTTCATAGTAATGATAATACTAGTCAGTTACAAGAATCTGAAATCCCTCTGAATGAATTGATGTCTGCATATTCAAAAGAATTATCAATGGAAAATAGTTCAGATTTGGAGGATGAAGACGCCGATAACTATTACTCAATAAGTAGTGAAGAAGAAGAACAATCTATTCAACAGGATAATATAGATGAACAACAAAGAAGATATCCATTAAGAGACCGAAAGAAGAAAAAATATCCAGATCATATAGCATATGAAATCATATATAATGTTCATGAAGAACCGCAATCTGTAAAAGAAGCAATGGAGAGCATAGATAAAAATAAATGGAAACTGGCAATGGAACAAGAATTTCAGTCATTAAAAAATAATAAGACGTGAACTTTAGTTAATAGACCACAAAATTAAAAAATAATTCCATGCAAATAGATTTTTAAGATAAAAAGAAATGCAGAAGGTCATGTTTGCAGACATAAAGCACGCTTAGTAGCTAAGGGTTTCAATCAAGTTTCAGGTATTGATTACGAGGAAACCTTCTCTCCGGTTGTGAGGACTTCAACATTACGTTCCTTAATTGCTCTGGCTGTTGAGCGAAATATGGATATGGACCACCTAGATGTTGAAACGGCTTTTTTACATGGAGACCTTGAAGAGCAGATATACATGACACAATCAGAAGGGTTCGAAGTTCCAGGACAAGAGGATAAAGTTTGCCTACTCACTAAATCTATATATGGTTTAAAGCAGGCTTCACGCTCATGGAATAAAAAGATTCATGGTGTATTGCAAGAAATAGGATACAAGCAATCAAATCATGAACCATGTGTATACTTTAAAAAGACAACAGGAAACATGATGGTAATAGTTGCTCTCTATGTGGATGATTTTTTTATTTTTTCAAACGATTTGAAAGAAAAAACAAGACTGAAAAAGATACTCAAGAATAAGTTCATAATAAAAGACTTAGGTGAAACCAAGCAGTTTTTAGGATTTTCAATCGAACGCAATAGGAAAACGGGTGAAACACTCGTTCATCAGAAGCAATATATAAGTGAAATTTTACACAAATTTAAGATGATTGATAGCAAACCAGTAGCAACGCCTGTTGATCTTGGTATGAAAGGAAGTGAAGATATCAGCAAGAAAATTACTAATGTTCCATATCAAAATATCATTGGATCACTCATGTATCTAGTGGTGCATACCAGATCGGATCTTGCTTTCGTAACAAGCTTCCTTAGTCAGTTCAATACTGAACACACAGAAATGAAGTAGAAAATGTTAAAAAGGGTACTTCGTTATTTAAATAAAACTAAGAATTTAGGCATACGTTTTAAGCCTACGGGAGAAAGCATAACAGGATTTGTAGATGCAGATTTTGCAAACAATCAAGAAGATGGAAAGTCTTGCACAGGATATGTGTTCAAATATGCAGATGGACCTATTTGTTGGGAAAGCAGAAAGCAGAAATGCACTTCTATGTCATCAACTGAAGCAGAATATGTGGCGATGTCGGAAGCTGCAAAAGAAGCAGTTCATCTACAAGGATTCTTCGCAGAACTTTTGGAAGAAAAATTGACTATTCCCATCTATAATGATAATCAAAGTGCTCACAAATTAGCTCACAACCCGGTATTTCACAAACGAGTCAAACATATCAATCCAAAATATCATTTCATACGAGAACAAGTTCAAGAAGGCAATATTATTATAAAATATATGTGCACGCAGGATATGATGGCAGATGTTTTAACCAAAGGGCTTGGACGCACAAAGCATCAAAAATGTCTAGAAGACATTGGAATGACAGACATTTCTGTATAAGAGTGCAATCGTTAGATACTAATATATTTTCTCTTTCTCTCATTATATAGTTTGTTTTACTTTTAAGCGAAATGTATATTTTTGTTGGATGTCCTTTGATTAAGGGGGAGTGTTGTAATGTAATCAAAGCGCCATCTATTAGAACCTAAGTTATATTCAAGCTCACAATTTTTTTGGTTCTCTTAATGTATAGTGTAGTTAGTTCGTTTGCGCATCTCTGCTTGTACGCTTCTTTACAGAAAAATATATGTGTCTCAATTATTCTAAAGATAAAAAGAATACTTTCACTTCGATCCCTATGCCCAAGTATTACAAAATATTACAACAGATACAAAACAAACTATCGATTGCTATCGATAGTTATCGACCTTTAAATACAGCTGAATAGTCGTTTCAAGTGCAGTTTACTTCAACGTACTATCTTAAAGATGATTTCTTAAAGACAGCGTGTAGACGAAACATAATAAGGGATATCTCTGTCCTTTTCTGCGTGCGTATTAATGACAGCAATGGCCGGCAATTGCCATAACCTGAAGTATCGTTAGATATCGTGGATATGTGTAAGAACATTATATCATATTTTAAAAAATGAAGACATGCAGTCAATATTTCCACTAGAGAAGTCTGAAATTTTCCTTCTCCTCCTCCAAAATTTCCTTTCTTTTCCCACACTCTACCTTGAATTTTCCCCGTATTTTTCTTACATAAAAAAATGTTGTTATCAGAGATTTTATTATTTAAGAGTAGTTTACATCTAAATTCTTTATTTTAATAAGAATAAATGAGGAAAATAAACAAACATTTTTTAAAAATAAAAGTTTATCAATTTTTTAATGTTTGATTACAAAACATAAAACATAAAACTTAATGTTTATTTTATTAATTTAAAACACAAAAGTATGTTTTATTCTTAGCATAATATATATAATCTGTATCTGTAGTAAGTACAATAACATACATAATTTCTAAACTCAATAAAATTCAAAGGAATAACACATTTTTGGTTAAACTAATCACAGAAAATAAATCTTAAAGTTATATATAAAATAATCAGTCTCTTGTGATATTTTTTAAAAGAAAAGATTAATAAAATATAAAGTGTGAAAATAAGAAAAAAATATGAAAATGTTTTTAAAGTAATAATTGAGTTTTATAGAAATTCAATTCTGTTTTTAAAGGAGTTAATCTTCAAATATTTTTATTCTTTTATTCTTAATATGTTAGATTCTGCAGATGTGCTATTGGAAGTGAATTTCAATTTAGGAACGTCACCATTCAAAATTTTTATTAAATTAATTCCTGTATTGCTAATTCCCTCCCTTGTATATAAAATTCCAGCTAGTGACTCAGATCCGATTCGATTTTTTTAATAAGTTTTTACTAATTTCAGAACGCTAAACAACCATTCTACGATTGCATTAGAAAATGGTAAAAAGAAAAAAAAATTTACTACTTTTAAAACATTTTCATAATTATCTTTTCTATCAAGATTTTTGAAGTTTTTTACTATTCTCCAGAATTTGAATGCATCTTTCTCATTGATGTCTTCAAATCCAATGTTAATCCATTCTTTATCGAGATTATTATAGTTAATTTCTAACATCTTACAATATTTTTTTGCAATGACAAAAAAATTCCTGGGCTTACAGTTATTAACATTCTCCGGATTCAAAAAACTGGAGTCTTCTTGTAATTGGGAGACTGGAAATCGTTTCTGAATTTGGGAAAGCGCTTTAATGTAGAAAGCTTGGGCTGATTTTTGAATTGATGTCAAGTCATCGTCATCAATTTGATTATTTAGAATGAAATCTGTAGCTACAGGACTCAAATAAATATCTTTCAAGGGAAGCAGATTTTCTAAATCAAATTTTAATTTCAAATAATCGGTTTTTTAAATGTATTCTCTCTTCATGAAATTAGATGCAAGTACATGATAAATCTCAATTACTTTGGTTTTTATTAAAAAAAAATTTGGGCTTTTGTTTTGAAAAATTGTATTAAACTCAGTCATTATATCTAGGCCGTATTCTACAAAATACAGTAAATACCTTTTTGATGGATTATTTAAGATTGCGAATGTGTAATTATTAGCTACAGTCGGATCTTTTTGAGCCAGAGTTTCCCAATAGGCTTTGAGTTTATCCCACTGCTCAATTATCCTTCTCACACAATCATGTATCGACAACCATCTTGTTTGACATAGTTTTAAAAGTTTATGTGATTTTATATTATAGAATTTTTGAAATTTTTTGTAAGCGTCAACATTTTTTGGACTTTTTGCAAAATGATTATATATAGTTCTACAAATATCCTCTAAGAAATTTGATAATTTTCGGCATGCGTAATCTGCACATAAATGGATTAGATGACAATTACATTTTGTAATATGAATTTCTGGAAATTCAGATTTTATCATTTGCGAAACAGAATGATGCTCGCCCATCATTGTGTTAGTAATGTCTGAACAAAATCCTATCCAATTAGTCAAATTGATTTTAGTAGCAAGCAATGTCTGTTTAAAAACAGAAAAATACCTTTTGCTGAGCCGTCTGGGCATGGAATTGTATCTAACAAATTAGTTTTGTACGTGAATTCTGACTTATCAAAATACGAAACCATGATAGCAAGTTGTTTTTCTGTTGAGATGTTTGTTGTTTCATCAATGAAGAGTGAGTAGGGAAACTTGTTAAGATCTCTAATGAGAAGTGCATTGAAATGACTCCTGAGTCCTTGTCGGATGAGATTAGTTACCTTTTGTTTTCTTAAAGACACATTTTTCACAGTTTCAACGTTAGGCAAAGATTTTAAGAATGGTACAAATCTTTCAAAAATTACAATGGGTAGATCGTTTTCAACAATAAAGGCGCAAATGACTGCTTCCAAATCTTGGACTTTTTTAATCATACTCGTGAAATTTGTATTCCTAAGAGGCTGGATATTCTGTATGGGTTCCACTTTTCTTAAATGATTCAATTTATTTAAATGTTTAATAAGATCTGATTTTCCTAAAAAAAAATCAAAATCTGAAAATAGAACTATACTTTAAATTTTTCAATTTTAATCGTAATTACATTTATGTCAAAATTATTTTTGAAAATATTAATTAAAACATAATCGAATTCTATTTTTTGGATCTTAATTATTAACAATTTTATAAAATTAATTATTGTAACAAATACAAAAATAAAATTTTAGTATGGAAATATTTGGATTTATGTAAGATTTGAATTCTGGTAAAAAATTTTACCCACTAAACACCAACCCCGTTACGCTGCCGTCAGCTGCCGTTATGAGGGGATGACCGGAAACCGCAACGCATAACATCCGGCCACCCCCCCCCCCCTGACTGCCGGTTATCCGCTGCAACCTGTTGATCTGGGGAGAATTTCCATGTCTCCCCCCCCCCACCCTCCACGTAATACCTCTCCGGGCCTAGGCCCGGTGGTCCCACCTACGGACGGACAGCGACCAGCATCCCCCTCAATCCGAGGGGGTGTGGTCCGATGCTGACCCCCCTGCAGGGAACCCTCCCACCCCTTTCCTACTTCTCGGGCCCGGCTTACCCGGGGGTAACCGAGGAGTATTGAGGGCCCGCACCTTTTGGGGTTGGAGAGGAGGGCTAACCTTATCCCCCCCACTCCCCCTTGGGCGCTTCTCAGCCTGGGTCCGCGCGGTCTGCGACCTCGTGGCCCTTACGCTCTCTCGCGAGCTGGCCCTGTTGGTGCCCGGCTCGGGGGACTCCACCCGCGCAGACTTCACTCTCCCAATATCCGTGAGGATCACGCTTACACGCGTGATGGCCTCATCGACCCTTGGGGGAGGAGTTGACCTTGTTTTGGTGAGGGAGCCCGGAAGCGCAGGGACTGGAGAGCACTTCTCCGACCCCGCCCTGTGATCCGCCTTTCTCCCCGCCACCACACAAATGGGGCATCGGGCAGGGCGCTTACACGCCCCCCCCCCCCTTTATGCCCCTCCTCGCCACAATTGTAGCAGCAGAGGGCCCTGTCCACCTCGGACGGACATCTCTGCTCCGTATGCCCCCGTGCAAGGCAGCGGAAGCATCGGGCGGGCCTGCTCTTCAGCAGGTCCAGCCAATGGTAACGACCTCAGCTCCCGCCACCTTGAATATCATCAACGTCTGCAACATGTAGATTAAGACAACTTTTATGTTTTTTAGGACATGTAGAATATAATTTGTCCGATGACATGAGAGACAAATGTTTTTCATTAATCTCCATCTTTAAAATAGATTCTTTTCTTGCATTCAAAGCTAATTTTAAAACGCAATGGCATTTACAGAGACGGATGAAAGGCTATTTTGTTTTTTTGTTTTTAAGTCTGATAAAATTGAAAATATTCTTTCTGGATCGGCATTAGAATTTGGAAGTGATCTAATAGAATTTATAAGGGATTTGACATTTGGATATTTCACAAGATCTCTGGAGCTTTTACTTTGTAAAATCTGTTTCCACATGTCATCAAAACTTAATTTTTTAAGATTTGTTTTTTCTGTTTCTGTAAAATTGAGATGTACAATAAACTACTCTTTTTTTAAACCATTTTCGTCAAAACCACCGAGAGTTTAAACGATAAAAGAAACGTCATTGAATGATGTTTCTCTGTCAAAATCAAATAAAACAATGTCTGAATTAAAAACTTTCAATTTTGAAAAATTTATTATTAATAGGTAATCTTTTACTAATTTCCTCGGCAGTTGTCACACAAAATTGCAAACAATTTTCTCGAACATTCGCAACTATATCTAAGTATCCGTTCTTTGTCAGTTCGTATTCTTCGCATTTTAATCCTAAATTTATTTCATTTAAAGGTTTTTGATTATTTTTGTCAAAAAGTTGAATATTATTGCATACGTTTTTTAAAAACTCAGGTTTTAGAAAGTGTTTACAAACTGTGGTTAGAAACTCTGCTGATTTTCGGTGTAATAAATAAATCCTCGTTTCTAGTGCTTGAAAAAAGGCATTAAATGAATTAAAAGAATCTAAAATATGTTCTAAAAATAAGAAATATGCTCTTACATCTAAGTATGCATTATTTTTAATAAATCTTCTCCAGATTTTGATTTTTTATCAACAATTCTTTCAGTTAAAAAATGTTTGATAGTATCCCAAAACTCAAGAAGTCTTTCAATACACGTATGGTGAGAAAGCCACCGTGTATCAGCCAATTTTAAAATTTTGCAGTTTGTTCTTTGAAAACATTCTGTAAATTTTAGAAAAATAGCCGAACGCTTAGGACTACCGTTAATATAATTTGCGATTTTTTTTAGAAATTTTTCGCAATATTCCGGTATTTTAGCACATGCAGAATGCGCAGCCAATGCAGAATGACACGGACATGAAAATGTTAATAAATTTTTACAAACCTCAGCTAGTTTTGTTTTAAATGATGACTTTTTTCCTATCATAACGGATACATTATCGCACGACAGAGCAATAATATTTAAGAATGGAATGTTTAGTCTCCACATTTTGCGACGACTTTTCCGTCGGGCAGAAGTACACCCGCCGGTAAGCGTGTCAAACCTCGTTGCTTTATTTAATGGATGTTATTAATTACTACAATACTTTTGGTTGGGCGCCAGGCGCGGATTAACGCGCCGCACGAACAAATTACGTTAGAAACAATACTTTATTTAAAATAACAACGGCGATAAGCGCGACTAGCCCACTCTACAAATGGCAGAGGGGCGAGGTTCTTTAGAGAAGCTCAAGACTGATTTGGAGAGAGGAGTCTGAAAGAAGATGGTTATTAAGAACACATTCATTTGATAACAAGTAACATTTAATTCTATTAATTAAATTAAGTAAGATTGACGCCGGTTGATAGGCGCCTTAAGAATCCCGCGGAGGGGAAACATATTTTATCTCTGTGAGAGGCGTTATGATTTCGATGTTCGACTCGCGGAAATCCGTGTACTTCCGTCTCACGCGGTATAATATTCGGCGTACAACTTCTATAACTTTCATTAGATACGGTTGTTACAATTAACTCTACTGTAATCTTTCTCCATAACGGTTAGCCTACAATACAAATTCTGTCTTAGTATTATTCTTACGGTTCTGAATGTAAACGCTCGACAGAAGGCCGAAGCGAGAGATACGCGATAGGCTAACTCCAAAGATTCTAACACTCGGTACAGCAATACACAAATAGACGCGAAATTATTACTTAGAAACGAGAGACATCATTCAACGCAAACGACCGTCGGCTCGGCAGTCCTGAGTGGAATAGCATGGTGGAATCTTATTCTATAGAAGCGGTAGTCAGCGGGGCCCGGCCAAAATCTAACCTCGCACGATACCGCGAGACATCTCGGGATATGCTATATTCTTTACGCAAAATATGCGGGTTCTTAGTTCCGCGAGGCTCGGGCCGCCTACTGATACCGCTCTTACCGCGAAGTCGAAGTGGTGGCCTTACAAATCGTCGGTACGCCCGTTGTGGTCCTCAAGGTTCCGCCCAGGTTGCCGACTTGCCGAACAGTGACGACAGCGAGGCTCGCCGGACAGCGGTGACATTCCGCGCACTGTTCTGCGCATGTAGATCCGCGCTATCGATTAGCGCTACTTGATCCTTCGATATATCTAGCGATCTCGATCCTCGCGTCGCTCCTCGATATTTCGGCCCTCGGTGACGCTTTTCCGAGGTGACCCCGGTCTCTCTCTTTTGGCAGCTGCCGTTAACGCCCTTCGTGGCCTTCTCCGTTTCCGGATCCGAACCTTCTTTGAATCGGTAGGGAACTGGCCAGGTTCCGACCAGATTCTTCTTTCCTGGCTCATTACAACAGCTCCTTGTTCGGGTACTCCACCCCGTGTCTTCGGCGTGTGAGAGCGCGCTTCCCTCTCGGGCGTCATCTCTCTCGGTGCGTTCACCGGCCTCGATATTCTCCGAATCTGAAATTGTATCTGCGGTAGCGACTGTGTCTGGAATCGAATGATATTTGCAAGGGTATTTTTACTTGCCCTTATCCTGGATCTGTCTGCACGCCGTCCGGGCCTCCGTCGTCCTGCCTGCTGAGTCCCTCGCAGGTCCCACGAAGGCTGCTCCACCTCAATAACAATATGGGAGTTTGGCTACTCACCACGACTCGCATAATTCGCTACAACGCAAAATCTACAATCTCCAAAAGAGAATTAAGAGGGAGAGGTCGTCGCCCCCCGGTGGGGTTTCCGACCTCAAATTTCCCTCTTCGATCGGGCTTTCTCGCCCTTGTGACAGACTTCAAAAATGTCACGTCACAATTTCTAACTTAAATGCGTTAAATAATATTTCCGCGCTACTATTTTTTGCATCAGTATTAATTAATTTCATCAATTGTGAGCGTATGTCTAAATTGTCTGGATCAACATACTGCACAAGAAACGTCAGCTATTTTTCATTACAAATATCGGACGTTTCGTCAATAAAAATTAAAAATTTTGTATTTTGAATACAATTAACCACACGGTTCGTTTCAATCGGACACAACACGTTTGAAATAATACTTTTACATTTTGTTCGACCCATAGTCATATTTTTTAATACGTTATAATCTTTTCCTATTTGTTGAAACAATCTAAGAATATCTGCTGCTGTTTGATGGAAAATATTTTTATTAGCGGTCAACGCGGCATATCGAATTTCTGCTGATTTTTTTCGTTCTTTAAACGTCAAAAGTGATTCATCCGTCATGTTGTTACTTTTATCCGTTTCTAAATTATTTTTTTCGGATATTTTGTGTACTTTGGATTCTGCACATGTGTTCTAAGCCACCAACCATAGTTTTTTTACAAAATGAGCAAAAGAATGAATTTACGTCATATGACACTTCGCGTAGCCATGGGCAAAATTCATCAATATCTAACCATTGTTGTCCAAATTGTTGGTGTTTTCTTGAATTTGTTATGTTGGAATTTACATCGTTATCATTTAATACTGTATTATTCAATGATGTATTCTTTTTAATATTATTTTTATGACACGCAGAATTTGTATGTCTTAATAAGTTAGTATTGCACGAGATATCTTTATTGCACACAATACAATAAAAAAGACTATCATTATTGGGTACTTTGCGATCCAACATTTAAATCTATCATTACTAAGTCAAGTGTCTAAAAAGCTTCGCTTTAATTATTTCCTTAACTGTTCACACATTTCCATATAAAATAAAAAATATTAACGAAAAATTACAGAACAAAAGGAATAAAAATTAAAAAAAAAATATATATGTATCAAAATGTATCAAAAAATCTAACGTGCCGTTAGTGGAACCTCGAAGATAGTGCGGAAGACCACTATTAATACTATTATAATTACTAATAAACTAATAATACATTATTTTTACAATATTTTAACAATACTAACAAGAGTACAATAAATCTATTTGACTGCATTTGTAATATATGTTACCGTTTCCTCGATTAATCTCCACAGTACAGTAACTCTTGCTAATATGCAGTTTAAAATAAATCATTAAAAATGGAATAAAATATAATATGGCATATGGAACTGTCATGGGTTGTTGGTGGAAAATTTTAATTATTTTTCATATAGAAATTAATTCGTCTACATTTGAGACGTTAAAATGTACACCGATCTCAGATTGAGATACTAGAGTGTATAAAAATTAACCTTTGTTAAGCTAGCACCCCCACCACAAAAAATTAAAATAAAATATATACTGTTACGTTCCCATGGTACGATAAGGATCGATCGATCAACTCGAATAATGTTCACTCATTCCACGAACTCACTCACACGAAATAAGCAACAATATTTAATGAAACGAGAACTTTATTACAACGTTTGCAACCGAAATGTTTAATACAAGAGAGCTGTCAATATGCGTCCGCACAATTTGACAGCTTCTCTAAAACTGACTGACTATCGTTGTTTACAAACAAGCGTCTCCTTAGAAACGAATCTTCTACTCTTTCTATAAGACTGACAGACTATCGTTGTTTACAAACAAGCGTCTCCCTAAAGATGAATCTTTTACTCTCAATGAAACGAAATACGGGGACGCAACAGTATCCCTCTCGTCTTCAGATTGTCGTCCCGACAATCTAGTTAATTCTTGGATCTTCAATTAAACTCTTTCTAGCTCTCTTCTAGCTTGAGTTTTAATTTCCTTGATCCATCGATGTCCAAGTCTTTGGTAAGCTTCTCTGCCCTACCCTGAGCTGCTGCTATAGGTTACTAGGCAACTTATTTCCTTAGACTTGATCGATTTCCAAAATCCTTGCAGAAAACGTTCTTTGTGAAGCTTCGGACAAGAGGGGGGTATTCACCATCATCTAAAAAGACTCCTCAAGTCCCTGCCTCGGCATTTGCCCTGCGGCTCACGGGAAAACCACGGCTCAAAAACCGTGAGCGAGGCAGTCTTCGTAAAATTCGTTGTCAACTTCTTATAGAATCACTCCAATTTCCATTTCCATTTCATTCTTTCTAAAATAAACGAACAAGAACAATTAAACAAGTAACTTGTTCAATAAAAAGAAAACAATTGAAGATCTATAAGCTAATAAATACATGGGAATCCACTTATCCCAATCTCTCTGATTTTCAGAAATAAATTTAGCCAAATAATTCAGGATAGTTTGATGATGACGTTCAACCTGACCATCAGATTGTGGATGTAAGGCAGTAGTCTTTGTTTTCTTAATTCCAAGTAATCGTGTCATTTCCTGAAAAATCTGTGATTCAAAACTTCTTCCTTGATCTGAATGTACTTCCAAAGAAACACCATGACAAGAAACAACCTCATTAACAAAAGCCTTTGCTATAGTTTTAGCTCTGATATTGCTTAATGGAAGAGCTTCAATCCATTTTGTAAAGCAATCAATAATAATCAAAAGATATCGATTTCCTGACGTAGTAGAAGGAAGAGGACCAAGTATATCCATTTGAATTCTCTCAAAAGGAGAACCTGAATTGTAAATTTGTAAAGGAGATCTCCTTTTTTCAGAAGGATCCTTTCTAGCCACACAAATCTTGCAAGAACGACACCAATTTTCCATATCAGTTTTACAAGTAGCCCAATAAAAATGTTTCCGAATTCTCTCTAGAGTTTTGTTAACTCCGAAATGTCCACCATATTTGGAATCATGAGCCATTTCCAAAATTTGATTAACACTTTTTTTAGGAATTATAATTTGAAAAATGACAGATTTTGAATTCGGAGCTTCCCATTTCTTTAATAAAACTCTATCTTTTAAAATTAAAGCATCCCAATAAGATAAATAGATTTTTGCCGAAACTTCTTGTAAAATTAACTCTTGACGGAAAGGACGTCTTCCCAATTCTTTTCCTTGAATTAAACACGCAATAATTGGATTCTCTAATTGTTTCTTCCGCCAGTCTTCTAAATCATCTCCTCCCAAAATTATTCGTGCAACAGAATTTTCCTTTAATTCAACTTTTGTGCAGTAAGTACATCCTGACTCAGGGTCGCCTTGATAAACCATCCGCATTTTGATGAAGCCTTCCTTTTCGATGAATAATTTCAAATTCATATTGCTGTAGTTTTTCTAACCAACGAGCAAGTTGTCCTTCTAATTCTTTAAAAGACATCAACCAATGTAGGGAAACATGATTCATTCAAATCAAAAATTTTTTTCCATATAAATAATGACAAAAAGATTTTATTGAATCAACAATAGCTAATAACTCACGATGAGTTACACAATAATTCCTTTCCGTTTTACTTAATACTCGACTATAATAGGCTATAACTTTTTCACGTCCATCCTGGATTTGTGACAAAACAGCTCCTATTCCAAGGTTCGAAGCATCAATATCAAGAACAAATTGTCCTTCCTCCTTAGGAAAAGATAAAATAGGCGAAGCAATCATTTTTTCTTTCAATTCTTCAAAGGCTTTTTGACAAGAAAAAGTCCAGTCAAATCTACAATCTTCTACATCAAAACTTGTTTTTCTATAAAAAGAAATAAAGGTTTTGCTATTAAAGAAAATCCTTTAACAAACTTCCTGTAATAAGAAACCCTAAGAAACTTCGCACTTGTTTCTTCGTTTGAGGAACAAGCCAATTCTTTACCGCAGAAATCTTTTTGAAGAACCCTTTCCATCAAACGTTCAAAGGTTGCAGGAATGTTACACAAACCAAATGGCATCACTGTAAATTGCTATAAGCCCTTTCCTATAGAAAACGCAGTTTTCTCTTTATCTTGCGGGTTAATTTTTGTTTGCCAATACCCGCTCTTCAAATCCAAAGTAGAGAACCAAGAATTTCCAGCTAACTGATCTAAAATGTCTTCAATACGTGGAGAAGGGTAGGAATCTTTGATTGTTAGAGAATTTAATTTTCTATAATCAACACAAAATCTTAACGTTCCGTCTTTCTTTTTTACTAAAATCACAGGAGAAATCCAAGGACTTTGAGATTCTTCAATTACTCCTTGCGATTTCATCTCTTGAATTATTTTATCAACTTCTTGTCTAAGATGAATGGGAATCCGACGAGGTGTTTGTTTAATAGGTGCGGTTTCTTTCAAATTAATATTATGTTTTACAATATCACAATTTCCTGCAACTATCTCTTCAGAGAATAAATCTTCAAATTCTTCTAAAAATTCCGCGAAAATTTCTTTCTGATTAGAATTCATATTCTCCGAGTTTTCCTCAAAAAGTTTCTTTAATTTTTCAGGTACCTTTCCAGAGGACTCAATTCGTGAACAAGAAAATTGTTTATAATTCTGAGAATCTTTTCCGAAGGCAAATTTAAAAATTCCTTCCAAATTAATTTTTTCAAAAAAATCAGCTCCTAAAATACAATCGTCTGAAATCTCAGCTACTAACATCGAAAAATTTAAAGAATATTTCCCTAATTCCACTTCTATGACAACTTTGGAATACACTTCCACCGTTTCCCCCGTCGGATATCTTAGAAAACAATTTTCTAAATTAATCTGCTGACAAATTTTCCCAACAAATCTTTTATTTACAATTGAAATATCAGAACCTGTATCCACTAAAAAATTGCAAATTAATCCATTAATTTTCCCTTTATAATTGAAAAAATTTTTCTTAATTCTATTCATAGAAAATCTTTTAAAAATAATTTTCGAGAAATTCTTCCTTTCAGCCGAGTTTATCCCGTTTAACTCGACTATTCCTTGTTTCCCTCTTTAATTAAAGTAGGGCATTCTGACCAAAATGCCCTTGTTCACCGCATTTCCAGCATTCTTGATTGGGAATTTTTTTTTTGGAATTTTTCAGTAAATTTATTTTTCTTAATAAAATTATTTCTTCTATTTTCTATTTTTTTTCAGAATTTTTATCATTTTCCACAAATTTAAATTTATTTTTTTCAAAATCTTTTTTTAAAAAATTATTTCTTTCATCTTTCCTTTTTGAAAAGCTATTTTCCTGAATGACTTTTATAGCCATCGCTCTTTCCATAGCTATCTTTAATGACGTCACTCCTTCTAATTGAAGAGTACGTTTAATAAAACCGTCTGACAATACGGTGATAAACTGAGCGCAAGCTATTTTATCCCTTATTTCTTTTGTACATTCGGGATAAGCCATACGCGATAATCGTTCTATATCTGTGCCTAATGTTGTTAAATTCTCGGAAAATCTTTGTTTGCTGTTAGTAAATTGAGTATAAAAAGTTTGAGCCAAATGCCCTTCCCCGAAACATAACTCTAATTTTGACTTCAAGTCTTCAAATCGCAAATTTTCTAATTCGAAGACCCTATCCAAAATAGAACGCGCTTTGTCTCTCAGACTAGTAGCTAACGCAACCGTTTTGACTGACTCAATCCAAGAATTTGCTTGAGCAATTAAATCGAATTGAATCAAAAATTCCCGCAAAGGAACACTTCCGTCATAATTGTCCAGTTTTAACTTAAAACCTAAATCTGAATTTTCAATATTTGATTTATTTCGCGACGCGGAACTCTCTCCCTGATTCCTAATTTTACTAATTCGCGACGCGGAACTCTCTCCCTGATTTCTTATCTCACTATTATTAAAACGATTTAGCTGGACGATGTCTTGCTCCAAACGATGCAGTTCTGTCCGCATCTGTTCCTGTTCAACCCTTCGTTCCTCTCGAATTGTCCTAACTCCTCCAGGATTGTACGCAGCATTTCCAACTCAGCCGAAACCACTGCCGTTTCGTTTGACACCGCCGCAGCTTGAGTGCGCGTCTTCCTTGGTGAATGAACCGTGGACATGTCGTTCTTCTATCCCGGACGAGCCCCCAAAATGTTACGTTCCCGTGGTACGATAAGGATCGATCGATCAACTCGAATAATGTTCACTCACTCCACGAACTCACTCACACGAAATAAGCAACACTATTTAACGAAACGAGAACTTTATTACAACGTTTGCAACCGAAATCGTTTAATACAAGAGAGCTGTCAACACGCGTCCACACAATTTGACAGCTTCTTCAAAACTGACTGACTATCTTGTTTACAAACTTGTTTACAAACAAGCGTCTCCTTAGAAACGAATCTTCTACTCTTTCTATAAGACTGACAGACTATCGTTGTTTACAAACAAGCGTCTCCCTGGAGACGAATCTTCTGCTCTCAATGAGACAAAATACGGAGACGCAACAATACCAAAATAAAGTGCTATTTAGGTGCTAATTTAGTGCTCTATTCCAGATTTTAGTGCTCGAATCGTTTAGCAGGAATTCGTGTTTGAAAGTGGGGGTGCTGATTTTCATCAAGTTAGCACCTCCACTATTAAATACATGCACAAAATAAAAAATTAATATATCAGAATTAAGTGCTTCTTAATGCTTTCAAGAGCAATTAACAGAATTTAGCTATCTATTGAAATTTAGAAGATATGAGCTAAGAACAGAATACGTAAAAGAGTAAAGTACCCAAAAAAATAAAATTAGAAAATTTATTTTAATCCTGGAATATTCCCTAATTTCAGTGCTCACAAAATGTAAAAAAATTTTAATATTTAGCCCTTATCGTACAAAATCCATCCTCAACCTGTCAAATGGTAAAACCAACAAGAGTAAAGTAGTCTAAAAAATTAAGATAGAAAATCGTTTTTGGTCTTAAAATATTCTCTGAATTTAGTGCTCACAAAATACATAGAATTAGATTTTGGTGCTCAGCCCTTGTCGCGAAATAACCACTCTTAACCTTAAAGGGATGCTGAAGTCATATTGTTATCGACCGAACTTCAATTTTCTAAAAAGGGTGGCGTTTTTTATTGCTTTAATAGAATTACAAATCCTTTGGTGTAAATAAAGTACATATGCTAATCTTTCGGCCGTTGGTCAAATTTAAACAAAAGAAAAAAAAATTTTTTTTTAATTTACCGACAATGTCACCTCAAAGAATTTTATCTTTTATATCAAAATCATACTGCTTCAATCTGCAAAACAAGGTCAGGCGCTGAAGAAGAGCGTATGAAACAATAATGGAAAACCAAAAAAATAGAGCTTAGAGACTTATTTTCAAAACGCCACCCTTTCCAGATTTATGCAAAGCATGTGTGCAATATAGAAAGAATAAGGTAAAAAAGAGCTATAGATTAGTTCCGGGATTTTGGGATAGAGGCGCTATACAGTTCTCAGTGCTATCTGTCATATACAGAATCTTTTAGGTTAGTTGAGTGTGTGTCAGTTGAGTGTGTGTGTGTGTGTGTGTGTGTGTTTGTGTTATGTGCTACGAAACCCGGCTGAAAAAAATGGGTTGAAGGCACTCTGAAGGATAAAGTGTATGTATTACACATAAATTTTGCAACATTTTTGCAAACATCCCCTTTTTATTTAGTTACATACATTCATATTCTAATTCTTTCAATTTCTGTAAAATACTTTTATTCATGTGCTTCATGTGTATATATTATGTATATTATGTGCTCCATATTATACATATTCACATCAAAGTATCTATGTAAAAAGTTAATATCATTTTGTATATTGTATGTATATATTTTTATAATAAATGTATATGTCATATAACTTATTTATAAAGCATGAAATATAAAGATATTTTTAGTTTCTTGTATGTATCATTTGTAAAAAAATAAGTTAATCACATAAAATAAAACTGTAAGTATTTAAAAGTAATTGTAAGTATTTAAAAGAAGCATATATTGAAACAGATTATTGCAAGTCGCAAAATTAATGTTGTTTCTTTTATCAAGATTTTTTTACAAATGATAGATACAAAAAAATAAAAATATCTTTATATTTCATGCTTTAGAAATAAAAAATATGGCATATATCATATACATTTATTGTAAAAAGAGTATACAAAATGATGTCAATTTCTTAGAAAGATATTTTGATATGAATATAGATAATATGGAGCATATAATATACATTATATATATACATAGAACATATGACGTAATAAAAGTATCTTACAATAAAGAATAAGACAAGCCAGAAGCGGTTTTCTCGTGGACTGGCAATACAGAATAAGACAAGCCAGAGGCGGTTTACTCGTGGACTGGCAATATAAAATACGACAAGCCAGAGGCGGTTTTATCGTGGACTGGCAATACAGAATAAGACAAGCCAGAGGCGGTTTTCTCGTGGACTGGCAATATAAAATACGACAAGCCAGAGGCGGTTTTCTCGAGGATTGGCATTAGATAATTCTTATTCTTCTCTTCAAGCCAGAGGCGGTTTTCTCGTGGACTGGCAATTTAGAATTACAAAAACCAGAGACGATCTAACGTCAGCTAACAATTTTTAATAAATATAGTCAGAGACGATCTAACGTCAGCTAACAATTTTTAATAAATATATTCAGAGGCGATCCAACTTCAGCTGATAGTTTAGAAAAAAGAGAGCTAAAGACGATTTATTCGTAAACTGGCAGATTTTAAGAAATATTGTTAGAGGCGATCTAACGTCAGCTAACAATTTTTAATAAATATATTCAGAGGCGATCCAACGTCAGCTGACAGTTGAGAAAAATGGAGCTAAAGACGATTTATCCGTGAACTGGCAGATTTTAAGAAATATTGTCAGAGGCGATCCAACGTCAACTGACAGTTTAGAAAAAAAAAGAGCTGAAGACGATTTATTCGTGAACTGGCAGATTTTAAGAAATATTGTTAGAGGCGATCTAACGTCAGCTAACAATTTTTAATAAATATATTCAGAGGCGATCCAACGTCAGCTGACAGTTTAGAAAAAAGAGAGCTAAAGACGATTTATTCGTGAACTGGCAGATTTTAAAAAATATTGTCAGAGGCGATCTAACGTCAGCTGGCAGATTTGAAGAAATAGGTATTTCTTTTAGTTAGCAATTTACTGCACGTATAGTCTGTTTATATTTTATCGGATAATTTATAAGGTCATTTAACCTTGTAACGGTTCGCCTTTCTCGACGCCGCGGATCTGCTCGCCGGAGTCAGGATTCGAGAGGAGAGAAGCTTGATTGATCACGCCATGAGATATATTAAAGCTTCGTTTATTCAATCAATTGTCTGAGGAATACAAAGCGCGCTTCTGCGCGGACGTTCTCACTTAAGGTCTATGGCGTTCACTTAAACTAACGTTAACTACACTCTATATAATACAACCGCGTACCGGGAGAACCCTGGTTTTAGGAGAGGGAGCACCCGTCTCCTTTAGGACGGCCTAGCGCGCCGCGAGCCGGGAGAACCCTGGCTTCAGGGCGGGAGCACCTGGTCCTGTCGCTAGGAAAATCGGAGAGACCGAACGCCGGGAGAAACCCTGGCAGCAGAGCGGGAGAATCCGGCCCAGTCGGCGGAAAATCGGAGAGACCGAACGCCGGGAGAAACCCTGGCAGCAGAGCGGGAGAACCCGGCCCTGTCGGCGGAAAATCGGAGAGACCGAACGCCGGGAGAAACCCTGGCAGCAGAGCGGGAGAACCCGGCCCTGTCGGCGGAAAGTCGGAGCAGGTATATCTCGGGAGCACCCAGAGATGTGGTCTGGTCGGATACCGGATCGGGTCAGGTGTCGTTATGCTGGCCGAGCCGGCTTATATACCCGGCTCGGGCCTCCCACCCGCGAGTATCGGTCGCGCAGTGGGAGCGGTCCCCACGCTGGGGCGTCGCATGGGCGCGAGCGCTCGTGGGCGTCATAGGCGTCGAGCCTACGTCTGGTCGGTCGGTAGGGACGATGAGTGGTAGGCGCATCGTCACATCACCCCCCCTCTTAGGCTAACGCAAGGAATAGACTCTGGCTTAAATGACTTAAATTTTCTTTATTTTTATTTCTTAACCTAGGCTTACAACGTACTCCTTAACCTATGCTTAACCTAAGCGCTGTACGCTACGGGGACGGCCACGGCGGTCGAACCGGATGATCCACCGTCCGGTCGCGGTGAGGATCCGGTATTTCCGGCCGAGGATGGCGGTGAGGAGCGGGACCTCGACCTTGGTGCCGTCGCCCAGTGCCACGGTCACCACCTGGGGCCCAGGCTGCCGGGGTCGCAGTCCGACAGACCTGGTGAGCGCGGGTTGGCCGGAACCGGCTGGTGGCGGGTCGGGCATGGCTGGCCCGGGCGTTGAGGCTGGTCTGGCCGGGACGGGTCGCCTGATGAGCCTGAGCGGAGGCCGACTGGGGCCGGTGGCGACGGGCGATGTGCCGGGCGTGGTAGACCCGGGTGCCGGAACGACGGCCTTATCGGGGCCGGTGACAAAGGCCGGCGGCGAGTCGGGCGGGGCTGGCCCTGGCGGGTTACCCGGGCTGGCTCCGGTGGGCGGCCGGGTGAGTGGTCGGCTGCGAACGGCGGTCGCGACGCACGACCGTCGCCTGGGCTTTGGCGGTGGCAGCGGGGTGAGCAGCAGGATCGCTTTTCGGCGGTTCTCCCGGTCCGAGCGCTGTACCGATGTCCCGGGTCGAGGCGGCCGAGAAACGGGTCGCTTCGGGGCATCGGGTGGCTTGGCTGGTGGCTCCGCCGTTGGCTGTGGGCTCGGGGTTGGTCGAGGCCCTGGCGTCGGCTGGGAGTCCGGTGTGGTCTCTGTCTGGCCGGACTCGCTCGCGCTGTCGGAGATTTCCCCGAATAAGGCGTCCGCTATCTGCTGTTCGTTGGACATAGCGAAGGATTACTAAAAGCTCTATTTCCGGGCGGCTTTATATAGACAAGCTCGAAGGGGCCGGAGTGGGGATGGAATGCGGCACGTGTCGGTTCTCAACCGGCGTGCCGACGCTGGGAAAGCGGCCGAGAGTGGGAGTTAGGAATGCGTGCAGTAGTCCATTCGTACGGCAAGCGCGCCGGAGTCGGTACGGGGACTTTGTCTCGTGTCCCTGACAGTAATCGTGCCGTAGGGCGGGCGTGTCGGTCGGCGTGTTCGGCTATTCCCCCTCTCCGTCGGACGATTCTTCCTCGTCTGTGGGCCCGGTTTTGAGGTCCTGAACGTGGACGTGACGGTACCATTTGCCCTGTGCGCCCCGCAGGTCGACGATAACGGGTGACAGGATCCTCCGCACCTCTAGGGGCCCGATGAACTTGGGCGCTAGCTTAGCGTTAAACGCTTCGCTTCGGTTGGAGAGCGGGCGGTCCCGCTTCCACACCCGGTCGCCCAGCTTTGGTCGCCAGTCGCGACGCCGGAGATTATAGTGGCGCTCCTGTCGCTGGAAGGCGCGTGCCAAGTGGATCCTGGCGACTTCGAAGGCCTCGTCGAGTTGTCGGCGGACGTCCTCCGGGCTCCTAGAGTTGGTCGGTATCCGTCGGTCGCGCGGATCCGGCCTGGCCAGTTCTCGGCCATGAGTAAGGAAGGCCGGCGTATATCCGGTGGCCTCGTGCCGCGCGGTGTTTACGGCGAATTGTAGAGCGTCGACATGCTCGTCCCAGTTTCGGTGACGTTCCTGGACGTACTGCGCGATCATGGCCTTGATCGTCCGGTTGGCTCGTTCCACCGGATTGCAGTGCGGTGCGTACACCGGCGCGGTCTGGTGTCGTATCCCGAAGGAGTCGAGCATGGTCCGGAATTGTCGTGATGTGAACTGCGTTCCGTTGTCCGATATGATGCGTTGCGGGCACCCGTGCCGGTAGATGACTCGCCTTGTAATTTCGCGGGTGAGAGTGGAAGCCGTGGCCTGTCGCAGGGGTACCAGCTCTATCCATTTGCTGAAACGGTCTTGGGCCGTCAGTAGCCAGGTGTGCCCTTTCGCAGACCGGGGTAGGGGACCCACCAAATCTACGGACACCTGTTGCCACGGCTCGGTGACGGGGGTGGCGTGTAGTCGTCCGGCTGGTCGTTGCTGCGGTGGCTTGTATGCCAAACAGGTGGGGCAGCGGCGGACATATCGCGCGACCTCCCGGAACATTCGAGGCCAATAATAGAGCGACGCGACGCGGGCGACTGTCTTGGCTACGCCCAGGTGTCCGGCCGTGGGATCGTCGTGTAGGCGCCGCAGGAGGTCCTCCCTCTGGTCTCGAGGAACGCATTGTTTCCACTGGTCGGCGGCGGGCGCGTTGTGGAAATCCAGGCTGTGTAGCACGTACCGGTACAGCTGTCCGTCGCGTCGGTATTCTGCGGGCTGACTCCGCACCCGCGAGAGGAGTCGTCGGTACCACGGGCAGGCGGGACGTGGAGTGATTGCGCTGACCTGCGGCTCGCGTGACAGGGCGTCGGCCACCTGGTTCTGCGTCCCGCGCCGGTATCGTATACAGAAATCGAACTGCTGCAGTTCAAACAGCCAGCGGCCCAGTCGGCCGGTCGGGGCCTCTAACTGTTGCAGCCGCTTGAGGGCCTGGTGGTCCGTGATGATGACGAACCGGTATCCCTCCAGGTATCCACGCATTCGACGAATGCCCCAAACTACGGCCAGGCACTCGAGCTCGGTGGCGCTGTAGTTTTGCTCGGCGCCATTGAGAGTGCGGCTAGCGTAGACAATCACCCGTTCTCCCTCTGCAAGCTGTTGGGTCAGAACGGCCCCGAGGCCGTGCGAGCTGGCGTCAGTTTGCAGCAGGAACGGTTTCGAGAAGTCGGGGCAGGCTAGTACGAGAGACGAAGTCAGCGCTGCCTTGAGCCGTCTGAACGCGAGGTCTTCTTCGGGTCCCCAAGACCACCGTACATTCTTCTTGGTGAGATGGGTCAGTGATGCGGCGACCGTCGAGAAGTCCGGTATGAATCGCCGATACTACGAGGCTATCCCCAGAAACTGGCGGACTTTGCGGACTGTGGTAGGGGCAGGCCATCCGGTTATGGCGGCCACCTTGATCGGATCGGTGCGGACTCCATCTCGGTCGATGATATGACCAAGGTAGCGCAGGCTCTCCCGTCCGAAGTGGCACTTGGCGGGATTAAGGCGGAGCTTGGCCTGGCGTAGGCGTCGGAAAACTTCGGCCAGGTGTTGTAGATGTTCCTCGAAGGTCTGGCTTGCGATCACGATGTCGTCCAAGTACACCAAGACGTATGGTTCCAATTCCGGACCTAGGACGGAGTCGAGTAGCCGTTGGAAGGTGGCCGGTGCGGAGTGCAGGCCAAATGGCATAACTCGGAACTGGAACAATCCTTTTCCCGGTACCGTGAACGCGGTCGCCGGTCGGCTCTCTGGCGTGAGTGGAATCTGCCAGTACCCGCTCTTTAGATCTAGCGTGGACAGATACCGGGTCCCACGGAGTTTGTCCAGCGTTGCGGCAATATGTGGCAGCGGGTAGGCGTCCTTTACTGATGCGGCGTTGAGCTTGTGGAAGTCGATGCAGAATCGGTGGGATCCGTCCCGCTTCCGTACGACCACAACCGGAGAGCTCCACGGGTTGTTGGACGGCTCAATTATGCCTTCGGCAAGCATGCTTTCGACCTCCCGATCGATAATAGCTTGCATGGCCGGGTTTTGGGGGCGATATCGCTGTTTGATGGGCGTCACGGGCTTGAGCCGAATATGGTGGGCCCCACGGTCGGTCGGCCCCTTGATGGCCTCAAAGTTCGGTAACTCGCGTTCTAGAAAGGTTCTCAGACGCGCCTCTTCTGACGGCGAGGCGTGGGTGCTGGCGGCTACCAGGCTGGTCGTTGTCGTGGCTGATGTCTCGGTTCGCGGAGGAGGAGGCAGAGTGATGCCCAGTTTTGCCCACAGATCAACACCGATCAGCATCGAACTACCCAGGCGGGGTAGTACCGCAAAGCGGTGGGTGTATGTGTGTCCCTGCACGGAGATGGGCAGGACTATAGTTTCGGTGATAGCGACGCTGGTCTCGTCGGCGAGATCGACCCGATCGGTCGCGGCTTCTAGGCTGTACGGGCTGCCTTCGCACAGGCGTACCGTTGCCTGATCGACGAACGAGAGTTCGGAATCTGAATCCAGCAGCGCCCAGCGCGTATGTTGTAGAATCCGAACTCGGAGGTGCGGTCGGGGCTGGTACCTCATTCGGAGGCGGGCTGGGCGGCGGCCGCAACGTCCCCGGCCCGGCTGGCGTTTCCCGACGGTGGGTGACAATCGCGAGTCAGGACGCTATCCTTCCCGCAACGGGAACAGAACTTCTTGGCTGGCCGTCGGCAGTCCTGACGTGTATGCCCACGCTGCTTGCACCGCCAGCAGCATTCATCCCGGCTGTAAGCGGCAGCCGCGGCGGTCTTGCAGCCGGGGGTTTCTGTCCGCTCGGCCCGACGGTGGTTTATTGCCTCCAACTGGGCGGCTCTGGTGCTCAGCTCGCCCACAGTAGTAGCGTCGGTCAGCTGAACGTACAGCTGGTACTCCGGGCCCATGTTTTCATGTAGTTGTTCTACTTGATTTCGCGCGGTGTAGCCCCCAGCCCGGCGCGTCATGGTCAACAATGCCGTGGCGTAGGCCTGAAATGGCTCGTCCGGCCGTTGATAACCGCCTTGTATGTCCCGCCGGAGCCGGCGCTGGTAGCCCGGCGGCAAATAATGCCCGCGGAGTTGGTCGCAAAACTCCCTCCAGGTGGTCCAGGTATCGCGGTTATTTCGATACCACAAGAGGGCGTCGCCTTTTAGCATTTCGAGCAACCCCAGCAACAGCTGATCGTCTCGGCACCCGTATCCTTGCCGCAACTCGTCCACGCGCTCGAGGAAGGCCAGTGGGTCCTTCCCGTCGAAGTGGAGCCCCCACTTCCTTATCTGGTTCATGACCTTTGCTGGGTCGGCCATGGGTGTTTCTATGACGGTGGGCGGGCCGGGGTTCGTGCTAGCGGTGTCTAGCGGCATATTCCCGGATCCCGTGGCAACGCGGTTTTCAAACAGTGATGGGTTCTGTGCCACAAATCGCCGCAGCCGCTTTCGCAGTTCGTCGAGAGTTCCCTCGGTCGATAGCTCTTGCGCGGCTAGTTCCTCGATGGCCTCTCGCTTGGAGATATAGTCGACCGTGGCATGGAGTCTTATGCCGATCGTAGCTTCCTCTAGTCAGGTCCCTGTTCGGGCGCCATGTAACGGTTCGCCTTTCTCGACGCCGCGGATCTGCTCGCCGGAGTCAGGATTCGAGAGAAGGAGGGAAGCTTGATCGATCACGCCATGAGATATATTAAAGCTTCGTTTATTCAATCAATTGTCTGAGGAATACAAAGCGCGCTTCTGCGCGGACGTTCTCACTTAAGGTCTATGGCGTTCACTTAAACTAACATTAACTACACTCTATATAATACAACCGCGTACCGGGAGAATCCTGGTTTTAGGAGAGGGAGCACCCGTCTCCTTTAGGACGGCCTAGCGCGCCGCGAGCCGGGAGAACCCTGGCTTCAGGGCGGGAGCACCTGGCCCTGTCGGTGGGAAAATCGGAGAGACCGAACGCCGGAAGAAACCCTGGCAGCAGAGCGGGAGAACCCGGCCCAGTCGGCGGAAAATCGGAGAGACCGAACGCCGGGAGAAACCCTGGCAGCAGAGCGGAAGAACCCGGCCCTGTCGGCGGAAAATCGGAGAGACCGAACGCCGGGAGAATTCCTGGCAGCAGAGCTGGAGAACCCGGCCCTGTCGGCGGAAAGTCGGAGCAGGTATATCTCGGGAGCACCCAGAGATGTGGTCTGGTCGGATACCGGATCGGGTCAGGTGTCGTTATGCTGGCCGAGCCGGCTTATATACTCGGCTCGGGCCTCCCACCCGCGAGTATCGGTCGCGCAGTGGGAGCGGTCCCCACGCTGGGGCGTCGCATGGGCGCGAGCGCTCGTGGGCGTCATAGGCGTCGAGCCTACGTCTGGTCGGTCGGTAGGGACGATGAGTGGTAGGCGCATCGTCACAACCTTTTTTCTTGCAATTGAAATTCCATCGTATGGCTGTATGATGTACATACAAGACAAAATAGACTTATACAAGGTGTCTAATAGATATAAATTAGATATGATAAAATCTTTCATTTGAAAAATGTATGTATAATACTATATATCTAATTGGAAAAAAATGTTAAATGCTTTCCTTATTTTTATTCTTATGCAATTAATACAAAATAAATAAATTAGTTAATTATTCAATACATACATATACATATTGAATATAGTTATCTTTATTTTGTATTTTATATAACCGAAATGATATATACTTTCATTATTTCAGTCATTATCATATAAAATACAAAATAAAGATAACTATTTATTGAATATATGTGTATATGTATATATTAATTGATTAATTAGTTATTTTGTATTTACTACATAAGGATAAAAATAAGAAAAGTATATGACATTTTTCTTCAGTGATATATATAGTATTATATGTATATTTTTCATTTATTATTTTGTCATATTTAGTTTGTATTTATTTGACACCTTGTATACGCCTATGTTTTCTCGGACATATTGCAGCCTTGCGACGAAATTTCAGTCGAGGAAGCAAGCGCAAGCATCGTTTGTTTACAAACTTCCGATGACACACGTACACAGACCACACGTCAGTGTAGTGAGTTACCGCTACAAACAAATGCGTACACACGGACCTACGCGGCATAGGTCCGTAGGCTACGCCGATAATGTCATTTCATTTTTAGTACCATCGAAATGATGGCGCTTTCGCGTCGGAGTTCGACTTTCACTCCAGCATCCCCTTAACGAATGGTCAATCCTTCAAGAGTAAAGTAGTTTAAAAAATCAAGATAGAAAATCGTTTTTGGTCTTAAAATATTCTCTGAATTTAGTGCTCACAAAATACATAGAATTAGATTTTGGTGCTCAGCCCTTGTCGCGAAATAACCACCCTTAATCCTAACGAATGGTCAAACCTTCAAGAGTAAAGTAGTCTAAAAAATCAACATAGAAAATTGTTTTTGACCTTAAAATATTCTTTGATTTTAGTGATAACAAAATATATAAAATTAGATTTTGGTACTCAGTTCTTATGAAAAATCCATTTTTATTCTACTAAACTATAAAATTTCCAGACAGGACAAAAAGATCAAAAAATATTTTAAAGATGACTAAAAACGATAAGATTAATGATATAATTAGAAAGTAACAATTTTGATTGTGTGTGTGAACTTAATCAGAATTTTATATACAAAAACAAATATTAGATTTAATATAATTAAATTATTTAATTATTTTAAATAATTTAATTTTTTTTGTTTCTTATTTTATTTTATTTTTATTTTATTTATTTTTTTTTATTATTTAATCTAATTTTATATATTCTGTAAGCACTAAATTCAGAGAATATTTTAAGGTCAAAAACGATTTTTTATGTTGATTTTTTAGACTATTTTACTCTTGTTGGTTTTACCATTCGACAGGTTAAGGGTAGATTTTGTGCGATAAGGGTTAAATATTAAAATTTATTTTTTTATATTTTGTGAGCACTAAAATCAGGGAATATTCCAGGATTAAAATAAATTTTCTAATTTTATTGTTTTGGGTATTTTACTCTTTTACGTATTCTGTTCTTAGCTCATATCTTCTAAATTTCAATAGATAGCTAAATTCTGTTAATTGCTCTTGAAAGCACTAAAAAGCACTTAATTCTGATATATTAATTTCTTATTTTGTGCATGTATTTAATAGTGGAGGTGCTAACTTTATGAAAGTCAGCACCCCCACTTTCAAACACGAATTTTTGCTAAACGATTCGAGCACTAAAATCTGGAATAGAGCACCAAATTAGCATTTAAATAGCACTTTATTTTGGTATATATTTTATTTTAATTTTTTTGTGGTGAGGTTGCTAGCTTAACAAGGGTCAAAAATTAAGTACATTATTGATCTCACTATTTGGATTTGTCAGGAATTAGTAATTGACCGAACACTTTTAAGCTACAACAAGTATATTCTTGTATAAATAAACGTATACAGAAAAGCACGGTAACTCTAATAGGAACGTAACGGTAGGCGTCTGTGCTGCTTAGAGTGTCAGCAGAGAGGAACATAGATCACAGAAATAGCAGAGGCGAACATTAATGCACTCACTAGTCGCCCAGTAGCGCCACGGTGTATCGACTAGGGATATCGATTAAGAATAGAGATCTTTTCGATCAGACTCGCTTTCTTACAGGATTCTCCGAATGTACGAATAGAAAATTATTGAACGGAAGAAGAAAGAACGAGAGAAAAAATATCAGGACGCGAGTGAAGTTGGGAAATAATTAAAAGTTTTACAGATATGTAAAATCTTTTGAGTCGATAGACATAAATGCCAAAGTAAGCATGGCTAAACGAATAAGGCGAGTGACAAGAACATAGCATATATTAAATTTACACTTTGTTGCAATATTGGAAAATAACTTCATTTTTCTATTGACAATAGCAAATCTGAATTATTTCAAAAATTGTTAGTTTTAACATATGCGAATATTATTAATAAATATAAGCTATTATTTTTTAAGCAAAAAAAAAGATTATTTGATAATTTACACTGTCGGAAACAAATGCGGAAAAAAAAGAAAGTTGCGAGAAGCAAATCTAGAACACGGGATTTTTCATATTCCAGCCACTTGCCTTAGGGTGCCGTCACATACAGCCCGTAATCCGTAATCCGCACCGGAAGTCCACAAAAGTTACTAGATATTTCGCCCGTAACGTTACGTGTGTTTTTATCTCTTTGTGTCCCATGAAGCCGTAATTCCATGAAATTTCCGTAAAAGTTACTACAAGTTGCTAGTTATTACTAGTAATGCTTTTTCTAATTTTATTTATTTAACTAAATTTGACGATTTAATTAAAACTTTTGTTAAAATTATAATATATTCTGTAGTTTTCTTATGAATAAAATACAAATAAACAATTATAATCTGTTAAATAAAAAATAGTACTACCGTTACGTCTGTATTTACGGCTTTATGGGACACAAGGAGATAAAAACACACGTAACATTACGGACGAAATACCTAGTAACTTTTGCGGATTTCTGGTGCGGATTACGGATTACGGGCGGTATGTGACGGCACCCTTAGAAACACTTACTTCTTAGCATTTATCGTCTGCTGCGTCGGTTCGATGGAAGGGAGACGTGTGTTCTCTTCCATTGGTCGACCGGGTCGAACTCACACAAATACGTGACGTCATCGGTTCTCGGTTGCATTTGTGTGATGCTGCCGCTCATTTCTGGCAGCTCTGTCCAGGGCTCCAGGGCCTGTTCTGTTGCGTTCCGGCCACCATTGCGTACAGATAGAGTGCGTCCTGCCTGCCAAGGATTGCCAGCGAGAGAGAGAGAGAGAGAGAGAGAGAGAGAGAGAGAGAGAGAGAGAGAGAGGGGGGGGGGGGACAAGCGAGAAGCTGCGCTGGCTGAGCAGAGTATCGGTGAGGTTGCCGTCATACTATATTATTGTAATGCAAACCACGAAGTTCGCGAGGGTCCTGTGTTGTCGCAAGGTCATTTGCTCGGTAATTAGTGTTTGGCGTTTGGTGGGCTTTTCCGAAGGTCGCGGCGAATAGGTTAATGTCGACGACCGAATCTTTTTGATGGTATTGTCGCGACGAGTGCAAATAAACCGAGCGACCGAAATCAGGCGCACATGTGTCCCCGACTCAGAGTTCGTAGGTTATACGTGTGTCGAACGGGCACATAAGGTACCGGGGAGATGACCGCCGTGAACGCGATCAGCTGTTCGTGCCGTCCGTGCGTGTGGCTTGAGTACGAGAGAGATAGCGCGCAGAAATTATTTCACAACTTTAGAATTATCATAGCGTGTGTGACTGCCGATTTGAGTGAGTATAATTTCGTGTTGTGCTGTCCGTCTCGCTCGCGCTAAAGTCCGCGTCAGCGTACCGCGTTTGTGAGTCGTATTTCGTAAAATCCGTTTTCGTTAATTATTAAGTAAGGCCGCGTTGGCCATTGCGTTTTCGTGCTCGGTAGCCTCACTACATCAGAAGTTTTGCGTATCGAATCTGGATTAATTAGTATTATTTCCTTTTATATTTTGAACAGTTACATTCATTGTAAAGTATTGTATAATAGATTAATTTCGCTCGAGATCCGCCGCTAGGCGTCGGCTCTTTAATCTTGTTTTGTTTAAGTAATCTACTCAAGCCGCGTTGGGTGGTATAACATTTTTCGACGGTAATTTCCGTATTCCTTTTGTTATCAATTATTACATTTCTATATTCAATTTGTTATTTCTTTTCTCTTTTTTTTATGTATCTCTTTCTATTATTATCGCCTTCGAGCAATTCAATAAACTTGTTATTATTTACTTTTATTTTATAATCGCCAGTATATTATTTCTTTCGTGTACCCCGTGTGTTCGTCTACCCTTAACGTTATTTCGCATATCCGCCCTGCCCCTCTACCGTTAGGTTGAGCTTGCCGAGCCCGTCGCTGCCGAATCAGACTTTTAGTATCGATAAAGTTCGAGTTTCGCGTTTGAAAAGACTTTGCGTGGAGCAGAGTTGACGCTTCTGCGTCTGGCGCCCAACTTTGTGTCGCGCTTTCGCGTATTTCGGCCAGTAGCGGCGATAGCTCTCATTTATTCGCGTCCGAACATTCGACGCTTCGCGTTTTCATCTATCAGCGGCGTATTCGTCGCTCGTAGTCGGGTCGGTTCCGCCCTTCCGAACCCGGGTTACCCGGCTTCCGGTGGAACGGCGGCGAAAAACGTCGCAATATATATTAATGTTATTGGTAGAAAATAATTGTGCTATTTATGGAATTATAGGTTTCCGAAGAAAGAAAATATTTGACAAGAATGGATTATGGTAATGAGTAAAGAAAATTTTGTTTTTCATGTAAATAGTTTTTTATGCAGCATTTTAAAAGTGACTGTTTTTATTACCCTGTTGATGGAACAAAACAACGCGTATATATAAAATCAGGATCTATACCAACAATATTTAATATTCCCTATTACTCCAGGTATAAAAATAGTGAATATGATATGATTAATGCATTTTACATCGCTTATAAATAAAACATTAATTGTGTGTATATAACTAAAAATAAATATCTCTTCTGCAATAGTGTAAATTATTAATAATTTAAGTAAATTTATTATTAATAGAGAATCAAAAATGCCCTTAAAACAAAGTTTAACTAATATCAATTGCATTGTTGAGAAAAACAATGCAATAGTTAAGTTTGGCAATGAATGTTTAGAAAAAGTTGCAACTGAGTCAAATATTGAAACATGTGCCAATGATACTACAATGGATAGTATGATAGTATAATCACTGTGTGTGTATTTGTATGTGTCATTTAAGTTCGATTAAGACATTGTTGTTATGTACAGAGAACATCTTGCAACTCCTAAGTGTAAATTAATCTGCCAGGGAAATCCAAGATATATCGGCGGTTATGCTCTTAACGATTTTCAATCACCCCGAAAGACTTTGCGGAATTGGAAAATTGCCTTAGCTTACATTGATACACAACGTAAAAAATTAGCAACGTACAATATACAAAAACAGAACTATTGTTTAAAAAAAATTTACACACCTTTAAGCATTAATGATAAATTTAAAAAGTAAAAAATTGTTATCAGATGCTGCAAGAGTTGTATCTGTAAGTAATTTATGAAATAATAGTGTACAATTCAGATATTACTGTGACTGCTGTTACACGACACCCTTAATCCGGTTTAATAACATTGGTAGTTCTAAACCTGGTAACCAATCACAATTATTCCTCTGAAGAATGGAATGATTGTGATTGATCAGCCTTCGAACCATTGATGTTATTAAACTCAATTAAGGGTATCGTGTTACAGCAGTCTGTGTACGGTTCGTACAATATTCATTGCCAGCATTGTATCTGTTAAACACAAGGATGTGTCATTATCATTACAACTGAAAGTTAATGTAACAGGAAAAAGTGAATTATGTATACAAGACAGTTTTAAATTAATAAAATTCATACTATATACAAGCATAGAAGAAGTTATTCATTTTAAGATGTGTATCATATGCACAATTCATTTTTTCCTGTTTGTATTTTTCTCTAGATATTTTAATTTCTTTTATACTTCTGTGTACTGAAGGAATTAAAATATGACTTAGTTTACACCGATTGTTTATTACGCGTATCAAGTACTAAATCTGCTTCTCCGATAGGTATAAATTGTTTAGTGTAAAATCTATACCAATCAAAGAAGCAGATATCTATATTATTAAAATATATCTATACTATTTTTTAATGAAATTTGATTTAATTCTTAAATATAGGCTTTAATATCCGAGTCGAGTAAAGCGATTTTTAACAAACAATTTAATAAGAAAAATAGAAAAGAATTTCCACAGATTTTCAGAACATTTGCAACTACCCTGCAATTCTACTCCAATGGAGCATATAATTATGTGAGAAAAACTTTTATGAATTCTTTACCATATCCGAAAACTATCAGGAAATGGTACCAGAAATGTGATAGAACTCCTGGTATTACAAAAGAATCTATAGATACTCTAAAATTAAAAATTTATGAAGTTAATTCTAAAGGTAAAATTTTGTATTTCAATATTGTATTCAATATTTTCTTTCATAGATGAAATGTGTATAAAACGTAAACTTGATTGAGATGGCAAAAAATATACCGGATTTGTAGATTTAGGAACGAATATTGATACAGATGAGTTGCCACAAGCCCAATATGCATTAGTTTTCTTAGTTACATGTATAAATGCTTATTATAAAATACCAATTGCGTATTATTTTATTCATGCATTAACAGGAGCAAAAAGAGTAATCTTGTTAAAACAGTGTTTATTAGTATTGCATAAAGCTAATATACACATTACATCTATTACTGTGGATTGGGCTGCTTTAAATATCGCTGTGTTGAACAAAATAAGTGCTAATTTGACAGTAAACAATTTGGTACCATATATTAGCCATCCAGTAATTAAAGATAAAATTTTCATCCTTCTTGATGCTTGCCATATGCTCAAGCTCGTTTGAAATGCATTTGCTAGCATGAAAACATTCCGGGATGAAGACAATGGAATTATACGTTGGGATCATATTAAATCGTTAATTTACTTGCAAGAAACAGAAGAGTTGTGTGCAGCAACCAAAATTCGTCGATGCCATTTAAATTGGCAACGTGAAAAAATGAAAGTTTCAATAGCAGCGCAAATATTAAATACAAGCGTAGCAAATGCATTAATATTTTGTGAAGAAGGTTTACACATAGATAAATTTCGCAATTCCGGTGCTACAGCAAAATTTTGCCTTACCATCAATAATATATTTGATTTACTAAATGGTAAAAACCTTTTTTGCAAAAATCAATCCGCACAATGTATAGCAAGATAACATTATGATGAGATCTGCAAACAAGTAGATAGTTATTGCGACTATTTGGAAGGATTAAAAAATATTAATAACAAGCCCATACTTAAATCCAACCGTAAAATGGGTTTCTTTGGTTTAATTGTATGCATGAAAATGGAAGGGCCCCGTTTGCTTACAAATCGATTGCCTACAGTACTATTGCCTACAAGATCTATTGCGCACAAATAAAAATTAAGAGACAAACGTACGTTTACACGCACAACACTATTGCGCACAAGTCACATTGCATACATAATATTATTGCCTACAGGCTCTATTGGGGTGGACTTCCGAAAAGCTATCGCCTCCGATTTGGTTGATATTCAGTCTAAATACTTATTTTATCTAGTAAATAATATTCCCAAATGGATTTTTGGCGCAAATGCCACCTCCGCCCCCAGCTCCCCTCAAAGGTAAAATTGTTTTTGTTAATTATTTCAAAAAGTATTAATTGTACGGAAAAAGTTGTCAAACAAAAAATGAAGCTCATAAAAAGCTCTACAAATAAGGTCCTATACATTATTTACCTAACTAATATTTTAGTCGTTATTATCAAAAAACTTGTAAAAGCCCCCGTAGGAGGGGCGGCACCCACTGCTTCCACGCTTACACTTTACAACACGAAACAAAGTTCCACATAAGTTTACGACTTTCTACGCAAAGCGAGATTCAATCCAGGTCCTATGTGTATGGTTTGTTGATGTGGAACCCCCCGCAGGGGGGCGGAACACACAGTCTCCAGATTTTTGATAATAACGGCTAAAATATTGGAGTTAGGTAAAATATGTATGGGACCTTATTTGTAGAGCTTTTTATGAGCTTCATTTTTTGTTTAACAACTTTTTCTGTACAATAAATACTTTCTGAAATAATTAACAAAAACAGTTTTACCTTTGAGGTGGGCTGGGAAGCGAAGAGGGCATTTGCATCAAAAATTCATTTGGGAATATTATTTACTAGATGAAATAAGTATTTAGGCTGAAAATCAGCCAAATCAAAGGTAATAGCTTTTCGGAAGTTTATTCCTCTATTGCGCACAAATAAAAAATTAAGCAAGATCTACCCCCACCGCCCGGTATTTTGGATGCAAAACTAGGTCTATAATTATACGGTTTTACATGGGTTTGCAACTTTCCGCGCAAAACAAAATCTACAATTATACGGTTCCACCAGGCGATGGAGGTAGATTTTGCTTTGCGCGGAAAGTTGCAAACTCATGTAGAACCGTATAATTATAGACCTAGTTTTGCATCCAAAGCATCGGGCAATGGGAGTAGACCTTACTTTGTGCGGAAAGTTGCAAACCCATGTGAAACCGTATGATTAGAGACCTAGTTTTGCATCCAAAGCACCGGGCGATGGAGGTAGACCTTGCTTTGTGTGGAAAATTGCAAACCCATGTAAAATCGTATAATTATAGACCTAGTTTTGCATCCAAAATACCGGGCGATAGGGGTAGATCTTGCTTAACTTTTAATTTGTGCGCAATAGAGCTTGTAGGCAATCGTACTGTAGGCAATAAATTTTGTGTGCAAACGTACGTTCGTCTCTTCATTTTTATTTGTGCGCAATAGAGCTTGTAGGCAATCATACTGTAGGCAATAATATTATGTGTGCAATGTGACTTATGCGCAATAGTGTCGTGTGTGCAAACGAGCGTTCGGCCTTTAATTTTTTATTTTTGCGCAAAATGGCTTGTAGGCAATCGATCTGTAGGCAATAATTATTGTGTGCAAATGAAATGTGGACAAACGAGATGTCGGCAATCGATACTGTAGGCAATCAATTTGTAGGCAAACGGGGCCTTCCCAAAAGCATATTGCATATTTCTAAAATTCTGTTTCTTGATAATAACTTTAATTATCTTACAAATTATCTCAATACCATCTAGAAACTTTCTTTAGTGCTATGCGTAACCGTGGAGGATTTAATAATTCAACAGCTAAAGAGTTTATTGCTGCTTATAAACGTTTACTAGTTCATGTAGATGTAGATATTTCAAAATATGCTAATAATAAAGTGATCGATGAAACAGTTATCTTAAATATTTTTCCTACAACATCAATCACTACTGAAGGTATAGATAATTTAATGCATGGTTGTACTGACAATAAAAAACAAAATTTTAATGACGATAAAAACGATCATGATTATCTTTGTCATAATATTTGGCTATGTAGTGATTATATCAAGGATGTGGTTGGATACATGGCTGATTTTATTGTAAAAAAGGTTAGTAAAGTTATATAAAGTCAAATATGTTTGTAACAGTGCGTGCCGATCGGGCTCCGCGTATTAACACCCCCCATCGCGGATCGCATTCCAATCCCCCAGCTCGAGGGTAGTAACCCGAGTAGGGGTAGCTACCGGGTAGGGTAGCGCCTTGTGTGTGGGTAGCGTGGCCAGTATAAAAGCCGGCCCGCGGAGCAAACCAGCACCTTTTCTCCGAGTACGACTCGGACAAGTAGTGATGGGCATAATCGGTTGTTTTAAGGAATCGAGCATGTCGATTATTTTGAAAAGAGCTATCGATCATAATCGATTGAATCTTTAACATGATCGATTGATCGATTGATAATCGTTTGATTGTTAATTTTATAATTAAATATTATTATGAAGGAAAATGACTGAACTAAAATTTAATATATTTTCAAAAACATTTTTAAAATACAAGTTTATAATTTTTATTTAAGAAACATAACATTTTTACATTTTTTGGGCACAATCGATTTCTTCTGTCAGAAACTATATATCCAGTGGCAGAGAATAGTTGTTCTACTGGCACAGAACTGCCTGGAGTACATAAATATTTTAAAGCAATTTGAAAAATTTCCGGATGTCTTGTTTTCAAATAATGAAAAGGTTCTTCAAATAAATTAATATTTGGAGAGCTTAAGAAATTTCTAGTTAAAATGATATTATCTACATTCACCACAGAAGATTGAGCATTTTCCATAAAACTAAAAATACCAGTAGACTTATGACTATCATTGTTAACTTGAATTTGATTAGTAAGAACATTATTTGTTCCAACTTGGTTCACATTTCTTATTTGAGCAGCAAGAAGATTTTGTACTATATTAATTGCTTCTTCATAATTTGCTTGCGAACGAAATCCTGCTTTTTTAAATCTTGGGTCAATTAATGTAGCCACTTTGCTAATCGTTCTTTGTTCATAATGCATTAATTTTTCTTCAATAAATTGCAGAATTTTTTCATGAAACGAAAAAGCTGCTGGATTACACAATTTCTTATGAACAGCTTCCAATTTTAACATTATTCCTTTTATGCAAGGAATCACAAGCGAAATTGACACATATTTGGCACCTATAAAAATTAAAATATTTATTTATAATAAAAGATTTACATATATTATTATCAAATAAAAATTTAACAACTTATTAATATACCAGAAATATCTTTAGTTACTTCATCAAAAGGTTCCAATATCATAATTATTTGTCTGAGCAGTTGTACTTCTTCCTTTGTTAAAGTTGTAAGATCTGAGTACTCTTCATTTAATTGAATCAATTTAATACCATTAAGATTATCAAGAACACTATTAATCATATAATGTAAGGTATTCCATCTTGTATCGATCTACATTATAATACAAAAAAAAAAGAAAAAATTTTTTTATTTAATAAAATTGATTAATATCAATAAAATTTATATTAATTATAAATATTTTTAAATCAAATTACTTAGTTACTTACATATTGTATCAGTTTGCCAGGGCCAGGAGTATTTTCTCCTTCCTCAGCTAATTTTTTATTTGCTTCTTTTAACATTCTGTCAGCTTTAGGACTGTGATAAAATGTTACTAACTGTTTACATTTTGTAATAACTGATAGGATTTCATCGTTATTACATTTTGTAACAGCATTACGCAAAACAAGATTTAAACTATGTGCAAAGCACGGAAAATGCTTTTTGTCAAGTAACTCAACACTCAATTTCATGTTTGGTGCGTTGTTAGTTACAATATGGTTTACTTTGTCAAAAATCTCCCATTCAGTTAAACAATTTCTGATTAGCTGACTTAAATTCCTTGCGGTTTCATCTTTTTCAATTAGTATAATATCCAACGCAGTAGAATGCAAGACTAAGGAATCTGAAATTTCTTCAAAAAAATGACACGTAATACCGAGGTAACTGTCATTAGCGGTAGATGTCCATCCATCTGCTGTTAAGCAGGAGCCTTTTCCAATAAACTTTTCAAATTTTTTGTTGCTATTTCGTAGCATTCAGGCAATATAGTGGTAGTTAAGGTTTTTCTTGAAATTATTTTATATCTCGGATTTAAAGCTTTTACAAAATTACAGAATCCCTCATCTTCAACTAAAGATAAAGGCTGGAAATCTTTAGCTATCATTATAGCGAGTTTCTGATCTAAATCCTTTTTTTTTTTACTATTTTTGTCATATGGAATTATGTTTTTAAATAAATTTTTAAATGATTTTTTTTCAGATGCAGAATCTAAAAAAATTGAAAAAAAATATAAGAAAGAGTAATATAGAAACAAGATAAATAATAAATATAACAATATAATAAAAATAAATGTAATATAATAATTTTTTTTTTTTGTTAGAAAAAATAATTATATTTATTTTTTACTAACCTGTTAAATTTTTGGATGTTCTTACTTTCTCTTGAGAACACAATTCATCAGAATCTGATGAATTTAAATATTGTTCAAACTCAATGTTATGTTGCTTTTTAATGTGGGTTAAAAAGTTTGTAGTATTTCAGCAATTTTTAAATATCTTTTTACAAATATTGCATTGAGCCCTTTTCTCGTCAAGTTTAGTAAAGAAGTGCCATGCATCAGACTTTGTACGAAATGTTCTTGAAAATAAAATGTAAATATAATTAATGAACTTATATATTTGCTATTTAAACAAAACTAATTTATTGTTTCCTAATTTTTACATACCCATTAGTTTTTTTGTCTTTTCTTTCTTGCTTGATATAATTTTCATAAAATTTATCATTATTTATAAAACAAAAAAATATTTATGTATAACTATTACTAACCAATATTAATAAGAGCATTCTAAAATATAACATAAAATATAAATATAAAAAATTAAATCTATATTATAAATAATTACAAACCTAGTATTACATTCAGAGTTCTCCTTAGAATTGTCTAATTCTTGATTATCATTATCAGAAGTACTTCCAAAACATAAGGATGCTTTAAAACTGTAAATCACAATAGATAACAGTGTGTATGTGCGTGCAGAAAATTTAATTTATATAATGATCTACAGGATTAAAAAATATATCTTACCGTTTTGCCCGAGAAAAAGAAGATGCTCTACTACTACTATATATAGTTGATTCGCTACAATGGCTATTAATTTCTATTTCACCAGATTCTGAAGATATCTCTGATGTAATTGCAATGTTATTTTTGCAGTGAATGAAAAAAAGAAAGAATAAATTACTTAAAAAATAATTGATTAGTACTATAACTGTAACGTAATAAAAACTGTCTTTTTGTGTGTTATTTATATTAATTTTATAAAAGTTACCGTCCACATCATCTTCATTTTCTAATCTTTGTCGTCTATTTTCTGTATATTTTAGCCAATTTTTCAACATTTTTATGTAAAAACACAGATGACCGGTCAAATTGATTAGTTAGGTTAAGTTTGGTTAACTGATACTTGTGCCACCAAATAGAAAACACAAACGTTCCGTAAACTACATATAACATGCGCATAATCTATAATATACGTAACGTGTACTATAGATAAATGCGTGCATATGTAGAACGCACTTCAATATGATACGTATACATACATATATAGATCGGGCACACCAGACAAAACGCGATACGCGACGCGCGACTGTTCAATAAACGTACTGCTTTGCTCAGTGAGCTGCGGAAAGCAGTACGCTTATTGGACAATCACGCGTCGCGTATCACGTCATCATTCTTAAGGCCATAAACAAGACTTAGTTATTCTTATAACATTATGAGAATGATCGACTTCCAGTATTCATAATCAGATCTTACATTCAACATCGTCTTAAAATCTCGTTCAACCAATAAAATAACGCTATATGGTTATTTCATTGGCTGAGTGAGATGAGATCTTACGACGATCTAAATATAAAATATAAGATCTGACTATGAATACCAGCCTATAATTGGTTAATTTGCTTACGATTTTAAGACTTTTGTACACAGTGTTAATCTTGGTTAATTAAAATAGGATTAAAAAATAAAACAATAATCGATTAAGTGTTTAAATAGTCGATTATTTCGATTAAATTTTGCTTCTGCAATATTCGATTATTGTCGATTATGCTCCCCTAGATAATCGACATAATCGATCAGTAATTGATTAAACGCCCATCACTACGGACAAGCCTCAGAGAGTACCCTGAAGCACTAATCGTACTCGCTCCCGACCTGATAGTCGGACAGTAAGAAAAGCGTTCTCTGCTTCGGCCGGGCGTTCCCGGTAGCCGACTTCCTGTCACCATATGTCGGTTCTGTAAGTGAGGTGTTCCTCATTCCGGTTGGGTGTTTCTGGCAACCGACTTCCAGTATTCCGTCGGTCCGTAAGTGAGGTGTTCCTCACTCTGGTCGGGTGTCCCCGACGACCGACTTTTTTGTTTACGTCGGTTTTGTAAGTGAGGTGTTCCTCACTCCGGTCGAGTGTTCCCGGCAACCGACTTCCAATATTCCGTCAGTCCGTAAGTGAGGTGTTCCTCACTCCGGCCGGTTATTTCCGGCAACTGACTTTCGGTATTTCTGTAGTTGAGACGTTTCTTATTCCGGCCGAAACGTTCCGGCAACCGTCTACGCATCCAGCTTAGATATACGTGGTATTATTATTCACATTATATTTGTTTCTCACCGACCGAGTTAGGTTTAATTAGATTTATTTATTAATTTCGGAAAGGCGCACTCCGACCGAATACGTTATTTACTTTCGCGCTTCCGCTATTTATTTAATTCCGAAAGTTGATTTGTTTTCGCTTATAACATTACCGTTGCAATATTAGTTTCGGTAATAATTACTTATGTACTCCGAGCTATTTTTTTGTAATTATATTTTATCTTTAATTGTTTGAATAAATTTATATTTATTTAATTAATATCTATTAATTTGGAATCTCCTGACAATCTCCCGAACAAATCCTGACAAACCGTCGAGCTATTCTCCGCATCGTAAAAATCCGCTTCGTTACATGTTTATCTAGTTTAACTAGAGCACTAAAGATGTAGGTATTCTACCGTCTGCTCTGGTCTCCGCCATTTCTGTTCCGTTCCCCTACTCCTTGCCCTCTCGCCTCTATCGCTGAGCTGACAAGTTTATGATGATTAGGTTATGGTTTCTAAGCTGCTCGAACTCTGTATTTGCGTGTATCCGACTGTGAACAAAAAAAAAGATAAATGCCTTGCTGCGTTGCGGTCAATTGTACCAATAGAACAGAACAAGGTGTTCGAGTATTTGCATTTCCTGTGGATGATATTCGTCGACAGCAATGGATACGTAATCTCCGCAGAGAGTCTTGGACACCAACCAAATATTCGCGCCTCTGTGAAGTAAGTTTATTCTCTTAAATTTCCAATTTACGTAGCTTTTTCTGTTTGTTTAGGATCATGGATCGTTTTTTTAAGTGTAGTTTAGATTTGTCACCGTTTGAAATTACATAAATATGAATAATTGTAATCAATAAAGACATTTATCTTATAAGCAATTTTTTTATTTCAGAAACATTTTGAAGAATCACAGTTTGAGATTGATCGAGCAGATCATTGGTGAAAATTAAAATCAAACGCCATACCAACACTTTTCGATATACCTGATCCACCTGCAATGAATAAAAATGAAACAGATGAACCAAATACAAATGCCACTGCTGACAAAGACGTAAGTTTCTATGATACATTACAGTAAGATAAAAGAAATGACATGTATTAATTTGTTTGTTTATTTATTCATTTATTTATTATTATTATATTTATGGGCGTGACTAATATTCTTGTACACATCGTACGAGTGATTAAATATAAACATAAGATTAATGAAAAAATTTACGTCTTTCTCAGCAATGGCATTTGTATTTGGTTCATCTGTTTCATTTTTATTAATTGCAGGTGGATCAGGTATATCGAAAAGTGTTGGTATGGCGTTTGGTTTTAATTTTCGCCAATTATCTGCAGTCTCAAACTGTAATTCTTCAAAATGTTTCTGAAATAAAAAAACTGCTTATAAGATAAATGTCCTTATTGATTACAGTTATTCATATTTATGTCATTTCAAACGATGACAAATCTAAACTACACTTAAAAAAACGATCCATGATTCTAAACAAACAGAAAAAGTACGTAAATTAGAAATTTAAGAGAATAAACTTACTTCACAAAGGCACGATGATTTGGTTGGTGTCCAAGACTCTCTTTTTGTTCACATCGGATAATCAAAATACACGTAAACACAGAGTTCGAGCAGCTTAGAAACCATAACCTAATTATCATAAACTTGTCAGCTCAGTGACAGAGGCGTGAGAGCAAGGAGTGGGGGAACGGAACAGAAATGGCGGAGACCAGAGCAGACGGTAGAATACCTACATCTTTAGTGCTCTAGTTTAACTAGAGCACTAAAGGTACAGGTATTCTCGTCTGCGCCATTTTTATCTTGTTCTCTCACTCCTTGCCCTAACGAAGCTACAAAGTTCGAGCAGCTTAGAAGATATAACCTAATCATCATAAACTTCTCAGCTCAGCGACAAAAGGGTGAGAGGGCAAGGAGTGGGGGAATGGGATAAAAATGGCGCAGACGAGAATACTCACGTTTCTAGTGCCTTAGTTTAACTTGTGATGAAACTTAATTCTATTTACAAAAAAGGAAATGTCGCGGCGGTTTAAGTTCAGCGACAGAAAATGTTGTCATAACTTGCCTTATTGTTGAAAAAGTTTTTAGAACACATAATAACTTGTTCAATGAAAAGAATATTGTTCTTAAATTACTTGTAAAAGCAATGTCTACTATTCCTTCAAATATTTCACAATAATGCTTATTTATTTGAGCAAAGTCCCCTTACTGATCACAGAAGTCAACTATTAAGAATAATTCTTAAAAAATATTTTACGATTTGTCTTCATCATGAAGCATCATCCAGAAATAATAAAATTATTAGGGTAAGATCAACATACACTAAACTCGTACTATTTAAGAATCAATAATTTATTATATATTACATTTACATAACAGTATTTTTTTGTGCAATTATTTATGTGCAATTTATGTTATATTTTCAGTTAATCTCTATTAATTCTCTCTTAAATTCTATTAAATTAAGTTTCTTAATTATGATAAATATAATATATCAATTATGTATTACATATAGTATAGTCTTTTTATATACCATTGGAAAATATTTTACTTTTATACCCTTTTGTAATATCAAAAATATACTTCTGTAATACACTACAAAAATAAAAATTTGTTTTATTTAGAGTTATTTCAGATCCCATTCAATTGCGCTCCAATTATATTGTTTAAAATAAAATATGTTCTACAATGGCTGTCACGCTCGCTGTCAAAAGATGACGGCGAGCGTGACAGCGAATGACTGCACATCCTATCTGCGCGGACAAAGAGAGAAATATTCCCCTATGTTTTGCCTCTTTGTCCGTTCTGCCAAGGACATGCATGCTGGGTCTAGTTATATATGTCTATACTGAGGCAGTGCTGCCAGAAACGAGCGGCAGCATCACACCAATACAACCGAGAACCGATGACGTCACCCTATCCGTGTGAGCTCGACCCGGTCGACCAATGGAAGAGAACGCACGTCTCCCTTCCACCGAGCCGACGAAACAGACGATAAATGCTAAGAAAAAAGTGTTTCTAAGGCAAGTGGCTGGAATATGAAAAATCCCGTGTTCGAGACTTGCTTCTCGTAACTTTCTTTTCTTTTTTCCGCATTTGTTTCTAACAGTGTAAATTATCAAATAATCTTTTTTTTGCTTAAAAAATAATAGTTTATATTTATTAATAATATTCGCATATGTTAAAATTAACAATTTTTGAAATAATTCAGATTTGCTATTGTCAATAGAAAAATGAAGTTATTTTGCAATATTGTAACAAAGTGTAAATTTAACATATGCTATGTTCTTGCCACTCGCCTTACTCGTTTAGCCATGTTTGCTTTGACATTTATGTCTATCGACTCGAAAGATTTTACATACCTGTAAAACTTTTAATTATTTCCCAACTTACAATTAGTCACTCGCATCCTGATATTTTTTCTCCCGTTCAATAATTTTCTATTCGTACATTCGGAGAATCCGAATAGTGAGATCAATAATGTACTTAACTTTCGTACACTCTAGTATCTCAATCTGAGATCGGTGTACATTTTAACGTCTCAAATGTAGACGAATTATTTCTATATGAAAAATAATTAAAATTTTCACACCAACAATCTATGATATATCCTCCATATGCCATATTATATTTTATTCGATTTTTAATCCTTTATTTTAAACTACTGCATATTAGCAAGAGTTACTGTACTATGGAGATTAGTGGAGGAGACGGTAACATATATTATAAATGCAGTCAGATTTATTGTACTCTTGTTAGTATTGTTAAAATATTGTAAAAATAATGTATTATTAGTTTATTAGTAATTATAATAGTATTATTAATAGTGGTCTTCCGCACCACCTTCGAGGTTCCACTAACGGCGCGTCAGGTTTTTTTAGTGGACCTTCGTCAGGAGCCCTATTATACCACATTTCATTATTCTTTCTATATTTCTTTTATACATATGTGATGTCATTTGCAGACATGTTAGTAACATATTATTTATCTATAAATATATGACGGGATAGAGAGTTAGCACGAGATAATTGATTTTATTTTAAATTTTATTTAATATATATGTAGATTAAATCTTAATATAAAATTATCACAATATAACTAGTCAATATATTATTACAATGTTATCACATAAATTAGATTAAAAAAATTATTATTAATAATAATAATAAATCAATAATAAAAAATTTAAAATAAAAATATAAATAAAAAATTAAAAGATAGTTAAAAAATAATAAAAATATAAATAAAAAGTAGAAAAAAGATATTAAAAAATAAGTTTCATTGTTAAAAAAATAAAATTAATATTAATATTAAATTAATATATAAAATTATTTGTATATCTATTTAATATCTTATTTATTTATATAATATTTTTTTATTATAATAAGGCCTCTTTCGCCCTGGCCACCTCTCTGTCCCCACCCACCTCTGCCACCCCATCCACCTCTGCCTTTCCATCCATCTTTGCCTCCCCATTCATTTCTTCCACCTCGCTGGTGATACCAGCGAGCGCGAGACTTTCCGCCTCCTCTTCTTTTTTCTAAAAAATAAGCACATTTACAGATAAGTACTATATTAAATAAAACAATCATGCGTATAAATTAATCATTTAGTTACAAAAAATAAAAGAAAAAAATAATTTACCACTTGTTTGTTCCTCCGGCTGCTGCTGCTCTTGTTGGATGCTTTCTATGTTTTTATTTGTATTTTGCTATTTGTATTTGTAAATCAGTAGAGTTTCTAACCACAGTTTGTAAACACTTTCTAAAACGTAAGTTTTTAAAAAACGTATGCAATAATATTCAATTTTCTGACAAAAATAATCAAAAATCTTTAAATGAAATAAATTTAGGATTAGAATGCAAAGGATACCTCGACGAACTGACAAAGAACGGATACTTAGACATAGTTGCGAATGTTCGAGAAAATTGTTTACAATTTTATGTGACAGCTGCCGAGGAAATTAGTAAAAGATTACCAATTAATGACAAATTTTTGTCAAAATTGAAAGTTTTTGATTCAGACGTTGTTTTATTTGATTTTGACAGAGAAACATCATTCAATGACGTTTCTTTTATCGTTCAAACTCTCGGTGGTTTTGACGAAAATGGTTTAAAAAAAGAATGGTTTATTGTACATCTCAATTTTACAGAAACAGAAAAAACAAATCTTAAAAAATTAAGTTTTGATAACATGTGGAAACAGATTTTACAAAGTAAAAGCCTCAGAGATCTTGTGAAATATCCAAATCTTAAATCCCTTATAAATTCTATTAGATTACTTCCAAATTCTAATGCCGATCCAGAAAGAATATTTTCAATTTTATCATACATAAAAACAAAAAAACAAAATAGTCTTTCATCCGTCTCTGTAAATGCCATTTGCGTTTTGAAATCAGCTTTGAACGCAAGAAAAGAATCTATTTTAAATCTATTTTAAAGAAATCTATTTTAAAGATGGAGATTAATGAAAAACATTTGTCTCTCATGTCATCGAACAAATTATATTCTACATGTCCTAAAAAACATAAAAGTTGTCTCAATCTACATGCTGCAGACGTTGATGATAAAGCTGGTCCCTCAACATCTAATGATACGCAATAATAATGTTACAAATAAATAGTATTTTTTATATAACACAAAAAAGTAGCTGTTAATTTTATTACAGAGGTGTAATAAGTTATTTGTCTGCAAATGACATCACTTGTAAATGACAAGCGTAAAAAGAATATCTTGTCTGCAAATGACACCACACTTGTAAATGACAAGAGTAAAAAGAGTATCTTGTCTGCAAATGACACCACACTTGTAAATGACAAGAATGAAAAGAGTATCTTGTCTGCAAATGACATCACATATGTATAAAAGAAATATAGAAAGAATAATGAAATGTGGTATAATAGGGCTCCTGGCGAAGGTCCACTAAAAAAACCTAAATGCGCCGTTAATGGAACCTCGAAGGTGGTGCGGAAGACCACTATTAATAATACTATTATAATTACTAATAAACTAATAATACATTATTTTTACAATATTTTAACAATACTAACAAGAGTACAATAAATCTGACTGCATTTATAATATATGTTACCGTCTCCTCCACTAATCTCCATAGTACAGTAACTCTTGCTAATATGCAGTAGTTTAAAATAAAGGATTAAAAATCGAATAAAATATAATATGGCATATGGAGGATATATCATAGATTGTTGGTGTGAAAATTTTAATTATTTTTCATATAGAAATAATTCGTCTACATTTGAGACGTTAAAATGTACACCGATCTCAGATTGAGATACTAGAGTGTACGAAAGTTAAGTACATTATTGATCTCACTATTCGGATTCTCCGAATGTACGAATAGAAAATTATTGAACGGGAGAAAAAATATCAGGATGCGAGTGACTAATTGTAAGTTGGGAAATAATTAAAAGTTTTACAGGTATGTAAAATCTTTCGAGTCGATAGACATAAATGTCAAAGCAAACATGGCTAAACGAATAAGGCGAGTGGCAAGAACATAGCATATGTTAAATTTACACTTTGTTACAATATTGCAAAATAACTTCATTTTTCTATTGACAATAGCAAATCTGAATTATTTCAAAAATTGTTAATTTTAACATATGCGAATATTATTAATAAATATAAACTATTATTTTTTAAGCAAAAAAAGATTATTTGATAATTTACACTGTTAGAAACAAATGCGGAAAAAAGAAAAGAAAGTTACGAGAAGCAAGTCTCGAACACGGGATTTTTCATATTCCAGCCACTTGCCTTAGAAACACTTACTTCTTAGCATTTATCGTCTGTTTCGTTGGCTCGGTGGAAGGGAGACGTGCGTTCTCTTCCATTGGTCGACCGGGTCGAGCTCACACGGATAGGGTGACGTCATCGGTTCTCGGTTGTATTTGTGTGATGCTGCCGTTTGTTTCTGGCAGCACTGTACTGAGGGCCTGCGGTGAGATTGGAAGCTCGATCATCTAGTGGATTAGGCTGCGCAAACGCGGTAGTGTGGTGGCAGGCCGCCATAATTAACTATTCAAAATCTATGTTTAAACAACGAAAACTTTCTTTAACAGACTCAGGCTGGCGTCACATAGAACCCGTAATCCGTAATCCGCACCGGAAGTCCGCAAAAGTTACTAGGGATTGCGTCCGTAACGTTACGTATGTTTTTTCTCCTTGTGTCCCATGGAGCCGTAAATACACACGTAACGGTATTACTATTTTTTATTTAACAAATTATAATTGTTTATTTGTATTTTATTCATAAGAAAACTACAGAATATATTATAATTTTAACAAAAATTTTAATTAAATCGTCAAATTTAGTTAAATAAATAAAATTAAAAAAAGCATTACTGATAATAACTAGTAACTTTTAGTAACTTTTACGGAAATTTCATGGAATTACGGCTCCATGGGACACAAGGAGATAAAAACACACGTAACGTTACGGACCACGGACTAAGGAATAGAGGGACGGTGCACAAGCTGTACCGGGGGAGCACGTTTGCGGCGTGGGGGGCCGCCATATTCGTTTAGTAATCACCACACATAGAACTCACTATTTGCGTATATGTGAGAAATGAAAGTCAGATCCTGCGCACAATAAACAAAATAGGAAATAGAAATAGAAATAATTATTAAATATTAGAAATAAGAAATTGGAATTATTTATTTTAAAAATAAAAAGAATAGAAAAAATTAATGCATAAATTAAGAAATTAAGAATTGGAACTAATTAATATATTTTATTCTCTTGTTAGATGTAAAATAATTTCTCTTTTTAATATTAAATGTTTATTGCTATTTCTAATATTTTGTCTACTGTATGCAGAGCCTCAGAGTAATAAAAGTTAAAGTATTTTATAAAATTTATAATACAACAATAATAAAATCGCCTAATCTCTTTATGCTTGTCACTCGTTATGTTTAGTGGCACCACTACACGAGTGTAACCATGTCACAGACACAGAATCTCTGTGTGAGAATCGCTACATCAATATGGCGGAAAGCAGTCTCCCCCGCACGCTTGAGTTACCATCCCCTCTCGCCTAAACTAGGACTTTAGACTCAGTCCCTCTATTCTTTAGGCCGGCGTCACATAGAACCCGTAATCCGTAATCCGCACCGAAAGTCCGCAAAAGTTACTAGGGATTGCGTCCGTAACGTTACGTGTGTTTTATCTCCTTGTGTCCCATGGAGCCGTAATTCCATGAAATTTCCGTAAAAGTTACTAAAAGTTACTAGTTATTACCAGTAATGCTTTTTTTAATTTTATTTATTTAACTAAATTTGACGATTTAATTAAAATTTTTGTTAAAATTATAATATATTCTGTAGTTTTCTTATGAATAAAATACAAATAAACAATTATAATTTGTTAAATAAAAAATAGTAATACCGTTACGTGTGTATTTACGGCTCCATGGGACACAAGGAGAAAAAACACACGTAACGTTACGGACGCAATCCCTAGTAACTTTTGCGGACTTCCGGTGCGGATTACGGATTACGGGTTCTATGTGACGGCACCCTTACTTTTGAGATTGTAAGGTGTTATCGTTTAGAAAGACAGCGGACTATTGTGAGTAACAATATTCAAGTAAACTGTAAGTGGGGGAACGGAAAGAAATAGTTATTGGGAAGAGGGAGGGGAAACAAGAATTATAGTGTGGGAAATAAGTTAAGGAGAGAAATATATGAATCCGAGAAAAGATCGGTGTCGTTCTGCTTATTTATGCCATTCTTTTGTCGTTTAATATTTACCATCTCAGAAGTCAGTCTTTTGTAATATGTTCTTCGTCTAAGACTTTAACTCCATTCCAATCGAATTCATGATTACCCATACAGCACACAAAGATTGCATACACATTGCATCAATCTTTCATCGCAATGCTGTAATATTGCAAATTCACTGCAAAATGTTGTTGCATCATTGCTGTGGGATTGCAGCAACGTTAAAATGTCCGCTTTTAGGAAGATTGTAACGAAATATTACAGTAATATTGCAATGTAATGAATTTGCAATAATGCATTGTTATTGCAATCTTAGAATAATGTTGCATATATTTTTATTTATTCGGACATTTATCTGTCCAATTTTTGAACAATCAGTTCAATATCTGAATTCCCTGTGTTGAGGTCGTATCAGAAAAATTAAACTGATAAAAATAATTACTATGTCTTTAATCTTACTAGCCACTCTTTGCAAGTTTCATATAATTATCATGACTAAAACTTAAATACGAGATAGATTTTGCAACGCGCGTCACATAGCGGTAAACGAACGAACTAGCGATTACCGAATATTGCTATTGCAATGTTATTAGAATGTTGCTGTCACATTCTCATGAAATATTACAATTACAGGTTGCAATAATGTCTCAACAATATTACATTGCAACTTGCAAGATTGTAACATTGCTGCAATGTAATTGTAATGATCTGTGCTGTATGGGTATGTTCTAAACGATGGCAAGTAATCACCGAGGGGGAGCTGCTTCTTTTAATTTTCGTTGTGTCCATGTAATCTGGTTTCCAACTACCTTGTCGTTTACCCCACGTAAGTTACATCGCAATCTCGGCATGGAATTTGATACACAACGCCATTGTGATAGTTTTTCCAATTCATTCTTATGCGTCTTTATCACATGTCTCAAATCATATGTATGAGAGTATGCTATTCTGAAATCGTGTTTTTTTTTTGCTAAGAGGGTAAAAATCTCATAAGAGAAGTGCACGAAGTGTTAATCGCAAATGAGTATGTATTATATATCGTTGGAAAGATCGTGCCAAATAGAGTTCAGATATGCAATATCTCGCTTGAGTGCCGCCTCTAGAGAGCGCTCTGCGCAATAGAAGTTATATAGGTTGTATAAAAAAGGTCGGAAAATATCGAAAAATATGTATTATATTATAAAAAAATGTTTTAGATTTAAGTTGTAGGGTATAAAAAGATCTATTTACTGATCTTATGAGTTTGGCCTTGGGTGGCGTCGCCAAGGTCAGAACAAAATCACTTTGAATTTTCTAAATAAAACCCCCTATTTTTTATTACATATTCTTATAGTCCTTCTTGAGATCTTTTCAAAACATTATAATTTTAAAACACATATAATGGAAAGGCTCCATATGATAACAATCAAGAAATATAATAGAAGATTATACACCGATCTCAGATCGAGATACTTAAAGTGTACAAAAATTTAAGTATATAGTTCTCATATACGGAGAATCATAATGTACATATAGGAATTATTGGAAAGAAAGGAAGAGAGAGAAAAAATATTAGGGCGCGAGTGGCTAAGCCGGGAATTGAACCCGGGTCTTCCGTTTGCCGGGCGAATGGTCTGACCACTAAACTACTCAGACCCCACGCTTCTAACATTTATCTCTCCTAGATTAGGAAATCAACAATTCTGTAGGACATAAACGCGTCATAATGCTGTGCGTGATTTAAAACACATAATGGAAAGGCTCCATATGATAACAATCAAGAAATATAATAGAAGAGCATTAAGAGCCGTCGCAGCATGTTAGTGTTAAATTTTTAATTATTCTTAAAGAAATTAATAAATTAGTCTATATGAGACAGTTAAATTATAATTTTATTCACTTTAAATCAGCCGTAGTACTTGTTGGATATTGTCGAGTAAGAACGTGCTCCGCTCCGCTCCGCAAGATAATAACAGAGTGAAAAAAAAAACATTCACACCGCGTGTGTATGTGTATCTTACGTACAGTGTGCGGCAGTGATGCGATCTTTCCCACAGCGGTCCCGGCTCCGCTGCCTCACACAACCTTACAGAAGCGCTACGTCACGTATCCGTGTGAGCTCGGCCGTTCAACCAATGGAAGAGAGCGAACGTCTCCCTTTCACCGAGCCGACACAACAGACGATAAATGCATGCTACTTGCATGTTAAAAGCAAGCGTTTCTGATTCAGAAAAGAAATTCTGAGGCGAGTGGCTGGAATATTAGAGATCACCTGTTCGAGACCTGCTTCGTGCAACTTTCTTTTCTTTTTTCCGCATTTGTTTCTAACATAGTAAATTATTAAATAATACTTTTTTGCCCAAAAAAATAATATTTTCTATTTATTATTAATATTCGCATATGTTAAACTAACAATTTTAGAAATAATACAGATCTCTGCTATTGTCAATAGAAAAATGAAGTTATTTTACAATGTTGCAACAAAGTGCTAATTTAACATATGCGAATATTTTTAATAAAGATAAAATAATTTCTTTTAGCCAAAAACATTATCTAATAATTTACTTAAAATAAATATCGAAAAAGGAAAAAAGTTACAAAATCACAGTTTTCAAACACGAGATTTTTAATATTGTTGTGGGTCCAAAGAACCACAACCAATTATTAATAATAAAATATATATATATTAATAAAATATAAGAAGATATCTATTACATATCAGATTAAGATATCTAATATTCAGTTTCCGGCTCATGCGAGACACCGGAGAATCGCGCAGCGAAAATTAAAACCTAATTCGCTTTTAACGCGACAATGCTGACGAACGATCGAATTTCGTCAGCAAGTTAGACCGTTAAAACTGCAATCAAGTGCAGTTTAGCGCATATAAAATCGCCGTCGCGAGATCACGACGGCGGGTCGAAAACTATCAGTCAAAAGAAACGGACGTATGTCCGTCGGGACCACAAATCTAGAAGAACGCGAATTATAACAAATCGCTAAAAGCGAATAAGAGTAACTTGGGGCTGCAGTAACTACATATACATGTACTGTGGAGATTAGTGGAGGAACACAGTAACATATTAAAAATGCAGTCAAATAGATGTAAGATTAGTAATTTTATTAGTACTATTAATAAGTAGTGGTTTTCCGCACCACCTTTGAGGTTCCACTTATGGCGCGTTCGATTTTTTTTTAAGTGGATCATCGCCTGGAGCCCTATTGTACCACTTTTTTACACCTGTTATTTACAGGTTAAAATAATTTACAGTAGTTGACACTGTATTTTTGTATCTATATACTTACTGTATTTTGTATACTCACTGTGCTTGTACTTTTGCGCGTTGCGCGTATATTGGCGAATTGGGAAAATTACTTACTTTATAATTTTCTATTTTTCTATTTTCTATTTTTTATATATTTTGTATTTATTATGCCTGCAATGCTATCAAGAGTAATGAGAAATACAAGGTGTCCTATTTTAAACAATCCACTCAAATATTTCAGAAACACCGAGTTAAATAAAAAAATTTTTTAAATAAAAGTTGTAGGGTTTGGAGAGAGAAAAAATATAGGGATATTAGTTTGACCTTGGATGGAGACGCTTCTGAGATTTAAAGGTCATCTTTATTTTTTTAAATGGAAGGATACTAATTTTTTTATATAAATCGATTTCTTATAGATAATATTTGTCGTAAAAAGTTATAAGACTAGGATGGCCAAAAATTGAATGGTTTACAAGATATTTTATATTTTAATTTGACATAATTTTACATAAACTATGAAATATCTCGTTAAATATTCATTTTTCAATTATCTTACTTCAACACTTTTATGCACAAAATAATGAGAGGAATCAATTGGTGTAAAAAAAATACATAGTTGACTTACAAAATATATTTTGTATTTATAGAAAATTATAAAGTAAGTAATTTTCCCAATTCGCCAATATACGCGCAACGCGCAAAAGTACAAGCACAGTGAGTATACAAAATACAGTAAGTATATAGATACAAAAATACAGTGTCAACTACTGTAAATTATTTTAACCTGTAAATAACAGGTGTAAAAAAGTGGTACAATAGGGCTCCAGGCGATGATCCACTTAAAAAAAAATCGAACGCGCCATAAGTGGAACCTCAAAGGTGGTGCGGAAAACCACTACTTATTAATAGTACTAATAAAATTACTAATCTTACATCTATTTGACTGCATTTTTAATATGTTACTGTGTTCCTCCACTAATCTCCACAGTACATGTATATGTAGTTACTGCAGCCCCAAGTTACTCTTATTCGCTTTTAGCGATTTGTTATAATTCGCGTTCTTCTAGATTTGTGGTCCCGACGGACATACGTCCGTTTCTTTTGACTGATAGTTTTCGACCCGCCGTCGTGATCTCGCGACGGCGATTTTATATGCGCTAAACTGCACTTGATTGCAGTTTTAACGGTCTAACTTGCTGACGAAATTCGATCGTTCGTCAGCATTGTCGCGTTAAAAGCGAATTAGGTTTTAATTTTCGCTGCGCGATTCTCCGGTGTCTCGCATGAGCCGGAAACTGAATATTAGATATCTTAATCTGATATGTAATAGATATCTTCTTATATTTTATTAATATATATATATTTTATTATTAATAATTGGTTGTGGTTCTTTGGACCCACAACAATATTAAAAATCTCGTGTTTGAAAACTGTGATTTTGTAACTTTTTTCCTTTTTCGATATTTATTTTAAGTAAATTATTAGATAATGTTTTTGGCTAAAAGAAATTATTTTATCTTTATTAAAAATATTCGCATATGTTAAATTAGCACTTTGTTGCAACATTGTAAAATAACTTCATTTTTCTATTGACAATAGCAGAGATCTGTATTATTTCTAAAATTGTTAGTTTAACATATGCGAATATTAATAATAAATAGAAAATATTATTTTTTTGGGCAAAAAAGTATTATTTAATAATTTACTATGTTAGAAACAAATGCGGAAAAAAGAAAAGAAAGTTGCACGAAGCAGGTCTCGAACAGGTGATCTCTAATATTCCAGCCACTCGCCTCAGAATTTCTTTTCTGAATCAGAAACGCTTGCTTTTAACATGCAAGTAGCATGCATTTATCGTCTGTTGTGTCGGCTCGGTGAAAGGGAGACGTTCGCTCTCTTCCATTGGTTGAACGGCCGAGCTCACACGGATACGTGACGTAGCGCTTCTGTAAGGTTGTGTGAGGCAGCGGAGCCGGGACCGCTGTGGGAAAGATCGCCTCACTGGTGTGCGGTGTAAATTAATACGTGTTATGAACAATGTTAACAGTAAGACAACAACTCAAAAAAGGATGACGCAATTCTTGACATCGACAATTTTAGCTGAGCAGCAGCTAATACACCAAAACCTTTTTGCTGAAAATGTACAGAGATCTCAAAACGAACAAGCATTGTACAATACGTGGTTCCAGTCAGAAAATGCAAAGAAGAATCTTGAAACAACAGTTAAGCTGTTACAAAGTGAAATCTTTGCTCTTAAAATACAAATAAACAATTTAAATTCAAACACAAAAGATAACACTGCTGCTGTTACATACGAAACAAACGAAGAAGAACTCGCCCGCGAAACAGAATGAGTACGCGTGAAACAAAGCGAGAAAAAGTTAAAGCGCGTGGGCGCTCCGAAACCCACGCACTCATCAGAAAAACAGTCAGCATCCACCAGCCAGATGCATAATGGTGTTGCCGAATCGCTCACAAGTACAACATAAAAATGTGAGTAAACCACCACTAATCATAATAGAAAATATGACGAATTATCCACAGATGCTCAATGCATTTGCAAGTGCAAATATCTCGGTAGATTGCTATCAGAGTAAGATACTTAACAATAGCAAAATTAAAATAAATGCAACCAATGCAGAAGTGTACCGCACAATCACCGCACTCCTGAATAAGTGTGATGCCCAGTGGCATTCATTTGAAGATAAACAAACACGAGACATTAGAGTAATGATCAAAGACTTGCATCATTTTATCGATCCAATCGACATCATAAACCACCTCAACCGAAGAGGATTGAAAGCGAAAAATGCCACAAACAAACAAAAATGGTTCACAGCAGAACAAAAACAGGATTGTAGAGTTAAAGGACTGTAGGAAGTGGTTTCACTAAACATGTTCATCGTGTCATTCGACTGAGAAATGACATTGATAAAATATATGATATCAAATCAGTGATGAACTGTAAGGTGCAAATAGTACCATTGCGAAAAAATAAAAGTATACCACAGTGTAAACGTTGCCAAGAATACGGCCACACTCACAACTTTTGTCACAAAACACTAAGGTGTGTGAAGTACGGAAAACAACATCTCACGCGGGACTCCAATAAACCGACACATGCTGAACCAAAATGCATGCACTGTGGAGAAAACCACCCTGCAAACTATCGCGGTTGCGAAGTCTACAAAGATCTTCTAAAATTCAGAAATAATTCTGGCGAGATTCAAACGCAGTCAGGCTCAAATGCGTCAAACTCGTCAGGAAAAAAACAAGGTAAACTCATCCTCACAGCCAAACATGTTACCAAAACAAGCACATACGAACAAAGCAACAGCTTCAAAGTCAAACCGACAGACATATAGTCAGATAACAGCGGGAAAACAACCGAACTCGATCGAAACGATGTTGCAGCAGATTATGCAGCGACTCGACAGACTTGAAACTAACATCACTAATGCCTGATTTCTTACGCATTATGGAATGGAATGCGAACGGATTGTTGCAACACAAGGATGAGTGGCAAGCAATTTTAAGCACTGAAAACATCAACATCTGTCTGATATCCGAAATTCACTTTACAAGTGAATCACATATTAAATTTCGAAACTATGTAACATACCACACCATTCATCCTGCCAATGCGGCTCGCGGTGAAAGTGCTGTTATAATTAGAGACAACATAAAACACTACAAAAGAAAAGTGCGCGACTCGTGATATTCCAGCCACATCCGTAATGATTGTGACAACAAAACAAACACTTACTGTAAGTGCAATATACAGCCCACCGCGTTATAACATCTACGCAGATCAGTACTGCGACGTGAACTAGCCTCGGAATCATGCCAGATCCGAGGGAGCACGCCCAATGAAAGTCGGTAGCCCGCGGTACTCCACGTTCTTCGGGAGTTAGGTAACTTACGCGGTGTCGGCAGTAAATGCACGACTCGGTAACTCGCGGTATCGGCAATAAATGCTCGATTCGGTAACTCGCGGTACTCCACGTATTTCGGGAGCTAGGTAACTCACGCGATATCGGCAATAAATGCACGATTCAGTAACAGCGGTAACAGAGGTAACCTGACGAAATCGGTAACCGGAAATGGGCGCCAGGTGCGTGTAATCGCACCGCGGTATCAGTAACTTCAGTAATTCTTTTAATATGTCCGGCCGCTTTCCACTCAGTATATGGCAGAGGGGCGCAGTTCTTGTATATTACGTTGAGAATCCGGAGAGAGAGGCGAACACAAGGACAACTCAGTAATTAGTATTGAAGTATGTAATAATATATATTTAACAATCCATTGACAAGATTAAAGATGAGTAGTTATAATTTGGCAAGGATCGATGCGACGGTAGTTGTTCGATGAAGGCGGCGGCGAGACAAGTCGCCCGCAAGATCGGTATCATAAAATAAAGTTTGGTAGCAGTAGGAACTTCGAAAACACGATCACGAGAAACGGCAGCTGATCCGATACTTAGCCAAATAAAAATTACGAATGACGACAACACGATGCGACCAGTGAAGGCCAAATAAACACACTTTGAAACGACGGGTATCTAACGGCAAGAAATGCTATGTCGCGAAGCGGCTATTTTCGCGGATTTTCTTCGCTTCTGGCAGAGACGCTAAAGTGGCGGGAACTGCAGTCTCGCGGAGAACGTTTCCGCGCAAAATCCGTCCGCAGACATTGAACCACGATAACTTTCAGTAGTACGATAGCGCAAAAAATGGTAAGCAAAAGGTGGTATCCCGAAAACAATATCGAAAAGACGGTATCAAAAAAAAAAAGAGACAATAACGGAAAAATGATATCAAAGAGACGGTAACGGAAAAAAGGTATCAAAAAAACGGTAACGGAAAAACGGTATCAAAGAGACGATAACAGAAATCTGTACAGCAACACGATAACGAACAACGAGAGACTGTCGGTGATTAGCTCGCGATAGAGAGGCTTCGACACGATATCCGGAGCCGGCTGGATATGCGGTAACTGAGCGTGCCAAAAATGAGCTCACGGTATCGAATTCGCGGGTTAGTCTTGTAAGAGACATTAAACGGAGACAGATGGATTCACGCTACCAGCCATGACCAGACAGAACTCTACGGCTACCCGAGAGGCGGCTTACAGTGGTCGGCGTCTTTGGCGTCGTCTGGGTGAGTCCTGAAGCTGATCCTCGCACTATCGTGGCACACCGAACAATGTTTCTCAGAATTTCGGGCTGCAGGTCCTTCGCGTCCCTCGCTGATTTTCCGCGCATCTTCTCGATTTCTTCGAAAAGGGCTTCCAAGAACCGTCCATGGTTCTCTCGGAGCACCCCTGCTTTCTCTTCATTTTCGGAACTTTGCGGTCCGCCAGTCGGTATCCGATCGGTGGGAGCTGGTATCCTCGGATAGGGCTGGTTAGGCTGGCCAGGCCATTCTCCAGTCCTTCCGGCGGTATCCGCCGATAGGACTCTCGGCATCCTCTGCAGCAGGGCGAGGTCCTCTGATGCGTCTCTTATTTCGTTCTCGGGCAGTGTAGCTGGAAGCAATATTGTATTAACAACGGATTCAGATGGTGGGATCGACGGGGGCGCAATACGTAACCTTTTCTTTGGCGGGGTCACTAGCATGTGACGCCCGCTGGTGGTCCCCCGGCGTCCGGTCTTCGTGGTGATGCTGCAATCTTCGCCCTGAGGCACAATGCGCGCAGTGCTGTCCGCTTGGGGTCTCGCCTTAACAACTTAAACTAAATCTCACGGTAACAACAAATGAAATACAAAACGGGAACAAAATATAAAATTGTAACGGTGCAGCCCGCAAGCTGCATCGTTACGGCTACGGACTGACCATCGTCCGTAGCCCACCAAGGGCGCATCGAGCGCCGATAAAACTTTTGTCGAAAACAACGGCGGTCAATCGCCGAAAAGACCCCCACACCCGACCGTTCCGAATTTCCGTTTTGTGGGGGGCTCGCCGCCGAAACCGCCGATGCTTGCCGATCCGAAGTCAGTCGGCCGCCAGCCGGGTATAAAAGAGGCCCGGCTGTACGCCTAATTACCAGATCCTGTTCGCTGCTAGATAGCGAACAATCCTGTTGCGAGCGTTCTCGTAGTCCGCCGAGCGTACTCGGCTTCTATGCCTTCTTCCAGGTACACGAGCGTCCTCGGTACCGTTGCTATCTCCGATACGAGCGTTCTCGTATACCCGTCGAGCGTACTCGGCTCCTCCGGGCATCGATCTTCGTATACAGGGCATTCCCTTATACTTAGTCGGATCGCCGCTCTAAATCCGCCTTCGTACGAGCGTTTTCGTACGTCCGTCGACCAGATTCGGCCTCAAAGCCTCTAGTGCGAGCGTTCTCGTACTCCCGTCGAGCGTACTCGACGTCCTGTTCCTAATCTCGCGTTACCGCGCACCGGGATTCAACCGCAGAATCCATCCGGCGGGCAAACTGCGCCGACTAATCCGCGCCGACTAATCCGCGCCGTCGAGCGACCCGTCACGATCTACGATCGAACGGACTCGCGGTACCGTCACGAACGCACTCACCGACGAGCGTTGCGTTGTACCAACCGCTACGACACGATCACCCGCGCTTGCGCTCTCGCTGATCGCACCAAGACGCCTCACGTCAAGCTTTAATAATCAATTCACCGTTGCTTTAAATAATTATTTCGCCGTTTGCTTAAATAATTATTTCACTGTTGCCTTATAGTTAGTTCACCGTCGCCTTCATATTTGTTTCACGCTGCTTTTGTATTCATTCCACGCTGCTTTAAATAATTATTTCGCCGTTGCTTAATAATTGTTTCACCGTTGCCGATACTTCAAATTTATTTCACGCTGCTTTTGTATTTATTTCACGCCGCTTTAATAACTATTTCGCCGTTGCTTTAAATAATTATTTCACCGTCGCTTTATACTAATCTCACCGATACTTTTACGATTATTTCACGCCGCTTTAAATAATTATTTCGCCGTTGCTTAATAATTATTTCGCCGTTGTTATTATATCAACAACTTTCTTACCAATTTGACCGCAGATAACAGTACGGAATACTCTCTGTGGAAAGCAACGAAGCACCTGAAACGCCCGATCGCACCGATACTTTTCTACTTATCTCACGTTACTTGTATATTCTTTCGAATTCGCTTTGCACACGCTTCGCATGTACACACGAGCATTGAAGCAGATCATTTGTAAGCAAATCATTTCAACATATTAGTTAATAAACGTTGTTTCTCTATCTTATTACAAACGAGCATTTATTTCATCGACGTACTCTCAACCGAACGAACCCGGATTCCGGTGAACTATTCCGCGTCCGCCGAAGCTCACACGGTTTCAAAATAATACACGATAAATGGTGGAGTCTCGCGGGTTGCTCTCTCAACGCGAGGAGCAACTCCAGAACTCTTTGCTCCCTCGGCCGGGTTATTGCCCTTGTGATGGCGCTCCAAAAGCGTCACGTCACAGTACTTAGAACTCTTCGAGAAATTAAATGGTCGATTCATCATTGGGGGTGATTTTAACGCAAAACATACTCACTGGGGATCTAGACTAATCACGTTAAAAGGGCGCGAGTTGTATGAAGCTGCTATGGGCTATGGGTGTGACTTCATGTCTGGTAAGCCCACATACTGGCCAACCGACACAAACAAGATGCCAGACCTGATTGACTTCTTTGTCGTCAAAAACGTCTCAGCAAATTACATCAAAATTAATGAAGGTTACGATCAGAACTCTGACCATTCACCAATTTTACTAACAATCAATGACCATATTATAACAAAAGATCAGAATCCTGTTCTGATAAATAAGCACACGGACTGGGAATACTACAACTTTCTTTTGGAGAATAACATTAACTTGAGTGTCCCACTCAAAACAATCGATTAATTAGAAGATGAAGTGTACAAATTCACTACAGCCATTCAGGATGCAGCGTGGAAAAGTACACCTATCATAAAAAGAAAACTCAAAAGATTCAACTTCCCAAAAAAAATCAAAGATATGATTGCTAAAAAACGCAAACTAAGAAGGCGTTGGCATCAATCACGTGCGCCACAAGACAAAACAAATCTGAATAGAACCACACAACAACTAACTAAAAAGATTAGAGCATTGAAAAATTCCTCAATCAACAACTTTCTTACCAATTTGACCGCAGATAACAGTACGGAATACTCTCTGTGGAAAGCAACGAAGCACCTGAAACGCCCTATCACACAGGTACCTCCGATCCGAAAAGCCGATGGAATGTAGACTCGCAACAACAGCGATAAAGCAGAAACTTTCGCGGAACACCTTGAATGCAGGTTCTAACCTAATCTAAGTTCAGACGAACTACCTGAACTCAGATCAAACGACGAGGATACAATTCCGCTGATCACACCAAAAGAAGTTGAAGAAATTTGCACAAACCTCAATCAAAAGAAAGCACCTGGTTTTGATATAATCACAGGTGCAATACTCAAGAAAATCCAAAGAAAAGCTTTAGTAAAACTAACTACGCTAATTAATGCTTCAATTCGATTAAAACATGTACCAGCAAGTACCTGGAAAGTATCAGAAGTAATCGTGATACCAAAACCTAATAAAAACCACAGCGAAGTAGAATCATATCGGCCAATTGCATTCCTACCGATCATGTCGAAGTTATTTGAGAAACTGTTTTTAAAGCGTCTCAAGCTAGTCATCGAAAAATACCAACTCGTGCCATCTCGCCAGTTTGGATTTCGCAACAAACATTCAACTATTGACCAGGTTCACAGAATAACCGATGTCATAGAAAAATCTCTTGAACATAAAAAAGTATGCTCTGCAATCTTCTTGGACATAGCACAGACGTTCGACCGAGTGTGGCGTGATGGCCTGCTGCACAAATTAAAGTCGATTCTCCCTGATCCGTATTATCAACTTCTCAAGTCGTACTTAAATAAGCGAAAATTTCGTATTAAACACAAAGATGCGTACTCAGAACTAAAAGAAATCCGAGCCGGTATACCACAAGGAAGTGTTTTGGGACCGTTCCTGTATTTACTTTATATCAATGACGTACCAAAAACACCAAACTGCACGATTGCTACATTTGCTGACGACACCGCTATGATAACAGCAGGAAACTCAATCGAAGAATCAACAACAAAACTGCAACGAACAGTTGATAATATCGCCACCTGGACACGTAAATGGCGCATCAAACTCAATAAAACAAAATCTACGTACATCAATTTCACCAACAAAAAGATTGATCAGCGACCAATCTTAATCAATAGCGTACGGATACAACCTGCCAATACAGCAAAGTACCTCGGAATGACACTTGATGCCAAACTTCGATGGAAGGCGCACATCAAGAAGAAACAAGAGGAACTGCAACTGAAATTTCGAAAAATGTACTGGCTGCTCAGACGTCGATCTGAATTGTCAATATACAACAAGCTGCTTCTGTATAAACAAGTATTGCGACCTGTATGGACATATGGTGTCCAACTATGGGGATGTGCTAATGCAACATTGATGTAATCCAGCGCTTTCAGAACAAAGTGTTAAGATGCATAGTCAATACGCCATAGTATGCACGCAACAGCGACATCCATCGTGAACTTGGTTTGGAAACAGTCGCATCCATCATTGCGAGATGCCATCTCACACGAAAATCACCTTCAGCATCATGTCAACGAAGAAGCGTCCAGGCTCCTGAATGTGCGAAATTTAACTAGACGACTGAAGCGGACCAAACCGTTCGAGCTAGCCAAGCTGTCCGACAACTAAAGAATCCGATGGGAGAAACTTAGCTTCACACAACTCTTAATATCTTAATATCTTGTTCTTAATATCTTAATATCTTGTCAAATTAAAAAAGATCGTTAGTTCATATGAACTAGTATTTGTGCCAGGAAGTGCTACGAATAAAGCATTTATTTAAAAAAAAAAACTGAATCAGTCGTTTCAAGTTATCGAGATTTTTATGGTAAGATATTGGTGACTGCAGCTTTACTAAAGATGAAATAAGTGGAGATACCACTATCGTATTATACTCATGTGTAGAAAAAGGGATGGTGAGTGATGTGTGGGCCCAATTTGAACCCAATTAAGCCCAAGTCAATTTTGTTGAACGGAAACTCCCATTTTTCAATCCCGATAACTTCGAAATGGCTGACTCAGAGTAAATAAAATTAGTGTTTGGAAAGGTCTATAAGAAGGTTTTGAAAAGAGCTGTAAGAATATGCAATGAAAAATAGGGGGTTTTAATTAAAAAATTCAAAGTGACCTTGTTCTAATTTTGGCGACGCCACCCAAGGACAATCTGATAAGATCAGTAAATAGATCTTTTTAAACACTACACACGGAAAAAAAAGTAGCTGCCGTAGCTAAAAACTGCGTGTGGTAACTAAATTGCAGTCGTAATATATGGACACCTAACATCTTAGCTATGATAGCTATTTCATTTAGCTGATAAAATTTAGCTACCTGATACACAAAGTTTAGCTACAGTATATATTTTAGTTAGCAGTCATACAACATATATTGTAGCAATTAGTTGTAGCTTGTACACTATTTATATGTGGGAGACACAATTTTTGCTGTCGCTGCAAATACTTTTGCTATGGCGATGAAACTAATGCTGTCTCCAAAATATGCTCTGTAGCTAAAAATGTATCCAAGGTAGCTATATTAAATAGCAATAACCACCAAATGGATTTTGCTCTTGCTATGGTTCAGGGAAGTTGCAGAAATATATAATAAAATTATATATATGGGGCATTCTTTCTCAACTTTACACCCATGCTGCCCATTTTCTATTTGATCTAAAAATTTTTGAAATCTTAAAATTTACAGAAAAATGTAAGCTTTCCAATGGCGCGTGGCAAAATTATCAAGTTCAATTGGATCATACTTAAAATTTCAGAAAACCGAAAAAAAATAATAAAAACGGTAATTATTCAAGTGTAGCGATTATTCATTCGACGTTTTTTTCTTCCAATTAACACTTTCGAGTACTCTGTTTATTTGTGCACTGTCCTATGAGTCTAAACTAAAATGGCGGATCCAATATGGCCGCCAAAAATTTAAAAAATTTAAGAAATTAACTGCTTTTTATAAAACTTGGTATCAAGGGGTTTTTCGGGTTACTGTATACGAGTCTAAAGTTATCTTTCAAAAATACAAAATGGCGGATCCAATATCGCCACCAAAACATTTTGAAAATTTTTAGAAATTAACGAATTTTTATAATACTTGGTATTAGGGACTTTTTCGGGTTGCTAATAACGAAGTCGCATTTTGAAAATTCAAAATGACGGATCTAATATGGCAACTAAGAATTTGAAAAATTTTTAAAAGTAAGGGAGTTTTATAAAATTTGAACAGAGAGTTTTACGGCCAGCTAAATACAAATCTTAAGTCGGATTTCGAAAACTGAAAATGTCAGATCTAATATGAAGACCAAAAATATTGAAAATTTAGGAAATTGACAGATTTTTATAAAACTTAATACTAGAGATACCTCTGATTCTGATGTCGCCTGAGCTCTTACCCCCTACTTTTTGAAATCTTGATATGAAAAAGTCGAACTATTACCAGCATTGGAATATTTCTTAATCACCATTTCTTTGTTGATTGGGACAAAACAGTGATTTCTCAGAATCTCTGGAACTGGTGGAGATACATCAAATCGTTTTTTCAAAAATTTTTTTGTCTTTTGGTGCTCTTTGTCATTATATGACAATATACTAATGGGGCATTCTTTCTCAACTTTACACCCATGCTGTTTCGTAAGACTAGACTCATGTGACAGTGCACAGATAAACAGTACTCGAAAGTGTTAATTGGAAGAGAAAAACGTCGAATGAATAATCGTTACACTTGAATAATTACCGTTTTTATTTTTTTTTCGGTTTTCTGAAATTTTAAGTATGATCCAATTAAATTTGATAATTTTGCCACGCGCTATTGGAAAGCTTACATTTTTCTGTAAATTTTAAAATTTTTTCAAAAATTTTTAGGTCAAATAGAAAATGGGCAGCATGGGTGTAAAGTTGAGAAAGAATACCCCATATACAGGGTGTCCCATTATAAACATCCACGCAAATTGGATGTTTTATAATGGGATACCCTGTATATAAATGTTTATATTTTCTTTTGTAGAAACATGGTAATAATAGTTTTACATATTATAATATATTCAATTGTTAGGCAACAGCTCATTACTATTATCTTCGCTAATTTATTTCGTAGGTCATTATTTAATCTTCCTTCACTTTTATACAAATTTAGCAGCAACTGACCGTCCTCAGATTTTTTCAAGATAGATTTCAGATCCTGCAATAATAAATAAAATAAATATAATATTAAATATTAATTATATTCACACTTATTTTAAAAATATTTAAAAAAAATAAATTATAACTTACATATTTATTATCAGTAGCTGCATGTTGTTTTATTTTTGCTACAGATGTGGCATTATTTGTTAAAAATATAACTGAAAGGAGAACATTAGCAACAAATTAATAAAGCCATTATAAAAATAATACAAAAGATAAAATTTTTAAGTTTTTAAATGAATAAATATGGATTACATTAATTTTATTATATTTATTAAATTTGTATAACTTATAAAAGATTAATAATATTTTTTAAGTTCTTTAAATTCTTACCATCATATCCTGTATTTGTGGATGTAGAAGATGCAGATGGTGAAGTCGGAGATATTGGAGAGATAGTTTTGGAGATATTTGATGGAGAGATATTTTTTATATCACTTATATTATTTTCTTTATTTAAGTTACTGTTTTTGTAATCTTGTGGCTGTTGTTCATTTTCTGTATTGGGTTGTTGCTGCGCAATCTAAAATATTAATACCAAAATCAGTTACAATCTTAAAAAAAAAACTGACAAAATAATAAAACATGATGATACGAAACAAATAATACACAATAAATATCTCATCTAAATATTTTTTTACATTATTTTCAAATTTTTGTTGGGATCCAATGTTTGGTATTAAAATCTTTAAATCTTCTTCTGTCAAATAAATGAATTGATTGGTTTCTATTTCTTAAGCTAGAAATAAGAAGCATACTTTATATGCATATATTTTTGTTTCTTTATCGCGAGGAGGAGAAAGAACACCTACAGGAAAAGAATTTACAGAATATTTATACGCAGCGAACGCCGTGTATACTAATCGTTATATATCAAAAGACACGGTAGTGTCTCGCGCCAAGTTAACGCGCAGCGCAAGACCGACCGTGTATTTTTACGCGAGCACATGAGCTGATAGGAGTCGAGATTTTCATATCTCAATAATGCGTGGACCGATCGAATTTATAATAGGCTCAATCGATAGAGCACATGCAATTTACATAATAAAAGTATCTTTACTTTTTTTGTACATGCTTTCTAAAAAAATATATTAATTGCCAAAGTTTGCCAAAGTCGAAATATGCCGAAATCTATGTAAGTCTTGGTCGTCGTCGTCGTCGTCGTCGTCTGTTCGTCATCCTTCTCTAATATATAAGTTTGTCCTTTGTCAACTAGAAGCATCAAAATGCGACATGGTTGTCCTTTTCTACATCCCGTGAAATGTCGATTCCCGCATAAGAGCGTCTTTTTTCTTTCCTTTCTTTTTCTAAAAGATGTCTGTCCTTTTCCAACATGGCGGCGCTCAGACCTGTCAGCTCGCAGCTTTGATGATACTAATCACATTGATATAATTAATATCGGTCGTAAAATGTATATGTAACGTGTTGTGGAGACGAATAGAGATAGTGTATATCAAAATAATAGTATTCTTTATAAAAAAAATTTTTCTTGTCTTGAAGTGCAGAAGTGTAGCAACACACATGCTGACAACACTCTTAAAGGGAACGTTCACAAGTATCCCCTCACGATTTGATTCTCCTTAAAATATGTTGTAAAACATACAATTTGAGAAGACACGTATTTTTTTATAGCGGCCCTAACTTAAATTTAAGGGGTGAAACACCCTTTTGAAAAAAAACGAGTTTTTTCTTTGTGTGTAACTATCGCCAAAACCGTAAGAGATATAAAAAAATGTTTCAAGTAGAAGTTGTATGGCTTGTAATGGGCTTTATAACTGTGTAGTTGGATTTTCAAAAAATGTAATTTTTTTAGTTTACCCCCACTCCTTGGTATTACTTTTTGAATTTCAAAATTTTTGTAATGACAAAAGTTGTAGCATTTTTTACGCTGAATTCAACCATATATGATTTTATTATGTTCCGAAATCGCATCTTTCAAAAATAAGTCATCAGTATCACATTATATGCGTCGCGCTGCATGACGCATTGTTTATACCGCACTTGTGTTGCGCAATAGTCGTTAAATAAATATAAAAATGACATGTTATCACATATTTACGGAAGAAAAGTTAACTAAAATTGTTGCTAAAGCATCCCTTCCACATTACACCTTTATAGATAATCGCTGCATTTCGTGTGCAGCGCGTTGTCATATACAAGTTAGCTATCAGCGCATATTACACTTTGAAATTTTGCTTGCAGTGACCACGGGAAAATAATTTATGAAACGAAAACAGTGAATGAATCTATTCAACATATATCCACCCTGACTCTACCCTCTTGGCCCGACTTGACTGACAATGAATTGAAATATAAAATTCTGTACAGTTTACTCTTTTTCAATAATTTTAATATACTGCGATATATTCTATATACTATTACATTCTATTAAATTACTACGATTTTTTTAAACTATGGTATATAAAATCTTGAAATATAAAATGTATATTATAAGTATAATTATAATATATTGATACAATAAATAAGCTTTTATACAGGGTGTCAATTAAGTCCTGGGACGGCTGAATATGTTCTCATGTAAGGTATTTTTGAAAAAGGTCAAGATCATTTTTGAAGTAATTTTTAACGAGAAATTCAACGGTGACCTTCAATTTGACCTTGAAATGACCTTGAAGGTCAAGCTCAAGGTCAAATTGAAGGTCACAGTTGAATTCCTCGTTGAAAATTACTTCAGAAATGACTTTGACCTTTTTCAAAAATACTTTACATGAGAAAATATTCAGCCGTCCCGGGACTTAATTGACACCCTGTATATATATAAGCTTATTTATATATATTATAATTATACTTATAATATACATTTTATATACCATAGTTTAAAAAAATCGTAGTAATTTAGTGGAATGTAATAGCATGTAGAATCGCAGTATATTAAAATTATTAAAAAAGAGTAAACTGTACAGAATTTTATATTTTATTTCATTCTCAGTCAAGTCGGGCCAAAAAGGTAGAGTCAGGGTAGATATATGTTGAATAGATTGATTCATTCACTGTTTTCGTTTCATAAATAATTTTCCCGTGGTTACTGCAAGCAAAACTTCAAAGTGTAATATGCGCTGATAGCTAACTTGCATATAACAACGCGCTATGCACGAAATGCAGCGATTATCTATAAGAGTGTAATGTGGAAGGGATGCTTTAGCAACAATTTTAGTTAACTTTTCTTTCTCGAATATATAATAACATGTCATTTTTATATTTATTTTGCGACTATGCACAACACAAGTGCGGTATAAACGGTCATGCAGCGCGACGCATATAATGTGTGCGACGACTTTTCCGCCGGGCAGAAGTACACCCGCCAGTAAGCGTGTCAAACCTCGTTGCTCTATTTCATAGATCTTAATAATTATTGCAAAACTTATAGTTGGGCGCCAGGCGCGGATTAACGCGCCACACGAACAAATTACGTTAGAGTCAATATTTTTCTTTAAAGAGCAACGGCGATAAGCGCGACTAGCCCACTCTACAAATGGCAGAGGGGCGAGGTTCTTTAGAGATGCTAACCCGGTTTGGAGAGAGGAGTCTGAAATAGACGGTTATTAAGAACACACTAATCAGTAACAAATAACATGTATTTCCAGTAATGAGGTGATATAGATAATTGAGTAATCAAGTGAGTTTGACGCCGGGTGATCGGCGCCTTAACAATTCCGTGGAGCGGAGATATAAATTACCTCGGAGAGAGGCTCTATGATTTTGGATATTCGACTCGCGGAAATCCGCGTACTTCCGTCTCACGCGGTATAATATTTTCGACGTACAAATTCTGTAACTTTCATTTGGTACGGTTGTTACAATTAACTCTACTTCAATCTTTCTCCATAACGGTTAGCCTACAATACAAATTCTATCTCAGTATTATTCTTACGGTTCTGAATGTAAACGCTCGACAGAAGGCCGAGACGAGAGATACGCGATAGGCTAACTCCAAAAATTCTAACACTCGGTACAGCAATACACAAATAAACGCGAAATTATCAGTTATGAACGAGAGACATTATTTAACGCAAGACGACTGTCGGCTCGGCAGCCCCGAGGGGGATAGCATGGTGGAATCTTATTCTATAGAAGCGGTAGTCAGCGGGGCCCGGCCTAAATCTAACCTCGCACAATATCGCGAGACATTTCGACACTCTTAATACTCTTTCACGAAAACCAGGCGGGTTCTTATTTCCGCGAGGCTCGGGCCGCCTACTGATACCGCTCTTACCGCGAAGTCGAAGTGGTGGCCTTACAAAACGTCGGTACGCCCGTTGTGGTCCTTGAGGTTCCTCTCAGGTTGCCGACTCGCCGAACAGTGACGACAGCGAGGCTCGCCGGACAGCGGTGACATTCCGCGCATCGTCCTGCGCATGTAGATCCTCGCTATCGATTAGCGATTCTTGATCCTTCGTTTACTAGATCTCGATGCTCGCGTCGCTCCTCGATACTTCGGCCCTCGGTGACGCTTCTCCGAGGTGACCCCGGTCTCTCTCTTAGGGCAGCTGCCGTTAACGCCCCTCGCGGCCTTTTCCGTTTACGGATCCAAACCTTCTCTGAACCGGCCGGGAACTGATCAGGTTCCGACCTGATTCTGCTTTGGCTCGTTACGACAGCTCCTTTTTCGGGTACTCCACTCCGGGTCTTCGGCGTGTGAGAGCGCGCTTCTCTCTCGGGCATCATCTCTCTCGGTGCGTCCACCGGCCTTGATATGCTCCAAATCTGCAATTGTATCTACGGTAGCGACTTTGTCTGGGATCTAATTGTTTATTCAAGGATATTTTACTTGACCTTGTTCCGGATCTGTCTACACGCCGTCCGAGCCTCCGTCGTCCTGTCTGCTGAGTCCCTCGCAGGTCCCACGAAGGCTGCTCCACTTTAATCACAATATGGGAGTTTGGCCACTCACCACGACTCGCATAATTCGTTACAACGCAAAATCTACAATCTCAAAAAGAGAATTAAGAGGGAGAGGTCGTCGCCCCCCGCGGCGGGGTTTCCGACCTCAAATTTCCCTTCTCGATCGGGCTTTCTCGCCCTTGTGACGGACCTCAAAAATGTCACGTCACATGTGATACTGATGACTCATTTTTGAAAGATGTGATTTCGAAACATAATAAAATCATATATGGTTGAATTCAGCGTAAAAAATGCTACAACTTTTGTCATTACAAAAATTTTGAAATTTGAAAAAATAATAACAAGGGGTGGGGGTAAATTAAAAAAATTTTATTTTTTGAAAATTTAACTACACAGTTATAAAGCCCATTACAAGCCATACAACTTCTATTTGAAATATTTTTTTATCTCCTACGGTTTTGGCGATAGTTACACACAAAGAAAAAAACCGTTTTTTTTTTCAAAGGAGTGTTTGATCTCTTAAATTTGAGTTAGGGCCGCTATAAAAAAATACGTGTCTCCTCAAATTGTATGTTTTACAACATATTTCAAAGAGAATCAAATCGGAGGAGGGGACACTTGTGAACGTTCCTTTGTTAGTATTCTGTAGTTAGTGGACAGAAAGTGTACTTTGTGCACATTGGTGGAATCGGCAGGTATGTAATGTTTATAGAGAAGAAATGTCTAACACTTGGATTGAAGCTGACGATACGCTAATTAAAAAAAGACAATGGCCTAGAGGTGCTAAAGATGTTTTTGTCATTCTTACAGAAATTTGATCAAAAGTAATCTGTTTTTATATATGAAAAAACGCAATAACTTAGAAATACAGATGGTTTTTTATACCCTTTTTATGATCACTAATAATTTTCTTATAAAACATGTTGTAGAATATAAAAAAAAATTATTAGGTTTGTATAAATTAAGATTTCTATAATCGAAAAGAGGATCGTCGTATTGAAAATATGACGGGAGTGATGGCGGGATATTATTACCATTATTTTTATTTAAAAAAAAAGAATCATATTTATTAAAATTATTTTTACTAAAAAAAAGAAATATCTCACAAAAAAACCTTTTTTTTAAAAAAAGGTAAAAAAAAAGCGCTAAGTACACGCCTTGTTATATTAAAAAAAAGTTTTCCTCATAAAAAAACCTTTCCAGAAAATTGTTTTTTTAAAAAAAGTTTTCCTCATAAAAAATCTTTTCAAAGAACTGTACTTTCAAAAATATATTATATTAAAAAAAAGTTTTTCTCACAAAAAACCTTTCCAAAAAAAGTTGTATATATTATAAAAAACTTTCCAAAAAGATTGTATTTCCAAAAATATATTATAAAAACATTTTTTTTTTTAAATTATATATATTTATTATAAAAAACCTTTCCAAAAAAATTGTACTTTTAAAAAAAGTTGTATATACCAAATAAAAATTCGCTACATATTCTGCCTATAAAAGAGGTGATATCAGAAAATGACGCCAAGTTTAAATAAAGAACCTTTCAAAAAAAGTTGCATGTATATCTAGTTATTTATTTAAAAATGATATTTATGTTTATATCTAGTTAATTCTTCTTAAGTATACTTTTTAAAATAATTGCATCTGTATCTAGTTATTTTTTTTTATATCTGTATCTAGTTAAATAAAAAAATTTTTCAAATTTAATTAAAATAAAAAAATATTACAAAATTTCGCAAAAAACTTGGCGCTGCTATAAAATAGCCTTAAAATATTATTATACATCTTAAAATATTATAGAGCAATGAAGGCTATTTTATAGCAGCGCCAAGTTTTTTGCGAAATTTTGTAATATTTTTTTATTTTAATTAAATTTGAAAAATTTTTTTATTTAACTAGATACAGATATAAAAAAAATAACTAGATATAGATGCAATTATTTTAAAAAGTATACTTAAGAAGAATTAACTAGATATAAACATAAATATCATTTTTAAATAAATAACTAGATATACATGCAACTTTTTTTGAAAGGTTCTTTATTTAAACTTGGCGTCATTTTCTGATATCACCTCTTTTATAGGCAGAATATGTAGCGAATTTTTATTTGGTATATACAACTTTTTTTAAAAGTACAATTTTTTTGGAAAGGTTTTTTATAATAAATATATATAATTTAAAAAAAAAATGTTTTTATAATATATTTTTGGAAATACAATCTTTTTGGAAAGTTTTTTATAATATATACAACTTTTTTTGGAAAGGTTTTTTGTGAGAAAAACTTTTTTTTAATATAATATATTTTTAAAAGTACAGTTCTTTGAAAAGATTTTTTATGAGGAAAACTTTTTTTAAAAAAACAATTTTCTGGAAAGGTTTTTTTATGAGGAAAACTTTTTTTTAATATAACAAGGTTATATGTAACGGTGCAGCCTGCAAGCTGCATCGTTACGACTACAGACCGTCCATACCGTCTACGGATCGTCCGTAACCAACCAAGGGCGCATCGAACGCCGATAAACTTTGTCACAACCGGTGGTCAATCGCCGAACGGACCCCCACATCCGACCGTTCCGAATTTCGCCAAGTGGGGGCCCGCCGCCGAAACCGCTGCCGATCCAAAGTGAGCCGGCCGTCAGCCGGGTATAAAAGAAGCCTGGCTGTACGGCTATTTTACCAGATCCTGTTCGCTGCTAAACAGCGAACATCCCTCTACGAGCGTTCTCGTAGTCCTCCGAGAGTACTCGGAATCTATGCCTTTGCTTCCAGCAGCACGAGCGTTCTCGTGTACCGCCGAGCGTACTCGGCTTCCGATCCAAATATCACGTCTCCGCACACCGGCATTTAAAATCAGACTCCATCCGGCAGGCAAAACCGCGTCGAATAATCCGCGCCGTCGAACCACCCGTATCGATCAATTATCGAACGGACTTGCGGCGCATCTACAAACGCGCCCGCTAGCAGACGCTCCATCGTACCAACCACGACGACTCGATCTTATGCGCTTGCGTTAAACCTTCCGCCGACCGCACCAAGACGCTTCACGTCACGTTTAAACGAATCACACGCGGTTTTGACACACTTGTCACGTTTAAACGAATCACACGCGGTTTTGACACACTTGTCACGTTTAGACGAATCACACGTCGCCTTTATACACTCACATTTATACGAATTATACACCGATCACACGCAAACATTTATACAAACCATTTATACCAGACATGTCCAACGCCTGGGGAGTAACGCTAGGAGCCTTCCCTTTCTCCGACGTCGCGCGAGATATCATATCCCTCTCAGCGCTCCCCACACTAGTCACGACATACGCTCCGACTACCGTGCAAAGAAATAGTTATGTTTATAAACAGATCATCCAGTTTAATACAAAGGTCGTAAGAACAGTTTCTGGTTACTCTATACTCCTTCACTGTTCGATCAGGCTTTTTACTTGTTAGTGAGGTGCAAGGGAGGAACACGAGATTTCGATAGTAAGGATCGGCGGCTCTTTTCCCCGCACTGCACCTCGCGCTGACAGTCGAGCGGCGAGCATCTGGAGAGGGGGAAATTCTCGCTCTCCACTTTGGCTCCGGAGCCGGCGTTTGGACATGTCTGATTTATACCAACCATACATCGCATATACATACTATCATCTAACTCATTATTTATTAAATAAACATATCATTTTGTTATCATCTTTAAAACGCGAGTTCTTATTGACGTACCTCCAACGAACGAAGCCGGATTCCAGCGAGCTATACCGCGCCCGAAAAGCTCACACAGTTTTATATATTAATTTTCTACCTCGTCCCGTTTACTTGAGCGAGCGCTTCGCCATCATGTATTAACACAAGTATGTTTTATTTTTATTTTTTATTTTCTAAGTTTATTTTTTTTAATTTTACCTTATTCAACTTTCATTTTATTTCCTTACATTGCAGTCCTATATTATTAACGAACTACAATATGGTCGAGAAAGGATTGTTATTATGTCTTCTACATCGTTTTTTATTGTAATCTTTGCGAATATATCGTTATTTTGTTGTTACTTATTGTTACATTGAAGAAGGCCTGATGGCAGGCCGAAACGTCTGTAAACACTTTTAAAGAATATATTATAACCTTCGCACGTAGACCTAGCATTTTGGCTCTTTTTACTTCTTATTGATTCTATTTGATTTAAAAATCACCAGAGCCTTATATTCTATTTAATTTATATATTAATTATTTTACATACTTATGAAATGTCCTATTATTTCTTCAGCAAATCCCCATGCAGTCAGCAGTTGAATTGCTGTATTCGAGGTCATAACGTCTGTAACGGCACGATGTGCACAAATAGCACGCGACAAAGCATTCTATGCGAGGCAATGGCATATAGGTTATTGCGTTAGCTTTTGTTTTTTCTTTGTCTCATTCTATTACTAACTCACTCACTTACTGCTGCAGCGCTGCTCGCGCGGCTTAACGAAACGATGTTATATACATATATGCATATCGGTTAGTTCTGATAGCTACTTTTATGTTGCTATACAATCTGATCCTAATAGACATGCGTATTTTGCTATTTTATTTACGTATTAGTTGCAATAGCAAACTGTTTTGCTGTACTTCAGAAATTTATAGTTATGGCAGCAAACACAGTTTTAGCAAACCATGATTAGCTGCGGTAGCAAAAATTTTTTTTTGTGCACTACTTTTATCTGAACAATTTTATTATAAAACATATTTTTCGAAATTTTTCGACCTTTTTTTTACACCCTGTATAACTTCTATTGCGTAGAGCGCCCTCTAGAGGCGCTATTCAAGTGAAATATTGCACATCTGAATTCTACTCGGCGAAATCTTTCCAACGATATATAATACATACTCATTTGCGATTAACACTTCGTGCACTTCCCTTGTTAAAGTTAATAGGTAGCTTATTGTATATAAGCCAAGTGACGCAACCGGACATCGCATATGCCATTAATACTCTTTCATCATTTTGTAAAAATCCGAAGCAAAAACACTGGCGGGCAGCGAAGCGGGTTTTTTGTTACATAAAAAGAACTATAAATTATTAAAATATTACAATTTTATTGGTTCGAATTATTAAAATAAATCATTAAAAATAAGCTACAGAGCCAGAGCTAGATTATCATGCTCAATTTATTAATTATTATTCAGTTAATTAATATACGTTTCGACCATTGGATGTGGTCATCTTCAGTACATATTATTCAATTAATATTTTCTTAAAAAATACAATTGTTAAAATAACATTATTAAGCGCAATCTTCTCGGAACATAAAACAGTAAAACATCAATTAAAATCGTTACGTTTTAAAATTCTTCTTTAACCGATCGTTGAAAGCCATTACTTCAATGTCATACTCGATATCAAAATAGTAAACCTCCAGATTACAAGGAAGGAGTAAGATGTCCATATTTTACAAATATATTTATGGGCGTATGCCCAAAGGATTTGTTCGACTCGGTTGAAAGTTTTAAGAGACCAATTTTTGTTAGAAAAATATAAATTTATTTTTCTCGTCAGAGAATGAGTATGTACAAGTTTGAGTTGTGTTTAAATTAATTGATTGCGCCAGAGGCGCTTTCTCGGTAAATGTGTAAGACCGAGAATTAAAAGAAAAATTGACGGGCGCGGTAAGAGATTACCGGCCGCGTCTTGGTATACTAAACGGGTCCTAAAAAGGACGGTTCAATTGAATCCACTCGTTGTAGCCCCTTTCCCGGTGTCGATGGAACTCCGTTTGGAAAGTGGTCTTCCGTCTGACAACTGCTCTCTGAGCAGGCTCTAGGCGGCGAAGTTTGGATCGCCACGGAACGAGTTTCCGGTGTGCCGGTGGCTGTCACCGTCTCGGCTCTCGGTATTGCGGAATGCTCCGTGTACCGAGGAGAGAGAGGTCTCTGAATTCGGATGTCGCCTGGTACTAGAGTGTCCCTTGGTGGCCGAGTCAACCGGACGCAGAACTCTAGTGGAATTAGCTTCCACGCTAGAGTCTGAGGAGGTGACGGCGGTACTGAAGTATCAGCGGGCCGCTTAGTTGAAATGTGCGGCCGATGCTGGAACTCTGTTTTCCTTTTACGTTCCTTACGAGGCAGCGTGAGAAAAACTGCGAGACAATTTGCCTCTGGTTAAATTCTGCTAAAGCAGAGTCTGACTCAGATCAAGGGCCCTTGGAGAGAGTTCGCCTTGAAGCGAGTGAGTGAGGAAAGATCTGCGGAGAAGCTCTTTTATATTGCTTCGATCGAAGCTTGATCGCGAGAAAGCTCTTCACCGCCTGCGCAACCTAGAGGTGTATCCGCAAGCTCATAACTCGGAAGAAGGCCTGCGGCGCGTAGCGGCGCCGCGGTGTATTATGCCGCGTCAGTGTAGCGGTGTGGCGGTGAGCCGCCACAATATTATTTCTCGTTGTGTTGTTAAAATTGAAATATTGTAATAGATTACCATTTATCTCAATGCATAGCAGCCAACAATTCTCGTGATGTGTCACAAACAATTTTTATAAAAAATTAAAAATTGTGTTAATATACAGCAATAGAGCAAGAGCTGGGTCGAGTTGCTCAAAAATTCATTTTTATTAAAAATTAAATACAGACGTTTCGGCTAAGGGATGTGGCCATCTTCAGTGTCAATTTTTACAAACAAAAAAACCGCATAAATATCTGCCAAAATATAGATGAATAAATTTTAAAAACGATAATGTACGCAAATGAATTTTTGAGCAACTCGACCCAGCTCTTGCTCTATTGCTGTGTATTAACACGATTTTTAATTTAATTAAGGAAGAGCAATAACCTAATATTATTTGTAATTTTAATTACACGCTAGCCTTAAAAATGCGTACATTATCGTTTTTAAAATTTATTCATCTATACTTTGGCAGATATTTATGCGGTTTTTTTGTTTGTAAAAATTGACACTGAAGATGGCCACATCCCTTGGCCAAAACGTCTGTATTTAATTTTTAATAAAAATGAATTTTTGGGCAACTCGACCCAGTTCTTGCTCTATTGCTGTATATTAACACGATTTTTAATTTAATTAAGGAAGAGCAATAACCTAATATTATTTGTAAAAAATTTAAATGTGTGTCAATTTAAAAAAATGAGTCTCAAGTCAGTCTGCCTACACGGATATTTAATAGTCCGTCTGATCAAAAGCAACGGGAGACAAGACACCGTTAGAACTATGGAGCGGAAAGAAGCCAGATGTAAAAAACTTCAAAACATTTGGTTCTCATGTAACCGCATTGAGAAAAGGCCCTGGTGTGTCAAAATGGGACGCAAAGGGTGAAGATTTCGTATTCGTATTCGTATAGTATGGAATCGAAGGCTTACCGATTATGGCAGAGAGGCACGACACAAGTAATAAAAAGCTATGTCATTGTTCATTTTTGTTCGTACTATCTGGAAGAGTTGATGGAAGACATCAATTTGCAAACTCTCAGAGGCATGTGGTTCCAACACGATGGCGCCCCGGCACACTGTGCGGGTGTTGTCCGCGATTATTTAAATGATAGGTTTTTTCAACGTTGGATAGGCAGAAATGGTTTCATTCGCTGGCCACCGAATTCACCAGACTTAACACCGTGCGATTATTTTTTATGGGGTTACGTGAAAGGGATTGTTTTTGCTACAGAGCTAACAACTCCCGATGACATGCAGAATCGCATACGTAATGCAATGGCACTAATTCTTAAGAAATGTTACGAAGAACGACGCTTTCACTTCAGCGTCGATTGCGCATGTGCCTAGCCGTTGAAGGAGACGTTTTTGAACATCTCCTGTAATGTTAGTCTGATACGTAGTGAGAGGCGAGGGGACTCACTGTAATCAAGCACCCCGAAAGTGAGAGGCAAGGGGACTCACGTAAATCAAGCACCCCGAAAGTGAGAGGCAATGGGACTCACGTAAATCAAGCACCCCGATGGAATCAGATTTTCGTCACGTCCAAGTCGTTGATTCCGGGTAACTCTAAGAACGAAAAATGTTCATGAACATGTACAAATTGATGCATGATTCTCTTTACGAAAAACAAACGTTTTTTCTTTAATTGCTAAATTTCCTAAAAAATTATGGATTTTCATGAAAAACGTGTCAGACAATTTTAATGCAGAATTTTATGTTCTTTCAGAATATGCAATGAAAAATACTACATTTTATTTTAAAAAACAAAGTTGACCTTCATATGACCTTCAATTTTACCTTCATCAAAAACTCAAGCCCACCATCTTGTGCCCCCCTCCAAACCCTACAACTTTTGTTTGAAACATTTTTCTCTAAACTCAACAGCGTTTGAAATATTCGCCTGGCTAGATTAAAATGAAACACCCTGTATATATATATATATATATATATATATATTTAATTATTAATAAAAATAAACATTATTTATGTAGCAAAGAAAACATTACTATTTTCTGAGAGGTGCCTCAACAACCCAGCTTATTTCTTATATAAAGCGCTCCTGAGCCAGAGCTATCGGCGGCTCGGCCGCCAGCGGCCGGGCGGTAGTGGGGGAACAGAAGGCGTCGTCTCGGGAATAGCCCGAAATGTGCAACTAATTCCGAGCGCTGTTTTTACATCAAATACGCGCTTTGTGTAACACTTTCGGTTGTTTCACACACGTATACCTAGCCGGCGAGAGACATGCCGGGTATATACGTGTACACGAGCGCTGCAAACGCGCTTTGAGTCGTACGCGATCGTACACGGGCGCTGCAAACGCGCCTTGAAAGACAAAATCGCTTTACATGTGTGCGTGCGTACGTACGTGAGTCTGAACCTTATTATTGTTATGACTATCCAAAAGTCACAATTCTACAAATATGATTATTATATCTCAGGATTGACTGCACCAATCTTATTCGAACTGGTTGCAATCAAAAGCTTGTATTTACATTATATAATAAAAGTGTCGTTAGATTTTTTATTATGCTTTTAGTTCCTGAGGTATCTTAATCAAAAGTTTACTTGGCATACAATTCGGGATAAGCTACTTGGTAGCGCCGCGACCCCTGTATATAGACATAACTCTTGGATTTATGTACTTGGCGAACGCGACGCTGCCGCGTCGTTTGATACTATAAATATTTTATTAATATTTTTCATTGTAGTATGTTTTATAGCAAAGCTCGGAATTAGTTGCACATCTCGGGCCAATTTCCGAGACGACACCTCCTGTTCCCTCACTACCGTCCGGCCGCTGGCGACCCAGCCGCCGATAGCTCTGGCTCAGGAGCGTTTTATTAGAAATAGGCTGGGTTGTTTAGGCATCTTTTAGGAAATCGTAACATTTTCTTCGCTACATAAATAATGTTTATTTTTATTAATAATTAAATATATATATTATGTATTAATAAAAATAACATTATTTATGTAGCGAAGATGTTACGATTTCCTGAAAGATGCCTAAACAACCCAGCCTATTTCTAGATAATAAAACGCTCCTGAGCCAGAGCTATCGGCGGCTGGTTCGCCAGCGGCCGGACGGTAGTGAGGGAACAGGAGGCGTCGTCTCGGAAATTGACCCGAGATGTGCAGCTAATTCCGAGCTCTGTTTTATAATATAAATTTATTACATTTTATTCAATACATGTTACATTTAATGTATTTAGACAATGCAAGAGGATCTTACGGGTGCGGCATTTCATCCATTGGACGATAACCTCTTAATAACACACGGGCGAGGCCATTTGACTTTTTGGAATCGACGAAAAGATGGGTTCTTCGAGCGAACTGATATCATCAAACCGGTAAATTAATGTAGGATTTACGTTTACATTAATGTAGGATTTATTAAATTTTAAACCTCAGCAAGTATTGCAGATTTTATTAATGCTTTTGTATTATATGTTTTGTATACAGGATGTCCCATTTTAACTGACCACCGCTGTTAACTTCGCAAGAAATGGTCAGATAAAAAAATATTCTCTACAAAAGTTGTTGGGTTTGGAGGGGGACATCTGATGGTGACATTGGTTTAACCCAGGGTGTACGTGCCAAGGTCATATAAAGGTCAACTTTGTTTTTTTAAATAAAACGTCCTATTTTTGATTCCAGAATTTAATAGCTGGTGTCAAGTGCTTTTCAAAACACTATAATAAAGTTATTTTTTATTAAGTACTTTTCGAGTTATGAGTCTTGTAAATTACAGTATTTTGACACAAAATATAAAATATCTTGTAAAACATTCAGTTTTTGAGAATGTTACCTTAATACTTTTATGCACAAAATAATGAGACAAATGATTTGGTATAAAGAAAACACATTGGTTTTAAAAAAAGTGTGCAGTTGTATGTTGCAAATTACATATTTTTTCTTGAAAGCAACTAAGTGTTTTCTTTATACCAATTGATTCGTCTCATTATTTTGTGCATAAAAGTATTAAGATAAGATTCCCGAAAATCGAATGTTTTACAAGATATTTTGTATTTTGTGTCAAAATACTGTAATTTACAAGCCTCATAACTCGAAAAGTACTTAATAAAAAATAACTTTATTATAGTGTTTTGAAAAGCACTTGACACCAGCTATTAAATTCTGGAATCAAAAATAGGACGTTTTATTTAAAACAAAGTTGACCTCCATATGACCTTGGCACGTACATCCTGGGTTAAACCAATGTCACCATCGGATGTCTCCCTTCAAACCCAACAACTTTTGTGGAGAATAGTTTTTTATCTGACCATTTCCTGCGAAGTTAACAGAGATGGTCAATTAAAATGGAACACGCTGTATAACAATCTATTCAAAATATTGAACATTTCAATAAGAATTATTTTTCACAATTAGTATTCTTACAATTAGGTATCATGAAAAATAATATTAAAAAAGTGTTGAAGGGTTCGATATTTAAATTCGTTTAACATTTAATTATAATAAATTGATAGAACTTCTTTTTATTTGATTGCTCCTCAGGGAGTATCTTTATAACCTTTTATGTTTACTTTTTACTTTTTCTTCACGTGATTTTAATAAAATATATACGTTGAATTTATTATTGTTCTATATTTCTTGAAAATCTTATCTTACCAAAAAAATTAAAATTAATTTTTATCGGCTTTTATCGCGAAAAATAAATTGATCTGAAGTTTTCTTTATATGAATTTTCCGAAACCCGAAAATAACAATTGTTCTGCTTCTGACATCTCTAGAAACAGAATTAGAGTCTTAAGAATTAAAAACAAAATGCCTGTAAAAATTGTTATTATAAAGGACTCCGCACAAAACAGAGAAAATGGATCAAGGCTAATTTGACTGAATTTGTGATATTTTGTAGTTCTGATCGTCCTGATCAAAAGTCTCCCGGGACACAAAGTAAAAAAATGGGTAGTTTTTGAGTTATTGTACATCAAATTCTGCAAAAACAGCTAATTTTATATGCTCATTTGAAGGTACATTTTTGTATCTGTTACTGACTGTGCATGAATGTGTATATTTATAGGCACGTATTGTGACGTGACGCTTTTGGAGCGCCGTCACAAGGGCAATAGCCCGGCCGAGGGAGCCAAGAGTTCTGGAGTTGCTTTTTGCTTTAAGAGAGCAACCCGCGAGACTCCAGTCTTTATCGGGTATTATTTTGTATTTTGTTCCCGTTTCATATTTTATTTTGTTGTTACCGTTAGATTTAGTTTAAGTGTTAAGGCGAGACCCCGAGCGGACGGCACTGCGCGCATTGTGTCTTCGGGCGAAGATTGCAGCGTCACCTGAAGACCGGACGCCGAGGGACCAACAGCGAGCGTCACACGCTAGTGACCCCGCCAAAGAAAAGGTCACATATCGCGCCCCCGTCGATCCCGCCATCTAAACCCGTTGTTAATACAGCATTGCTTCCAGCTGCACTGCCCGAGGACGAGATAAGGGACGCATCAGAGGACCTCGCCCCGCAGAGGGTACCGAGAGTCCTGGGAATACCGCCGGAAGGACTGGAGTAAGGCCCGGCCAACCTCACCAGCCCTATCCGAGAGTACCAGCTCTTTTCGATCAGATACCGACCGATAAGTTCTGGAAATCAAGAGAAAGCAGGGGCGCTCTGAGAGAACCATGGGCGGTTCTTGGACGTTCCTCTCGAAGAAATCGGATGATGCGCGGAAAATCGGCGCGGGACGCGAAGGACCTGCAGCCCGAAATTCTGAGAGGCACTGTTCGGTGTACCATACAAGTGCGAGGATCAACTTGAGGACTCTCCCGACGACGCCGAAGACGCCGACTACTGTAAGCCGTCTCCTCCCCCCCCCCCTCGGGTAGCCGTAGAGTTTCGTCCGGTTATGGCTGATAGCGTGAGTCCAAGTATCTTTGTATAGTGTCTCTCACACGACTAACACGTGGATTTGTTATCGTGAGCGCATTCTTGGCACGCTCGGTTACCGCATATCCAGCCGGCTCCGGATATCGCGTCGAAGTCTCTCTATCTTGCGCGGATTAATCACCGACAGTCTCTCTCTCGTTCATTACCGTTTCTGTACCGTTTCGTTTCGTTACCATATTGCTGTACCGATTTCCGTTGCTATCTCTTTTCGATACCGCCTTTTGTTACCGTTTCTCGGGATTTCCCTATTGAAAATTATCGCGGTTCAATGTCTGCGGACGGATTTTGCGCGGAAACGTTCTCCGCGAGACTGCCGTTACCGCCACTTTAGCGTCTCTGCGAGAAATGAGGAAAATCCGCGAAAATAGCCGCTCCGCGACATAGCATTTCTGGCCGTTAGATTACCGTCATTCAAATTGTATTTATTTGGCCTTCATCGGTCTTGTCGTGTTGTCAGTATTCGTGCTATCTGTTTCGCTGAGTATCGTCGGATCAGCTGCCGTTTCTCGTGATCGCGTTTTACATACAGTTACCGAAGTTTTTTTACGCTGCCGATCTTGCGGGCGATCTGTATCGTTGCCGTCTTTATCGAACAATTACCGTCGCATCGGCCCCTGCCGAATTATAATTGATCCCCGCATTGTGATCCACTCATCTTTAACCCTTGTATAATCAATTGTGAAATATACATTATTGTTACTTATTCATCACTGAGTTGTCCTTTTGTTCGCCTCTCACTCCGGATTCTTAACGTTACCTGGAAGAACTGCGCCCCACTGCCATATACTGAGCGGCCGGACAGATTAAAAGAATTATTGAAGTTACCGATACCGCAGTGCGATTACGCGCACCTGGCGCCCATTTCCAGTTACCGATTTTGTCGGATTATTTCTGTTACCGCTGTTATCGGATCGTGCATTTATTGCCGACGCCGCGTAAGTTACCTAACTCCCGAAGAACGTGGAGTATCGCGGGCTACCGACTTTCATTGAGTGTGCTCCCTCGGACCTGGCATGATTCCGAGGCTAGTTCACGTCGCAGTATAGACACACTGCGCGCGCGCGATACCCTGGGATACCCTGTATGTATACACTGCTAAAAAAAATTATATAAAAATTTTGGGCAAAAATTGGTCAACTTTGATGGACGATAACTCTACGAAAAATCACCGTAGAATTCTGCGAAAAATCATCGTAGATTTTTTTTTTTAAATGAAAGCTTGAAATCTTTATTTTAAGATACTATTACGCGATTTTAAGTTTAATGCACCCCTACTTTTGTACTCCTTAAATATGAGGGCATGTTTGTGATATTGAAAATTGCAAAGTATGACAAAATGCACGGATTTGCTAAAATTTTTTGGGGGGATGCCGTTTACAGGGGCATAAAGCTGGAGTCTTCTCTTTTAATTTAAAGAAAAAACAGATTGCTGCGATTTTTTTCGCAAAGTTACAGTACTTTAAAAAAACCTTTGCATTTTTGATATGTATCACCGGACCTACCGTTACCGGATGTGCACCACGGTGAGATTGCTGGTCGGATTTTGCACATTGTGTGTGTATGTGTTTGTGTGTGTATGTGCGTATATGTAACTGTCACAGCAGAAATAAGGAGTCCAAGGTTCGTCACTTTCGCGGTATTTAATGACTCCAAACTCTGTCTACTCTGTGCGTAAATTTCAGTAACGCGTGTCGCCTCCGCGTTGCTCGATTACTGCTTGCAGCTGCTTCCTTATGTTAATGCAGGCCCTAATTTCTTCCTGCGGAATGTCATTCCAGATTGAACTAGGATTTGTGATAAATTATAGCAGAGAGAGTGTGGAGCCATTAAATACCGCAGAAATGACGAACCGCGGGGTCTTTATCTCTGCTGTGACACATACATACATACAGACACATAAACACACATCCTCATACACACATTCACACACACACACACACACACGCGCGCGCGCGCGAACACGATGTGCAAAATCCGACCAGCAACTTCACCGTGATGCACATCCAGTAACAATAATGCCGGTGATACATGTCAAAAATGCAAGGGTTACTTTAAAGTGCTGTAACTTTGCGAAAAAAATTGCAGCAACCTGCTATTTTTAAATAAAAAATGAAGGTTCGAGCTTTATGCCTCTCCAAACAATATCCCCCTCAAAAAATTTTAGCAAGTCCATGCATTCCATCAAACTTTGCAATTTTCAATATCACAAACATGCCCTCAGATTTAAGGGGTACAAAAGTAGGGGTGCATTAAACTTAAAATCGCGTAATAGTATCTTAAAGTAGAAATTTCAAGCTTTTATTTAGAAAAAAAATCAAAATTTTAAATGATGATTTTTCGCGGAGTTATCGTCCGTCAAAGTTGACCAATTTTTGCCCAAAATTTTTCTATGCCATAATTTTTCTGAGCAGTATATATCATGTATATACACGTGCTTATGAATATACACACTCATGCACAATCAATAATAGGTACGAAAATGTACCTTTAAATAAGTATATGGAATTAGCTATTTTTGCAGAGTTTGATAACTAAACAATAACTAAAAAATTACTCTTTTTTTTTACTTCGTGCTCCGGGAGACTTTTAATCAGAACGATCAGAACTACAAAATATCACAAATTCAGCCAAATTAGCCGAGACCCATTTTTTTTATGTTTTGTGCGGGGTCCTTTATCGACACCGAACATTTTGCCGTTGGTTTCTTATTTCTACAATTATGTTTTTTATTAGATTTTTGTGAGCAAAAATTATAATTTTATAATTGCGTGTCTTTGTACCTTTCCGCTCGAGTTATAAGTGTGCAAAAGTATACGTAAGCACTATGAGCACTAACAGCTATTAACTGTGCCCTTTTTAATTTTTGTTTCTTGTATTTTATTTTGTTTTTATCCACAATAAAATGTTAATAATAAGCGCACATAATTTTTATTATTTCTCAATCTAAATTCCATCACTTTTGTTTTAATCAATAATATTTATTTTCAAAAAAAGAAATAAGCTAAACAGCCGTTGCTAGATGGTCGTGCTAGTGTATTCGAAGACAAATAATAAAAATGTACAAATAGTAAAAAAATTGAATATCTTCCCGTATTAAATTTATTCCCTCCTGTGTGATGAATTCTCTTTCTTTCCTATTTCCCTCTCCGTTATATTCATTAGTCCCCTTCTTTTTCCTTATTCTAGTATTTTAGGCTGAAGATCTCACTGCTGCTTTTATTGATTCACTGTTAATTTATCTTCTGACACATAAGTTCAAGTTTTCTACTTTTAATTGTTGACCAGCAATCTCTGACTTTTCCAATGGAACTTGGCTTTCTTTTTTCAAACTATGATTTAAACAACGATATTATTCCGAAAAATGTATGTATGTTTTCAATTTTGTTACGTTTTATTCTTATTATATTTTCAATTTTTAATTTAAACTCTTTTGCGTTTTAGTCAATTAAGACAATGACTAACAATGTTAATTCTTTTAATTCATTGATATCTGTGATTGACTTCATCATCTATAATGCATCCAGTATATTTTTAATATAAAACTACGTACTAACAACAACATACTTCAGCAATATTTTATAATAATTTGTTTAATTGGTTCGTAAAAGCGTTTTAATTTGTAATGTAATATTTTATTTATTGTGAACTTGAAGAAGACCTGATAACAGGTCGAAACGTTGTTTTTACTATTTTTCTTCGAATATACTAGCACGACCATCTAGCAACGGCTGTTTAGCTCCTTATTTATTCCTTTGAATTTATTTCATTATTTCAGCCTTAATATATTTTTATTAAAATTTAATTTACGCTAGCATTAAAATGCGTTCTATTTCTTATTTTTTCTCTTATGTTAGATCATATTATGGGAATTCCAATTGTGATTCCTTAAAATTTTATATTAAATTAACAAGATTATATTTATCTTTGCGTTTAAGCATTCGGTTTCTCAAGGCTTGTATCAATTATGGTTTAATTCCTCCGCATTTAAATTATGTACTAAATAACAGAATCAAATTTTTTCAAACCTCTCATTTAAACAAATTGTATTTTCACAATTTAAAATGTGAATATATAAATAGAATAACAAGAACTGAATTAAGTGATGCTCATGACCACGTCAGGTTAATTTTGAACAAACTACATTAGCCCGTATTCTGAGTTCACATTTATCGCTAAATGTGCCTCTAATTGTTCCTTAGATGAAGCGATAAATGTGACGGTATTCTCAGTGCACATTTAGGTTGCGTTCCGAAATTCACTGCCAGTACTGAAAATCTATAATATACATACATAAGGTAAACTATAGATTTTCAGTACTAGCAGTGAATTTCCGAACACAACCTTAGAGACACTTTTAGAGACGGTCAGCCATTTTTAGATACAATCAGTCTTAAAGAAGCCTTTTTAAGTCAAAATCCTATTCTGAACCACATTTATCGCACATTTATACGTATTCGATAAATGTGCCGCTAAATAGGCACGTTTGAGTGGTTTAGTGCCAGAGTTGCTTAAGCGACAAAATTTTTTAATCGCTAATTTTTGTTCAGTATGGTTGTAAATGATCATTTCTATGTGTGCCAAATTAATTTATCCCTTATAATAGTCGTTTTCAGTGTTGCTATCTAATTAAAGGTGAAACCGTGTGAGCTTCGGCGGACGCGGATTAGCTCGCCGGAATCCAGGTTCGGTCGGTTGGGGGTATGTCAAATAAACCAAATACTCGTTTATCAGAAAAATAATGAAACAGTGTTTATTGAGAAAGATGTTGATACGATTTGCCTCGAATGATCTGCTACAATGCTCGTGCATACATGCGAAGCGTGTGCAAGATGAATTTGAAATAGTATATAAATTAGCCAAATATCGGTGAAGTAATTAACAAGTGATAGCGAAATAGTTCTTTAAAGCGGCGTGAAATGAATACAGAGTAGCGTGAAGATAAATGCGGAGTTTCGTTACTGGTAAAATAATTATTTGAGCAACGGTGGAATAATTATTTTAAAGCGGCGCAAAATATAAGTGAAAGCAACGTGAAAATAAATGCAAGATATCGGCAAAGGCGAAATAATTATTTAAGCAATGGTGAAATAATTATTTTAAAGCGGCGCAAAATATAAAAGCGAAAGCACGTGGAAATACATGCAAGATGTCGGCAAAATGAAATAATTATTCGAGCGGCGGCGAAATAATTATTTAAGGCGGCGTAAAATAAATGCGAAGTATACGTGAAAATCAATGCGAAGTATCGTAATAATGAAATAATTATTTGAGGCGACGGTGGAATAATTATTTAGTATGACGTGAGGCGTCCTGGTGCGGTCGGCGAGAGCGCAAGCGCGGGCGATCGTGTCGCAACGGTTGGTACGAGACGGAGCGCTCGTCGGTGAGTGCGTTCGTAGTATCGCGAGTCTGTTCGATCGTAGATCGATGCGGACTATTCGGCGGCGCGGATTGGTCGACGCGGTGTTGCTTGCCGGACGGATTACCGTTATGAAATCCCGGCGAATAAACGCGGTGTGCGGACTTAGGCTGCCGATTACGTTCGGCGGGAGTACGAGGATGCTCGTACGAAGACGGAATTTAGAATAGCGACCTGGCTAGGTATGCGGAAATGCCCGCAATACAGAGTTCGGTGGCCTAGAGGAACCAAGTACGCTTGGCGGGTATACGAATATATTCGTATCCTGGAATCAAAGAATACCGAGGACGCTCGGCGGTACACGAGGATACTCGTGTGCTGGCACAGGTATAGAGTCCGAGTATGCTCGGTCGGGACTACGAGGACGCTCGTAGCAGGGTTGTTCGCTGTCGATCAGCGAACGGAGTCTGGTGAGAAGACGTTCAGCCGGGCCTCTTTTATACCCGGCTGGCGGCCGAATGATTTCGAATCGGCAAGCATCGGCGGTTTCGGCGGCGAGTCCCCCACAATACGGAATTTCGGAACGGTCGGGTGTGGGGGATTTTCGGCGGTTGACCGCCGTTGTTTTTGACAGGAAATTTATCGGCGCGCGATGCGCCCTTGGTGGGCTACGGACGATGGACGGTCCGTAGCCGTAACGATGCAGCGGGCTGCATCGTTACATCGGTTAGGCAATTAGATGTAACAGGTAAGTATTGTGAGCCATAGTTGCCTACGCAACAAAATTTGTTTAATAAACATGGCAAATAAACAGTCAGAGTTTGAAACCGTTCGTTGTATTCTTGAAGATTGCAGAGATGTTGACAAAGATTATCAATTTGATTATGATAATTTGGATTCTTTAGGTATGTTATTTTTTGTAATACTTATAATTTTATCAATAAATTTTTTGTTTTAATAGTTTTTTCGCGTATAATAAAAATTATGTGTGGGTTAGGCAAGTTTGTCTCTTAGAATTTTTCAAAATCTGTAAGAAATACAGACAGTTAGGCAAAATTTTGTAATAAATATTTAAATTAATTTTTAACAATAATTGCAAATATATTGCAATAGTAAAGAGTTTTAGCTTTTTTTTGCATGTGTAAGAAAAAGAATTAAAAAACCAATTTACTTCATAGTAGCCTTTAAAAATCTCCTTTCTTCTTCCAATTGGTATTTTATTCAAACATTTTTGATTACAATCTTCGCACGAATTTTCAGAAAGATTCTTTTAAGAACTATTTTACCTGTTGTTCATTGATATTCTTTATTTCGTTATTTTTTTAAATTTCCTGATAACTTTTTTATACTCATCGCTTTTGAGGACAGCATTAAAAAAAATTGAATCTGCTATTAATAAAATATAGACAATATGTACAATGCATTGATTGGACAAATTTAGCCTAAACTAACTAAGAATAAATTTTATTGATTAGGCTAAAATTTACCACAGATACCAATGATGCAAATCTGCCTACTGTTACCACTGACTTGGAAGAAATAACTGTAGACCCGGAGACTAATGTCTCGCATGTACAGGAAGAGATCGGACAAGCAAGCCAAAACACATCTTTAACACATGAAGATAGCACAAAAATTCATAAATGATAAGGTCTGGCCAAGTTCCAAAAAAGACATTCCAATATGTTTATATTTTAATAATTATCTAAATTTTTAATATATTACCAACATGAAAAGTAACTGATATGTTATTCAAGGTGCAAATTCAAAATAAACATACATAAAATATTCATAAAATGAATAAATAAAACTGATCAAAATTTGATTTAAAAAAAATTTAATTAAAATAACAAAATATTTATTAAAAAATACAAAAACACTTGGCGCTGCCACACCGAACAACATGTTAACTTACATAATGTCAATTAATTACATGATGTCAATTAATTATGCTATTATTACATTATTACTCATTTTCGTTGTTTCATAATACTATAGATGTAAAGATGTAAAGGGGTGGAGGAGCCTCTTGACGGGGGGGGGGGGGGGGGAAAGGGGGAAATGGCGGGAAGGGATTGCGCTAGGGGGGGGGGGGGATGAGTGAAGCCCGTTGGCAGCGCCAAGTGTTTTTGTATTTTTTAATAAATATTTTGTTATATTAATTAAATTTTTTTTAGATCAAATTTTGATCAGTTTTATTTATACATTTTATGAATATTTTATGTATGTTTATTTTGAATTTGCACCTTGAATAACATATCAGTTACTTTTCATGTTGGTGATATATTAAAAATTTAGATAATTATTAAAATATAAACATATTGGAATGTCTTTTTTGGAACTTGGCCAGACCTTATCATTTATGAATTTTTGTGCTATATCACCTACTTTTTTATAAATGTACAAAATTAATTATGTGACAGAATTGAGATTATTTTTCAATAAGTTTTGCACATTTCGGATGTAACATTTATATTAAGAGGATGCTAAAGTGACGGGCGAACTCCGACGCGAAAGCGCCATCATTTCGATTGTACTAAAAATAAAATGACATTATCGGCGCAGCCTACGGACCTATGCCGCGTAGGTCCGTGTGTACGCATTTGTTTGTAGTGGTGACTCACTACACTGACGTGTGGTCTGTGTACGTGTGTCATCGAAAGTTTGTAAACAAACGATGCTTGCGCTTGTTTCTTCGACTGAAATTTCGTCGCAAGGCTGCAATATAATGTCCGAGAAAACATCGGCGTATACAAGGTGTCAAATAAATACAAACTAAATATGACAAAATAATAAATGAAAAATATACATATTATACTATATATATCACTAAAGAAAAATGTCATATACTTTTCTTATTTTTATCCTTATGTAGTAAATACTAAATAACTAATTAATCAATTAATTAATATATACATATACACATATATTCAATAAATAGTTATCTTTATTTTGTATTTTATATGATAATGACTGAAATAATGAAAGTATATATTATTTCAGTTATATAAAATACAAAATAAAAATAACTATATTCAATATGTATATGTATGTATTTAATAATTAATTAACTTATTTATTTATTTTGTATTAATTACATAAGAATAAAAATAGAAAAAGCATATAACATATTTTTCCAATTAGATATATAGTATTATACATACATTTTTCAAATAAAATATTTTATCATATCTAACTTATATCTATTAGACACCTTGTATAAGTCTATTTTGTCTCGTATGTACATCATTCAGCCATACGATAGAATTTCAATTGCGAGAAAAAAGGTTCAATAACCTTATAAATTATCTGATAAAATATAAACAGACCACACGTGCAGTAAATTGCTAACTAACATAAATACGTATTTTTTCAAATCTGTCAGCTGACGTTAGATCGCCTATGACAATATTTCTTAAAATCTGCCAGTTCACGAATAAATCGTCTTTGGCTGTCTTTTTTCTAAACGGTCAGCTGACGTTAGATCGCCTCTGACAATATTTATTAAAAATTGTTAGCTGACGTTAGATTGCCTCTGACAATATTTCTTACAATTTGCTAGTTCACGAATAAATCGCCTTTAGCTCTCTTTCTTCTAAACTGTCAGCTGACGTTAGATCGCCTCTGACTATATTTATTAAAAATTGTCAGCTCACGATAGATCGCCTCTGACAATATTTCTTACAATTTGCCAGTTCACGAATAAATCGCCTTTAGCTCTCTTTCTTCTAAACTGTCAGCTGACGTTAGATCGCCTCTGACTATATTTATTAAAAATTGTTAGCTCACGATAGATCGCCTCTGACAATATTTCTTACAATTTGCCAGTTCACGAATAAATCGCCTTTAGCTGTCTTTTTTCTAAACGGTCAGCTGACGTTAGATCGCCTCTGACAATATTTCTTACAATTTGCCAGTTCACGAATAAATCGCCTTTAGCTCTCTTTTTTCTAAACTGTCAGCTGACGTTAGATCGCCTCTGACTATATTTATTAAAAATTGTCAGCTCACGATAGATCGCCTCTGATAATATTTCTTACAATTTGCCAGTTCACGAATAAATCGCCTTTAGCTGTCTTTTTTCTAAACGGTCAGCTGACGTTAGATCGCCTCTGACTATATTTATTAAAAATTATTAGCTGACGTTACATCGTCTCTGGCTTGTCTTATTCTATATTGCCAGTCCACGAGAAAGCCGCCTCTGGCTTGAAGACAAGAATAAGAATTTTCTAATGCCAGTCCACAAGAAAACCGCCTCTGGCTTGTCTTATTCTATATTGCCAGTCCACGAGGAAACCGCCTCTGGCTTGAAGACAAGAATAAGAATTTTCTAATGCCAGTCCACGAGAAAACCGCCTCTGGCTTGTCTTATTCTATATTGCCAGTCCACGAGGAAACCGCCTCTGGCTTGAAGACAAGAATAAGAATTTTCTAATGCCAATTCACGAGAAAACCGCCTCTGGCTTGTCTTATTCTATATTGCCAGTCCACGAGGAAACCGCCTCTGGCTTGAAGACAAGAATAAGAATTTTCTAATGCCAGTCCACGAGAAAACCGCCTCTGGCTTGTCTTATTCTATATTGCCAGTCCACGAGGAAACCGCCTCTGGCATGTCATATTCTATATTGCCAGTCCACGAGGAAACCGCCTCTGGCTTGTCTTATTCTTTATTGTAAGATACTTTTATTACGTCATATGCTCTATGTATATATATAATGTATATTATATGCTCCATATTATCTATATTCATATCAAAATATCTTTCTAAGAAATTGACATCATTTTGTATACTCTTTTTACAATATATGATATATGATATATGCCATATTTTTTATTTCTAAAGCATGAAATATAAAGATATTTTTATTTTTTTATGTCTATCATTTGTAAAAAAATTTTGATAAAAGAAACAACATTAATTTTACGACTTGCAATAATCTGTTTCATTATATGCTTCTTTTAAATACTTACAATTAGCCTTATTTTATGTGATTAACTTGGTATTTAAAATACGTATCAAAATCGAAAATGTATTTCTATTACAGTAGAAAAGAAACATTCTTGTCTTACAACAGAAAGAAATGGCAAAATATAATATTGTCTAAAGTACAGTCCAATAAAAACTGTTAAAATTGAACATTTTATAAAACCACTGTGATTCATGAAAAATCAGAACTATTATTTCAAAAATATGGACATATTTCGACTGTGTGTTTTAAACTGCACTACACATTCAAAATTCACAGAATAAATTTATTTCTGCAAAGTTGTGTATAATGTCAGTGGAAGAGTGATTTATTTGTTATTACATATACATGATATTTTACCATTCCTCTCTGGTGTAAGACTACAATGTTTTTTTTTTACTGAACTAGAAATTAATTTTATATTTTGATGTGTATTTTAGATACCAAGGTAAACGCATAAAATAAAGCTAATTGTAAGTATTTAAAAAAAGTATATATTGAAACAAATTATTGCAAGTCACAAAATTAATGTTTTTTTTTATCAAGATTTTTTTACAAATGATACATACAAGAAACTAAAAATACCTTTGTATTTCATGCTTTATAAATAAGTTATATGACATATACATTTATTATACAATATACAAAATGATATTAACTTTTTACATAGATACTTTGATGTGAATATACATAATATGGAGCACATAATATACATAATATATACACATAAAGCACATGAATAAAAGTATTTTACAGAAATTAAAATATAAATGTATGTAACTAAATAATATAAATGTTTGCAAGAATGTTGCAAAATTTATGTATAATACATACACTCTTTTATCCTTCAGTGTTTTCAACCCATTTTTTTCAGCCGGGTTTTGTAGCACATAACACAAACACACACTCACACGCACAACTAACACACACATAACTAACCTAAAAGATTCTGTATATGACAGATAGCACTGAGAACTGTATAGCGCCTCTATCCCAAAATCCCGGAACTAATCTATAGCTCTTTTTTACCTTATTCTTTCTATGTTGCACACATGCTTTACATAAATCTGGAAAAGGGTGGCGTTTTGAAAATAAGTCTCTAAGCTCTATTTGTTTGGTTTTCTATTATTGTTTCATACGCTCTTCTTCGGCACATGGTCTTGTTTTGCAGATTGAAGCAGTATAATTTTGATATAAAAGATATAATTCTTTGAGGTGACATTGTCGGTAAATTTTCTAAAATTTTTTTTATTTTTTGGTCTAAATTTGACCAACTGCCGAAAGATTAGCATATATACTTTATTTACACCAAAGGATTTGTAATTCTATTAAAGCAATAAAAAACGCCACCCTTTTTAGAAAATTGAAAATACCGGTCGATAAAATAGGACTTAAGCATTCTCTTAAGTCAGTTGTATATTAACTAAATTATCTTACATTTAACACAAGTATTTTGTATTACACTTACATTTTGTGAAACAAATGTTTTATTTCGAATATTCAAACTAAACTATTTTTTGTTGTAACATGTCTTCGGTTTGACTGCTCCATTGATATAAAGCCATGGATAGCTGATATAAAATATCTTTGGTTTGATATCACAGTTTTGTTAAAATTTTTACAAAATATACGAAATAAAACTATAATATCAAATCAAAGACATGTTAAACATAAAATAATTTAGTTAAAACATTCGAAATGACACTTATTATGTTTCATCTAGCGTAACTGTGATATCAAACGCAATACTTATGTTATTATTAGTTATTTTGTAATATTACCAATAAAACATTTGTTTAACAGAACATAAGTGTGATATAAACAAAATACTTGTGTTATAATGTGAAATATTTTAGTTAATATGTAATTAAGTTAATATAAATGTACAAAATTAATTATGTGACAGAATTGAAATTATTTTTCAATTATTTTTGCACATTTTGAATGTAACATTTATATTAAGTTAGTTGTATATTAACTAAATTATCTTATATTCTAACACAAGTATTTTGTACTAATACACACTTTCACACTTACATTCTGTGAAACAAATGTTTTATTTCGAATATTCAAACTAAACTATTTTTTGTTGTACCATGTCTTCGGTTTGACTGCCCCATTGATATAAAGCCATGGATAGCTAATATGAAATATCTTTGGCTTCATATCACGGTTTTGTTAAAATTTTTACAAAATATGCGAAAAAAAACAATGATATCAAATTAAAACATGTTAAACATAAAATAATATAGTTAAAATATTCGAAATAACACTTATTATGTTTCACATAACGTAACTGTGATATCAAACGCAAGACTTATGTAATTAGTTATTTTCTAATATTACTAATAAAACATCTGTTTCACATGACTTAAATGCTATATAAAACACAAGACGTGTTATAATGTAAAATAGTTTAGTTAATATGTAATTAAGTTAACATAAAAATGTACAGAAATGTACAAAATTAATTATGTGACAAAATTTAAATTATTTTTAAATTATTTTTCTACATTTCGAATGTAACATTTATATTAACTTAATAACATATTAACTAAATTATTTTACATTATAAGTTTTGCGACTGGATCGATGTCGACGTCGATGAGATGTTCTTCGTTCATTAATACTAATAAAATTCTATTACATGGCAGTTCATTTGTTAATAAAATATTAACAAGATTAAAGGATATAATAATTTTCTTTTTCATACTTTGCAGAAGTTCTTTTTAATACTCTTCGAGTTATTTTATATCTTAATCTGACATATTTCGATATAAAATTTAAATTAAAATATTTCTGAAAATATTAAGTTATGGATAATCTTACCGTAATACTTTTATGATTAGAATGATGAGAAGTAGTAAAGAAAACGCATAATTGTTAAAAAAAGTACATTGTAAATTACATACTTTTTTTTCAAAATAACAATGGGTTTTTTTACACGTATTGATTCGTTTTATTATTCTGCGTATCAAGAGACACGGCAGTGTCTCGCGCCAAGTTCACGCGCAGCGCAAGACCGACCGTGTCTCTTTACGCGAGACCGAAAGTTGAGACGAGCCGAGATTATCGGATCTCAGTAATGCCTGAGCCGATCGATTTAAAAATAGGCTCAATCGATAGCGCATACCCAAAATATATAATAAAAGTATGCTTGTTTTTGCTCTATATGCTGTATAAATAAAGATATTAAAGTCTAAAGTCGAAATGTCATGAAAACTATGAAAATTATTTTAGTCGTCTGGGATGTACTTTATAAATTCTTGCCGATAGATGGCTAGTATCTCAGATGTACACATATCGGCATGTATCGCCGGCAACGCATGCGCAAGCCATGTACATGCGAAGCGCGGAGCTCACATGTACAATGTGACTTGCGCATATATGCGGTAATCCTTTCATTCCTGCTGCTGCTGCTGCTGTTTGTGTCTCAAATCTGGCCACACAGCGGTATACGTGTGTGAAATAAAATATGTGTAATACTCCTACATTGCTGATTGTGCTTGAGAATTTTGAAAAATATTACGGTGCGGATGATATTTGTTTCTCACTTTAGAGCAGACTCTGTGCGTTGTGCGCAAGCGTTGTACCTATACATATATCCCGTACGCAGGCTACAGACGTCGCGCACGTGCAGAACGGCCAAATCGTGGTAATATAGGGTGTTTACGATAATTCAAGTTCGAGTTAGTTTCACTAGGACCGAAAAATGAGATAGACATAACCATCTAGAACCTTTATGATTTATGACAACTCGACGCTGTCTTGTATTGCTTGAGTTAAATTAATTGAATTTGTTGAGTTTATAGAGCAAATTTTATTGTAATAAAAAAATGTCAACTGCAAATCAGTCTATGAAAGAAACAAATAATGTTGGTATGTATATTGGTATACCTCTTTAATAGATATAATTATATATATATGTATATAATTATATTTATTAAACTCAACAAATTCAATGAATTTAACTCAAGCAATACAAGACAGCGTCGAGTTGTCATAAATCATAAAGGTTCTAGATGGTTATGTATATCTCATTTTTCGGTCCTAGTGAAACTAACTCGAACTTGAATTATCGTAAACACCCATAATGTAATATCTGCTAGTTTCTATTTTTCATTGTCAGTATAAATTGTGAACATGTTAAAAATAATTATATGTAGTATATTGTTTTTAAATAACTAATCAAATGAATAATACGTACTAACATATTTAATTAATTATCTAACTCATGTACTCAATGTATTTGAATATCGTTTTTGAAAGCCACTTATAAATTGCAAATTGAATTTAACTATGTAATACGAGTTTGTAATTCTATTTATACCAACTATAATTAAATTATTTATTAAACTGAAAGAGATGATAATAGGTCAGGGCCTAATAGAGACTAAATGAAATAGATAATTATAAGCGTTGTAATATATACAGGGTGTCCCATTTAACTTGAGACAACTAAATATTTCGAAAAATAAGCATTGTACGAAAAAATGTCCCAAATAAACTTTTAATATTATCAAGGGGGACGTCTGCCTGTGTAAAAATTAACCTGCCGCCACCGCTCCTTGGGGGTGGGGCGGGTGGCAACTTTGAAATTTTAAATAGGAACCCCTATTTTTTATTGCAGATTCGAATTTCTTGGAAAAAAATACGTAAGTTTTGTCCGAGACATTTTTTCGAATCGTGATAGATGGCGCTGTAATCAGTGAAAATTAGTTTTTGCCATTTTCTCTCACCATCGGGGTGCTTTATTTCGGTGAGTCCCCTCGCCTCTCACTATTCAATTACAATAAATGCTCGAAATGATGACTTTCCATTTCGATGCATTTATTAACTCGAGCTTGGAATGCTTGTACACATGTAGAAAATGTATCTGGCGTTATTTGTGCGCAAGCATATCTAATACGTTCCACCATGTTTTCTCGAGTATTTGGTACTTTTGTATACACTTTCTCTTTAAGGTAACATAAAATTATTTCAACTTCCTTCTCTAAAGATAAATAATCCATTATTTATTTACTGACATAAAGAACGCGTCCGTAAAAAAACAAGTAGCTAGCGTACGTATTACTGAAATTTACTTGACTTGAAATTTAAAGAATCCAGTTATTGAAGAATTGTTCTGACTTAATTTCTTTCATTTATTTTGTTTCTCCTTTTCAGTATTTTCAGTATTTCAGAAATTTACTACATTTGTAGATGCCTCATAGTTTTGGTACGCTAGCTACTTGTTTTTTTACGGACGCGTTCTTTATTTCAGCCATTATTAAATAAATAATGGATTATTTATCTTTAGAGAAGAAAGTTGAAATAATTTTGAAAGTTGAAATAATTTTACCTTAAAGAAAAAGAGTATACAAAAATACCAAATACTCGAGAAAACATGGTGGAACGTATTAGATATGCTTGCGCACAAATAACGCCAGATACACTTTCTACATGTGTACAAGCATTCCAAGCTCGAGTTAATAAATGCATCAAAATGGAAAGTCATCATTTCGAGCATTTATTGTAATTGAATAGTGAGAGGCGAGGGGACTCCCCGAAATAAAGCACCCCGATGGTGAGAGAAAATGGCAAAAACTAATTTTCACTGATTACAGCGCCATCTATCACGATTCGAAAAAATGTCTCGGACAAAACTTACGTATTTTTTTCCGAGGAATCCGAATCTGTAATAAAAAAATGGAGGTTCTTATTTGAAATTTCAAAGTTGCCACCCGCCCCACCCCCAAGGGGCGGTGGGGGCGGGTTAATTTTTATACAGCCAGACGTCCCCCTTGATAATATTAAAAATTTATTTGGGACATTTTTTCGTACAATGCTTATTTTTCGAAATATTTAGTTGTCTCAAGTTAAATGGGACACCCTGCATAGAGAAGAAAATGATTGGATTGAAGCTGATGATGCTTCAATTAGAAAAACACAATGGCCTAGAAACAATATGATACTTACAGAATTTTGTATTTTTGTAACTTAATTAATTAAAGAGGACCGTCGTATGCTGTATACTGAAAGTACGACTGGGGCCGTCTTTAGCAAAATCTAACTGATATTTCATTATTTTAGCTTTAAAAAACACTGTCGTATATATATCATTAAAAAAAAATATCTATCAATTACCTTTTTTAAAAAAAAAGGTAAAATAAAGGTGCCAAGTACACGCTCTTGTCACAATCAAAACAAATTACTAAAAAAAAAGAAATAATATCTCAAAAAATAACCTTTTCAAAAAAAAAAGGTAAAAAAAAGGCGCCAAGTACACGCTCTTGTCACAACCAAAACAAAACAGTATTGTTTTACATTTAAAAAAAATTGCCGTATATATTAAACCTATCAAAAAACCAGTCGTATATATTACCCTTTCAAAAAAAGCTATCGTACATATTAAAACCTTTCAACAAGTAATGCTGTTGTGTATATTAAAACTATAAAAAAATAAGATATCAGGAAATGACGCCAAGTGGGATTAAAGAACTATGAAAAAAGTTGTACACTATTTCTATAAAACTTTTCTATAAAACTTTTGTACATAAAGCTGTCGTATATATTAAAAAAAAAATCTAAAAAAATGTTGTCGTACATATATTATTATATTGCATACTATATTTCACCATATTTTACATATACTATACTATATATATTATATATATTATTACATATACTATACGATATATATTATTTATAATATTACATATACTATATATATTATACCAAATTAAACTCATAATTAAAAAAAATAAAAAAAATATTAAAAAAATAAAAATATTTTAGCAAAAAAAATTTTAAAATATTAAAAAAATTTAATTAAAATAAAAAAATATTTATTAAAAAACGCAAAAAAACTTGGCGTTGCTACAGTAAACTACATGTTAACTTACATGATGTCAACTTATTACATTATGTCAATTAATCGTCAATTGTTATATTATTACTAATTTTTTTGCTTTATAATATTTTGAGGTGTAGCAACGCCAAGTTTTTTTGCGTTTTTTAATAAATATTTTTTTATTTTAATTAAATTTTTTTAATATTTTAAAATATTTTTTGCTAAAATATTTTTATTTTTTAAATATTTTTTTAATTTTTTTTATTTATGAGTTTAATTTTTTATAATATATATAGTATATGTAATATTATAAATAATATATATCGTATAGTATATGTAATAATATATATAATATATATAGTATAGTATATGTAAAATATGGTGAAATATAGTATGCAATATAATAATATATGTACGACAACATTTTTTTAGATTTTTTTTTTAATATATACGACAGCTTTATGTACAAAAGTTTTATAGAAGAGTTTTATAGAAATAGTGTACAACTTTTTTCATAGTTCTTTAATCCCACTTGGCGTCATTTCCTGATATCATATTTTTTTATAGTTTTAATATACACAACAGCATTACTTGTTGAAAGGTTTTAATATGTACGACAGCTTTTTTTGAAAGGGTAATATATACGACTGGTCTTTTGATAGGTTTAATATATACGGCAATTTTTTTTAAATGTAAAACAATACTGTTTTGTTTTGGTTGTGACAAGAGCGTGTACTTGGCGCCTTTTTCTTTACCTTTTTTTTTGAATAAAAATATTACGGTAAGATTATTGATAACTAAATATTTTTAAAAATTTTTGATTTTACATCAAAATATGTCATATCTCTCTCTCTCTTTTTCATGTTTGCGAAATTTTTGTAGTGCAACTTGGGGAAGTCGAATTCATTGACCCCTGGCATCTGGTGCAAGAAATGCACGTAGCGCAACTCAGGGTACTCGAGTTCGTCAACTCTTGGGACCTGATGCGAGGTATTCCCGTAGCGCAACTCCCGAAAATCGAATTCGTCGACCCTTGGCACCTGGTGCAAAAAATTCCCGTAGCGCAACTCGCGAAAGTTGAATTCGTCGACTCTTGACACCTGGTGCAAGGAATTCCCGTAGCGCAACTCGGGGAAGTCGAATTTGTCGACCCTTTGCACCTGGTGCAAAAAATTCTCGTAGCGCAACTCGCGAAAGTCGAATTCGTCGACCCTTGGCATCTGGTGCAAGGAATTCCCGTAGTGCAACTCCCGAAAATCGAATTCGTCGACCCTTTGCACCTAGTGCGAAAAATTCCTGTAGCGCAACTCGTGAAAGTCGAATTCGTCGACCCTTGACACCTGGTGCGAGGAATTCCCGTAGCGCAACTCGGGGAAGTCGAAATCGTCGACTCTTGGCACCTGGTGCGAGAAATTCCCGTAAATTTTAATGATAATGATAATACTCTGGGCCCCGTAAATTCTTCATCCGCGCCTGCGGACAGAGGAGAAGAATAAGGAGACGACGTTTCTTAATTTTTGCATTACCAACATCACTTTTTGACCGCTTGTATCTCTGAAACGGCTGGACCAATTTAAATTTTTTTTGGCTCAAATTAGTCGTGGCGATGCCGCCTTTAAGGATATACTATGTGTTTTTATAAAATTTTTTATATTTTAGTTGCTACAAACCCCCGAAAAGTCGACTTTGTGCGCGCAGAATAAGAGACTTAGTAGTGTCATTTTCTGAACTTTGCCAGAGATTCTTTTCCTGACTTAGTAGTGTCGTTTTTTGAACTTGGCCGGAGACACTACCGCGTCTCCTGATACACCAAAAAGAAAACGAAAACGAAGACCAGAAGAGCATAAAAAAGTTATCAGAAAAATTAAAAGACAACGAGGTGAAGAGTATCAATCGACAACAGGGAAAATAGTTCTTAAAAAAACTTGCTCTGAAAATTTGTGCGGATGTAATCGAAAATGTTTAAATAAAATACCAATTGAAAGAGGAAAGGAAATTTTTGAAGGCTACTATAAATTAAATTGGTCAGAAAAAAATGATTTTCTTTGTGGGCTAATTGAAGTTAAAAATGTCAATAGAAAACGTACTAAAACTGATAAATCTCGTCGAACAAAAACTAAGATCTATAGGATGAGGGATGCACATGGTGTTGATCAAGTTGTATGTAAAAAGTTTTTTCAAGAGACCTTAGCAATTTGTGATGGATTTATCACAAATATTTTAAAAAGAAAACAGAAATTAGGCATACCTGAAGAATGCAAAAGTGGGAAACATACTCCAGCTAATAAAACTAAACCAGATGTTGAAAAATTTGTTTGTAAACCCAGGTAGAAATCTGGTCTAGGAGAAAGCCTGGCCTTGGATATTTTTCCCCGAGTATAGATTGGATCTGGCCAAGAAATCTAGCTTGGACCCATATGTAATGGGGGACGGCGGGCATGGTCGGATCCATTATTTAAAATGTACCCAGGCCCAGGCTTGTCTCTACGGTTTTTCCTAGAAATTATACTGGAATCCCGCCTTTTACTCCCTTATATAGGGCCCTTATTTTACTCGGGTTTTCTCCCGAATTGTTTGATATTGTATTTTGCGGATGACGTTCCTATAAACGTTTTTGTAGATTTGGATAAAAGTGGCATTAATCTAGGTCGTAAAATATTCAGCAACTCATCTGCTTGATTGTGTGGAATTTGGTTAGTTACAATCCACTGACGTAATTTTTCCATTTCATCAGCCATTTCGTCCTCATTATTGTGACCTTCATTGTATTCATCGATTCTGATTCTAATATATCATCTTCGAGCTCTGAATTCTCGATTTCTCTTTCTGGATCTGACATATCATCTTCGAGCTCTGAATTGTTATTTTCCATAAATATTTCCAGGCCATCAGTTTCCTCTTCGTCGCGTACATGATAGACATTCTCATTTCTATCAGTAGCTTCATTACTGTTAGATCGCGAATACTTGTTTTTTATCAAGTCACTTTCGTCACACGTGTCACTTTCAGTTTCGATGTTTGCTATTTTTGTTTCTAATTTTGTCCTCGCCCGATATTTTCGCTTCCTCAACAGTAGACGAGAAGCCGCGAATATGCGATCACACATTTTGTACGTTTCAAACCGTTTTTTCTTTTATTTCGAACCGTAACTCTTTGATATGCTCTAAGGTGTTACTATTTTGAGCCGTAAAATATTTAACAAACGTTAACATAACCTGAAAGTCCAGAATAAAAATACTGGGTTTTCCCTGATTGGACCCGGTCAGATCCAGGAAAAAATACAGATAGATATTTTTTAACCAAAACCTGGGAAAAATCATGGAAAATTTATAGCGAAAAGCCAGGACCCGTCTGGATTTTCCAAGCTAATATTTCCCATGCGGGGCCCGTATATATTCAGGGAAGATCGAGGGAAATTTCTACCTGGGAATTTATAGATAAGTTTCCAACATATCAAAGTCATTACTGTCGTCGAGATTCACAGCTTCATTATCTGGTTCCTTGGCTAACCAAAGCTGCGATGTATGAACAATATAAAATAGAGTGTGATAACAATAATTTACATCCTATATCAAATTTTAAGTTTCGAGATATTTTCAACTCAAAATTTAGTCATCTATCATTTTATCCTCTCCATAAAGACACTTGTGCAGTCTGTGATGAGTTCAAAGTTAAGACTAAATTTTCAAAAGATGTTACTGAGCAGACACAGGCCAAGATTAAGCATGAGCTGCATTAAAAAAAAGTTGAAGAAATTGATAAGATGAAGAAAGCAGATATAGCAGAAGCAAGAATGCCTCGAGGTGAAAAACAAGTAGTTGTTTTTGATTTAGAAAAGACACTTTCTACTCCCGTTTTATCAACGGGGGAAGTCTATTATAAAAGGCAGATGTGGATGTATAACTTGGGAGTCCACGATGAGGTTACTAATGTTGGACACATGTACGTGTGGTCTGAAAATGTTGCATCTCGTGGAGCCCAGGAGATCTCGTCATGCCTTCTTAACCATATTAACAATATTCTTCCAGCAACATCTAAAGTTTTTACACTCTATAGCGACAGCTGTGGTGGACAAAATCGTAATATTAAAATAGCTTTATTCCTGTATTATGCTTTACCAAACCATTCAAGTCTTGAAATAATAAATCAAAAATTTTTCATTCCTGGCCACAGTTTTAATAGCTGTGATATGGACTTTGGAATTATCAAAAAATCTAAAGGTTATCAAGAAGAGATATACATTCCTGAAAAATGGGAAAAAGTCATAGCTGATGTAAAAAAAATCCAAAATTCCATCGTATGACAAGCGAATTGTTCTATAGTTCCAAGACTTTAAAAAATAAAATTACAAATAGAAAAATATCAGAAGACATACAAAAAGTAAAATGGCTCGAGATAAGATGGTTACAATTTCGAAAAGAAAAACCTAAAAAAAACTTTTCTATAAATATTATATAATATGTCAGACTATGCAAATTTTTATGTGGTCGACATAGCACAGAAAAGAAACCGAGGACGCTCATCACGAGACTTTCGCCAGCAATTGGAGCTTTTATATCCCACAAGTCGACCAATTACGAAGGAAAAGAAAAAAGACTTAATGTCTTTATTGAAATACATTCCACCGATATTTCACAACTTTTATCGAAGTCTTAAAGTGGAAGGTGAAAAACAGAATAATCCAGAGATGAATGTAACAGATGAGAACAGTGATTAAAAATATTTTAATTTTAATAATTATTATATACGTGTAATTTTAAATTAATTTTAATTAAGTTTAATTTTAATTATATGCGTATTCAACATGGTTTTTTTTGTAAGTTTAATAAATAATAATAACCCAATAAGAACAAGAAAGTATAATATACGTATATTTATGGTATTAGCGTATAGTATAAACGTGCGGGGGCGTTGCAACTGTCCTAAGCGCCCCACAGTGGACCGAAACTCTACTGTGCCATTCAAAATTCGTTCTCTGCCTCAATTTTTATCGGATCTTAATAATTTTTTTTTTAAATGCTCAGAAAACATAGAGCTTTAAGATAAGATTGCGCGTTTTTTGATATTAAAGCTTTGAGATAGAAAATTTGGCAGTAAAGTATTGAATAATGAGAAAATGTGCAATGCTTGAAAAATTACTCTCTGTATGTGACTTTTTTTTGCATGTGTTTATGTGTTTATAAGTGATTGTCTATGTGTGTATGTGTGTGTGTGTGTGTGTGTGTATTTGATAAAGGAAAATTAAAAAAATTAAAAATGTATTTAAAATATAATTAATCAAATATTAATTATAATCAAAGTAATAATTTGTAATATCTTATATAATAAGAAGTTTAATTTCTAATAAAATTTAACATAAAATCTTCGAAGAATGTAAAAGACTTTAAAAATGATTATTTTTTTAGCGTATTGGTTTATTCATAATTTAGTAATTGGGATAAGGACCCTATGGTTCGTCATTTCCATAGTATTTTGTGACTCCAAACCTTCCCTTATATGTGTGTGTGTGTTATGTTTGTTTTACTCTTAGTTTTTGCATCATTTAATTGCTATTATGACATATTAATTTTTTTGCTTCCTCTGATAATTGTAGCGATTCTTTTTCTTTCCTGATTCTTAAATAACTAATATGTGGATCTGAAGAAACAAGCAGATAATGCATCACATCTTCATTGCATTTCTGGCGAGAACACATTCGAGCGTTGTTAGCTCGAGCTTGTTTGAAGATTTTATTATTAGCTTCCTGAGCTTCTTCAGAAAGACATCCTATTGGTAACCCAAATGAGTCAATAATACGCCAACCATGAATTAATACTTTATGCACAGATGGAGGCATAGGATACCAATTATATAGTTTAACGTAGAGCTCGGCTGTTTGATACGCATACTTTTTAAATTTTTCTATATCGACTTTATATCCACAATTCAAAACTTGCAAAATAATACCATATCTTTCAATTAAATTTTTATCAATTTGAGTTACTTTTGAAATTATTTCTATTTTGAAAATATTAATTCATGGTTGGCGTATTATTGAATAATTTGGGTTACTAATAAGATATCTTTCCGAAGAAGCTCAGGAAGCTAGCAATGAAGTCTTTAAACAAGCTCGAGTTAACAACGCTCGAATGTGTTCTCGCCAGAAATGCAGTGAAGATGTAAACTGCTTGTTTCTTCAGATCCACGTATTAGTCATTTAAGAATCAGAAAAGAAAAAAATCGCTATAATTACCACAGGAAGCAAAAAAATTAATATTATAACAGCAATTAAATCATGCAAAAACTAAAAGAGTAAAACAAACATAACACACACACAAAATAAGGGAAAGTTTGGAGTCATAAAATACTGGAAATGACGAACCGTCCTTATCCCAATCACTGAATTATGAATACACCAATACGCTAAAAAAATAATCATTTTTAAAGTCTTTTACATTCTTTGAAGATTTTATGTTAAATTTTATTAGAAATTAAACTTCTTATTATATAAGATATTACAAATTATTACTCTGATTATAATTAATATTTGATTAATTATATTTTAAATACATTTTCAATTTTTTTAATTTTCCTTTATCAAATACACACACACACACACACACACACATACACACATAGACAATCACTTATAAACACATAAACACATGCAAAAAAAAGTCACATACAGAGAGTAATTTTTCAAGCATTGCACATTTTCTCATTATTCAATACTTTACTGCCAAATTTTCTATCTCAAAGCTTCAATATCAAAAAACGCGCAATCTTATCTTAAAGCTCTATGTTTCCTGAGCATTTAAAAAAAAAAATTATTAAGATCCGATAAAAATTGAGGCAGAGAACGAATTTTGAATGGTACAGTAGAGTTTCGGTCCACTGTGCGCCCCTACGCTGAAAGAGGCTTGCGCGCTCCAAGCGCGAGGCAAAAAGAAAAGGTTTCTAAAATTCCTACTTTTAGCGCTACCCAGAACCACGACGAGGACGTAGTAGGATAACGGTTCCGTTTTTTTTTGCTTTTTTATATTTTTTGATATTTTTTTATTATTTTTATATTATATTATATTTTTTATAATTTTTATTTTTATATTTTTTATATTTTTAAATTTATATATATGAATAATAATAATAAAAGAATTTAAAAATTATGTTTTCTGGCCTTAGCCCTTGCGAATATTTCTATAATGTCCTTATAATTGAGATTATTGGCCACTTCCTTTTCAATTGATATGATTGCTAAATCGGATAACCGTGTTTGCGTCATTGTACTTCTCAGATAATTTTTTATTAATTTTAATTTTGAAAAACTGGCCTCACCAGTTGCCACAGATATTGGCATAGTTAGTAATATCCGAAATGCTATTGTTAAATTCGGAAATATTTCCAGAAAGCCATTTTGAGCTATTTTATTTAAAATATCAATTGGCGATTGCAAAATGTTTTGTTGTACATCTGAAAATGTTGTTTTATATAAATTTATCTCATCAAAAAGTTCAATGGCATTTATGTCAGAACAATTTGTGTTTTTGTTGTAAAGTTTTAAAAAATTCTAAAGTTTTTGCATTGATTTAATGTAACATCGGAAGTATTTATGTCATACAGAAATTTGAAAGCATGATTATGGTAGTTAAGCTGCTCAAATCGTTCTTCTAACGAATTTAGAGCTACGTCAATAATATAATTAAAAAATTCTACTTTAAATTTCTGTCTGGTATCTGCAATTACTTCATTTTTATTACTAAATTGTGTCCGTTTTCTTAATTGAAATTGCGATACGGATGGAAATTCTGGAGAAACGTTCATTTGAGCTGCAAGATCTTTGGCATTGATTTCAATATTTATAAAACCATTTTCACGGTAGTCTCTTAAAAACTCAGTTACATTTTCAATTAAAGATAAGCATTGCGGTATATTAATTTGATGCGACTGTAAAGATTTTGACACAATATTGATTCTTTGTAAAATATCATACCAGCAAAGCACAGATAATATAAATTTATAATTTGAAATTTTTTCGGCAATACTATGAGCTGTATTCTTTATAGTTTTATCATCTGTATTTTCAAAAATCTCTAAAAGACTGTCATAAATAATTGGTAAATTATAACGCAAAGCTTTTACTGCATTCACACGCGATGACCATCGTGTAGCTGATACATTTTTTGGTGTTAAACCATAACTGTCTGAATTTCCGAAATGTTTTTTTAAAATATCCCATCGATTTGTAGATCGGGAAAAAAAGTTATAAATTTCTTGTATCAATGAAAAAAATGAAAACGATTCTAATGATGCATCAGCTGCATCATTTACTATTAAATTTAAAGAGTGGCATGCGCAAGGAACAAAAAAGGCTAAAGGATTCTTATTTAAAATATGTTGTTGTACTCCATTGTTTTTTCCTTTCATATTTGAACCGTTATCATAACCTTGACCTCTCAGATTTTGTATATCTAAATTATTCGTTAATAGAAATTCTAAAATAGCATTTGCAATGGCTGCACCTGTTTTATTATTTTCTTTAATAAAACCAAGAAAGTGTTCATGAATTTTAAATTGATTATTTTTATATAAAACAAAACGCACTACTATTGTTAATTGCTCCTGATGAGAAATATCTGGTGTTGAATCCGCAATAATCGCAAAATATTTACTTGAATTAATTGAAGAAATTATTGAATCGGAAATTAATTTAGACATAGATGATAATAGCTCATTTGGAATAGTATTACTTAAATAATGATGTCCTTCTTTTTTTTCTAAAAATCGACGCAAGTGTTCAGCCATGACTGAGTCAAATTCGGCTATTGTCTGCACAAGTTGCAAGAAATTACCATTATTTGGGGTATATAAAGAATTAGATTTACCTCGAAAAGCTAAATTTTGTTGAGCAAGATATTTAACAATTAGAATTAATCGTTTAAAGACATTCCTCCAATGTGTTTGTTCAATATTTAAAACTTTTTCATTATGAAAGTCTATAGTGTGCTGAGAGGTCATTCGATTAGCGAAGAGTTGCCAAGATTTAAAAGTTTCAAGATGTTTCTTGGTTTGCTCATGATCTTTAACGACACGATGTATATTCGACCAATCAGAATAGCCACAGGAACTTGAAAATTTATTTTCATTTCATTTATATAAAGAACAAGAGAAACAAAAAACAGCATTTTTAGATTTTGAATAAATTAACCAATTTCTGAGTAATTTTTCACCGTTAGCCATTATACGAGTTTATAAAGTTGTTGAAAAACATCTATTATTTGAATCTAATGGAAAGTTAAAATCCATAATTTGATTGGGAATACCATGATCAATCATCTGAGTCAAGAAATCGTGAGAAATTATATCAGGCCAAAGACCTGGATCTTCAAATTGATCGATTTGAACTAATCGAGAAACATTTATATCAGTATCGTCAACATTGGTATCAGTATGAATTAAAGCAGAAAGTGAAATCGAATTTGGAAGAGTTCTAGAAGATGAAACATCTACGGTCGACGTTGATGGTATTGAGTCTGAAAAAGTAGACATCAAAGGGAGAACGCAAGAAGATGTGCTTGTCACCAATGAACTCGTTGAATGAACGGAAGCATTTGTAGTTTTTAAAAATTTAGTCAATAAACCCGATAATTTTTTACTTTCTTCTTCTTTTCTCTTTCTCTCTTGACGAAATTGAAAACCAGAAGGTTTTTTATTACTCATGGTTTCGTATAATTTCGTATAAGTATCGTGTAAATATTTGTATATTTTTTACCTATATATGCAATAAATGAATATTTATTTTATAAACCAAAAAAAAAAGAAAAATAAGTAATAATAAACCAGAAAAAAGGAAATTAAAAAAAATGAAAAGTATAGTTTATTGTGTTTATTTTCCAATAACAAAATTATCTGAAAGTCCGAACTCAAGTCAAATGACAATAATCATATATTCTACATTATCCGCTTGCGCATTTCGCCGCTCTATATAGTTTATAACGTAGGCAAACTCTGTAGCGAGAACTTCTTTCACCGCTACGCCGCCACGTGATTAAATGAGATACTACAAGCGGGCGGCATCGTATCGAGTCATTTTTTTCACTGCTGCGCCGCCACGCGATTAAACAGTTTTATAAGCAAGCACATCCAGCCGGGTAGGAGCGGATCCTCGCAGACCGAGGACCGAGTAGTCAATTTTTATACACTTAAAAAATTATTGGCATTTATAAAATTTTGCGCTCCTCCAAATGTTGCGCCCCTCCAAATTTTGCGCCCTACGCTGGAGCGTATATTGCGTACTATATTGCAACGCCCCCGTAAACATGGTATATATGGTAAAACGTAAATGACTTGGGTATAATTTCCGTTTCTATGACCGTCTCATATACGTTTTCGTATATCAAGTATTATTTGTGTTTTAAACGTTAAAAATATACAAATAAAATTTGGATTTAAAAAACAAATAAATTATGTTTTATATAACCATATAAAATACGTATTGATAAAGCAATAATTTATTCGTTTCTTAAATCCGAGTTTACTTCGTATTATATAACCTGTGACGTGACATTTTGATGTCCGTCACAAGGGCGCATAGGCCCGGTCAAGGAGGGAAAATTTGAGGTCGTGAACCCCACCGCAGGGGGGCGACGACCTCTTCCTTTTTGTGTACTTTTGTATACTTTAGCGATTTCGCGGAGCGGAGTGAGTGGCTAAAAACCAATATTTTGTAAATAACGAGGAGCAGAATTTCTTGTAAACCTTACTACATCGTGTTGTTAGATTTACAAAACTCTACCAGAATTTCTTGTAAACCTTACCACATTGTGTTGTTAGATTTACAAAACTCTACCAGAATTTCTTGTTAACTTTACTATATTGTTTTGTTATGTTACGTCTTAACCTGGAGGGAAAGGGGTAGGGTCAGGCATACGGGCGGACGCAACCATAAAAGTATTTTATGGTGTTTCCTCGCTGGTCGGTATGAGAAGAGGCGACCGCGCGAGCCGAACGATTTTCTTTGGCTGAGAACAGATCAACGATCGTAAAGATCGATATTACCCTGTTAGAGGCCTCAACCAATCGTTCGTGGTTCCGTTTTCTGGTCAAGAGATTTAACTCCTTTTACCAAGGATGGAACCTCGTGTGATTTTCAAAGGGAAGGGGGGGGGGGGGTTAGAAGAGGAAGGTGAGAGGTCTTACAATTAATAATTATTTAATTATGAAGGTTTTGACTTACTACTTGGATGTCCAGGAAATATATCTGGATCTTCTTGGGTCGTTCAGTGGTCCGTATTAACACCGATGTATAACGAATATTGCTCGGAGGTTGGTTTAATATGTTGGAGAAGCAATTGCCGCGCGCGGTACTTCACTCCTCCGCGACGAGTTTTGGATTTAGGGATAAGAAAGGAATTTTATGTTAGTCCAGAAATTCCAGGCGTAAAGCGTGCGGTGGGCCGCACCACGATACGCGGGGATACAGAAATCGATACCACGTGCGATGGTCCGCACCGAAAATATCGATACTGAGTGCTGATCTGAAGAAACAATTAGGAATGAGGCGGGGGTAGGTTGAATGTGTGAGAAATGGTTTTAATCGAAATATTGTTTAACAAACACGTTTACTATAATTATTGATATACAAGCACTTTGAGATACAATCGGTTTTTCTAATATATTAAGGTATGAACTAAGATTCGATAATAATTGAGCTGGATTCAGAGATGTTGAGAGAACTATATTAACTGCCTGCTTCACGGGTCGGTGTCTTTTTTTTATACTCGAAATTTTGGGTTTTGGAAGGGAGACATTTCTTCCGAGGGGTTGTTAATAAAAATAAGATAAAAAAAAGGTTGTTTGAAGATTAATAGATGGATTGCTCGAATGACATGTTTATTGTTCCGTTGGTTTTTCTGTCGGCAAAAATTCAAAGTCTACTATCGCGGTCGCGTGTCTTATCTCGACAAATTTTCGATTGAAGGCCTAAAAGATTATTATAGTACATTTGGGATTTTAAATCATTAAAATAATATTCTAGGAACGTTTCTTTGAATTTTCCCGACTGGTCGTGAGAAACTTGTGCAAGGGAAAGGTCCATACAGGACGTAGGATGTAACACCCCCCGCGTTAGACAAATGTTGGGGGTGCACAACATTTGCAATCTATGAAATTTTCTTTCCATTGCGCAAGAGTGTATGGTGGATCACGTATCTAGTATTTTTAATTAGTTTTAACTTATTTTAGTTAAGAGGAAGAAAAAAGAAAGCGACCATCAAAACCACTTTCTTCTTCCCCTTTTTGTTTTTACTTATTCTAAGTTTTATATTTACGAAGATCTCCTTTTTTATGAAGATATTTACGTGAGATTTGGCTGAGCCCGTATGGAATCTTTTTTTTCTGTTTCTCATGTGGCTTTGAAATAATATTATGTTTGATATGTAATGTTTGCGTGATTGACAATTCTGGATTCTAATGAACGACCTAAAGATCGGCCGGACTTATACCCCCTTTTTTTTTTTTTTTTTTTTTGCATTAGGGTCTCTTTTCTAATTTAATGGTCGCCCTGCGTCGTTTTTATTGTCTGTTCCGACAGATGATCCTTCCGACTTGGTCTTGCGACAATATGTAGGTCTTTTATTTCGCCACTCGTACATCGTATTTGAATTCACATAGGAGGGTGGTCTTTTGACCGGATTGAGAGATGTTACGAGTGCGTACTATCTTTGACCAGTGCGTCATAGCACAATATACATATATATATATATATATTTGTTTCTACTTTACTTGGTTAGAATTTTCTTTTGCAGCGCAGAGGTTTCTCGGACAGGAGTAGGCCTTGGGCGGGTCTTTACGCTCGGACCTTGATGGTTCCTTGCGCCAGTGCCCGTTGCGATATCCTTCTCTTTTTCTTCTGGTGATATACTAGACCATAATTATCTTTACTCCTTCTTCCGGAACTGTCGATCAAGATTTATTAGTTTCTTTAACAAGTAATTTTAATACGAGAAAAAAAAATTTCCATACTTGCTCGTCTGGTTAATGTTATTTCCTAAGAATTATAATTCGTACGAGTATATGTGTATATTAATGGGCTTATCCATAGTAGAGGATGCTACTGACTTAAAACATATTTTTACATTATTTATATTTATACAGAAAAAATTTTGTTTTTTACCTATTTTAAATTGATTAATTTTGTGGCTTTCGTGGCTTCTTCTGAATACTCTCTAATAACTAAATTAATTATAACTTATAGTTAATGATCGTTTTAATATATACAGCCAATAGAGCAAGAGCTGGATCGATTTGCTCAAAAATTCCTTTTATTTATTATAAATTTCTACAGACGTTTCGGCCAAGGTACGTGGCCATCTTCAGTGTAATACAAAAATTATAAAATTTAGTACATAATTAGAAAAGCGTTGGTACTATTTTTTTGACTAAGGAAACGCATCCTGTTAAAGTGAAAAAAGAACAACCAAATTAGGGGTATTCTCACGGCTCAAATAAATTATTGAAAAAATTCTGTGTATAAATACCTCTGATAAAACGTGTAGTACAATGTGGTTAGTAAAGTTATATATGTGTGAAGCCACGGACCGTCTAGCTTGCAAAATTAGAAAAACAAACCAAATTGAAATTAATTATAAAAATTAGATAAAACAAAGATATGAAAACATAAAAAAATAAAAATAAAAATAAATTAATTTTGAATATCTATACCTTAACGGTTCGTCACGAGTATGTAAAAGAAATTAAAACTGTGACATGTGTCCACGGCTGTGAGTGGGACTCGACTGGTAAGGATGTAGGATGGAAAGGAAAGAGGGGATAGGTTGTAGACGAAAACTACAGGGTGGGGAATTTTTTGAGTATTGGAAGATATGTATCCGGTAATGATTCTGTGTCCTCCTGTTTGTTCAGTCCTGTATTCTGTCTTTTTATATGTAGCATTTCGGAAGTTAATCTTTTACTGTAACAAGGTTCTCTGTCTAATATATCAATTTCGTCCCATTTGAAGTCATGATTAAAATCCATTCTGTGGCACGAAATTACTGAGGGAGAGCCTGATTTTTTATTAATATCCGTTCTGTGTTCTTTTATTCTAGTCCGTAATTGTTTTTTTGTCTGTCCTACGTACGTAGCGTCACAGTCTCGACAAGAAATCTTATAGACAATTTCACACTGGTTCATCCTATCTAGAGAGTCTTTTCCAGTTTTTATAAATTTGTTCAATTTATTGTCGCACGAAAAGGCCAACATACAATCGTTATTTTTTGAGATTTGAACAAATTGTTCCGATAAATTTTTTACATATGGCACAGTAAAAATCTTTCTTTTGTTATTATTATTCGTATTTGCGTTGTTATTGTCTTTTTTGTTAAAATTTTTGTGTATATAAAATTTTATTCTATTTTTAATAGTTAAGAAAATAAAATCTAAAGGGTAACTATTGTTTAATAAGATAATTATTATGTCTTCTAAATTCTTTTGTTGAAATTGTGGATGGGATAACATTAGTACCCTATCAACCATGCCAATAATAACGCCTTTTTTGTATGTTAAAGGGTGGTGTGAATGGAAATTTAATATTTTCCCGAGTATGTAGATTTGTGAAAAATGTCAAAAATAATGTTCGAGTTGTCATTAATAATTAAAACGTTGAGAAAATTAATCTGATTTTTATTACTAACTTCCAGTGTGAATTGTAATCTTGGATGTATAGAATTGAAGATGGAAAAAGTTTCATTTATAAGGTCGTTAGGGACTGCAATAAGGATGTCGTCAACATATCTGTAATAAAAAGACGGAGTGCACGGTAAACGTTCTATGGCTAAACATTCTAAGTCTTGCAGAATAATATCCGCTATGATGGGGGATAATGAAGAACCCATTGATGTACCAAAAACTTGTTTGTACATTTTTTTATTGAACTTAAAAAACGTGGAATTTAGAATGAGAGAGATACCCATAATTAATGCTTATCTTAAATGCTTACAACTAACATTTATTTTACTAAGTGAATCTTAAATCTAACTTGTTTACATGTTTACTGTGGGATATACTACCACAGCGGGGGTCAAGGCCCTTTGTACGACCCCTAGGTGCATAAGGTCTTGTAACACATCTTGAGCAATGACGCCTCGCTGCTGCACTATAGTGAGACGGACCAGTGCACCTTCTTCTCTTATGGGTTTGAGTATCTGGAAGCTTCCTTCCCGGTTTTCGGTTAGGCCCTTCAACAGCGTTTTGACCCTGTGGGGCCAGTAATCCTTGGGTGGCGGTCTTGGCGTAAGCAAGGCCACACGGTATGGCGTGCCAGTTTTCGGTGAAGAAATGGTCCGGCAATCGATATAGGCCGTATTTTGGGTGGCGTATGAACGCTCCCCAGTCTCGCAGCATCAACTGCACGGTGTCGTCTTTATTAAATTTTATGAGGACGGCTCTTTGCCATCCTTTGTTCGTGCGGGCCGCTACTACGTCACCTTCTTTTAGATAATACGGAATGATTAGGAATTTATCTTTTCTTCGGTCCATATATTCGTTCAGGTCTTCCATAAATTCATCAAACTGCTTATCGCAGTGGGTGAGGTGGACCCAGAATAATGTAGGTGATATTACTTTCACTACCCTAACTCCCATGGTGGAGCGGGATAGGTTTTTGGTGTTGATGAATTGGATACTCATTTTTTCTAAAAAAAAAGGTTTTAAATTGAGGGCTTCTGGCGTGTGACTTTTATTGAAATTATCGAAGGCGGTCGTTTGGAGGACGAGAATGATGCAGAAGGAAAAGAAAATTGGTGTAGAACAAAGGCTTGTCTTCCTTTAATTTTATAAGAAGAGAGATGTAAAATAATTGATTATTCTTTTAAAGAAAATTTATATGTGGTCGTTTCCTTTAGTGGGAACGAGGGGTAAGTCCCCTGAAGATCAGTGTCTTCTTTTATTTCTCCTTCTTCAGTTAATGGTGCGGTTGCGTTGTTATTTTTATCTTCTCGTTTTCTGAGCCCCACGTGTAGTAAAAGTTGAGTCATGGAGTCCCAGATTGCTCCGAGTAGGTATACGGACCATCCGTATACAGTGTGCAGCGCGTAGCCATGCACGATCGTATCCAATATTAATTTTATAGCTCTGGCCGCCAGATATATTCCTATGAAACCTGCGCTTATATTACCAAATATAAGAAATTTGTTCCAGAATTTTTTCCATGCTGAGATGGTTATTTTCTTAATAGATGCTTCGTCAAGGCTTTGCCAAGGAAATTGGCAAAAGATCCTCCGCCGTGCATTGTAGTGGATTGCCCCATTATTCCTCTAGCTAGTGTGTTTAACACTGCCGGTCTCTCTGCGGGGAACATAATGTGGTCTCTGAGTTCTTTTAAATCGTTTTCGTTGTATATGCCACTAGTGGCAAGCGACCCAGGACTAATATAATTCCAGTTAGTTTTTGTCATTGGTTTTATGGTGATTGGAGGCACGGTATGCATTGGTTTTGGAGTGAGTCTGTACCAGGCATCTCCTAAGAGATACATGGGTGAAGCAAATAGATTGCATGTAATTTGAGTTCCTTGTCTTAATAGTATGTGAGTTTGCGGAGTTAGAAATTGTGTTTCGTTATTTCGTACTACAGGCAATTGATCATAACACTCTTCGATTTGCGCTACTTTTACTTCAACAGGTACACATCTTATTATGTGAATCACTTCTCCGGATAATAGAGCCGTGTACCCAGGTCCTTTCATAAAATGGTAAGCAAAAATATCTGGTGATTGGGTAGCTATGGCCAATGAATTATGTAGTATTTGTTGTTCTAGTCGGCATTGTTGGAGTAAGAGATTTCTATGTAAATTGCTCATTTGAGTGCGAATATGCTTTTCTACATATACAAATTTCGAATTCATGTACATAAAAATGTCTAAATTAGAAACACGGGATTCTTTTCGAAAGATTGCGATGCCTGGTTCGGTCTCGAAAATTATTAATTTTGGGTGTTCTGTGCGAGCAACGGTATACCCACAAACAGTGTAAATTTCTCTTTTTGCTAGTGCAAATACTGTATCTTCAGTGGTGATAGAGTAAACGGTTTGGGCTTCTTTTGATGTCGGTTAATTTATCCGCATATCCTTGGTATAATACTCCGTAAGTGCCAAATTGGCAAGTATCTGCGGGCACTGATTCCCAATAAGTATTTCCTCCTTCGATATCAGTGCAATGTGTTACGCTTAGTGCGCATGTTACTCCAGATCTTAATAGAACTTATTCGTGTTTATTTTTACGTCAGCTATGTAGTCTTGTAATGTGATTCTTATAGTAGCCAGAACTACGACCTCTTCCCACGTGCCATATGGATCGCTATACGTGGTTCCTGAACAGTTTCCATCAAGGTTTACTTGTCCAGCTAAGGTCACTGGGCGTGTTGCAGTTTGATTGAATTTTAATCCGACTATGTGAGTGTTGCCTATTTGGTAGGTTCCATAGTTATGCATTTTTTGACACGCTTCGCGTGAGACTTCTTCTATATAGGCGTGTTTTCCGTTATGAACATCCATGGAGTGTGAGAACATTCCGCATCTTCTAATTAATCTGTCAATTTCCACCTTGCACTGGATAACCCTTGCGGATGAGAATTCGTTAATTTGGAGTAATTGTATATACGTTTTTTAAGAGTCTATTTTCGGCTCTGGTATGTCACATTCTTCTATGTCCAATAGTGATAAAGTAGTTATATTTGTTGAGGCCGATCCACAATCGTACCCTATTAGTCCATCTGCGTCATTTAGCCAGGAAATTAACAAGGCTATAATTATTATTCTTCTGGCATTGGCGTCCATCTGGAAATTCATACTTAGAATTGATATTAGTATACAATATGTATAGAATTTTTCTATTGCTTATGTCGGCTCAATATATTTCATGTTCTTTATCAGCATGTATCTTTGTTTATTACTTATTTGTTTGTAGTGGGTTGGATGTGTGAGATTCGTAATCTATTAGTATGCACTACCCGACTGTTTTTTTTTATTCTTATCCTTACATTGTTTTTATTCAATATCTCTAATATTTCATGAGGGCCTGTGTACTGATTTCCGAATTTGCCAGGCTTAGGGCCTTTTAATAAAAATACATGATCGCCGGGTTTGCGGAATGTTTGCGGATTAATCTTTTTGTCGTAGTATTTTTTCGATTTGATTTTGGCGTCGACAACATTGTGGCGGGCATTTTTCTGAATTGCATGTAATTGGGTTACTAAATTTATAAGATATTCGTCATAACTTGCTAATTTGTCGTCTAGTGCTAGAAGTTCGTTTGACGGGGTTCGTGCTATTTTTCCGAAAACTAATTCATAAGGTATGTGTTTAGTAGCTTCGTGTACATTCCTGTTATAATTAAACATCGCGAGACTTATCCATCTATCCCACTGTTTTTGTTCGTTTGCGTATTGTTTTAGATATTCATTTAGCGCGTGATGAGATCTTTCTAACGAACCATTAGATTGCGGATGAAACGCGGTTGTACGAAATTTACGAATCCTGAACAATTTGACTATTTTTCTCATTAAATTGCTAATGAAATTTTTACCTTGATCTGTTAGTATCGCTTTCGGTGCTCCTAATACACAAATAAATCTATCTACGAAAGCTTCTGCTATGGTCTCAGCGGTTTGATTGTGTAGCGATATTCCCATGCAAAATTTAGTTAGTTGATCCTGTAATGTCAAAATATATTCGTTTCCGCGCTCGGTTTTAGGTAAAGGACCTACAATGTCCATAGCTACTTTATCGAAGGAAGATCCGGGTGTATCGGTTATTAACATAGGTTGTTTAGTTTTAACACGAACTAATTTCTTTAATTGACATTGTAAACATTGTTGAATGTAACGTTGGACATCGACTTTTAAATTCTCCCAGTAATAATTATGTTTTATTCTGTTGTAAGTTTTTGTTACTCCGCGATGTCCTCCTGTAGGTGAACAATGCCTTTCTCCTATTATAATAGGTCGAAGATCTCTAGGTGGATATTTTATTGATCCATTACAAATAATTAATTTAGTTGGTGTATCGAACATTAGTCGCAACTGAGTTTTGATGTTGTGCCACGGTACATTATTAACAAAATCTGTTTTAGCAATACTGAGGGTCACAAGTTTTAAATCTTTAATAATTTCTTTTAGGTTATTTAATGCCGTTGTAATTCCAGTTAATGTTAACGTCGGTCCTTCCTGTTGATCTTCGCTTATTGGTAGTGCTATATGATAATAATTTTTTACTTTAATGGTTTTAGGTTGGTTTAACGTAAGATTATTTAAATTCGGAAGTTTGTTTCGTTCGAATAACTTTTGCGAACCGGAATCTAAAGGTCTACCGTTTGTATCAACAAAATATGCTATATTATCTTTACGTAAAAATAATAGATTGCGAGATTCAATTATATTATTTTTCATTATTTGCTGATTATTAATAGTGGGTTTATTATAGTTTTTGATATTGATCTCTTGGTTATTGTCTATACCTTCTTGTTCTTCGTCTTCATCACTGTTTTCTTTATCAGGCAGATCATTTCTATCGTCTAACGATATAATGTTATCGTTTATTTGCTCTTTTAATAAATCGTCTTGATCGGTAATTTGACGTCGTGCTGTCCGACTTCTTGTTAGTATTCTATCATGTGTAGGTGGATTGTGAATTAATGCTCTCTCTATTATTTGTTGGTTTGGTTCATCCAATTCTTCTTGGGTAAATGGTATCGAGTCTATATTATTTTTAATTACATTTTCATTTTCTTCGGTGTCGGAAAAATGTAATTCGTAATTTTCTTCCTCGCTATCAGGAAGGTGTGATTTGTAATTATCATTTTCTTCAATGTCAGAAAGGCGTAGTTCGTAATTATCATCTTCCTCTGAAGAATCGGAGAGATACAATTTATAATTATCTTCTTCTTCGTCAAATTCTCTTTGCGTTTTTAAGGTTGTTTTAGCATCTTCAGAAATTTTTCGTTTCCGTCTGTCTTTTCTAACTGGTTTACAATCGACTTCTTCAAGGTTTATAGGATTTCGTGATAATGCATCTGCGTTTACATTCATTTTACCTGCTTTATATTCCACTTCATAATCGTATTCCGCTAATTTTAGTCTCCATCGTAATATTCTCATATTCGCATCTTGAGCATTCTTAAACCACATTAAAGGCTTGTGATCGGTTACCAGCGTGAATTTTCGTCCGTATAAGTATGGTCGAAACTGTTTAACGCAGTAAACTATCGTTAATGCTTCCTTTTCGTATGTATCGTATTTTAATTCGTTATCTGTTAAAGTTCGAGATGCGTAAGCTATTGGACGGTCCTTATTTATTTCTCCTTGTGATAATATTCCGCCTACTGCTATTCCAGAAGCGTCTGTTGTTAAAATAAATGATTTTGTAAAATCAGGATATTGTAACACAGGTTCTTTGCACAATAATTGTTTCAGCGTTTTGAACGATTCTTCTTGAGCGGATGTCTATTCGAATCGAGTATCGTTTTTCAATAGATTTTTTAATGGTTTTGCTAATTTCGAAAAGTTAGGTATAAATCTCCTATAATATCCTGCAAGTTCTAAAAATTGTTTAATGTTTTTTGGTGTTTTTGGTCTGGGAAACAATTTTACTGCTTCTAGCTTTTTAGGATCAGGTTTAACTCCGTTTTTATTAATTACGTGTCCTAAATATGTAACTTCTGTTTTTAAGAATTCACATTTGTCTGGTTGCAGTTTTAAGTTAGCTTTTTGCAATCTGTCGATTAATAATTTATACTTTCTTTCATGTTCCTCCAGGGAGGTGGCGTAAATAACAATATCGTCCATATAAACAAATAATTCCTGTCCTTGTAGTCCAGATAATACTAAATCCAATAATCGTTGAAATGTGGCAGGTGCGTTTTTTAGTCCAAAAGGCATTCTGTCGAATTCATAATGTCCGAAGGGTGTAGTGAATGCTGTTTTATGACTGTCAGCTGGGTTCATTTTTATTTGATGGAATCCGGAAGCTAAGTCACATACAGAAAAGTACTGTGCTCCTCCTAATTGATCCAATATGTCGATGATATTAGGTAATGGATATGCGTCTCCAATCATTTTTTCGTTTAAAGCACGAAAATCCAAAACCATTCTCCAACGTTTATTGCCCCTAGAATCTTCCTTCTTAGGCACGATCCATATAGGTGTATTATAAGGTGATTGTGAAGGTTTGACTATGCCTCCTTCTAATAATTCTTCAACTTGTTTGTTTATTTCTTCTTTATGCAGTTGTGGAAATCTATATTGCCTCGTATTTATCGGACGATCATCTGTTGTTACAATCTGATGTTGCAATACATCGGTAACAGTTAATTGCTCTCCAGGTATATGAAACTGATCTTGGCTGTCAGTTATAAGTTTTATGACACTCTTCCTTTCCTTTTCGTTTAGATGCTCTAAGCGTAATAATTCTATAATCTCACTCAGTCGGTTTTCTTCGGGTTTTTCAGATATCACTAAGCATTCGTGTGACTTTGAGGATTCAAGTTAGTTGTTTCTTATTTTTTTACCCTGTTTTTCTGATTCGGGCTTGTCGTTGTTTGGAAGTTTTTATATAATTTTATCTTTGTGTTTAGATTTTCGTTTACGCATAAATTTATCGATGGTTTTTTGAGTTTTTATTTGCGACAACGCGATAACCTTTAAAGATGGTTTATTTTTATTTTTAATTTTATTATCATTCATGATATTAGGATTATAATGTTGAATCTTGTTAAGAAGTTCTCTGATCGTTACGTACGAATTTTCTATTATTTTATCTTCAGTATCTTTTATGAGTGCTCCGACCTTTGGAAATTTAATATCTTCTAGGGAGGATATGCTTCTTCTCCCTTTTGAATTTAGTGTCGAGTTACGTAGTGAGGTTTGGTTACTTCCCTCCTCGCAAACGACGGGACTTGAATTTTCTGGAGAGGTTTGGTAACTTCCCCCTCCAGAGATTTTTGGATTAGGTGGAGAAGTACGGTAACTTCCCTGGTCAAAGGTCTTAGAATTGCTCAAAAGATTATTTAGAGAAGAGGTTTGGAGATTTTCCTCTCTAAGAATTTTTGAATTATTTGGAGGGGTTTTAATTCTTCCTTCTTTAATTTCAACAATATTTTCATTCTTAATTTTAACACTATTTAATTTATTTTTATTTTTACTTTTCTTTTTGATTTTATTTTTTATTCCTTCTAACATTTCCGTTTTCTTATTATAATTATTATTCTCGTTTTTGGTTTCGAGGTTTTTTAATTTATTTAGTGCATTGGATTTAGGATCCGTAGATTCCTGTATTATATCGATTGATTCGATTCTTTTATCATTAAACATTTCGTCTAACGGTCGGAGGCGTAGAGTCGGTACTCGTACTTCTACTTTTTCGTCTAGATTACTTGTTGCTTTTAAGAACGCTTTTCCCGACAAGTTTTCTACGATCGCGTCTTCCGAATAAACTCCCTGCATTAATTTAATTCTTGGTACGTATCCTATATCTATTTCCGGATGTTTCACTCTTATGTAAAACAATGATGATGATCTGGGTAGTATTATAATAATTTCCGGCGAAGCAAACGGTATATTCATTCCCGCGATATTTAGGTGACCATGCGCGTAATCTATCCTTGAAGAAGTCTGTTTGAAAAAATCGTTTCCTAATATGCCGGATTGGGATATCGGAAAATCATCGGAAACTATATGAAATTTTACGGGTATCTCGAAAATCGACAACATAATTTCTCCGAAAGTGTACACGGGGTAGTCATTTATTCTGTTAAGTTTTAAGATATTTGAATGATTAATATTTGTATTTTCGGGAACATATTTTTCTTTAACTACATTCGGTCCAGATCCAGTATCTAACATAAAAGTTATTAACGCGGCAATGTTATTAATATTTGTTTGAATAGTAGGCACGGGACTATTCTTGTCTAAATTCACGGTCACAGGTTGGATTTCTGACGAGGATGTTTTTGCTTGAGTTTTTATGATGTTTGCGGGCGTGAAGTTTGGCCGGACCCCTGTGGTATGCCCGACTTCGAGGGGTCGTTCCCATTTCCCGAGTTATTATTATCTCGCCTGCGATTATTACTAGCAATCCGTAATGGACAATTTTCGAGTAAGTGCCCTTTTTCTTTACAGTAACGGCAGTAAAGCACGTTCTGTTGCTGGTTGGAATTTATTTGTGGGTTGGAATTTACACGACAGTTTTTGGCATAATGACCGAAATTATTGCAAATCTGGCACGTTACTCTAAGTTGATTATTTGAATTTGATTGTTCGTTTTGTTTCTTCCAACAATTATTAGCGGAATGACTCGGTTTATCACACCACTGGCAAATTACGGAGATCTTATTATTGAAATTATTAGTTTCAATGTGAGAGTTATTAGAGCGACAATTTTTTGCGTTATGACCCGACCTTAGACATAATTGGCATTTTAATACGGTGGTTTCTTGTACCACATTTATCGGTCGCTGAGTTCGAGGAGCGCGTAATCGACATTTATCTGCACTATGTCCCCGTTTTTTACAAATTTGGCAGATCAAAATTTCAGTGTCAAAATTATTTTGTTTGGAAATGTCTGCTAGCTGTGTGAGCTTTCGGCAACTAGCGGCCGCATGGCCTATTTTAAAACAAATTTGGCAGGTTTCTGTTGAGCGACTATGATTTGAGTTAATAGCACCACGTCGTAAATCTGTCATGATGCGAAGTTCCTTCTCTACACGTAATGCGTCGGCTATTGTCCTTTTCCAATCTAAATCTCGAGCGACTCTCTGCTCGATTTCCGGATTTAAGCCTCTGATGAAACATTTACACATATCTTTCTCTAATAGCGTTCGTACATCTTGGTTCGGTGCTACGTGGTCAGATCTATGATAGGCTTCTAATATTTGCTTTCCTAACATTTTTACGCGATTTGAGTAAGTGATTATATCTTCTTCATTCTTTTGGTACACACTCCCTAATTCTCCTTGTAATTGATAAACCGTTTTTGTTCCTCCGAAGATTCGTTTTAAATGTTTAGTTAAATCGGCAACGTTATCAAAATCTTCGTCGAGTATAGTTCGACGGGCTTCGTCTACTATACGAGTTCGTAAAATTTTAGTGAATTGAAGCTCGACTTCTTCGGAAAGCATGGTTTTGGCTTTCTCGCATCCCTCAATAAAATAGCTCAACGGTATATTTTTACCGTCGAAAAATGGGACGGCTTCTACCGCGTATTTTAAGGTAGCGAACGGATTATTACCTTGCGACATGGTTTTCTTTATTTTTGGTTTTGTTTCTGAAGTTATAGGTCCGCCGTTATCAACCCTTTTGATAGTCTCGTCACCGAAATCGCCGGAATTATTCCCGATCACAGAACTTTCTGGGAGGGTTTTATCTAATATTGACCCGTCTGCCGAAAAGTTCAATTCTTTAGGTTTACGTTTAGATGGAGGAATAGGCGTCAATGTAAGGTGTGAAGTGTGCGGTGTGCTTGTGGAATTAGAATCTTTATCTCCTCTTAAGGCTGCTTGATACTGTGCTTCTATTTCGTTTTTATTAGAAGTAGACCTCGTTGTCATCCCTATTTTTGAAAAATCGCACTTTTCATCCCGGATAAGCCCCCAATTTTTTTTTTTTTTTACTAGTATTGTTACGTCCTAACCTGGAGGGAAAGGGGTAGAGTCAAGCATACGGGCGGACGCAACCATAAAAGTATTTTATGGTGTTTGCTCGCTGGTCGGTATGAGGAGAGGCGACCGCGCGAGCCGAACGATTTTCTTTGGCTGTGAACAGGTCAACGATCGTAAAGATCGATATTACCCTGTTAGAGGCCTCAACCAATCGTTCGTGGTTCCGTTTTCTGGTCAAGAGATTTAACTCCTTTTACCAAGGATGGAACCTCGTGTGATTTTCAAAGGGAAGGGGGGGGGGGTAGAAGAGGAAGGTGAGAGGTCTTACAACTAATAATTATTTAATTATGAAGGTTTTGACTTACTACTTGGATGTCCTGGAAATATATCTGGATCTTCTTGGGTCATTCAGTGGTCCGTATTAACACCGATGTATAACGAATATTGCTCGGAGGTTGGTTTAATATGTTGGAGAAGCAATTGCCGCGCGCGGTACTTCACTCCTCCGCGACGAGTTTTGGATTTAGGGATAAGAAAGGAATTTTATGTTAGTCCAGAAATTCCAGGCGTAAAGCGTGCGGTGGGCCGCACCACGATACGCGGGGATACAGAAATCGATACCACGTGCGATGGTCCGCACCGAAAATATCGATACTGAGTGCTGATCTGAAGAAACAATTAGGAATGAGGCGGGGGTAGGTTGAATGTGTGAGAAATGGTTTTAATCGAAATATTGTTTAACAAACACGTTTACTATAATTATTGATATACAAGCACTTTGAGATACAATCGGTTTTTCTAATATATTAAGGTATGAACTAAGATTCGATAATAATTGAGCTGGATTCAGAGATGTTGAGAGAACTATATTAACTGCCTGCTTCACGGGTCGGTGTCTTTCTTTTATACTCGAAATTTTGGGTTTTGGAAGGGAGACATTTCTTCCGAGGGGTTGTTAATAAAAATAAGATAAAAAAAAGGTTGTTTGAAGATTAATAGATGGATTGCTCGAATGACATGTTTATTGTTCCGTTGGTTTTTCTGTCTGCGAAAATTCAAAGTCTACTATCGCGGTCGCGTGTCTTATCTCGACAAATTTTCGATTGAAGGCCTAAAAGATTATTATAGTACATTCGGGATTTTAAATCATTAAAATAATATTCTCGGAACGTTTCTTTGAATTTTCCCGACTGGTCGTGAGAAACTTGTGCAAGGGAAAGGTCCATACAGGACGTAGGACGTAACAGTTAGGTTAACACAACTTTGTAGTTAAAAAACAAGTTCGGATAGGTGTGGTTTTTGTAAAATACTAACAATATATTTTGGTTTAAAGTATACTCAGTGATGTGATGTTTCCTACCGGGCTCCCGGCTTCCGAGCACGGTAGGAAACATTACATCACTGGTATACATATATTTCATTAAAAAAAAAAAACATCACGTGATCATAAAACTTTTCGGATGTAAGGCTGATGGCAGAGATCGAGACGTAAGAACTTATGTATGTCGTAGTCGTTTCCACACGTATCCACACAATAACCTTTCACGACTTACGTTTTTCTCTGCCTTACCATACGTCCACGACAGACGTCTACGACAGACATAAGTGCTTACTTCTCGTTCTCTGCCATCGGCCTAACTAATATTCCGTAATGGATTTCACGACGTGACGTAAAACTTTAGCGAGCTCAGTTGAGACTGTTCCGACTGCTTAGCGCCATTGCTTCGCGAAAGATCTAATGCGCGCGATTCACGCCGCGAGTAGCGAGGGCGCAGTAGCAGTGTAACAAATGAATGCGGCGAACAGTTGATCAACCGTTTAGTGAGTGATGACGAAACTGTTGCAGAGCGCTGCGATTTATGTAAATATAACAAGAAGTTTTGTAGATCCAACAAGAAAACACTTATTCAAATCCTTATAGTAAAGTTAACCAAACGGTGTTGATATAAGGTGTAAAATTTTGTGACGATAATCAGAAATTTTGTTTCGTTTGACTAAAATACGGTCAACCAGAAGAATTTTGTTAATATAATAAAACCATTTTTCTCAGTGTAGCATTATATAGTGGAAAAGAAACATTTTTAACATATGAATGAATAAACTGAGTAAAAATTGTTTCTTTTTTTTTTTATTAATCAAGTTAAGTACTTGCGCGGCGCGAAAAATTTTCTCTCTTTTCAACTTCTCGAGGAAAAAACGTTAAAGAAAAAAAAAGCAGATTTTATGTTAAAGTAGTATCAAAAAAGAAAAGAAGCAGAAAAAACAACTCGTCCCATCGTATGTCCCATATACAACAATGGGATGGAACTATTTTATATATACTACTTTTTGGTAGAACTGTATGCGTGTCTATTTTTCGCTAATTTTAGCCAACTTTGAATCGCATCTTTTACTGCTGTATCCGAAGATTCTTTTCCACAAAATTGGACCTTAGCGGCCTCCGTAAAAAAATATATTAAAATTAGAAACCACAATGGTTTTAAAATGTTGATTTCGATGAAGTTGACAAAAGTGTTAATTATAATTGATCACGAATTATAGAAATTATATAGAAAATAGAATATAATATTTATAATTATTGTTTACATACCCGTAATAACTTCACGCAGTTTCGTTGCCTGAAAACTTTTTTATTGTGTTAACCTTTCCAATTATAAGATATAGCCAGTTTGTTTGTCATTACAAATTGTAATATATTCGTGACACACGATCTCTGATCAGCTCCACCAATTGTCGACAGTCGTCCTTTCTAAAAATACAGTTTTTTAATACATAATTTTATTGTCGTAAAAAAGATGTAATACAAAAAAGATTTTTAGATATATATTAAATATGTATAAGCAAGTGCGAATATCTGTTGGCCATCAGGATTATCTATTGCTTTTTCTGACAGCATTACTTCCAACTTTTGGAATTCATCATCGGTTGTCAAAGACAAATCAGGAAATCCATCTGGTTTTGAAGTTGGATTCATATATGTCTGAAGAGAATTCAGAAGACGGACAGAAAAAGCATTGCTTTGTTCCAGCAAAACCATTATTTCCTCGAATCGCTTTATGACATATTTTTGGAATTGCTGTGTTGACAGGATTTCCATCGAATCATTTTTTCCTCACTTACTGATACAGAAATCGGGTTGCCGTTTTCGGTTCTGTCCATATAAAGAGTTTTCAAAGACTCTGTAAATATTAAAATTATCCATTATTTTACTTTGACCCGTATGTTTCGATTAGAAAAAATAACGATACACTTATTTACTTTGTATGCTTTTTTCAGAGTATGATACATATACCTCCAAATATATCTTAAGTATATTAAGACACATTTCATAAAATATAAATATTGTACAATATATACTAAATACTGGATTGTATGTTGATATTGGCGGTTTTTGTTTTTTTTTCTATCAAATCTTTGTTGTTCAGAATCCTTAGATATGCTTTTCACATTTTTATACTTTTTTTTATTCTTAGCATATACTATTTCCGAGTCCGATGACTGTGAACTATCGGAGTCCTCCTGATCATCACATTGCTGCACTAATTTTCTTTTTATAGACACGTCCGAAATACCTATTCCATCATCTTCTGTTGATCCATGCTCCAAAATTATCTCCATGTACTTTATAATGGCATCGTAATCTTCTATATATTACGTAGTGCATATATTAAAAAATGTATACTGTTAAATACTTAAATTTGTAAGGATAAGCTGCCGTAAAAACTGCACAAGTTTGGAACAAAATAATTGCTTATTTTTTGTTGGAAATTGTGTTGAAAATTGAAATATTTAAAATTATATTAACATTTGTTATTTCTTCCGTTACTCTTTTACCCAGGTAAAATTTCCCTCGATCTTCCATGATTATATACGGGCCCCGCATGGAAAATATTAGCTTGAAAAATCCAGACGGGTCCTGGCTTTTCGCTATAAATTTTCCATGATTTTTCCCAGGTTTTGGTTAAAAAATATCTATCTGTATTTTTTCCTGGATCTGACCGTGTCCAATCAGGGAAAACCCAGTATTTTTATTCTGGACTTTCAGGATATGTTAACGTTTGTTAAATATTTTACGGCTCAAAATAGTAACACCTTAGAGCATATCAAAGAGTTACGGTTCGAAATAAAAGAAAAAACGGTTTGAAACGTACAAAATGTGTGATCGCATATTCGCGGCTTCTCGTCTACTGTTGAGGAAGCGAAAATATCGGGCGAGGACAAAATTAGAAACAAAAATAGCGAACATCGAAACTGAAAGTGACACGTGTGACGAAAGTGACTTGATAAAAAACAAGTATTCGCGATCTAACAGTAATGAAGCTACTGATAGAAATGAGAATGTCTATCATGTACGCGACGAAGAGGAAACTGATGGCCTGGAAATATTTATGGAAAATAACAATTCAGAGCTGGAAGATGATATGTCAGATCCAGAAAGAGAAATCGAGAATTCAGAGCTCGAAGATGATATATTAGAATCAGAATCGATGAATACAATGAAGGTCACAATAATGAGGACGAAATGGCTGATGAAATGGAAAAATTACGTCAGTGGATTGTAACCAACCAAATTCTACACAATCAAGCAGATGAGTTGCTGAATATTTTACGACCTAGATTAATGCCACTTTTATCCAAATCTACAAAAACGTTTATAGGAACGTCATCCGCAAAATATAATATCAAACAATTCGGAAGAAAACCCGAGTAAAATAAGGGCCCTAGGCGGGATTCCAGTATAATTTCTAGAAAAAACCGTAGAGACAAGCCTGGGCCTGGGTACATTTTAAATAATGGATCCGACCATGCCCGCCGTCCCCCATTACATATGGGTCCAAGCTAGATTTCTCGGCCAGATCCAATCTATACTCGGGGAAAAATATCCAGGGCCAGGCTTTCTCCTAGATCAGATTTCTACCTGGGTAGCTATAACAGAAATAAAAATAGATATATAGAGAAAAATATAAAGAAATATAAATTACAAATATGTACAGTTATAACAAAAATAAAAAAGTATAAATTTCTATTTAATATCTAGATCCATACCTGAAGTTTTTAATACTCTGTGAGTTTTACATTTCTTCCATTGAATCATACGGTATATTATCTAACACAAGTTTTTTAAACGTTTGTTCAGTTTTTGTTTTCGGCCAATAACAAATTTTCAGCTCTTCTACAAGCCATATCAATGGCACAACAGCACACTCTTTCTTGTCTCCATTTATAAATTCCACAAGGGCATACGTTTTATTCGCTTTATTTATGTTTTTAGACATGATTAATTAATCATATATTTACGATAAATCTAAAAAAATTAATGCGTACTTTATTCGTAATTTACTATTTTTAATGCATATATAAAATTACAATATTTATAGTCTAAAAAGAATCATGAAAAATGTATGAATATATTATTCTATATCTAATTACTTATTCCATATGTTATCCCGTATACCAAGAGTGTAAGTTAAAGTTTGCCGGTTTTTTCGTTAAAAAAAACACATAATTTTCAAGGGAATCTCAAAATATTTTTATTCAAAGTATTGACCATTTGATTCTACACATTTCGTCCATCTTTCAGGCAAATTATGGATACCATTCCAAAAAAACTTTTTCTCTTTTGAGGAAAACCATTCGACGAGCCATTTTTCAACTTCTTCAAAATTGACGAAGTGCTGCTCTGCAAGTGAGTGCCCCATCGATGCGAAAAGGTGGAAGTCGGACGGGGCGAGGTCTGGAGAGTACGGCGGGTGCGATAATATTTCCCAATTAAGTGCTTTTAATGTGTCCTTCACGGATCTAGCGGTATGAGACGGTGCGTTGTCATGTTGCAAAATAACTTTGCCATGTTTTCGGGCCCATTCCGGTCGTTTAACGATCAACGCATGATTCAAATTGATCATTTGTTGTCGGTAGCGATCCGTATTTACCGTTTCACCAGGTTTTAATAGTTCGTGGTACACCACACCATCCTGGTCCCACCAAACACAGAGCATTGTCTTACGGCCAAAGCGATTGGGCTTTGCAGTGGATGGGGCGGCTTCACCAGGTGAAAGCCGTGATCTTTTTCGCTTCGGGTTCTCAAAAAAAATCCACTTCTCGTCACCCGTGACAATCCGATGCAAAAAAGACTTCCTTTCGAACCGTTGAAGCAGCATTTCACAAATGGTTTTTCGATGTTCCATTTGCCTGTCGTTCAATGCGTGTGGCACCCATTTTCCATACTTCTGGATTTTTCCCATGGCTTTTAAACGTTGGCAAATTGCTACTCGGGACACATTAAGTTTTTCTGCCAATGATTGTTGTGATTGGGTTGGGTCTTCATCCATCAACACCTGCAAATCCTCGTCTTCAAACTTTTTCACTGCACCAGGATGTTCATTGTCTTTCAAATCGAAATCTCCACTTTTAAATTGACGAAACCATGTCTCACATGTTCTAATCACTGAAGCATGTTCACCATAAGTTTCTACTAGCAAACGATGTGCTTCAGCTGCTTTTTTCTTTTGATGAAATAAGAAAAGCAACGAATGCCGCAAATGCTCTTTATTTGGAACGAAACTCGACATATTCATTGATATTAAACGACTATGACGCTATTATTTTGACAGAATGAGACTTAGGTGTTTTTGGAGGTTAATGTCAATAGAAAACAATCGTGTATATAACAAATCATAGAAATGCCTACATCCTGCTAGCAACACCTACTGTAAAAACCGACAAACTTCAACTTACACTCCTGGTATATTGTTACAATAATATATATTGCTACAATGTTGCTGCAAATTACGTATCAATATTTCTGAAGTGGACATTTTTACCGTTGCTGAAACATTGCAGCAATATGTTGCAACGTTTTTACAAAACTGTGCTGGGACGACACTTATGGTACTTATGCATTATAATATAGCAACTTTTAGCTTAGAAGAAAATATTACAAGACATGGTGAATAATAGGAAAAACTGCAAGCCCATCCATAAACGGCAACCGGAGACATTTATATGATATGTTATCAACAAAAAATGTTATTGTATTGTTCACGTTCATACTTCTTACATAATAAATACCTAGTTTAGATGAACGTATTGGATGCTGGTACAAGTCCTCTGAGAATTTAAATGAAGCCCCAATACATTTATATTTACTGTCAATGCAAATAATTTGACTGATAACATAAATTCGATTGCCAATAGCTACAGTATTGTCGAGAATTTTGCAAGATAATTTTGTATTTCCATATATTAATTTTTCACATGTAAAATAGGAACCTATATTTGAATTTGGATAGTGAACTTGTTTAGGCACAAAATTTGAAGTAAGTGATTTAATTTCAATGTCAACGCTGTATTCTTCTGCAATACGATTACATATTTGTTCTAGAGGTAATCGTTTTGAACGAATTCGTCTTTTTAGTGATTAAAGATAGTTTTCGAAAGGAAAACAACTGTACCTATCTAAAGGACCATACGTTTGTACGTCTGTACAAATATGTAATAAGGAATGAATATTATATACTACAAAATCTTCACCATAAATTTCAGAAGCTTTGCAAACAAATTGCCTAATAGATTCTTCAGCAACATGCAAGTAAGATTTGATCAAGGACGCACTGGACAAGATAGTGATTGCTGCATGAAATAATATAAAATGATCATATTTAACACTGTCAAGAATTTTATACGTGACAATTGGACCACTATATAAAGTAAAAAAACGAAACTCTATTGCTTTAAATCTATGTACGTGCTAGACTTCGAGGCTTTCGACAAAAGTCTGCAGTAACGAATGGACGTATTACTTGTGTATTATAATCTATGGCTGAAATATTTTGTCGTGAGAGTTTACAATGATGGCCTCCTTCGATCCAATACATTATAAGTAGACGCTTCATATTTCCTAGATATATTAAATGCATAGGATCTAGTACAAACTGTGTTACCATAGCTATGTTTAATGCAAGTAAGATCGATCTACTTTTAATATGACGACCATCTATTTTATTATATACAAAATTATTATTAGTTCGCAAAACTACCGATTTTTTTATTTTAGTTGGAAAATATTTTGCATTTTTTACTTTTTTAACAGTGCATCTTTCGTACGCATATGTGCTTGTAATGTCCTTTAATCATCTTTAGTATAGCTCTTGCCGGTGCATCGGCAGCAAAACATTCAATTTCGGCATACAATATTTTACCATTATACTAAAAATTGTGTTCTCGTAAAGAATTAATTTCTTCTATAAAAGAATTGAGATAATGATCAAGATTCGATAATTTCCCTTCACCACAGAAGCATGCAATCATAAACGGGCGATCATCGATAAGATCATCGCTACAAGCTAAAATTGGCCATAAGTTTGTGCTGCTACTCTTAAATATAGGTAACCCATCAATGTTTATAATCAGTTTAACAGTTAGAATGTTCTGTTTTAATCCACCATTTCGTAATTTACGAATTAAACAATGTTCCACGCCGAAGTAACACATTTTCCTACTTGTCACAAGAAATTGTTTCTACTTTTCTAGGTGTATGCAGCAAAATTTTAGCGGTAGAAGGCAAAAATGTGTAAGCCGGATTAATTAAATTCAAAATTTCATCCAATGCAGCATGTGTAAGATTATGGACATTAGCTAATCGACGCAAATCATTGGTAAAAGTTTTCGAATTTACTAAGAATGTATGCATCACTACATCTTTGTCTTTACTACAATCATCAATGTTTTCCAAAAAATAATCGTTCTCGGCTGAATGAAAAGAATCCTTAATAATGCTAGAATTACAATTTTTAGTCGAAATAGTGGAAATATTTTCATAATGTAGCACATCTACATTATCTATTGCCATATCTTCATCATTTACCATATCATTATTTCCGATATTGAAACATACATTAGGTAAAAAATTACCAATATTGTGCAAAATATTAGAATTACTATTTTCAGTATTGACATTTCTTAATATTTTTTCCATTGACTGGGTTATCTTTCGACGCCTCTGGCGTTTACTTAAAAGTTTTATATTTTCATTCATTTTTCGAAATATTTTGGAAAAACAAAGAAATTATCATTTAGCAATGTTATGCAAAAAACAATAACACTAATTAATAATTAAATTCTCATGCCTATAAACTAATTAAAGCAAATAATCTGTAAAAAGATTTAATAATAATATAATTATTGTAATTATTTTGTATAATATAAACAATACGTAATAATTGATAAAAAAAATCATAAAGTATGTTCTACAGAGCATCAATGAAAAGTATGAGACCACTTGCCAAAATTGGCTAACTTGAAACATCGGTATCTGAGTATGGAATTATTGTTTTAAATTTTATAACATGGATTTAATAATTGCCAAAAAATGCATGACTCGGAGTGGAGATGCGAAAAGACCGTGATAAATTTTCATGGTAATTATACACATGCGCGCGTGCGTGTGTGTGCATGTACAAAATATGTTTAATACAATTAAAATTGCAATATATTTTATATAAAAATTGTTAATATTTGTAATGGTAATTATTAAAGTGGTCTAAGTAAATAATCTAAAAAAATGAATTTAATAAAAACATATTTTATTAAGAGTAAAATAATTTTTACCTGTAAATGTCTAATAATAAGTCCCGTTCGCCACTGAACTGTATTAAATTGACTGGAAAGTTGGAAGAGATCCAAAGTCAGTGATCAACATCGATGATCGCGAAGATCGTAAGGATGTGAAGACTGGTGTCGCGAAGAAGCTTCCAGGCTCGAAAATTACAAGATTATCACAAGACGATACGAGCATTTGCCAGTAAAATATATACTAAAACAATAAATTTATCTACGTTAAAAAGCAATATAAAAATGCACGTAATTCATAGATCAAACAATATCTGCGAAATTGCCGACAATCGCATACATCTGAAAATAATTTATACACTATATTTCTACTTCATTACTTAACTAAAAATACATTTATTGGTGTTTATGTTAGAAAACATAAAAAGTATAATTTTTACCTAAAAATATTGAATCTCCAGCTTGTCAAGTCGTCATGAAACCACACTAAACTTCGCACTAAATTGACTAAACTGAAAGCCTCAGCGGGACGGCGCGGCGGGAGAGACACAGCAATTGACATTAACAAATGAAAATCGTGAAAAACGCGAAAACCGCGGCATCGCATGCCATATATGGAAAAAGCTTCCAGTCTCCAAACAAAACATAATCATGCGGTCGCGCGTCGAATATCGAAAGAGAGGCACTCCTCACCCGAGGCGCGAGCCACGAGTGTATGAAGACTGGCATGCAAACCTCGAAATAAAAACACTTAAAACGCACGATTTTCGAAAGTGCGAGAAAGGGTCGTGATATTTTTTCACATGTAAAATACATATTACACTAAGATTTGTAAATTAATTTTAAATAATATAAAATTTTTTATACGATAGTATATTATACGTTTTTTTATAATTGTTTTTATTACATGTGTATAGTAAAAAATGATTTTATACGCTGTAAAATAGTTTATAAAACATCAAAATTTCTAGTGCAGCAAATTAAAATTAAATAATATGAAATACGTTTATTATTTGTTTAAATATTACCGTATGAATATGATATATGCTCAACCTTTTATTGACGTATTTAAAAAGTATATCATACCTTTTTTTTTTGTGCGGAGGGGGGCTATTGCCCCCCCCCCCCCTCGGGGGTGGAGAATCTTCCAAAGACACCCTATGGCGTGCAATGTGGAACAATATCCACAGCCATAGGGTAGTGTTGGATTCGTCTGGGATTCGGAGTACGAGACCGACTGTCTCCCAGGCGCCTACCAACTAAACTCCACCCCCGTTGCCCGGCCGTCAGCCGCCGTTTGTGGGGGATGGCCGGAAACCGCGACGCATTACATCCAGCCACCCCCCCGACTGCCGGTCGCCCGGCGTCATCAATATATGTGTGGGGGGAGGTTCCCACGCTCCCCCCCTCCCACCCTCGGCGTTAAAACCCCTTGGACCTTAACCCAACGGTCCTGCCTACGGGGACGGACAGAAACCAAAGTCCCCCCTCAGTCCGAGGGGGGGTGGTCCGATACTGCCCGCCCCGTAGGAGATCCACCCTCGCCCTTCCGAATCCTCGGGCCCGGTTTACCCGGGGGTAGTTGAAGAGCCGAAAGGGTCCGCACTTTCTGGGGCTAGAGAGAAGGGCTGTTTCCCCCCCCCCCCTCCCCACTGCCCCGGGGGCGCTTTTCGGCCAGGGTTCTCGTGGATTGAGCCTTCGTGACCCTGGCGCCCACTCGTGTACCGGCCCCGCTTGGGCCCGGCTCCGGGGACCTCACCCGCGGTGGTGTCTCAACTCCCCCGATGTCGGTAAGGACCACCCGCGGAATTCGCGTAGTGACCCCACTGGGCACACCGGGGGAGGAGTTGTCGTCCGTTCTTTGCGGGGGCCTGGGGGCGCAGGGGGGATTGGAGGGCAATTTTCCGACCCCGCCCTGTGCTTCGCCTCCTTCTCCGCCCTCGTACATATCGGGCACCGGGGGGGACAATGACATGTCCCCCCTTTATACCCCGTTTCTCCGCAGTTGTAGCAGCAGAAGGCCCTGCCCAACACGGACGGACACCTCTGCTGCACATGGCCCCGTACCAGACAGCGGAAGCATCGGATGGGCTTGCTTTTCAGCAGGTCCACCCGTACCGAGGTCCATCCGATCCGAATGGCCCCAGCCTCCGCTGTCTTTATGGCTATCCTCGCAGGGCATTGCACCCAAACGGACTTCACTCGCCGGGTGGTCGGGCGAAGTGGGCCCAGTCGGATCTCCGGTTCGGAGCATCCGCCAATGCTTGCGATAGCACCGCGGATCTCCTCCCCGGAGACCAACTCCTCGACCCCCGTTAGCCGGAGATCGAGCCTTTTTGAAAGGCATGACACAGTCACCCCCTTGAAACCGTCTAGGGCCACCTGCATTGCGGAGGCCAGGCGACTTGCCTCGACCTCGCAACTTGACCTCCGGGGATCTCTAACAAGAGACCCCCGTTGAAGGCCCTCCGCGTCTTCATGCCCGAGAAGTGGCCCAACTTTTCAAGGCAGATCTTCTGTCTGGCGGCGGACATTGCCCCGGCCATGCTACCATGGCCGGAGAGCAATACCGCCGCCGTATGCGGGAGGCGCTTGCGGCCCTTGCGCACCGCCGCCGCCTTCCCTTTCGGTGCCACCCCCTTGGAGATTTCTTTATACCAATTGATTCGTCTCATTATTTTGTGCATAAAAGTATTAAGGTAAGATTCTCAAAAACTGAATGTTTTACAAGATATTTTATATTTTATGTCAAAATACTGTAATTTACAAGCCTCATAACTCGAAAAGTATTTAATAAAAAATAACTTTATTATAATGTTTTGAAAAGCTCTTGACACCAGCTATTAGATTTTGGAACCAAAAATAGGGGTTTTTATTTAAAAAATTCGATTTGACCTTCAAATGACCTTGAAGGTCAAGGTCAAGGTGAAATTGAAAATCACCATCCGAAGTCCCCCTCCGAACCCAACAACTTTTGTAAGAGTTATTTTCGGATTGGTGGCTCCCCTGACGAGATATTCAGGTGCGTAATTTAAAATGGGACATCCTGTATACAGGGTGATTCAGAACAACCCAGGTGTCCTTGCACAGACGTATTCCTGAGTTAATTCTGAGACAATTTTTCCTTTACAAAAATTTTGTCCGCGGCTTATTTTTCAAGTTATAAAAGAAAAAAGTTATCAAATCACGGGACGAATACAGAAGATAGGCAGGAGCGGCGCAACTGGGCGCAACTCCATTCGACACGGGTGATTACGGGACGCACGTTGCGATCAAACACACGTGATGAAACACGCGCCACACACACACACACACACACACACACACGCGCGCGCACCTCTCTCTCTCTTTCTCTCTCTCTCTCTCTCTCTCTCTCTCTCTCTCTCTCTCTCTCTCTCGCTCGCTCACTTACTTTTACAAATTCGACGTCTTCATTCTGTTTGACGGATGAATAATTTTACCGGGGATAAGCAATAAAAATTTACACAGCACTTGACATGCAACAAATCCATACCGAGATTTATAAGACATACATTTTTTTTCATATCACGTATCGAATTTACTCACGTAAATGAATGATTTATAAATCGATTCATTACTATTAATCACTGCCGAATAATCATATTCCGCTTACTTTTATTAAGAAAAAAGTACACACTACATGCAATTACAGTAATCAATACTTTCACAGATTTACACACACTCACACACGAATCTATCGGTTTGTTATTACTACCGATTAATTATTCGGTGACTAAAAATTATTCGAAGGATACGCCTAACGTTTACACAACGCACGTAGCTCGATGCGGAGACAGTACTCGATGTAAACAATGAACCAGATTATGTTTTTATTGAAAAGTATTGTTACGCCTGTGCTTTTCGCCGCTGATGCTGTGTGTTACAGCTGACGGACCGATCGATAATATCGATCGGTCACTATAAGTTCAAGCCGTATGGCATTTGTAAATAAACAAGTTGTTGCTAAGAGAATGTAAACAATCGATAATATCGATCGGTCCGTCAGCTGTAATACACAGCATCAGCGGCGAGAAGCACAGGCGTATCAGTATTAAGTCGATAATTGCAGTTGATAAATCATGATGTCTGATATAATAATGCAGCGCATTAATGACCGACAATAAAACGCTTCGAAAACTTCTTACTGCTAAGATCCGATTGAATCAACTTAACTTTAGCTTTAAGCGAGATTTACATGTATAAATCTTTATTTTCTTTATTTAAAAAGAAAGATAAACACATTTTTTAAGTCTCACTTAAATCCAAAATAATATTAGTGATTCAAGTGAATAAAATTAGTAGGTAATGTTTAAGTATCTGCCTGTTAATCGAAGATGTGGATTTTTTGTTAACAATTTGCGAACTCAAAAAAGATGTTCATCGTAAATAAAATATTTGGTTGCCCTGAAAAGGGCAGATTAAAAGATATTTTAAAAGAATTTAGTTCTTATAATAAATGTTCAAAATGTCCGCCGTTTATTGTGATGCATGCTCTCATACGTCTCAATAAATTTTCTTGAGTTTTCTCCATAACTTCGTCCTCGATTAGAAAAATGGCATGATGAAGTTTGTCATTTAATTCTTCGACGTTCTCAGGAAGCTGTCTGTAAATTATTTCCTTGCAGTAGCCCCACAAGAAAAAATCCAACGGATTGAGGTCTGGTGATCTTGCAGGCCAACGAATCGGACCGTATCGACCCATCCAACGTTCGGGAAATTGGTGATTTAAAAAATTTGTGACAATTCTAGCGTTATGTGGGCCAGCACCGTCTTGTTGAAATAGAATTTTATTTCTATTTAATAATGGTATTTCTTCCAAAAAATGTGGCAGATTTTCTGCAAGAAATTCCACATACGATGCGCCATTGAGTCTTTCCGGTAGAATAACTGGGCCCAATATTTTTGTACCCATAATTCCAGCCCAGACGTTCAGTTTCCAACGAACTTGGTTATTTCTGAGTCGTGTCACTCGAGGATTTTCTTCGTCCCACACATGCATATTGTGTGAGTTAAAAACTCCTTCTCGTGTGAACAGCGATTCATCGCTGAATATTACACGAGAAGGAAATTCTTTGATCTTCGTCTACTCTTCTGAGGAAATCCTCGCAAAATCTCTTCCTCCGAGGATAGTCTTCCTCTCGCAAATGTTGCACGCGAGTGTAGTGGTAAGCGTGCAATTTTTCTTCTTTGAGTATTCTTTGGACGGTAGAAAAAGAGAGTTTGTATTCTCGAGCAATGTCTCGAATACTACTTTCTGGTTCTTGCTCAACAGCACGAAGAACTGTTTCCACGGTTTCCAAATTTCTTGCATCACGATGTCTACCAGTGTCTTTTTTCGTCGGTAAGACACTTCCAGTCTTATATAATCTTTGAGCTGCCTGAAGTATAACATTGGGCTTGGGATGTCTTATTCGGTTCGGATACAATTCAGCGTATCTTCTTGCAGCAACGTAATATTGCCCCTGACATTCACCGAGTACCATGAGTCATAATACTCCGCATTTGTATACGCTGCCATTTTCGTCTCCAATCGTCTCCAAGAAATCTTGATTCTCTAATAATCGAGAGATTATTAATTAAACAATTGATCGATGCTCCGTATTTATACGATCTTTGCGGGGGATCGAGCCCCCACCACGCCCCTCCCGACGAATAATATCTGCAGATGATATGCGACACGATTCGTCGGGAGGGACGTGGTGAGGGCTCGACCCCCCGCGAAGATCGTATAAATACGGAGCATCGATCAATTGTTTAATTAATAATCTCTCGATTATTAGAGAATCAAGATTTCTTGGAGACGATTGGAGACGAAAATGGCAGCGTATACAAATGCGGAGTATTATGACTCATGGTACTCGGTGAATGTCAGGGGCAATATTACGTTGCTGCAAGAAGATACGCTGAATTGTATCCGAACCGAATAAGACATCCCAAGCCCAATGTTATACTTCAGGCAGCTCAAAGATTATATAAGACTGGAAGTGTCTTACCGACGAAAAAAGACACTGGTAGACATCGTGATGCAAGAAATTTGGAAACCGTGGAAACAGTTCTTCGTGCTGTTGAGCAAGAACCAGAAAGTAGTATTCGAGACATTGCTCGAGAATACAAACTCTCTTTTTCTACCGTCCAAAGAATACTCAAAGAAGAAAAATTGCACGCTTACCACTACACTCGCGTGCAACATTTGCGAGAGGAAGACTATCCTCGGAGGAAGAGATTTTGCGAGGATTTCCTCAGAAGAGTAGACGAAGATCAAGAATTTCCTTCTCGTGTAATATTCAGCGATGAATCGCTGTTCACACGAGAAGGAGTTTTTAACTCACACAATATGCATGTGTGGGACGAAGAAAATCCTCGAGTGACACGACTCAGAAATAACCAAGTTCGTTGGAAACTGAACGTCTGGGCTGGAATTATGGGTACAAAAATATTGGGCCCAGTTATTCTACCGGAAAGACTCAATGGCGCATCGTATGTGGAATTTCTTGCAGAAAATCTGCCACATTTTTTGGAAGAAATACCATTATTAAATAGAAATAAAATTCTATTTCAACAAGACGGTGCTGGCCCACATAACGCTAGAATTGTCACAAATTTTTTAAATCACCAATTTCCCGAACGTTGGATGGGTCGATACGGTCCGATTCGTTGGCCTGCAAGATCACCAGACCTCAATCCGTTGGATTTTTTCTTGTGGGGCTACTGCAAGGAAATAATTTACAGACAGCTTCCTGAGAACGTCGAAGAATTAAATGACAAACTTCATCATGCCATTTTTCTAATCGAGGACGAAGTTATGGAGAAAACTCAAGAAAATTTATTGAGACGTATGAGAGCATGCATCACAATAAACGGCGGACATTTTGAACATTTATTATAAGAACTAAATTCTTTTAAAATATCTTTTAATCTGCCCTTTTCAGGGCAACCAAATATTTTATTTACGATGAACATCTTTTTTGAGTTCGCAAATTGTTAACAAAAAATCCACATCTTCGATTAACAGGCAGATACTTAAACATTACCTACTAATTTTATTCACTTGAATCACTAATATTATTTTGGATTTAAGTGAGACTTAAAAAATGTGTTTATCTTTCTTTTTAAATAAAGAAAATAAAGATTTATACATGTAAATCTCGCTTAAAGCTAAAGTTAAGTTGATTCAATCGGATCTTAGCAGTAAGAAGTTTTCGAAGCGTTTTATTGTCGGTCATTAATGCGCTGCATTATTATATCAGACATCATGATTTATCAACTGCAATTATCGACTTAATACTGATACGCCTGTGCTTCTCGCCGCTGATGCTGTGTATTACAGCTGACGGACCGATCGATATTATCGATTGTTTACATTCTCTTAGCAACAACTTGTTTATTTACAAATGCCATACGGCTTGAACTTATAGTGACCGATCGATATTATCGATCGGTCCGTCAGCTGTAACACACAGCATCAGCGGCGAAAAGCACAGGCGTAACAATACTTTTCAATAAAAACATAATCTGGTTCATTGTTTACATCGAGTACTGTCTCCGCATCGAGCTACGTGCGTTGTGTAAACGTTAGGCGTATCCTTCGAATAATTTTTAGTCACCGAATAATTAATCGGTAGTAATAACAAACCGATAGATTCGTGTGTGAGTGTGTGTAAATCTGTGAAAGTATTGATTACTGTAATTGCATGTAGTGTGTACTTTTTTCTTAATAAAAGTAAGCGGAATATGATTATTCGGCAGTGATTAATAGTAATGAATCGATTTATAAATCATTCATTTACGTGAGTAAATTCGATACGTGATATGAAAAAAAATGTATGTCTTATAAATCTCGGTATGGATTTGTTGCATGTCAAGTGCTGTGTAAATTTTTATTGCTTATCCCCGGTAAAATTATTCATCCGTCAAACAGAATGAAGACGTCGAATTTGTAAAAGTAAGTGAGCGAGCGAGAGAGAGAGAGAGAGAGAGAGAGAGAGAGAGAGAGAGAGAGAGAGAGAGAGAGAGAGAAAGAGAGAGAGAGGTGCGCGCGCGTGTGTGTGTGTGTGTGTGTGTGTGTGTGGCGCGTGTTTCATCACGTGTGTTTGATCGCAACGTGCGTCCCGTAATCACCCGTGTCGAATGGAGTTGCGCCCAGTTGCGCCGCTCCTGCCTATCTTCTGTATTCGTCCCGTGATTTGATAACTTTTTTCTTTTATAACTTGAAAAATAAGCCGCGGACAAAATTTTTGTAAAGGAAAAATTGTCTCAGAATTAACTCAGGAATACGTCTGTGCAAGGACACCTGGGTTGTTCTGAATCACCCTGTATATGTAAACATAACACAACTTAAATAATAGCAAGAAATATACTGTTAACTTATTAAATACAAGACTGTCCTGTATCACATTTGTATCCATTATATATAAACAAGCTATATAAAAAGTTCAGATGGAATTATTTATAAAGATGTAATGTGGAGGGGATGCTTTAACAACAACTTTAGTTAACTTTGTTCTTCTTCAAATACGTGATGATAATGACATGCTATTTTTATTCTTATTTTCTACGACTATTGCTTAACACATGCGCGGCATAAACGATGCGTCATGCAGCGCGACGCATAAGTGCGACATTGATGACTCATTTCTGAAAGATGCGATTTCGAAAGATAATAAAATCATATATGGTTGAATTCAACGAAAAAATGCTACAACTTTTGTCATTACAAAAATTTTAATATTTACAAAAATAATAACAAGGGGTAGGGGTAAATTAAAAAATTTTACATTTTTCAAAAATCCAGCTGCGCAGTTATAAAGCCCATAAATGACCATACAACTTCTATTCGAAACATTTTTTTATATCTTTTTTTGTTTTTATGATATAGAAAGAAAAAATTCGTTTTTCTGCAAAGGAGTGTATCACTCCCTAAACCATCGATAAAAAAACACGTGTCAAAATTGTATATTTTACAACATATTTTAACGAGAATCAAATCGGAGGGAAACACTTGTGAAGGTTCCTTTGTTAGATGAAGATTATGAGATTATTTTAAGGTCGTCTTCATTTTTTTAGGGAATCCTTATTTTTTATAGATTTTTCAGGTTCTTGGAAAAAAGAAAAATTTTTGGCCTGAAAAAATGTCTCGTAGACGGCTTATTTTTTAAGTTATTTAATTTTGAGGTTTCGCAATTTTAGATGGTAATCCTTCGGGATGTTTGATTCCTTGACTTTCCTTGCTTCTCATGTTCGGGATGCTATTTTCGTAAGTCCCTTTCATGATAATTGGACTAATTTTTTAAATTTTGCTCCGCCATATTGAATCAGCCATTTTAAATTTTTTATTTTTGACCTCAAATTTTAATATAGAATCACAAAATATAGACTAAGTTTATTAAAGTCAAGCGAGTAGTTTCGAAAATAAAAGGAAATGTCCTATAAACAGGACTGTACTGAAAGGGTTAAACCATGCTTAACATATGCGGAATTGACTAAATTTGATTGGGAATAAATAATGAATTGAAACGTAAAGGAGCAAAAGAAGCCAGCACCAGTTGTTCGTGCAAAAAGGACGTATATTAAAATAACAACAAATGTTTCAGGCTGTCACACATCAAGCTTTCTTTGGTTATAATAATAATAATACTTAAAACATATACTTATTACAATAATAATAATACTTAAAACACACAATTTTTTGACTTACAATATTAATCAAAATTAATAACATATTAAATAAGCTGCACGAACCGATGATAAATGAAGTAAAGCATTTCGCACTGAAATAAAACAAAATCGAAAATTTTAATTATAATTCTCAAAAAGATAAAACAGAATAAATAAAATAAATAGATAAATACACTCCTTTATATAGGTACATACATATGATATACGCTGATGTAGATACATTTATGGATATACATAGGATATCGTATGGATATACATACAATGTATATTCGAACGAAATCGCTGCCTGTATATATATATAGAATATACCTCGTGTACATTCCATGTATATACATGTAACGTACATACATACGATATACGCTGATGTAGGTACATTTATGGATATACATAGGATATACATAGAATACATAGATATGGATATACATAGAATCAATCATTAGTTTGTTCGCTTGCCGCTATGTGACGCATTATGCGCTATCTATCTCGTATTTAAGTTTTAATCATGAGAATTATATAAAATTTGCAAAAGGCGGGTAATAATATTGAAGATGTATTATAATAACTTTTTCTATCAGTTTAATATCTGAATCCCAACACAGGGAATTTAGATAAACTAATTGTTCAAAAATTGGGTAGATAAATATCCAAATGAATGAAAATTGTTTATTACCCAGTAAACATTCAATATCCTATATACATAAAATATCCATAATGTAAAAAAAACGTACTGTATATACTGTGTACATAAATAGAATGTACCTCATGTACATGCCACGAATGTGTATTGCACATCCTCGGAATATATCCTATGTACATACTGCGAACGTGCACTGCGAACTGCACATCCTCGGAATATACCCTATATATATACCACAAATGTACATTGCAAATCTTTGGAATATACCTATGTATGTACTGTGGACATCCTATGTACATACATGTGGTAATTATTATATATATATAGGATATGCGCTTTATATACTTTTCACATTCTCTGTATATACATAGAATATACAATATACATATATGTATATACATAGGACGTACATAAAATGTCCTAATTTTTGTTGGGTAGTGTGAACAGAGATGTACAAATTGAGTCATCAAATCATAATTAAAATAATAGTGATAGCATTATAAAGTAAAAAGCCCGATAATCCAAGCGATGAAGAAAGGTTGAGGAAGAGGAGCTTAAAATATAAAGAATGAGAAAAGAGGTATAATGGGACATGGAGGAAGTAAGGAAATGAGGAAAAGTAATTGTTAACTGTAGAAAGAGAAATAAGTTTAGAACTAGTAGACAAACCACTGATAAAAAATCGGTGTCACTCTGTCTATTCAGACATTTTGACATTCTAGCGTTTGATGAATAATATTTCTAAAATCAATCTTTTATATAGTGCGTAGTAAAAGTTCCGAAACGGCCAATTATCTCAGAAAGTGTTTGTTTATTGGAAAAATGTTTCAAACAAAAATAGTAGGGCTTAAAAAAAGTCTATTAGCTGATGATATTTATTTGAGCTTTGGATGACCTTGAAAAGCCCGGTCAAGGTCAATATAAAAATTTTAAATGGAAACCCTTATTTTTTATTGCATATTCTTGTAATTGAAATCGAGATGTTTTCAAAACACTATAATAAAGTATTCTTTCATTAAGTACTTTTTGAGTTATAAGAAGTAACAGTAAAAGTAACAGTACCGCCGGCATTAGCATTATTCAAAAGGTATTGTGGGATATTGTGTAATCGTATTGTAAGACCATTTTTTATTGACAGTAATTTAACAGGAAAACTACTTGAATTTGTTGAGAAACCGAATAATACCAGGTATCCAAAATGCTGTTGGAGATGCTTTTGAAAATGTTTGGTTTTAACAAGATGGAGCTCCAGCTCATTTCGCTTTAAATGTTCGCAATTTTCTAAATAAAATTTTTGTTGGATTGGTAGAAGAGGTACAATAGAATAACCATCGAGATCTCCTAATCTGAGCCCGTTTGACTATTTCTACTGGGGATATTTGAAAAGTAAGGTCTATGAAACGAAACCTACAAACATGGACGATTTAAAGGAAAAAAATATTAAATGTTTCAAGTTTAATTACAACGGAAATTTGATGATGCAATAATAATTACATGTTATAAATATATTTTACGTTTGCTTGGAACACTGCTAAGTAGCAGACGGACATCAATTTAACATTTAATAAAATAATAAGCATTCATAACCATTTACACACTCAAAAAATTTTTTTAACGTAAGATACGAACCAGCAATATGCGAAGTACTAGCCAGGCGCCTTACCCACTAAACAACGCCGCTTAGTTGTCAATTCGTTGTTAGTGCTCGGTAGATTACGCGCACGTAAATGTTTAAACGCGTTTTTCTTGCTTATTTTTGGGAGTTCGTATCACATCGTATCACTTTATCACGGATTAGTGGGGGGAGTGTTACTATACATAATTTGGCAAAATCGGAGACCCACATGTCTAGTGTTCCCCTCTTCAGAACAACCTCCCCTACAACATATCTAAATGGAGAAAAAATAAATGAGATTTAACCTAATATGCATATTTATTTCAAGGATTTTATGATAGCGAGAATTTTTAATCTTAGAATACCATTTTTGGTTACAAATAATTTCAGATAGTTTATCAAAACGAGGAGAAAACAGTTGAATGCTTTGTCTCATTGCGGTGTTCTATATAAGATAACAGCAAAGTTAAAAAACATAGAACAGATATTAACAAGAGAAGTAGTATCGTAGTAATTTAATAGAATGTAATAGTATGTAGATTATATTGCAGTATATTAAAATTATTGAAAAAGAGTAAACTTCACGGAATTTTATATTTCAATTTATTGTCTGTCAAGTCGGGCCAAGAGGGTAGAGTCAGGGTGAATATATGTTGAACAGATTGATTCATTTACTGTTTTCGTTTCATATATTATTTTCCCGTAGTCACTACAAGCGAAACTTCAAAGTGTAATATGCGCTGATTGCATATGACAACGCGCTGCGCACGAAATGCAGTGATTATATTGTTGCGCCCACAGAACGGTATTAAACACGTCAAACGGAACTCGCGGAATAAAGGAACATTTTATTAGAGTAAAAGAAACATTTTAATAATAACAGTAACTTAAACGAATACAACGAGTAACCGAAAAACAGATTGAAAAATCGGAGCTGTCGTATACGTCCGCCCGAACAGATAGCTCCCGAAAATCTGACGCCTCACAGTTTGTTTACAAACTGTCATAGAGACGTCTAAACAATATTACCAAAGAAACTGTTTATAACATTTCAGCTGTTAAGAAACAGCTTCCAGAACTGTTGAACGACCGATCGATATTATCGATCGGTCTCTCAACTGACTGCATGCAGCATCAGCGACAAAAAAGCCTGGGCGCAACAATATGTAACCCTTGTATGATTTTTGACTGCGTCCTTTCGTAGTCCGTAATTGTATGGAACCAGCATAATCTACACTTGAAGACAAGAATAGGCGTAAAGCTCGTACTCAGTCAACTGGAAGATGATCCATCTGTTGTTGAACAGCTTTACTTCGGAAACAAATACACTTGGTGCATTAATGAACTACGGAACGAATAAGAGTATTTGCTTGCACGATCCAGTAGCGACGAGCAAGAACACTCCGCATCAGCTGTGGTCCACCATGTAAAGTACAATGATGCGCATCACGAACTAGTAAAAGCGAAAGATGATTTTCTTTCGCAATAATAACGGGATGTTTTTCCTCAAAGGGCAACGGAGAGTGCCTAAGTCTACCGCCAACCCTTATTCATCCATCAGAACCAAGAATTGGTTGTAACGATAACAATGACGAACGACATGGTACAGGTTCCCCTCGAGTGAGAGCCACGAGTTTTTTTGAATAATTCTGCAACTGTGCTAATTGCAACCATCGTTTCTAGACTTCATTGAGTTCATCTGCTGAAAGATGAATAGTCTTTGGCCGATCTTTAATACGAAAGAATCTAATATAATAAGCAGTAACTCTTAATAACTTGTTGAGAGATGAGAATCTTAATAATAACTCATTCTCTATTTTGGATTGATCCGCTTTGACGGCGAGAACTTTACGCTGCTCACACTCTTCTGAAAGTTCATTTTCTTCATTTTGCCATGAAATAACCGGATTTTCTAACCACAGAGGACCTTACTACCATAGTCGAAACTCTGATAATTCTAACGGCGAAATACCTCTAGTTGCAGCATCCGCCGGATTTTCCGAAGAAAATACATGTCGCCAACACTTTGCTGGAATTAAAGTTTGTATTGTAGCAACTCTGTTTGCTACAAACGTTTTCCATCTGGATGGATGAGCTTTGATCCAAGCTAAAACAACTTTGGCAACCGTCCATGCAAAGATATCGGGATAAGAAATGCCAAGTCCAATGGCAGTTTGATTCAGAAGTCGAGCCAGTAAAAGCGCGCCACACAATTCCAACCTCGGAATCGAAACTGGCTTAACCGGTGCGACTTTGGTCTTTGCGACTAGTAAATTTGTTCGATAAATACCAGATGGTCCTTTGCCTCGTATAAAAACTGTCGCGGCATATGCTCGTTCGGAGGCATCTGAAAATCCATGCAACTCCATGCTATGTTCTATTCCTGTCCAACGAGGAATCTTTAATTTATTTAAGTCTGAAAAAGTTGACTTAAAACTTTCTCATCGCACTCGAAAATCAAAAGAAAGTGGTTGATCCCATTCTAAACCAGCCATCCAAAGATCCTGGATGAGAATTTGGCGGTGATAATTACAGGAGCTGCCCAACCTGCTGGATCAAACAGCTTTGCGACGTCCGAAAGAACAATCCTTTTAGTGGGTTCTCTTGTCGAGATTAAATCCGGAATTGCTCTCAAATTGAGTTAATCATCAAAAGGTGACCATAAAACACCCAAAGTGACAACATGATCTGCGGATGAAATAAGCCTTTCCTATTGATTATTTTCTGGACTCAGAACATTGTGTGTGCTGGCCCATTTACTAAGTTGAAAACCGCCAAACACCAAAAAATCGATGGTTTGGTTTTTAACCTCCAATGCGTCCTCCAAAGAATGTGCTCTGGCGACATATGTGTGAAAACGAATAACTGTCGCTCCAAGAGGATGTGTACTTTCATCTTGCGCTAACTGCTGAAGAGTTCGAAGAGAAAGGTAAAGTGTCAAGGGTGTTCTGTATGTGACGGTGGTAAGACGAAAAACTTGTATTTCCGCACTCGATTCCGCCCGCCATAAAATCTGCTGAAGATCCATGTCATCTGAATGGACACGAATTTGTCGAAACATCTTGACGATGTCTGACGATGCAAATTGGAACGGACGCCATCGAATAAGAACCATCCATAAGTCTGCTTGAAGTCTAGGACCAGCAAGAAGACAATCATTTAATGATACTCCCGTAGATGTTCGAAAAGAAGCATTAAACACGACCCGAATTTTGCCTTCAGGGTCTGTTGATCTTACGACCGCATGATGTGACAAGTAATACGTTTTATTACTTTGCTCTTGTCCATTAGATACAAGCCCCTATGACCTAAAGAATGATATGAATTCAAAAAGTCTATATAATTTTGTTTGAGCAATGAGTTTCGCTCAAGTCGATGCTCTGTTGTCAAGAGCATTTGCAAAGCTCTTTGACGAGAGGGTCCAAGTCCCGTCAATGAACCTTCTTTAATTGGAAGGCGCACAACATAGCGTCCTTCTTGGTCACGCGTGTGAGTATCTATAAAATGTTGCTTACAATAAGCTTCTTCGGGTGTGAGAATCTTCTCGGTAGATACCTCATCCATTTCCCAAAATCGTTGAAGATCTTGATGAAGATCTTTATCCATTGTCGAATGGTAAGAAACAATATTAATAGAATGAGAACTGATTCTGTCTGACAATGATCCCATTAACACCCATCCAAAAACAGTAGAATGAGCTGTCGAACTTCCTGGAGAACCTTGTTTTACTCCACCATTGAGTAAAATTCCGTAAATGTCGGCTCCAATTATTGCATCAATCGTAGCTGGTTTTCCATATTCTGGATCTGCCAACTGGATCCCTTCAAGATGTGGCCAATCACCTTTGAAAATTCCAGGAGAAACAGTAGTGAGCTTAGCCAAAACCAAAGCAGATGGTAAAGTAATACGCAAAGATGGCGAATACTCTGAACCGATGGTAAGGGAAACAGCATGCGTGACCTTTCCAGTGGTGACTCCTTGAAGTCCTGAAACTGTAACATTTACTTTACGTCGTGGCAGTCGTAATTTCTGAGCTACTCGTTCTGAAATAAATGATGCTTCCGACCCTAAATCGACAAGCGCACGAACGATCATTGAATTACCGTTAGAACCGATTAGCTTTACCAAAGCAGTTGCGAGCAGCACGGTGCTACTTGTGAAACTTGACAATGCAGCAACTTTTTTGTATCTTCTGTCAAGCTGAGTTTGTCAGACGACAAAGATGATTGTGTGGATTTCGATTTGGATAACTTCTGTGATTGTAAATCCGTTTCTGATTGATGTAGAAGCAAATAATGCTTTTCGTTGCAAGTGCGACAACAATAATTTGAAGGACAGGCTGCCATGACCTTGGGCCAAACAGTTGAAACAAGCCCTTTTCTTTCTTGCTTGCTCACGATGTTGTTCCGTAGAAAGAGCCTTAAATTTGACACATGAGCGTAAAAAATGTTGCTCTTTACAATGAGGACATTGTGTTTTTTTTTCTTCTGCATCTGACGTTGTAGCATGAGAAGAGACATTATTTTTTGTTTTGGATTTGATAGATTCTGAAGAGGAATCTTGTAATGTTCGCGGGTTGGCCGCTTCCAAAGCATGAGCTCGTGTAGTCAAAAAACCCTTGAGCTCTCCAAATGAAAGAAACTCTTGATTAGATCTCCGAGTGATTTCCCATTGCAATCGTGTCGATGAGTCTAATTTATCGACTACAATGTGAACAAACCAATCATCCCAGCACTCGACAGGACAACCTAATGAGCAAAAAGAACGCATTGCTACATTCACAACACTAAAAATTAATTTCTTTAAGAAAAATTAAAATTTTGCACTAACATCCCGCGACGGCTCTCAATGCCTTTCTATTATATTATTTGATAGTTATCATTTGAGCCTTTCCTTTATATGTGTTCGATTGATTTCAATTGCAGATGCCTTTGACACTGGTGGGCAAGAGAGCAACTTATGCATATAAATAGCTATTAAAACTCTTCTGTTGTCGTAACGAAATACTAATTCGTTCCAAGCAAGAGCATAGCCGTCTGAGGACATCAGTAAATTAGCAATAATTGACGCAGCTTTTCCTTTGTGACTGATCTTCAAATACTGTAGTTTTTGAGTGGGAGACAATCCTTCCACGTCATGAATCAGGGACTTAAATAAATCCCGGAAACCTTCCCATGCCAGTTGATCTCCATCGAAAGAAGAATGGTTAATTCGAGGTAACTGGAGTTGTTTAATTCCAGAACTAGAATTGAATGAATCATCAACTAAATGTTCCACATTGTCTGTTCTTGACAAAATTTCAGTTATTCTTGATTTGACATCAATGTAACTTTCTTCAACTGTTGTGAAGACATCCTCCTGTTGTGAAGTCATATAATGCGTAGTCTCTGCTTAATCGAACGACAGAATCTTGTCATGTTGGTTCAGGAAACGAGTCCAATAAGTTTCTAGTAATTCCAGGCGAGTCTTCAAATACGCTGACGATAACTTTTCTTTGCCAACCTTGACAAGATTTTCCCAAACCTCAATATATCCAACGTTGGACATCTGTTTCTTGATTGTAGCCTCCATGTTTGATGTGATATCGAAGAAATACAATATGTATCTTTTGAGCGTAATATGTAATGACACAAATCGAAAACGCCTCAATCGATAGACACAACGCGAATATCAGGCGACTACGACGCGTAGATCGAAAAGATGGATGCCTTTACCAAAGGCGCGACAAGTGCAGATAGCAAAAACGCACTTAACGAAGGCGTGATTCTCACGGAGGGTTGCTGACCTGACCGATATCACAACACTCGCGAAATGTACTAATCAACAACGCGTAAGTCAAAAAATGGGTGCCTTCACCAAAGGCGCGACACGTACAGATAGCAAAACGCACTCTTCGAAGGCGTGACTCTCGCGTAGGGTTGCTGCCTTGACCGATATCACGACACTCGCGAAAAGAGGAATGTACTGACCTACGACGTGACACTGATATAAGTAACAAAATGTTACTTACTCATCTCAAGGTCCCGAATTGCACCCATGCGAAACTGCATTAACGAAAGCATCTCTCGAGATATCCACAAGACTTGCAAAAATTCAGGAATTCTATCCAGCTTGAAGGACCAAAATGTTTGGGGAACTCGCCCTCTCCGAAATATTTGGTTAGAGATCCACTACAATTATGATTGTCTTCGACAGGCACAAATACGAGAGAATAAACATTTTGACGTAACACAAAACACAAAACATTTATTACTTTCACAATAGTTTTACAATACAATATTACACATATTTACTAATTGAATATAAATTGTAAACAACAACGGTTGCTAAGAGAATAGGTTTCATATCAATCTGTTGCTAAGGCAACGATCAACAAAGACAGACGAATTATAATATATGAAATAAACATGCAAATGAACCATCCCTTTTCACCGTAAGCTACTCGATCCACTCGCGAATAAAAGGTAGCTGGTCATTACCTTTATCAAAGATTGCATATAAAAATTTACATGCAACCGACAATGTTATGAAACTGTCGGCAACCGAACAATAATTAATAATTCCTTGTCCATGTCCCACTATACTTCCTTTCCTATTCCTTATATTTTAAGCTCCCCCTCCTCAACCATTCCTCATTGCTTGGATCATCGTTTCTTTGCTTTATAACGCTCTCACTATTATTTTAACCATGATTTGATAAATTAATTTGTACATTTTTACACTATCTGACTCTTCCATGTCTTTTACTAAATCGCATCTATCGGGAGTCTATTATGCACTTATTTTATTTATTCTGTTTCATCCTTTCGAGAATTATCATTAAAATTTTCAGTTTTATTTTATTTTAGTACAAAATACTTGACTCATTACACAAATTTATCATTGTGAAATGCTTGACATCATTTATTATCGGTTTCGTGCAGCTTATTTAATATGTTGTTTATTATCATATTAAAAAAATAGCTTCGTCAGCCCAGAGCTGGGTGTTGGTTGCTCAGTAAAGAAAAGTTAACAATTAGTTAATTCAGACGTTTCGGCTCATTTATTTTGGCCATCTTCAGTGAAAATCCATAACAACAAACAAAAATTCGACAAAGAAGTAACATGAGAATAATAAAAATAAGTATACGCCGCAAAGTTATCGCATTTTGATTACAGAATTCAGCCGTTTACACTAAGCCTACATAAAACTGGTATGAAATGTCGGAGTTATAAAATTAAAAAACTAATCTTACTTGAATCAGAGATATATAAAAAATTAGCATGACGTTCTGTAACGGTCCAGATGGATAATGCACTAATCTAATTCAGCGGTCGAATATGTTTGAATTATCGATCCAATGTTCTTTGACTTGTGAAGCGCACCGCAGTAATTCCACATCCTTTTTTTCTTTTTGTTTTTTATTTTTTAAACAAAATATATATATATATATATATATATACATGAGGATATGTGGAGGTAGACGACTGGGCGGTCACCCTGCGAGAATGTCAGTTATAGAATTGAGTGAAATATGTGATGAATAAGTGTGTCTAATATTCTGAAGCTATTAAATAAATAAAGATGATTAGAGAATGAGAGTCATAGACAATAAAAACAGTAACATAATTATGTTCTAAGTTTTATAATTGTATTACACTGAAGATGGCCACGTACCTTGGCCGAAACGTCTGTATATAATAAAAAAGAATTTTTGAGCAAATCGATCCAGCTCTTGCTCTGTTTGGCTTTATTTTAAAACGATTTTTAATTTAATTAAGGAAAAGCAATAACTTGATATTATTTGTATTTTTAAAAACAGTAACAGTTTACCTCAATGCACAAAATCTGTCAGATGTAAAGCAATCAGATTGTTAGTGGTATGATCAGAAGTCCGATTGAAAGGTTGAGATTCTTGACAGTTAGAGACTTTTATGTGTGTCACCTTAGTTGTGTATCTATCGAGTGAGAACTGAAGCTACACGTAAAGACGACATAAATTGGGAAAAAGAAGGAGCTAATATATGAAGGGAGTGGAGGGAAAAAAGAGGAGAGGAGAGGCGAGGCGAGGGGTCGAGTAAAGTGCAAGAGCTAAGGAGAAGGGAATTTTCGGAGAATAGGTAGATAAGAGTTAGGAAGGAGTTCGGTGTCACTTTGTTAAGGCTATTGTATTGTTTTTTAATGTGTAACGTTTCGGAAACCAATCTTTTTCTGTAGGAAGGTTCTCTGTCTAGAATTTCAATTTGTTCCCATTCAAAGTCATGGTTGTGGTTTAATTTATGACTCGAGATGGCAGAGGGGGAACCAGATCTTTTGTTAATATCCACGCTATGTTCTTTAATTCTCGTTCGGAGTTGCCTCTTTGTTTGCTCAACGTAAGAAGCGTCACAATCGTGGCAAGAAATTTTGTAGACAACTCCACTTTGTTGCATCAGGTCGAGAATATCTTTTCCTGTTTTTATAAATTTGTCTAATCTATTGTTGCAATAAAAGGCTGCTTTGAAATTGTGTTTTTTTGTGACAGCTGTGAGTTTTTCGGATATGTTATTAATATATGGGATTGTGAAAAATCTGGTTCCTCTCTCTTCTGATTCAGCCATATTGTTTTTCTCTCTGTGTAATAGAATTTGAGTTCTTTTCTTAATTATCGAAAAGATAAATTCCGATTTAATCGTTTATGCATCGAGCCAAACATGTCTAAAACATTGTCTAATTCATTCTTCGGTGCCGCGAGTAAAATGTCATCAACGTAAACAATATGGCTGAATCAGAAGAGAGAGGAACCAGATTTTTCACAATTCCATATATTAATAACATATCCGAAAAATTCACAGCTGTCACAAAAAAACACAATTTCAAAGCAGCCTTTTATTGCAACAATAGATTAGACAAATTTATAAAAACAGGAAAAGATATTCTCGACCTGATGCAACAAAGTGGAGTTGTCTACAAAATTTCTTGCCACGATTGTGACGCTTCTTACGTTGAGCAAACGAAGAGGCAACTTCGAACGAAAATTAAAGAACATAGTGCGGATATTAACAAAAGATCTGGTTCCCCCTCTGCCATCTCGAGTCATAAATTAAACCACAACCATGACTTTGAATGGGAACAAATTGAAATTCTAGACAGAGAACCTTCCTACAGAAAAAGATTGGTTTCCGAAACGTTACACATTAAAAAACAATACAATAGCCTTAACAAAGTGACACCGAACTCCTTCCTAACTCTTATCTACCTATTCTCCGATAATTCCCTTCTCCTTAGCTCTTGCACTTCACTCGACCCCTCGCCTCGCCTCTCCTCTCCTCTTTTTTCCCTCCACTCCCTTCATATATTAGCTCCTTCTTTTTCCCAATTTATGTCGTCTTTACATGTAGCTTCAGTTCTCACTCGATAGATACACAACTAAGGTGACATACATAAAAGTCTCTAACTGTCGAGAATCTCAACCTTTCAATCGGACTTCCGATCATACCACTAACAGTCTGATTGCTTTACATCTGACAGATTTTGTGCATTGAGGTAAACTGTTACTGTTTTTATTGTCTATGACTCTCATTCTCTGGTCATCTTTATTTATTTAATAGCTTCAGAATATTAGAGACACTTATTTATCACATATTTCACTCAATTCTATAACTGACAGTCTCGCAGGGTGACCGCCCAGTCGTCTACCTCCACATATCCTCATGTATATATATATATATATATTTTGTTTAAAAAATAAAAAACAAAAAGAAAAAAAGGATGTGGAATTACTGCGGTGCGCTTCACAAGTCAAAGAACATTGGATCGATAATTCAAACATATTCGACCGCTGAATTAGATTAGTGCATTATCCATCTGGATCGTTACACAACGTCATGCTAATTTTTTATATATCTCTGACAATTCAAATAAGATTAGTTTTTTAATTTTATAACTCCGACATTTCATACCAGTTTTATGTAGGCTTAGTGTAAACGGCTGAATTCTGTAATCAAAATGCAATAACTTTGCGGCGTATATTTTTATTATTCTCATGTTACTTCTTTCTCGAATTTTTGTTTGTTGTTATGGATTTTCATTGAAGATGGCCAAAATAAATGAGCCGAAACGTCTGAATTAACTAATTGTTAACTTTTCTTTACTGAGCAACCAACACCCAGCTCTGGGCTGACGAAGCTATTTTTTTAATATGATAATTTGTTTATTAAAAAAGCCCAAATAGACAATTTCTTTATTAATTTTAATGTTGTTTATTCTTATTAATATTGTAAGTCAAAAGATTGCGTGCATTTTAAATATTATTATTATTGATATCGAAAAAGGCTTGATAACAGGCTAAAATTTAATTATTATTTCAGTATACGTTCAATACATGTTTTTGCATGAACAACTAGCGTTGGCTGTTTTTACTCCTTTAATTTGATATTTAATCATTGGAGTCTTTATAATTTTTATTATGGAATAAATAACTTAAAGTATGATGTAACATGTAACATATAATCGAATATGTGCACGGCTCTTTAGATCACTTCTTCTGTTAATTATTAATGGTCAATTTTACACTTATTTTTAATACAACTTATAATTACTGATCATTTATAGAATTTTTTATAATAGAAAATGTTTTATTTATTGAAATGTGATAAATAGAATGCGTTGGCCTTAAATAAATATATTTGCTAAAAGTCTTTATTCATTAAACTTAATTTGTTAATAACTTTTTAATAAATAATAACAAACGACTAAAACAGTATTACTCAGAGTAGTAGTCTTAATAATATGCGTCAATGCTAAGGTCATTGGGAGAAAGTCTCCTACTCGACAATTTTATCAAATTTTTCTAAATTTTACTTTAAAACTATATATAAGTAACTTGATATGCTTTCAGCCATCCCGTACACATGTAACGAGCATACAGTTTGAACAAGATGGCGACGTCGTCACAGCGGATAGTGATGGCTTCATTACGGTATATTCAGTGGATGCGGATGGAGCATATTTTGTGCGCATGGAATTTGAGGCACATAATAGGGGCATTAGCTCTCTCGTCATGTTATCGGAAGGCACACTACTGTCTGGTGGCGAAAAAGATAGAAAAATAGCTGCTTGGGACTCTTTGCAAAATTACAAACGCATCACTGACACAAAGGTTGATTAAAATGAGAGATTTTCCGACACAATATAACATATGTGTAAAAAAATCAATCACACGTGCGCACGTACACATATATGCAACTTGATATGTTTTCAGTCATCATGCACAAACGGCTAATATATTGGATCTGTCAAAAAGTTCGGTTCAATTTTCAAATTACTAGAATTGTTTAATAGTGGCAAAACTGCTAAAAATGTCTATATATTATATTTTGTTGCAAACTTTACATTCTTAGTTGCTATTTTGATGCAAAATTAGTTTGTTTTCATTGAGTTTACACATTAAAAAAATAAATGTCGAAAACTTTGCGTCATTATGTTATTTAAGTTTGAAGAAGGTTCGAATATTTTTACCACCACTAAAAGCATTTGTAAAGTCTATAGAGAAGCCGCTGTAACTTCCAAAATAGAAAATGGTTTGCAAAATTTCAATACGGCAATTTTAATCTCAATAATAAGCCACGATCTGAATGCCCCATGAAGGTAGATGATGATGCAATCTGCAATTCACTTGAAGAAGTAAACCCATGAATTTCGAAAATATTCGAAAAGTCATCGTAAATAATAGAGATTATTTTATTGAAATTATTTCAGGTAATGCGTTAATTAATAAATTGATCGATTAAAAAATCAAATCAAACTTTTTGACAGACCCAATACTTATGTATTATGAAAAACACTATATTTATTTATGTATTATATAATTTTTATATAATTTAATAAATAAATTTCTTTATACAGAGTATCTCATAATAACCACGACAACGCTCGTAAGCAGATAGACTATAATGAGTCGAATAGAAATTTCCTTTATCCTTTTACAATTTTTGCAATAATTATTGAAAAATTAATTAAGAAGGATTTAGCGAACAAACATGCGTTTTGCGCAGCTAGACTATGGGATATATGCTCTAGGTATGACTGCGAGTGTTGTACGACAATCTGTCCGCTCACGAGCATTGTCGTAGTAATTATCAGACACCCAGTATAATTTAATTTAATTTTTATTACAATTAACTTAATTAATTTTTTATTAACTTGTTTGCATTATTTAATTATATAATTTTTTATTAACACAAATTAATTATTGTATATCTATGACTGAAGGTATATTAACTTGATTTTATCATCACTAATATTAACAAAAAAATAATATTTTACGTTTTATTAATATAAAGGCATTATCATAGACGTGCAATAAAGATAATAATAATTATCTTTTTTTCATTATTTTATTATTTTTTATTAATATTGACTTTATAAAGAAGTATTAAAAAAGTATTATATTTCCAAAATATAAAATACTATAATTATATTTAGCCAATAGCTATCATTACAAAAAATACTACTAAAATAAGATAATCAATAAAAAAATAGAAGACACAATAAAAAATAGAAGATTATGTTAATAAAATGCATTTGAAATGCAAAATTACTATCCAAAAAGTATATATTGCATATTCAGATCCAAATTTCATGTTATAGCTGCCAGAATCGGTAGGTGGAATCCGTAGTATATACCCGCAACGTCCTGGACGAAACGACGGAAATATTTATGTGGGAACCACACGAAACAACATTCTCGAAGGTTCTTTGCAAAGAAGATTCAACCAAGTAGTATTCGGCCATGGCAGACAATTGTGGGGTCTGGCGGTCCATCCTGATGATGAAGTCTTTGCTACTGCAGGACATGATAAGAATATTGCTCTCTGGCGGAGGCACAAATTATTGTGGACTACACAGGTAAATTTTGTGAATTTTATAATATTTATATAGAACTTTAAAGCCTATACAAACGATAAAAAAAATTAATCAAATATTACAAAATTTCATAAACATATATAATACGTATACGAACATATAATACGTTTACGAGCGTCTTGCCAGAAGAATTTTCTTTGAATTGAAATAAAATTGGAAAAAGATGATATCTGACATATAAAAGATGATACCACGATATCTGCTAAATCTCCTAAATCGATCTTAAAAATTAAAAAAAAAATTTTTTTGAACTTTTTGATCTCCTGTTAAGTTTTTTGAAGAAAAAATCTGTTTTTTGACATTTTATAATGAAAAGGATATGTTTCAATTTTAGATTAAAAAAGAAGATCAAAACATAAGGCTTTTATTTTTTAGTTTCTTTTATATCTTCGAGTTAGTAAAGGTTAATTATCTTTAAAACTTGCAAAAAAAACTCGTAAAATTTTGTGCGTATAATTAATAATCTTAATCAATAAAACTAAAAATGAAAATAACGAATACAAATTAAAATTTTACATGAGGAAGAGTGCTTTTGTTTTCCCCGCCGTAAAAGAGGAAGAGGCTAATTGATGTGTTATTTCAAAAGTTTCTTACGACAAAAATGGCTGAGTGGCATATTATTGTAATAAAAACCTGTTTTTTTTTTGTTTTTTTTCAAAAGATTCCTCTTTTCCCAAAATGACAGCTTAAAGAGGAGTTCTGGGAAACCAACTTTCTGAATTTAAAATCCGATTTTAATCCAAAAAAATTAAAAAAATTAGGAAAATATATTTTTCTTTACCGTTACAAGATTGTCAGTTCATGAAAATATTTTCTTTGTATATGCGTTATGCAGTTTGTACGTATAAAATAAGACTGCAGTAAATTGGATTATATGAAATTATGACATGGAACTCAAAACCCAGCAAACCATATAATGTATTATATATGTATCTGTAATATTACGAATATTACAAGTAATATTATATGTACAGGTAAAAGATACATTCATGTAGTTCTATGTCAGCAATTTTAGATATTACATATATGTATCAGATCTTTATATTATCAAGAGACACGGTAGTGTCTCGCGCCAAGTTCACGCGCAGCGCGCAACGCGAGCGCAAGACCGACCGTGTATCTTTACGCGAGCCCGAAAGTTCAGACGAGCCGAGATTATCGGATCTCAATAACGGCTGTGCCGATTGAGTTGATAATAGGCTCAATCGATAGCGTATACCCAAATTACATAAAAAAAGTATGCTTGTTTTTACTGTAGGTGCTGTAGAAAAAAAGTTATAATAATCCAAAGTCGAAATGTTGACATTTTTATCATATATTTTTTAGGTTCTCTAGGATGTCCAGCTAAAAAATGTCCAGTTTCCGATTTCTGACGTTAGGTGCGCTGATGGCGCTTAGAAGCCGCGCGTCGCGCGCTTACGATTTGACATTTTTACATATAACCAGATCAGAAAGTGTTATAAAAAAGTAATAATAATGAATTCGGTCTAACAAATTTGGTCACTCGCACTACATTGCTTTGTTACTTTGGTGCACACTCAAGAATGCTTATTAATCCAGAGCAGTGTAGTACGAGTGACCAAATTTGTTAGAAATTCGTATTAAATGAAATAAGTGATATGTTGGTGAATGTGAATGTCTTAGTAAGTATCTATTACACCTTTGAAAATTTTTTATTTTACAAGTTATTATTCATACATGATTCGAGACTTTAGTGGATGATTTGTCTAAAATAAATAAAATTAAATAGCTCAAAGTTTAATATTTCTGTTCTATGTATACTAAATTAGTTCCAACAATATTTATAATTTCCAGTCAATTTTATTACCTTTCAAAAAAATTGTATATATTAAATTAAAAAAAACTGTTGTATATATATTATTAAAAAAAAAAAAAAATATCTATCAAAAAATTACCTTTTTTAAAAAAAGGTAAAAAAAAGGCGCCAAGTGCACGCTCTTGTCATAACTAAAACAAAACAGTATTGTTTTACTTTTCAAAAAAATTGTCGTATATATTAAATCTTTCAAAAAAACCTGTCGTATATATTAAAATTTTCAAAAAAAGCTATCCTATATATTTCTTACAAAAAAATATGATATCAGGAAATGGCACCAAGTGGGACTAAAAAACTATGAAAAAACTTGTACACTATTTCTATAAAACTCTTCTATAAAACTCTTGTACATAAAGCTGTCGTATATATAATTAATTATATTATATACTGTATTTTATCATAAAATATAGTATATAAATAAAAATATTTAATAAAAATTTTAAATATTTAATAAAAAATAAAAATATTTAATTAAAAAATTAAAAAATATAAAAAATTTAATCAAAATAAAAAAATATTTATTAAAAAACGCAAAAAAACTTGGCGCTGCTACACCACAAAGTATTATAAAGCAATAAAGTAATGAAATTAACATGTAATTTACTGTAGCAGCGCCAAGTTTTTTTGCGTTTTTTAATAAATATTTTTTTATTTTGATTAAATTTTTTATATTTTTTAATTTTTTAATTAAATATTTTTATTTTTTATTAAATATTTAAATATTTAAATATATTTAAATATTTATTAAATATTTTTATTTATATACTATATTTTATGATAAAATACAGTATATAATATAATTAATTATATATACGACAGCTTTATGTACAAGAGTTTTATAGAAGAGTTTTATAGAAATAGTGTACAAGTTTTTTCATAGTTCTTTAGTCCCACTTGGTGCCATTTCCTGATATCATATTTTTTTGTAAGAAATATATAGGATAGCTTTTTTTGAAAATTTTAATATATACGACAGGTTTTTTTGAAAGATTTAATATATACGACAATTTTTTTGAAAAGTAAAACAATACTGTTTTGTTTTAGTTATGACAAGAGCGTGCACTTGGCGCCTTTTTTTTTACCTTTTTTTAAAAATGTAATGTAACATGTACATATATTTTACATACTTATACGTATGTATGTATTACGTACGTACTATACGTATGTACTATACATATATCATATATATTTTCAAACAAGTTTGTAATATATATGCTACACCTTTATCATAGTATACAGTTTTCGGAATTAGCTTGAGTGCCTTTATTAATCTAGTTGGTTATTATGGTTATTGTTCTTGTTGAACTCTTGTTATTATCAAATCATTTTTGATGAATTTGTATGTAAATCTCTATCAAAGGACTCTATCAATTCTTCCTTTTTGATTAATTGCTATACACAAAATGGCCACTAATTGACAAACTGTCGTGTCCAAATGTAATAAAATTAGGTCAAGTACGAACACTACAAGAATAAAAATGAAGATTGCTGACTCAATGAGTATAATGACACGTGACTCGCGCGTGCGCGTTGCAAAAAAAAATTATATTGGTTACATATCTGTAATAACATTACAAAGACGTATCTGTAAGATAAGATTTGTGATATTATTAAGAAATACAGAATGTTACATAGGTGATATGTCTCAAGAGTACTACATACGCCATATTAAGAGAAATGTTATAAGTTATATACATAATTATAGAAATATTACTTGGTTCTCTAAATGTGCTCTTGGAGTTATGTAACAGATACATATTGGTTTGCTGGAAAACTTATTATTAGAAGCTTAATCTAAAAAAATCTCTTATCAATAATTTTTGCTTATCTATCTATGCGTTTGGTATTGGTATAATAGACAGAAAAAATCAAAAGTTTAGTTCCCGGATATTGCCTGCGACGTGAACTAGCCTCGGAATCATGCCAGATCCGAGGGAGCACGCCCAATGGAAGTCGGTAACCCGCGGTACTCCACGTTCTTCGGGAGTTAGATAACTTACGCGGTGTCGGCAGTAAATGCACGACTCGGTAACTCGCGGTACTCCACGTATTTCGGCAGCTAGGTAACTCACGCGATATCGGCAACAAATGCACGATTCGGTAACTCGATAGCAGAGATAACCCGACGAAATCGGTAACCGGGAATGGGCGCCAGGTGCGTGTAATCGCACCGCGATAACGGTAACTTCAATAATTCTTTTAATATGTCCGGCCGTTCCTCGCTCAGTATATGGCAGAGGGGTGCAGTTCTTTTATGTTACGTTGAGAATCCGGAGTAAGAGGCGAACGCAAGGATAATACAGTAATTAATATTTAACAATGATATCAAGAGACATGGTAGTGTCTCGCGCCAAGTTCACGCGTAGCGCAAGACCGACCGTGTATCTTTACGCGAGACGGAAGGTTCAGATGAGCCGAGATTATCGGATCTCAGTAACGGCTGGGCCGATTGAGTTGGTAATAGGCTCAATCGAAAGCGCATACCTAAGATATATAAGGAAAGTATGCTTGTTTTTGCTCTGTGTGCTTTATAAATTAAGATATATGCATCCAAAGTCGAGAAATCTAAAAAATCATTATTTTTCTCGGATGTCACGCTAGAATGTCACGCATGTCTTATTGGTCAGCGTCGTCAGCACGCAACCAATCAGAACGCACTCAACTAATGCGTTCAGATTTCTTTTTCTAAAAGACGTCTTTCCTTTTCTAATTTCTAATATGGCGGCGCACAGACCTGTCAGCTCGCAGCTTTGATGATATTAATTAACATTGATATAATATCGGTCGTAAAATGTATATATATATATATATATAACGTGTTGTGGGGACGAATAAAGATAGTGTATATCAAAATAATAGTATTCTTTATGAAAAAAATTTTTTTTGATCTTAAAGTACAGAAGTGTAGCAAGACATGCTGACAACACTCTCAGTATTCTGTAATTAGTGGACAGACAGAACAGAAAGTGTACTTTGTGCACATGGTATATATTACAAAAAAATAAAATAATATCTATCAAAAAATTACCTTTTTTAAAAAAAGGTATAAAAAAAGGCGCCAAGTACACGCTCTTGTCACAACTAAAACAAAACCGTATTGTTTTATCTTTCAAAAAAATTGTCGTATATATTAAACTTTTCAAAAAAACCTGTCATATATATTATCAAGAGATATATTAAAACGTTCCAAAAAAAACTTGTATATATTAAAATTTTCAAAAAAGCTATTATATATACTTTCTACAAAAAAATATGATATCAGGAAATGGCACCAAGTGGGACTAAAAAACTATGAAAAAAGTTGCACACTATTTCTATAAAACTCTTCTATAAAATTCTATAAAATTAAAAAATTTTTTAATATATTTAAAAAATAAAAATATTTAATTAAAAAATAAAAAAATATAAAAAAATTTAATCAAAATAAAAAGATATTTATTAAAAAACGCAAAAAAATTTGGCGCTGCTACAGTAAACTACATGTTAATTTCATTGCTTTATAATACTTTGTGGTGTAGCAGCGCCAAGTTTTTTTGCGTTTTTTAATAAATATCTTTTTATTTTGATTAAATTTTTTATATTTTTTTATTTTTTAATTAAATATTTTTATTTTTTAAATATATTAAAAAATTTTTTAATTTTATAGAATTTTATAGGAGAGTTTTATAGAAATAGTGTACAACTTTTTTCATAGTTCTTTAGTCCCACTTGGTGCCATTTCCTGATATCATATTTTTTTGTAGAAAGTATATATAATAGCTTTTTTGAAAATTTTAATATATACAAGTTTTTTTTGAAAAGTTTTAATATATCTCTTGATAATATATATGACAGGTTTTTTTGAAAGATTTAATATATACAATTTTTTGAAAAATATATTTAACAATCAATTTGACAAGGTTAAAGATGAATGTAACGGTAGAATTCGTGCTCGACCGAAGCCGATACGGCGGTAATAGTTTAATAAGGCGGTAGCGAGACAATTCGCCCACAAACACGGTAGCATAAGATAAAATCGGTAACCGTACTGAAGTTTGAAAACGCGATCACGAAAACGGCAGTTGATCCGACAATGCTTTAGCAAAACAGATATCAGTCGTAACGCCAAAACGAACGAGATCGGTGAATGTCAAATAAACAACGTTTAAACGAACGGTTATCCGGTACAAAATGATATGTCCCGAAGCGGCTCAAACAAGCTCAAGGTGAATAGCTTTGGTAACAAAACAAACGAACAATGCGATGTACGACTTTCGCGCCTTCTGTCCTCGACCGACGAAGGGAATAATGAAAAAAGGACCTGCATAGTCCACTCCGGTATGCGAGAAAGGAGGAGATGGATTGACCCGAGAAGAGGGAAGGTTCCCCATGAACTGACATGAGAGTCGTGCCGAGTGACGAGCGCAGAGCACGCATTTACGTATGTGACTCTTCACGGCGCTACGACCACCCAGTAGCCAACAACGTTAGCGCAGCGTGCGAAGCACTAGTTGTACGCCTCCATGAAGCGTAACCTTATGAATTCTATCAATGAGCAGTGCGGAGACACGACTGTTACTGCTACTTTCAAATGTTTTAATTTCGCGCCTGTATTATTTGTAAAACGGAAGTGGACGCAAACGCCACGAGAGGGAGTCGAGTCGAGCGAGTACTTACGTTGTAATGTCAGTCAAGTCCGAAATAAAGGTAAAAGGAAAAAAGCAAAACGGATTAAATCATTAAATGCCTATCCATAGGATTTTGGTCCTTCGAGCCGGATGCAGTTACAGTCAGCTGTATTAGGAAGAAACAATAAAAGTAAGACGTTCTTTCCAAGCGTGAAATCCTCGTGACTGCGATTCACTGAGTCAGTCGGGAAGCACATTTATAAAAGGTGCATCTGCAATGCACAAATATTAATAACAAAAAAAAGGATCAGAGGCTACATACGGCGAGCTAGCGTAACATAACCTCTGAGCTGTCAAGCAACACAATTAGTTCATTACGATCGCTACGATTCTAACTAAATTTGCTATAATAATAGAAACCGTGGTGAAATAGGTCGATCATGCAAGAGGAGGTCAAGCGATTGAAAAGAAAGCGCACGACAATAAAGTCGCAATGCACAAGGGCTCACTCATATATAGAAGGAAGAGACGCCCAACGAGCAACAGTAATAGAACTGCGTGTACGATTGCAGAAGCTACACACTGCATGGGACGAATTTAATCAGGTACAGTCAGAGATAGAAACATTCGAGGAGGAAGCGGAAGTCCCAATAGAAAGCGACGAAAGGCCAACATTTGAAGAAAAATATTTCACGGTAACTTCAGCCTTCGAAACATTAATAGAGGAAAAACTCGCGGAAGCTCGTCCACTATTAACAGAGCAGAATCATCAGGGAAGAGAAGGCACTCCGAGAACAAACGGAACCAGCCTAATAAACGACAGCCTAAAGTTACCTCGTGTAAGCTTACCCACGTTCTCTGGTAAATATGAGGAATGGATAGCATATCGAAACATGTTCTACAGTATGATAGAACAGAATACAGTACTGCCCGATGTACAAAAGATGCAATACTTGCTGTCGTCACTCAAAGGAGAGGCCTTCGATGTGATAAGTTCTCTAGAGGCCTCAGCTAAAAATTATAGAGAAGCTTGGCAAATGCTGAAGGATAGATACGATGATCCTGGTCTCATCGTAGGAAAACACGTGAAGGCATTATTCGAGCTGCCAGTCATGAGCAAGGATAATCACTTTATTTTACGAAAACTACTGGACACGGTTCTCAAGCATATTCGTGCACTTAAGGCACTCAAGAGACCTACACAGTACTGGGACGATTTGATGATACATTTGATGACAAGCAAATTAGATCAATCAACGTATCGAGAATGGGAAACCACAATAGAGCGAGGTAAGTTACCAAACTTTGAGCAATTAATTAACTTTTTGAATCAGCGTTGCAGAGCGTTGGAAGCAGCGTCGCGATCGACAAAGGCCGCAGATTCGTCATCTAAAGAAAAGGGAACGCACAACAAGAGTACTACAGCTCATGTGGCCACTACTAAGAGCATGTGCGGATTTTGCCACAAGGAGAATCATACGATTTACAAATGCAAGGATTTTCTGGATCTCGACATAAATCAACGAATAAAAGAAGCTAGATCATATAAATTGTGCTTAAATTGTTTAAAGAATTCTCATTTTGCAAAGGATTGTGCAGCTGGGACGTGTCGGAAATGTGGCAAGCGTCACAATACCTTGTTGCACTCAGAACAAATATCGAAGAGTCAACCTGAACCGGATGCTAAAAAGGAAAAGGTTGATGGTCAAGAAGGAATAGAATCAGCCGTTGTAAGTAATACGTCGATAAATCCTGGGCATCAAATTTTATTAGCCACGGCGCTAGTAAATGTATTAAATAGTAAGAAAGGAGTCAGAACAATTCGAGCACTATTAGACAATGGATCTCAATCCTGTTTCGTCACAAGGGATTGCTGCAGGGAACTAGGACTTAAGCGAGATACTAATATTCCAGTGTGTGGGCTCGGTCAGCAATCCATACAAACGAGAAGCATTGCGAAAATTATTATAGGATCTCGCACATCTGGATACAAAAGAGCGTTAGATTGCTTGGTGGTGGACACCATCACACAAAATCTTCCCGTTAGCAGAATAAGTAGGGAGGATTTACAAATACCCAAGGGCATCATAATGGCAGATCCTCAATTTGATCAACCAGCCAAAATAAAGCTTCTAATAGGAGCAGAGATATTCCTTGACTTGTTATGCATCGGCAGGATAAAGCTAGCAGATAATCAACCATCTTGGCAGAAGACATTGTTAGGATGGATTGTCTCGGGCGAACTCGCAACAGGGCGCTATCCAAAAGGTACGATCTGTAGTTTGGCCGTGAGGGAGCCATTAAATGACAGTCTTACAAGGTTTTGGCAATTGGAAGGCTGTAACAGAATAAATTCAAGAACGCCTGAAGAACGTGCATGTGAAATTCATTTTGCTAAAAAACGTACAAAAGAAATCATGATGGTAGATTCATCATAACATTGCCAGTCAAGACAAACATCCTTGACAACTTGGGTCATTCCAGAAAGATTGCAACACAGCGACTACATAGCTTGGAAAAAAGACTAAATCGGGATCCCCAACGTAGAATCGAATATAACAAGTTCCTGCAAGAATATAAAGAATTAGGTCACATGCGTAAGCTCCAGGAACCTGTCAACGATGATATGCCGCATTTTTATATGCCACATCATTGTATTATCAAGCAAGACAGCACTACTACAAAATTGCGGGTAGTCTTTGATGCATCAAGCAAGACCTCGAGCGGTGTCTCATTAAATGATGCACTCATGATAGGGCCTGTTTTGCAACAAGAAAGTACATCAATATTGATACGCTTCCAAACGTACAAATACGTTCTAATAGGAGATCTCGAGAAGATGTATAGGCAGATAATCGTCAACAAGGAGCAAACGTCGCTACAGAGAATTCTATGGAGAGAAAATCCAGCAAATATCATTGAAACCTATGAACTACTTACCTTAACCTACGGCACAGCATCAGCATCGTTCGTGGCCACAAAGGTGATACGACAGCTAGCTGACTTAGAGGCCCATTCATTTCCCGAAGGAGCATCAGTAGCACGTAGGGACTTCTATGTCGATGACCTAATTACGGGTGCCAACAGCAAAACAAAATTGCTCGAAATCCGTGATCAATTGATATCTATGCTTAGTAAAGGTGGATTCAAGATACGTAAATGGGCATCTAACAATAGGGAAATATTGCAAAATCTCTCAAGCTCTTCCAAAGGTCAGCTATTAGAACTGGACAAAGATGGATTTGCAAAGACTCTAGGCATTAGTTGGAACCCCCTCAGGGACGTTTTTCAGTATCGAATCTCAATCAGAATCAATTCAAGTACTCACACAAAGAGATCCATTCTGTCGCAAATATCACAAATATTTGATCCATTAGGACTTCTGGGCCCAGTTATCATAAATGCAAAAATTATGATTCAACAACTGTGGAAGACGCAAATAGATTGGGACGAAACGCTACCCACGGATCTTCAGTCAAAATGGTCGCATTACATTCAGGAGCTGCAGAAATTAGAAGACCTTGAAATACCACGAAAAATTATTGAGGATGATCATAATGTTCGCAAGGAACTCCATGGATTCTGTGATGCAAGCGAGCGGGCCTACGGTGCTTGTATTTATATGCGTAGCACCAAGAGTAATGGAGCCATAGACGTGCAATTGATATGTTCCAAATCTCGAGTCGCGCCTATTAAGGTATTGTCAATACCTAGATTGGAACTTTGCGGTGCGCAATTGCTAGCTCAGCTCATGGACAAGGTCAGAAATGCATTGGAAATTAACATCAATAACAAATATTTTTGGACCGATTCATCAATAGTGTTGCACTGGCTTCGAGCAAGAAACAAGAAATTGCCGGTCTTTGTGGGGCATAGAGTCGGAGACATTCAAGAAATAACATCCATAGAAAATTGGAATCATGTTGAAAGTAAAGAAAACCCCGCTGATCTCATTTCGCGCGGAATTGATGCAAGGGAATTAATAAATTCTCAACTCTGGTGGGGAGGACCCAGTTGGCTACATGGTGACTATCTACTAAAAAATCAAGACGAAATAACGAAGTATGATGAGCATCAGCATGAAGAATATGATAATTTAAAGGTGGTTGCAATATCTAATTATTCGCAAGGCATCCATTCAGCAAATTCTCCACATTCAGCAGACTTATTCGAGTGGCAGCTACGTGCTTACGCTTCGCTCACAATTGCAGAGGACGAAAGGAGCACGGACCTTTGACGGTGGAGGAGTTACAAGAAGCTATCAAGAGATTAATAAGAAAAGATCAAGAAACAACATTCGATAAGGATATCAATGATTTAAAGGCCAAAGGAGTTGTATCAAGTAAAAGCAACTTGAAGCAATTAAATCCATTTATTGATCAGGAAGGCCTAATACGTGTTGGTGGTAGACTCCAACGTTCAAGCTTACAATCAGATGTCAAGCATCCGTATCTATTACATCAACGATCAAATCTTACAAGGCTTATTATCGAACATGAGCACCGAAGACTCATGCACACGGGAGCAGAAGCAACTTTAGCTGCTGTACGGCTTAAATACTGGCCGCTCAAGGCGCGCGGTACGGTAAGAAAATTATTACAAGGCTGCATAAAATGCTTCAAGTATATAGACCAAGATTCTCAGAGCAATTAATGGGAAGTCTACCTGCCTATCGTGTTACACCTTCAAGACCCTTCAGCTGCGTAGGCATAGATTTTTGCGGACCGATATACGTTCGCGAAGGGTCGCGTAGAAACAGTAAAAATGTAAAGGCTTATGTGTCAATATTCGTTTGTCTGGCGACAAAGGCGGTCCACTTGGAGGTGGTATCAAACATGAGCACTGACGCATTTCTCAATGCATTTAAAAGATTTATTGGACGAAGAGGTAAGCCTTCGAATGTCTTTTCGGACAACGGTACCAATTTTGTTGGTGCTAACCGTGAACTAGAGGAACTTAGAAATCTATTCAGTAAAGAGGAACATCAAAGCAAAATCAAGGATGAGACAGCGATGGATCAAATCAAGTGGCATTTCATCCCCCCGCGAGCTCCTCATTTTGGAGGGCTTTGGGAGGCCACGGTGAAAGCCTTTAAGAGGCATTTCTACAAGGTCACCGCTAATGTGGCGCTCACCTTCGAGGAGGCTTCAACTTTGGCGATTCAAATAGAATCCATTCTTAATTCGAGACCTTTAATTCCTGTATCTTCAGATCCCAATGATTTGAGTTATGTTTCAGCAGGACACTTCCTTATAGGCGAGGCAATAACGTCCTATTCTGAACCCGACATAACTTTCCTAAAGACAAATCGCTTGTCGCGATGGCAACACCTTGAGCAAATGAGGCAGCATTTTTGGAAACGCTGGTCATCCGAATATTTGCTTCAGCTTCACAATCGAACAAAATGGCAATCAAATCGTGGTCCAGCGCTCCGAATTGGACAATTGGTGGTTTGTCGTGAGGATGGGCTACCCCCCCTAAAATGGATGATTGGAAGAGTCGAAGAGATATTTCCAGGCCTCGACGGCATTGTTCGAACTGCGACTATTAAGACTGCAAATGGTTCATTCAAAAGAGCAGCTGTCAAATTAGCTATACTACCTACCGAAGATGCTAATACTCAAAAGAAGTAGCTTATGTTTTAACAGTTTAGTTTAATCATATGTGGTACTCACTCTTCACAGTGTTACATTTTTGTTAATTCGAGTTAGACATTTATGTCACGTTACTATTTGATTTCAAGAAAATTTATTTGTTCCAACATTTGTTAATTACCCACTTTATTTATTTTGATAGTCAGAATCTATCAAGGCGCGCGGTATGTTACTGCTACTTTCAAATGTTTTAATTTCGCGCCTGTATTATTTGTAAAACGGAAGTGGACGCAAGCGCCACGAGAGGGAGTCGAGTCGAGCGAGTACTTACGTTGTAATGTCAGTCAAGTCCGAAATAAAGGTAAAAGGAAAAAAGCAAAACGGATTAAATCATTAAATGCCTATCCAACGACTTTGCGGAAGAATTATTGGATACTGCTCATCGTAACCAAGCGCTGAGTTCTTTAACCGCCCGCCAAGACGGAGTAAAGAATCTTCCCCAATAAATGGGCTTAAAGCTTTCAACGGGCTTAATTTTGATACTGAAGAACTCTTTTTCAGTGACTTGAATTCAGACGTGAATGATCTTCGCTGATCGTATTGAAACCATAAAAGTTCGGCTTTACGAAACTCGTCGGCGTTTAAAAAAACAGAGACAAAGGACTGAGCTCCTTCCTTTCGTCTCGAGCGCACGACGAATCTGCGTACGTACGCGGTAATACGAACTAATTTGTTCCAACTGGAACATCGATGAAGCAGATCCCACTCGTCATTGCCTTCCACATGAAGGGCGACTGACTTGCGGATCTCCATTAATACAAGTTGAGCAACGTCGGGCCCAATTAGACTGGAAACATCATGGATCGGCCATGATGTTGAAGGTTGACGAAGCCACGATTCCTGCAGCAAGATTTTTGCAGCAATGACGACAGGCGCGGCTCAACCGAGCGGATCGTGCAGTCTAGCAATAAACAACAATATGGAACGTTTTGTCGGCGCGTCCGGTGCAGCTAAATTAACAACAAATCTAAAAGCGTCTTCCTGAGGAAGCCACGAAAAACCGAGAACTTTAAGAGACTCGTCCTTTAGTATTAAATGGTCGGTCACCTCCGTGGTTAGCCAAAAGATCTCTAAGAAGATCGCTTGAATTTGACGCCCACTTACGAAGCTGAAATCCTCCCCTTTTCATTAATTCGACGAGTTGACAACGAGCATCGGCGAGGGATCTGACGTCATCAGCCCCGAACAGCGCATTATCCACATATATCGAATCCTAAAGAATCGAAACGGCAGAAGGGAAAGCATTACCTTCGTCGAGGGCAAGCTGCTTTAAGACGCGCATGGCTAGGTATGGAGCCGGCGCGAGACTATACGTAACGGTAAGAAGTCAAAAGTATATAATTAGCGAGTCATCCGACGGACGCCAAAGAATTCTCTGAAAGTCCGCATCGAGCGGATCAATTAGTATTTGACGGAACATCTTTGCGATGTCCGCCGTGTAAACGTAGCACCACTGGCGCCATCGTAACAGGACAGCAGGAAGATCCTGTTGTAACTTCGGTCCGATCAACAAATGATCGTTTAAAGAAGAGCCGTTCCGTGTTTTGCACGATGCATTGAACACGACTCTTAATTTAGTAGTGCAGCTAGCCTCACGTAAGACAGGATGATGCGGAATGTAAACCGGAATAAAATCGGTTCTGTCCGTGCTAGCCACAGGTTTCATGTGCCCGAGAGAGCGATATTCTTCGAGAAACGCAATATTGAGAACGAATCTCGGCACGAGATTGCAGCCTTTTTTCAAGTCTATTATAACATGAAAGAGCAATGGGCAATGAGTCTCCGATATCGATCGGCGGAGCATGTTTAAATGGCAATCTAACTACATATCGTCCATCCAGTGAGCGACTATGAGTGTCACTGAAGCGGTGTTCGCATCTCTCTTCCTCCTCGGAGAGAGGGAACGACAGAGAGATATCCTCGTCCTCCCAGAATCTCTGGAGCAACGAGTTAACATTTTGCGTAAGAACGCAATTTAATTTAATACAGAAGCTTCCTCAGAAGCTGATTCTCGATTACCGGTAGGACCAGATAGGATTCAACCGAGAGCGGTCAATTGTGCGGTTGGCGTGCCGAGCGGACCTTGACGCACATCGTTCTTCAAAAGAGAACCATAAATGTTGGCACCAATTAACATATGAATTCGCTGATGACTGGATGGATCAGGATCGGCAAGAGACAATCCTCGCAAATGAGGCCACGACTATACAGACTGAATTCACGATGCTGCGTACGAAGTAATACGCTGAAAGACGTAAGCTGTCAAGGGAAACGCAGACTTAGACAGCGCACGGTGTTAATGTCAAGAGTACGCGTGATTTTGCCGAACTCGTAAACCGTTCACCGAAACACTCGATTTGCAGATCGGTTTGCTGACGCTTTGTACGCAGCGCTTGACAAAGGGACTCTGATACGAAACTGAATGTTGATCCCTGATCTAATAACGCACGAACTTTAAGGCATCGGCCCTCGGAAGTGTGAAGGTCGACCCACGCAGTGGCCAAAAGAATGTTTGGCATCACGACGAGCGGCGGTTGTATGGTCATCACACTCGCGATAAATGCTTCGCTGGTGGCGGAAGTCGTGCGCAACTCCGCTGGCGAGAGCGATTTCACAGATGAAGAGCCCGGTTTCGCAGACGTAGAATTTTCAAGCGTATCTGACGCATCATTGTTAGCAGAATGCAACAGCGAATAATGCGTGCGACAACAGTGTGAACATCGATATTTGCTTAAACATTTGTGAGTAAAGTGACCCAATCTTGAACAATTGAAACACAACTTATTTTGACGTATAAGAGCGTTTCATTGTACGACTGATTTTCGCAAGAAATCTTCGCATTTCGATACATGATGATTGCCCGAGCAGCATACGCATTTCACTACTGAGACATTGTTTACCGAAGAGCGCGACTTATCACTTTTGGAACGACCGTATCCTTCGAAGTTTCGTTGAAATCCGACAATCCGCGAATGCGAAGAATTAAAAATGCATTAATGTCCTTATAAGATGGAAGCGCGTTGTTCGTAGGACATTTCAAATTCCACTCGCTTCGAGTCCGCGGGCTGAACTTTTGAGAAATTAAATAAACTAGAATGTCATCCCACTGATCTACCGGACGACCAAGATTATTCAATGCGGCTATCGATGCAGACACTGTGTCGCGCAACTTCTTCAAGTTGTTTACGTTTTCAGTTTTCATTTGAGGCAGACTCACAAATGCGTGCAAATGAGAGTGGACTAGAGTTTGCTCGTCATCGTATTCATCGATTAACAATTGCCACGCAGAATCATAATTGGCGTCAGAAATGCACAGATTATTAATAATCAGGGCCGCGTCGCCGATGACGCTGGTCTTCAAGTAATAAAACTTTTGCGTATTGAAAAGCGCCTCATTATTAGCCACGAGAGATTCAAAAGTATTTCGAAAGCTCTACCAATCAGTAAGCTTACCGCCAAATTTAGGAAGTGCTATACGCGGTAATTGAAAGCAATTGTTATTCGAATCATGAATGGAGGAATCAATACTGCGATTACGCGAGACAACTTGAGTATGAGTATAACGACTTATCGTTTCCTGCAGCGTGTCCTGCAGTATGTACCTGGTAGATTTTCTCATCGGCCAAGAATTTGTCTCCTTGGAAATAAGACAGCGTCCTCTGCTCCTCCGCCGTGGCAATCTGCAGCAATTTGACATGCAGGCGGCGACAGGAGTCCCAGAGTGATTCCAGTTGCGAGAGACGCCCTTGCGTCTTCAGAAGCGTCAGGTTTGCTTTTGAAAGTTCGCTCTTGAAGTTCACTAGCACTCTTTTGAGCGAGTCTATTGTGGTACTCTGTTCGATCAACAAGTTTCTCACATCCGTCATGATCACGGCGGGAAAGATAACGAAAGTCACTATTTAATCGGCAGTCTCTTACTACGATTAATCACTGACGGCACTTAAATGCAGCGAGCGCAACTCAATGAGGCAATAAGAGTGCGGTTGCGGAAAGAAAGTTGTGTCCAATGACACGAAGACAACTAGGCGCGTGACAGTGGCGCCGACGAAGCTCGGATCTCGAGCAACGTCTTTTTTCAACGAAAAATACGCTCGAACGCGAGATTTCTCACACGGAGAGCGAAACGCGTGATAGCGGCGTCCGTGAGAACACAGAAACTTGCGCAGGGCAATATGTGCTGCACTGAGAGCGCGACGCGTGATAGCGGCGTCCGCACTTGCACTGAGAGAGCGAGACGCATGATAGCGGCGTCCGCGGTTACACAGAAACTTGCGCGGGGCAATATGTGTTGCACTAAGAGCGAGACGCGTGATAGCGGCGTCCGCGGTTACACAGAAACTTGCACGGGAGCAATATGTGTTTCACTGAGAGCGAGACGCGTGATAGCGGCGTTCGCGACAGCACAGAAACTCACACAGGGCAATATGTGTTGCACTTACTCGCGGTAAGACTTCGCCAAGGGCAATACGATGCACGTGGGCTGCGGGTGAGCGACACGAGCGGCACCCAACTGGTGCGGCCAATGAGAGAGAGAGAGAGAGAGAGAGAGAGAGAGAGAGAGAGAGAGAGAGAGAGAGAGAGAGAGAGAGAGAGAGAGAGAGAGAGAGAGAGAGAGAGAGAGAGAGAGAGAGAGAGAGAGAGAGAGAGAGAGAGAGAGAGAGAGAGAGAGAGCATGCGACGGCTGATCAGATGTTCGCTATCTAGCGAACTCACTCGCGCACACGAGAGCGTCGGGCTGCTGGCACGAGCGAGCACAGGACAGCCGATGCGCGAGTGCACTTACGGTCCGACGGACACCGATTGACGGCAGACGCTTGTGTTAATGAATCCGATTGTTACACAATTTATGCCGGTTCGTTCGCGTTCGCGACTGCAGGTTCGCGCTGGTAAATAAAAGATCTGCCTCGTAGGTTTCACAAGTCTTTATTGCAAACAACACCCGGCGATCAGTCTCGACGTCGAACTCATTCACTCGCTCGCGTTACAAAGGTTTTTCGTCGTCGCAATTCACTCGCGTTGCACATCCGTGCTCGATGCTCTCTCGTCTCGGACTCTAGCTAGGCATACAGCAACCGGCACGTAGTCGACGCTAGCCGCCGAAAATCTACCTATCAGCGATCGACACCGCAAACTTGGTAACAAGCTGACAATCGCATTACGCGTTAGAAAAGTGAAACTAATCGTTTTTCGACAATTTCTTATACAGACGCGAACAGCTTGAAGGCCGCTTTGCTGAGAATAAATAAATAGCGGCGAAAAAAAGGCTAACGAATTCTCGAAGCTTCGAACAAAGCGAAATTTTTGCTTTATAACTTGTAATCCTGAACACTACATAAAATAAGTAATTTCGCTAAAAATCAGCAAAATCGGGGGTGATAGCTTTTCGGAAGTTTATCTAAATTTAGAAATTTTTAGTTGCTGCGCAAAAACGGTTTTAAGGAGTGAAACTGCCCCTTATATTAAGAGCGGCTTTTTGCTTTTTACAATATATCTTGAAAACTATTCGAAATATCAAAAAATGTTTTATACAAAAGTTTTATAGTAAGAACACCTCTATTTAAGAGGATGCTGAAGTGACGGGCGAACTCCGACGCGAAAGCGCCATCATTTCGATGGTACTAAAAATGAAATGACATTATCGGCGCAGCCTACGGACCTATGCCGCGTAGGTCCGTGTGTACGCATTTGTTTGTAGTGGTGACTCACTACACTGACGTGTGGTCTGTGTACGTGTGTCATCGGAAGTTTGTAAACAAACGATGCTTGCGCTTGTTTCCTCGACTGAAATTTCGTCGCAAAGCTGCAATATAATGTCCGAGAAAACATAAGCGTATACAAGGTGTCAAATAAATACAAACTAAATATGACAAAATAATAAATAAAAAATATACATATAATACTATATATATCATTGAAGAAAAATGTCATATACTTTTCTTACTTTTATCCTTATGTAGTAAATACTAAATAACTAATTAATCAATTAATTAATATATACATATACACATATATTCAATAAATAGTTATCTTTATTTTGTATTTTATATGATAATGACTAAAATAATGAAAGTATATATTATTTCAGTTATATAAAATACAAAATAAAGATAACTATATTCAATATGTATATGTATGTATTCAATAATTAATTAACTTATTTATTTATTTTGTATTTGTTACATAAGAATAAAAATAGGAAAAGCATATAACATATTTTTCCAATTAGACATATAGTATTATACATACATTTTTCAAATAAAATATTTTATCATATCTAACTTATATCTATTAGACACCTTCTATAAGTCTATTTTGTCTCGTATGTACATCATTCAGCCATACGATAGAATTTCAATTGCGAGAAAAAAGGTTAAATGACCTTATAAATTATCTGATAAAATATAAACAGACCACACGTGCAGTAAATTGCTAACTAAAATAAATACGTATTTCTTCAAATCTGTCAGCTGACGTTAGATCGCCTATGACAATATTTCTTAAAATCTGCCAGTTCACGAATAAATTGTCTTTAGCTCTCTTTTTTCTAAACTGTCAGCTGACGTTAGATCGCCTCTGACTATATTTATTAAAAATTGTCAGCTCACGATAGATCGCCTCTGACAATATTTCTTACAATTTGCCAGTTCACGAATAAATCGTCTTTAGCTCTCTTTTTTCTAAACTGTCAGCTGACGTTAGATCGTCTGTGACAATATTTATTTAAAATTGTCAGCTCACGATAGATCGCCTCTGACAATATTTCTTACAATTTGCCAGTTCACGAATAAATCGTTTTTAGCTCTCTTTTTTCTAAACTGTCAGCTAACGTTAGATCGCCTCTGACTATATTTATTAAAAATTGTCAGCTCACGATAGATCGCCTCTGACAATATTTCTTACAATTTGCCAGTTCACGAATAAATCGTCTTTAGCTCTCTTTTTTCTAAACTGTCAGCTGACGTTAGATCGTCTGTGACAATATTTATTTAAAATTGTCAGCTCACGATAGATCGCCTCTGACAATATTTCTAACAATTTGCCAGTTCACGAATAAATCGTTTTTAGCTCTCTTTTTTCTAAACTGTCAGCTGACGTTAGATCGCCTCTGACTATATTTATTAAAAATTGTCAGCTCACAATAGATCGCTTCTGACAATATTTCTTACAATTTGCCAGTTCACGAATAAATCGTCTTTAGCTCTCTTTTTTCTAAACTGTCAGCTGACGTTAGATCGTCTGTGACAATATTTATTTAAAATTGTCAGCTCACGATAGATCGCCTCTGACAATATTTCTTACAATTTGCCAGTTCACGAATAAATCGCCTTTAGCTCTCTTTCTTCTAAACTGTCAGCTGACGTTAGATCGCCTCTGATTATATTTATTTAAAATTGTCAGCTCACGAAAGATCTCCTCTGGCTTGTCTTATTCTATATTGCCAGTCCACGACAAAGCCGCCTCTGGCTTGAAGACAAGAATAAGAATTTTCTTCTAATGCCAGTCCACGAGAAAACCGCCTCTGGCTTGTCTTATTCTATATTGCCAGTCCACGAGAAAACCGCCTTTGGCTTGTCTTATTCTATATTGCCAGTCCACGAGGAAACCGCCTCTGGCTTGAAGACAAGAATAAGAATTTTCTAATGCCAGTCCACGAGAAAACCGCCTCTGGCTTGTCTTATTCTATATTGCCAGTCCATGAGAAAACCGCCTCTGGCTTGTCTTATTCTATATTGCCAGTCCACGAGGAAACCGCCTCTGGCTTGAAGACAAAAATAAGAATTTTCTAATGCCAGTCCACGAGAAAACCGCCTCTGGCTTGTCTTATTCTATATTGCCAGTCCACGAGGAAACCGCCTCTGGCTTGAAGACAAGAATAAGAGTTTTCTAATGCCAGTCCACGAGAAAACCGCCTCTGGCTTGTCTTATTATATATTGCCAGTCCACGAGGAAACCGCCTCTGGCTTGTCTTATTCTTTATTGTAAGATACTTTTATTACGTCATATGCTTTATGTATATATATATATATAATGTATATTATATGCTCCACATTATCTATATTTATATCAAAATATTTTTCTAAGAAATTGACATCATTTTGTATACTCTTTTTACAATAAATGTATATGATATATGCCATATTTTTTATTTCTAAAGCATGAAATATAAAGATATTTTTATTTTTTTGTGTCTATCATTTGTAAAAAAATTTTGATAAAAGAAACAACATTAATTTTGCGACTTGCAATAATCTGTTTCATTATATGCTTCTTTTAAATACTTACACTTAGCCTTATTTTATGTGATTAACTTGGTATTTAAAATACGTATCAAAATCGAAAATGTATTTCTATTACAGTAGAAACGAAACATTCTTGTCTTACAACAGAGAGAAATGGCAAAATATAATATTGTCTAAAGTACAGTCCAATAAAAACTGTTAAAATTGAACATTTTATAAAACCACTGTGATTCATGAAAAATCAGAATTATTATTTCAAAAATATAGATATATTTCGACGGTGTGTTTTAACCTGCACTACACATTCAAAATTCACAGAATAAATTTATTTCTGCAAAGTTGTGTATAATGTCAGTGGAAAAGTGATTTATTTGTTATTACATATACATGATATTTTACCATTCCTTTCTGGTGTAAGACTACAATGTTTTTTTTCTACTGAACTAGAAATTAATTTTATATTTTGATGTGTATTTTAGATACCAAGGAAAACGCATAAAATAAGGCTAGTTGTAAGTATTTAAAAGAAGTATATATTGAAACAGATAATTGCAAGTCACAAAATTAATGTTTTTTTTATCAAGATTTTTTTACAAATGATACATACAAGAAACTAAAAATACCTTTATATATATTTCATGCTTTATAAATAAGTTATATGACATATACATTTATTATAAAAATATATACAATATACAAAATGATATTCATATAAATGATATACAATATACAAGATGATATAAAAAGTTAATTTTACATAGATACTTTGATGTGAATATACATAATATGGAGCACAGAATATACATAATATATACACATAAAGCACATGAATAAAAGTATTTTGTAGAAATTAGAATATGAATGTATGTAATTAAATAATATAAATGTTTGCAAAAATGTTGCAAAATTTATGTATAATACATACACTTTTTTATCCTTCAGAGTGCCTTCAACCCATTTTTTTCAGCCGGGTTTCGTAGCACATAACACAAACACACACACACGCACAACTAACACACACATAACTAACCTAAAAGATTCTGTATATGACAGATAGCACTGAGAACTGTATAGCGCCTCTATCCCAAAATCTCGGAACTAATCTATAGCTCTTTTTTACCTTATTCTTTCTATATTGCACACATGCTTTACATAAATCTGGAAAAGGGTGGCGTTTTGAAAATAAGTCTCTAAGCTCTATTTTTTTGGTTTTCCATTATTGTTTCATACGCTCTTCTTCGGCACATGGTCTTGTTTTGCAGATTGAAGCAGTATAATTTTGATATAAAAGATATAATTCTTTGAGGTGACATTGTCGGTAAATTTTCAAAAATTTTTTTTATTTTTTGGTTTAAATTTGACCAACTGCCGAAAGATTAGCATATGTACTTTATTTACACCAAAGGATTTGTAATTCTATTAAAGCAATAAAAAACGCCACCCTTTTTAGAAAATTGAAGTTTCGGTCGGTAACAATATGACTTCAGCATCCTCTTAAGTATCTTAATAAAATTTTAAAAACATATTTTTTAAACATAATTTTTTTAAAAATCTGTAAAAAAATTTTATTAAGATGCTTAAATAGAGGTGTCCTTACTATAAAACTTTTGTAAAAAAACATTTTTTGATATCTCAAATAATTTTCGAGATATATCACATTATACAAAAAATTCAGCGAAATCAGTGATTTCGATATCTGATGTTCCTCTTGTAAGTCATGAAGAGAAGATTAAATAAAATTGCTTTAATTTACAACGAAATGGATGAACATAAGTAGTATAGCTATGCCGGTTCTAACCCAGGAGCAATGAGGGGGGTGCGGGGAAGAGGGGTATCGGATTACATAGGAGTTGGGAAGACGAGGGGAGGTGCGGGGGAGAGGGAAGGTATCAGATAACAGTGGAGGGGGTAATGACGTCATCGTTTTGGAGAAGAGGGGGTAATTTAAGAGTGGTGGGGGGTATCAGATAATAATAATTCCTGGAAGTGGGGGGATTCCCGGAAGAGATAAGATAAGGATTCCTGGAAGAGATAAGGATTCCTGGAAAAGATAAGGATTCCGAGAACTGTTTACATCCTTTGGTTTTTTTTCTACGCATCAAAGTAGAGCGCCATGTCAGAATGTATCATTGTTATGTTTATAGTATGCAGGTTCGTGCAGGTTTACAGATTGCGTCATCGCTGTATTTAGAACAAAAGCCCATAGCAACAGGCAGCCACGTCAGCATTTTCGGCGCCATGTTGTCAGATTTCAATTTTGTATGCAACAAGCGGGTATATAAAGCAAGTGAAAAAGAATAGGAACCATCAGTCGTTCGAAATCATTGAGAAAATCACTAGTTCGCTGTGACGTTTACTAGCAACGATATTTTGCACCATGTCAACCGTGAATAATCAGATCAACGAACAGCAGAGTGCGAAGAAGCTGCAATTACCCAACAAGTAAGTCGTTTCTTTAGCTACATCGTTAAACTTAATTGTTATACTTTTAAACTCACAAATTATTTTTCACAGAAAACAAAAAAGTAATATGTCAAAGATGGAAAAAGAATCATCTAGGATCTTGGTTAGAAGATACTATTTGACGAAGACTGGGTACAAGTATCTCGACATCGGAATCAACGTCTCAACGTCGAGCTGTGTAGAAATCGCTCTCGGTGACAATCATGGTAAGGAGCTACGTCTATCATACGACGTATGGAAAGAATTCATGAATCAACGGGGCATCATCGCCAGCTTCTTTAAGAATGATATGGACGAAGCATCGTCTCAGACCGTTGGACACTGCACGTTAAGTTTTGGAAAAATGAACAACCTAAAAGTAATGCACCTGGCAACATCAGCATTATGTTTAATCATGTCAAACCGAACCATGTGTAACATGTTTGCACTTGAATATTGTGTAGACTGTATCAATCATTCGTTGAACAACATCACCGGTATGGTTGATGTCAAGTTCGCACACTTTTCAGAAATCGCGAGGAATGCAAAGGACCCCGATCACGTGGCAATTCGCAAAAGCGATTTATTCGGTAAGAATAATATAATTGATTGTGAACTGGTGACTCAGGTCTTTGCGGAGTTGTAACAATTGTGTATTACATATTAATAAATATTATTTCAATTGTAATTAAAATTTTTTTATTATTTTTCCGTGTCATCTTATCCACTATACCGACTTATCCTACAACGCGCGCATCAAAGTAGAGCGCCTGTTTAAATTACATCATCGCTGTATTTAGAACAAAGAGGCAGCATTTGAGCGCCGTTTCTTAGATATCAGAGGGTGTGATAAGGATTGTTTATACAAATTGTAGGCAACGCCACGTTGTCAGATTGCGTCATCGTGTTTGGAGGAAAAGGGGTAAATTTGGAGTGGTGGGGATATCATATTACAATAATTCCCGGAAGAGAAAAGATAAGGATTGTTTATACAAATTGTAGACAGCGCCATGTTGTCAGAATGCATCATCGTTATGTTTATAGTTAGTGTTGTGTGCAACAAACGGGTATATAAAGTAAGTGAGAAAAAAACAAATAATCACAGTTGTTCAAAATGGAGAAGGAGCGCGATCTTACCGTACGAGCAGCGAATATCAAAACGATGGGAAAGTTCTTTCCATGGGACTACGAGTGCAACGAGTACCTCGATTCTCTTAAGGAACAATGTCGCAAGAGGCAACGCACCGGAGTAGTCAATTCTCTGGTGGCGCAAATTGCGCGTCTGGAGGGTGTGATGGACGCCCTGCACGAGCGTTTTGTGCCCGTCGGTGCCGGATACGGCGGATATGAGAAGAAGCGCTACACGTGGAAGGAGATCGAGACGGCGTTTAGGAACCGTGTACTGACCGGTGCGATTATCAATCAAAACTACATAGATCCACGCAAGTTTTTAAAAAACGTGAGAAATACCGTCATCGAACGGATCCAGGGCGTCATGGTGGAACACAACAGCATCAAGATTAACACCGCGTTCAACGGGGAATTCATCGCGGGCGACAAGACTGCCGTGAAGACCATCGCCACCAAAAATTGCGAGCTGTTTCCCACATCCGATCTCAACGAGTGGTACACGCGGCACGTGGAGGATGATATTCTGGCGGCTCTGGAAGAGTTTCAGGAACGCGATAGTGAATGGGCGTTGTCACGTATCCTGAATCTCACCGTCAATGTGAACAAGTTCAATCCTCTACACGCGGGATGCCACATCAAGTTATCGCGGAAAATTATGCTAAAAAGGGCGGTGGTCAACGTGCAATCGACGGACAATGCATGTTTCGCGTGGGCGGTGGTAGCAGCTTTACATCCAACGGAAAAACACCCGGAAAGAACAATCAAATACCCGCATTATTCGACGGTACTGAATCTATGCGGCATCGAGTTTCCCGTGACGCTGCCACAAATATCAAAGTTTGAGAAACTAAACGCCATCTCCGTCAACGTCTTTACCACCCAAAATCGTCCCTCTGCGGCTCGCCGACGACAAAAAGAAGAAGCACGTCAACCTTCTCTACGTGCGTGAAAACAACGAGGCACACTTTGCGTACATAAACAACCTGCCGCGGTTGGTGAGCTCACAACTGAGCAAGCACACACATAAAATGTACATTTGCGATCGGTAAATAAAAGCACATTTATAGAATAATTCGATACTTTATTCGCAGTATTAATTATACAAATTATTACAGATGTCTACACTACTTTTATACACGGGAGAAGTTGTCAGTCCACAGCGTCGACTGCGGGAAAATGAACGACTGCGTCGTTCTCCCCAGCGAGGACGACAAGTGGCTGACGTTCCAGAATTACAATCGAAAGGAGCGGGTTCCGTTTGTAGTGTACGCCGATCTCGAATGTACGCTCGAGAAAAAGGAGGATCAGGACGGTACTACTTACGCCTACCAACATCACAGAGCCTTTAGCGTAGGATATTATGTAAGTTGCGCTTACGATAATTCGCTCTCTAGTTATAAGTCATATCGCGGTGAGGATTGCACAGCGTGGTTTGTTAACGAACTGCACGATTTGACGCACCGCGTGAAAGCAATCCGCACCACCGTCGTCCCCATGGCGAATCTTACGCGGGAGGAATCGGAGGAATTTTGTAGCGCCGTAACGTGTCATGTGTGCAAGAAACCGTTTACACCGGACGACACGCGGGTGCGCGATCATTGTCATCTGACCGGACGTTACCGCGGTGCCGCGCACTCGTCGTGCAATCTAAATTACAAAGACTCCCACGTTATCCCGGTGATATTTCACAATTTATCCGGTTACGACGCGCATTTTATAATCAAAGACGTTGCCAATGCTTTCGAAGGCAACGTCGAATTGTTACCGCTGACGAAAGAACGTTACATTTCATTTACAAAAATCGTTAAAGATACCGAGGATCAAAAATCAAAATTGTGTATAAAATTACGATTCATCGATTCGTTCAGATTTCTCAGTACAAGTCTCGACAAATTGGCATCTTATTTAACTGTAGATGAATTAAAAATTTCACGATCGGAATTCAAACATTTATCTGCGGAAAATTTCAATTTGCTTACTCGGAAAGGCGTGTTTCCCTACGAGTACGTCGACAGCGTCGACAAGCTCCGGGACACAAGCCTACCATCGCGCGAATCGTTTTACAGCTTGCTCACCGGAGAAACAGTATCCGAGAGCGATTACGCGCACGCGACAAACGTCTGGCAAACATTTTCAATCGAAGATCTAGGTCAATGCAGCGATTTGTATTTGAAAACAGACGTTCTTTTGTTGGCGGATATTTTTTAAAATTTTCGAAACATGTCTATAAAGAGTTACGGTTTAGATCCCGCTCATTATTACACTCTACCGGGATACACGTGGGACGCCATGTTGAAGTACACGCGTGTAAAATTCGAGTTGCTCACGGACATCGATATGGTACTGTTTGTCGAGCGCGGTATACGCGGTGGTCTCAGCCAATGCTCCAACCGATACGCCGCCGCCAACAACAAATACATACCATCCTACGACCCATCGGAACCGTCATCGTACCTAATGTACTATGATGTAAACAACTTGTACGGGTGGGCAATGTGTCAACCGTTGCCCTACGCCAAATTTCGATGGGTCGATGATGTCGAAAACTTTGACGTAATGTCCGTTGCATCCGATTCGGCTACCGGTTATGTGCTGGAAGTCGATCTCGAGTATCCGGTGAATCTTCACGACGCGCACGCCGACCTGCCGTTCTGCCCGACGCGCGATAAGCCGCCCGGCAAGCGGGAGCTCAAGTTACTCGCAACGCTGCACGATAAGCAGCGTTATGTCATCCACTATCGTAATCTGCAGCAATGCGTGCGACATGGTCTGCGAATTGCAAAAATTCACCGCGTACTGCAATTCGCGCAATCTCCATGGCTCCGCGGATACATAGAACTAAATACACAGTTTCGAACACGAGCGAAAAATAATTTCGAAAAAAATTTGTACAAATTGATGAACAACGCGGTTTTCGGCAAAACCATGGAGAATGTGCGAAATCACACGGATGTCCGGCTCGTTATACAGTGGGAGGGTCGGTACGGAGCGGAGGCTATAATCGCGAAACCGAATTTCCACAGCCGAAGCGTGTTCTCGGAGGATCTGATCGCCGTAGAGTTGCGAAAACTCGAAGTGAAATTTGACAAGCCGATCTACGTGGGTATGTGTATCCTCGACATATCCAAGACCTGCTTGTACGAGTTTCACTACGAGTACATGGCGCCTCTCTACCGCGACAATTGCAAAATTATGTATACCGATACCGACAGTCTGATATACTTTCTGCACTGCAAGGACGCGTATCGGGATATGAAACGCTATATATCCAAATTCGACACGAGCGACTACTCCGAGGACAACGCTTACGGTATGCCGCGCGCCAACAAGAAAGTACCCGGTCTGATGAAAGACGAGAATAACGGTGCGATCATGACGGAATTTGTCGGACTGAGAGCGAAGATGTACGCGTTGAGAGTCACCGGCCAAAAAGACACCAAAAAGGTTAAAGGTGTAAAAAAGAGTGTGAACGATAACGTTCGACGATTACACTCGGTGCCTCAACGCCGAAATCGAGCTGACGCGGCGTCAATCGTGCATCCGCTCAAAGATGCACGAGGTGTACACTGTGTCGGAGTCGAAGCTCGCGCTCAGTCCGTACGACGATAAGCGGCACGTCGTATCCGGTTCCACCGACACTCTACCATGGGGACATTACAAGATACATTTGTAAATAATGTGTAGTAATTTATATAGTTTAATATTTTATGTATTATTGTTATTAGTTTTTTAAATGTATATATTGTAACATATTGTAGTAATAAAGAACACCATTGTATATATGTATAATAGTTTATTATAATACAATGTAAAATATACACAGTTTATTACAATACATCGTCTTTATTTATTCAAGAGTTGTGCGAATTGTCGAATTCCAACCACTTTACAAACACCTTATCGTCCTTTCGACGCAACACCTTCTCCACAAGATAAACGTCGGGTTGAGCGGTCTTGAGCAATTTGTGCTTGTAAAAGCCTCTTGCGACCGGATCTCCGTGATAATCTTTAATCAGATACGTCACAGGATTGGTACGTTGCACCGTGGCGATCTTAAACACCTCCGTCGACCAATTCGGCGTGTATCCTTTCTCGAATACAGTTTTGAATTTGCTCACGCGCACCGGATCACCCACCCTGAATTTCGCCGGCGCAGCAATTTTTATATTACTGTACACGGTGCTCAAGAGTCCCTTTGCGAGCTCGGGAGTGACATCGATCGGGCGCATACCGATCGTACGATGTTTACGACCATTGTATTCCGAGACCAATCGCGGTAAATCGTCGATCCACTTGTACAATCCCGCGAGCGTGAAAAACTTCCACATTTCGTTCTTTAACGTGCGATTCAATCGTTCCACCACCGAAGCCTTCATGACCGAGTATGTCGAATAATGATTGATGCCATGTTTCTTGACAAGATTTTAGAAATCTCTGTTGTGAAATTTTTTTCCACGGTCGGTCTGCAAATTTTTCGGAATTCTCTCCCTAAATATCGCGGAAAATGCTTTGGACGTTTCGATTCCACCTTTGGTCTTTAAGGGCACGGCCCACGCGTACTTGCTCAACACATCGATAACGGTTAGAATGTAGTTGTAGCCACCGTTGGATCGCGAGTACGGTCTCATCTCGACAATATCAACCTGCCACAAATCATCGTATCCTTTCACGACGACTGGCCGACGCGTAAAGTTTCTTCTCGCCGGTGCGTGGAGCTCGTCCACGAGCGATCTCCTCTCCAGGCTCACCGCTTCCTTCATGCTCATTGCGATTCGTTTTGCTTCTTCTTCATTGCCTCATCGTAGTATTTGATGAAATTTTTTCTCACAGCTCTACGAAGATTATAAATCTCTCGCTCGACAAGACTCTTCGTCTCTCGCTCGTGATCTACGAGTTTTCCATCGAGTTGCGCCACACTCTTGTCGAGGAGACCTCTCAGATCGTGAATCTGTCGTTCCAACGTCACGTATCTGGTCTCGATGTAATCGTCGTGGTCCCTCTTCCAGGTCCGCTCGGTATTCTCCGAATCTTCGAGTCGCGAAAGTACTTCTCGCTTAAAATTTTCACACAGTATACGATCTCGATTCGCACGATCGCTCATAAGCTCCAAGTGATGATCTAGATGCAACTTGTTGACGGTGTTGGTGTCCGCTTCAGGGTCGGCGAGATGTCTGATTACGCGTGACTTGGCGTTGAAAACCCCACCATCCTTGCAGAGACAATTTTTGCGCACGTAATTCTTCGAGACTCCGCCGCTCTGTCTCGTCATCCTGGCGCTTCCTCCTAGCTGTAGTCCGAATTTGTTGATACATTCCCGTAGCATCGCACGAGCAATACTGGTTACAGCGATGACAACGACGATCAATTTATAATCAGACCAGTTTCGCGCAGTTCCTCGATAATCGAGAGAAACTCGTTGTCGTGCGCGTTGTTTCCCGCGGGAGGCGTCCAGCAATCGAAGGCGATCCACCAATTCGTTTGGATCATCCCAGTGCACGTAATCGACCGCGTTGTCGGTCACAGTCATGGTCTGTGGTATGTTACACTTGGGTAACGTGCGACCCACACCTCTCTTGTCGAGATGTGCAACACCTCCACCTTTCTTAGATATCAGAGGTGTGATGATATGTTTGTATTTGTATCCTTTGTTTCCCAAAACAGGTAAATGCGCGTTATGACCGCGTCTGTGAGCGTTAGTAGCGAGTAGTATGCTCTTGTACTTTTGTTTGTCAGCCTCCGTACACAGCGTATCGTCGGGAAGTCTTTTGAATATTAATTCAAACAGGCCGGGCGTGCCAGCGTATTTCACACCGTCCACGATTAAATTGTCGTCTCGATCAATGTCAAAGGTCTTGTTCCCGAGAAACGTTCCCGCATCGTTGAAGTATACGCCGTACACGTTGTCGATCCCTCTCTTCTTGTCACCGCTCAAGAGCTCCCCGATGTACTCTTGGCCCAGCGGACCCATTTGGCCATACAGCGCTTCCCGACCATCGGACGTTTGCATCGTCTGTCTCACGGATGTCACGAAAGACGGGTCCGTGGTTTCGAACACGTTTTCGATCGGTAAATTTATCGGCGATTCAAACACCAATTTTTGCGGCTGGAACAGAGTCGAGGCTTGTATCGGTGTCGTCAACGGGGTACGCTTGATTTTCTTCTTCTTCTCGAAGCTCGACCGCTTTCGTTTGATATCCGGTTTGTTTGTAATCTCGAGATCGTCAACTGAATCATCGTCACTCTTGATGTTCTCAATGATTCGTTTCAACGGCTCTACGATCGGTTTCAACCGTTTCTCCAATTGCGCCTCTTGCTCCACTCTACCCGTCTTCAACGTCCGATGCTTCTTGCGAATCGACTCGCTCGTACGAGCGATTTCCTTCGCGATCTTCTCCCTCTCGTCTATATCTTTTGTGTCGAGCGTCATCGTCAACGTCTCGAGAACGACTAACCATTCCGCGGTACCGCAAACTCGTTAAAACCACGTCTGTAACGTCCATCGTTAATCGCACTATCCTTGTCTATCACTAAAAATCCGTACTTGTGCTGCCAACATGCGTGACACAATGTACCGAAATCTTCGTACGTCAGGTCCGTATTTACATGATCGTTGTAGACGTGCTTAAGGTTTGTTCCATCCTGCTTGAATATTACGAGTAAATTCGCGTTGTCGCGCACGAGATGTTTCGGTATTTTTGCATACGTTTGGCACAGATAGAAACAATCGACCTTCGAATATCGACCCATAGCAAAGTACTCGCGTATCGCATTCTGCTTGTCGCACGCTATATCGTCAAAGACGAATACGGAATTCGGTAACGCCTCGCTGTGCGGTACAATTGTGTTGTTGTCCGAGAACGTAAAGTAGCCGATTTCTCGATCGATCCGAGCAATCTTTCGAGATACCGATACTTTGGTTGATTCAACGATTTCGAGTACACGTATACGTTTTCGAAACGTACACCGTTCGGACTTTCCAGCAGACTGATCATCACATTGGTTTTACCGCAATTCGAGGGACCGCAAATGATATCGCGTATCGTGTTTGGCAGCATTTTACCGTGTCTGCACGCCTTCTCACAAACCCCTTGCGTCTTATCATCCATGTTTTTCACACGGATCGTGTACGGTTGTTGTACAAATTTCATTTTTTACCAGACTCTTTCTCATCCTTGTTATTACGCGACGAGTGCGCAGCATCGGATGTTGGAAAGAGCGGTGCTCGGATATTTGTTGCTAGATCTAAAATATCTCTATTTCCATACATGATACATGATTCGGACATTATCCTGAAAAAAAAATATTGTTTCAAACACACGATTAGCAATACACGTTTGCGACATTCACCTCCTTCCGTTCCTTCTTATTATCCCGGTTATTCATTATACGTCGTTGTCGTCGTCTGACAAACTTTGATATTCTACTAGTTAACGATCGATACGCGCCTCCTATTTATAGGTGATCGCTGTCGAAACACACCTCAGTTGGAAATGTGATTTACACGCGATACGTTAGAATTCGCGTTCTATGAAACGATACAAGGGTGCCGGTTTACTGAACAGTGTGATAAATCGACTACCGTTAAAGCTGCATATACCCGGCTACCAATTTTGCGGGCCGGGGACTCGTCTGCGGAAACGACTCGCGCGAGGGGATCGGGGTATCAATCCGTTAGACGCGGCGTGTCGCGATCACGACGTCGCGTACTCGCAAAACCGCGAATCAGCGGACCGTTACGCAGCCGATCGCGTTCTCGCCGATAAAGCGCGAGAGCGGATCACCGCTGCGGACGCGACTCTCGGTGAGAGGGCCGCTGCTACCGCCGTATGGGATGCTATGAAAGCAAAGACGAAATTGGGGATGGGTATGACAAAGGGAAAGAAGAAGAAGACCAAGAAGAGAACGCTTCCGACGGCGAAACGCGGTGGTATGTTACCGTTGTTACCGCTTTTAGGAGTCATCGGTTCGCTTGCCGGTAGAGCAGCGGGTGTTGCAAAGGCGGTGAATGACTCTAAGGCCGCGCGACGACAACTCGAAGAGATGAAACGTCACAATAAAGCTATGGAAGGACGGGAGATTTATCTCGCTCCGTACAAGCGGGTCAAAGGATTGAAGAAGAAAAAAAAAAAACGTCGAAAAAACGATAGAGATGCCCGCGGGTGCCACCACCAATCTACAGTTGTTACAAATAGCGAAGCGTATGCGAACACCGTATTTCCGAGATGTCTACATGCGTAACGCTTTACCTGACGAGATACACCGAAACGAGAGCGGTATCGTGAATTTGGACGATGTCGACGGGCCGGGCACGCATTGGGTGGCGTACGCCAAGAGAGGCGATCACGCCGTATACTTTGACAGCTTTGGCAATTTGCAACCGCCGAAGGAGTTTACACTCTACCTCGGAGACACCGATACAACGATAACGTACAATCGCACAGTCTACCAGACGTACGATCAAACGATCTGCGGACAATTGTGCCTCCTGTTCCTCCGACATTTAAGAATCGATCCGCCATCGATCGACATCAGTCGTCAATAGAATCTCGGCAATGTCGCTGACGCTCACTCTAAGCGGTAAAAGCAGCGTTCTCACGGTGGATTATTTTCCACCGATAGACTTGAGCGATGGGGACTACGAGCTCGGCCTAACCACGATGGAGACCTACAACACAATTCCGAACATGACAGTAGCGAACAATAAATTTTATTTCGACGACAATGACGAAGAAATTACAATTCCCGAAGGATCGTACGAATTGGACGCCATTGCTTCTTATCTGAAACGCGCGATACTGCAAAAACGAGGAAAAGGTGAAGAGCAAGATTATCCATTGTCACTTCGTCCCAACGTTAATACCATGAAGAGTGAAATCATGTGCGCTTTTCGGATAAATTTCGCCAAACCGAATACCATCGGACCATTGTTGGGATTTTCGACGGGTCGTATACTGGAACCGAGAAAGTGGCACGAATCAGACTCCTCGGTAAACATCATCAACGTAAACATTATTCGAGTGGAATGCAGCATTACCGCGGGTGCGTACGCCAACGACAAGTCGGTGCACACGATACACGAATTTTCACCCAACGTGCCTCCGGGATATAAAGTCTCGGAAACACCGGCGCAAATCATTTACCTTCCGGTCATCGCGAGAAGCGTTACCGATATCACCTTGCGTGTGGTGGATCAAGACAGACGATTGATTGATTATCGCGGAGAGGAGATTACCATCAGACTGCACTTGCGGCGACGTGGTGCGAGGAAGTGCTCGTGTTGAATAAGCAGCGTGTGATTGAGAAAACAACGAAAATTGAGAAAAAATCGCCATTCAAGAGGCTCAGTACGACGTAAACTTTTTACAATCGTTAGGATTTGTTGTGAGAAACGCTTAAAGAGATGGATATACTCAACATCGTTGACGAGCCCGTCTTCGACGAACGTATCGTGAAATATGAGATGCACACGTACAATCCGTACGCTAACACAACGTTGGGACACAGCGATGAGATACAAATACCTATACAACAACAGGATTTATACACGTTGCCGTGTGAGAGTTTTCTCTACGTTGAAGGAAAACTCGTTATGAATCCTACCGATGAGAATAGAGATATCGTGTGTATTATGGGAAATAATTGTGTCGCGTTTATGTTTGAAGAAATGCGATACGAGCTCGACGGAGTTGAAATCGATCGCAACAGAAACGCTGGAATAACAACGACGATCAAAAATTATATATCGCTGACGACGGAGAAGAGCAAGATGCTGAAATACGCATCGTGGAATCCGAATGGATATTCGTTGATCGATGGAAACTTTAATTTTTGCGTTCCGCTCAATGCTCTGTTTGGATTCTGCGAGGACTACAAGCGCATCGTGATCAACGCTTGTATTGATACGATCGCGCAACGATAACAATTGTTGGACGAGTCGGTGCGAATCCGACGATCGAGCTACTCAAGATACAGTGGCGAATGCCGCACGTATCTCTGAGCGAAGTCAACAAGCTGTCTCTTCTTCGAACTTTGGAAAGCGGACGATATCTGAGCGTGTGCTTCTATTCGTGGAGATGGACACGTCTCGTACAGTCGGATGAAAAGCCTTATCAACAATGCCATTGGTACGAAACCGCCTCTGATATACGTGAAAGGACTCGAGAAGAAAAAGTAGCTGCGTGAACTATTGGATGAATTCGTCGAGATTGAAACAATAGATGCGGATTACGAAGATATCGCACGCCTGACGAACTTGGATGTAATCGGAACCTTGCGCTGCGGGTATCACACGAGACATTGCGCTATGCAGAATGTTTGCAAATTGTACAAGTGGTGGTTTGAGCGTAACAAACGTGTAAAACAACAATGATTTATATTAATAAAATGATTTATATTAATAAAATAATTTATATCGTACGACTTTTATTCCACCTCAGTTACATGATCCTCCATGTAATATGGCCTATCGTACGTCTTTTAACGTCAATCGAACTACTTTTAACATCTATGTAACATCTTTTAACATATTGTTGAACGTCTAACGTACAACTTTTAACATCTATTGTACGTCTTTGAACGTCAATCGAACTACTTTTAATATCTATTGAACGTCTATCGTGCGCCTCTCGTACATCTTTGAACGTCTATCGTACGTCTTTGAACATCTATCGAACGTCTCTCGTACGTCTACCGAACGTGTATTGAACATCTATAGAACGTTTTTGAACGTCTATTGAACGTCTATAAAACATCTATCGTACGTCTTTGAACGTCTATCGAACGTCTCTCGTACATCTTTGTGTCGAGCTGTATATAAGGTGTGCGGAAGAGAGAAATTTATCTGTTCAAAGTGTGCACGCGGTGGAGAAAAAAGTATAGAAAATGGAGCGTGATCAGAATAGAAAAAATTCCGAATACGAGAAGTGTAAAGATTGCGGAGTGTACCACAAGCCGATAGCTGTAGTCGAGCCTCGTCCTAGGACGACTAATTTGTATTAAAAAGAAAACTTGAAGTATATTATTGGTGTTTAGAATAAATGTATAACTTAATTATTTCACTCTATATTATTCGTCGTAAATAAAAGAAAAAAATGATTTATATCGTATGACTTTTATTCCACCTCAGTTATATGATCCTCATGACATATGATCTGTCGCTTATCTCGCAGTAGGATAGGTCAGTGAATAAGATGAGGCACAGGAATAATAATTCAAATTATTTTATTTAATATGAATAAGTTTATTTTAATAAAACTTTTGAAATTGTTTATTTAAATGGTCCGCTACAACGGTGTAACTTGACTCGCGCGCTGTAGTATAGGTCGTTGAATAGGATGGGGAAAGATGGAATAATAATTCAAATTATTTTATTGATAAATAATATTTTTATTAAAAATAATTAGATTCGCATACATGGTTCAGTGTTGCATACTCCGTTCTCCCGGTTCTACAAAAACATTGTTCATTCTTTTCTTGCACTGAAGTGTTGCATACTCCGTTCTCTCGGTTCTGCAAAATGTGGACGATCGATGTTTGATGTTGAGGAGTGGTGTGTACTTTGTGCGAATGTATCGCTGTCGGCACCTTCTCTGGATGCATTTTTCTAATTTTTTCAAGTATCGCGGATCTATACTGCTTCGGTATCGTATAATGTATATAGTTATAGTAGCTTGAAGACATCGTTGATTTTAGACTATCCTGAGCACATAACGAGCACAACTTTTGCATCAATATCGGTAGGATAGATTCTCTCAAAAACACCGAAAATTCCTCCTCGGAGTCTTCTAGTACACTGTCGTCAATTTCACTCGTCCATTGGATAAATTGTTGGCGAAATATAGTATCCGGAATATATGGTTTAATGAAGGCGGGAAATGTTGTATACTCTTTTCAATTATTTCCTCACTGCTTTTATATTTCCTTCTACATTTCCGACATGTTGTTAACCAATCTGTGAGAGTACTCAGATTTTCCTCTCGTAAGGTGAGACTGTCTTCCATCTCTGTAACAAATAAAAATTATTAAAATAAAAATGTCCAATTAGTTATTGCGCATTCGAGAAATGTGTATTAAAGATATTTTGAAAATGTGTACTTTACCTATTTGAGTTTGCACTGAGTGCAATCTTTCTTGTACGGTGGGGGCCCGTCGATGTGGTCGCGCTGCCACGGCTGGTTGTAGTGCAACGAGCACCGACGATAACCTTGCACTTCCGGATCCGCTCTTAAATGTTTCGGTAGCCTATCCCACAGACACTCAACGTACCGAGCAAAGTTTTGTATAAGAATCACTTTCGGCACGAATTCTAATTGCTCCGCTGTCAGGCGCAGAATGTCACGTTCATCCGATAGCGCGATGAACATTTTGACTGTTATCTCGACTTGGTCATGATGGACCTTATATACCCGTTTGTTGCACACAACACTAACTATAAACATAACGATGATGCATTCTGACAACATGGCGCTGCCTACAATTTGTATAAACAATCCTTATCTTTTCTCTTCCGGGAATTATTGTTATATGATATTCCCACTACTCCAAATTTACCCCCTCTCCTCCAAACACAATGACGTCATTACCCCCTCCACTGTTATCTGATACCTTCCCTCTCCCCCGCACCTCCCCTCGTCATCCCCACTCCTATGTAATCCGATACCCCCTTTTCCCCTCTTCCCCCGCACCCCCCTCATTGCTCCTGGGTTAGAACCGGCATAGCTATACTACTAACATACAACTCAGTTATCTGGAGCAGCCACTTGGTAACAGTTTTCACTATAATCTTTTGATCATTTTCAGTAAGCACGTGTGCTTTTGAATCCAATAATCACACCATTAGCCTCAGTGTCTGATTCCAACAATTCATGCAAATGTTGCATTTTAAAAACAAAAAAATAAAACAGGATTGTTATATCACAAATATTTGATGAATCAAAAGTACTTAGTCACAAAATTAATTAATTTCCTAATCTGTATATACCAATATAACAGCAAATTTATAAATTGCAATTCACAAATCTGTGCAAATCTGTGAAATTTTGAAAATCTAAATTTATTAATTTAAATTAATCAATCATAACATAAGTGCAAAATGTAATATTTATCATTCACTAGTAGTATTTAAAAATAAAAAATTGTAAAATATTTATAGAATTATTAAATGCAAACATTACATTTGTAACGGTGCAGTCTGCAAGCTGCATCGTTACGGCTACGGACCGTCCATCGTCCGTAGCCCACCAAAGGACGCATCGAGCGCCAATAAAACTTTTATCAAAAACAACAGCGGTTAATCGCCGAACGAACCCCCACACCCGACCGTTCCGAATTTTCGTTAGTGGGGCCCGCCGCCGAAACCGCCGATGCTTGCCGATCCGAGTTCAGTCGGCCGCCAGCCGGGTATAAAAGAGGCCCGGCTGTACATCTTCTCACCAGATCCCGTTCGCTGCTAGACAGCGAACATCACTCTACGAGCGTTCTCGTAGTCCGACCGAGCGTACTCGAATTTTATGCCTTTTCCAGCACACGAGTGTTCTCGTGTACCGCCGAGCGTCCTCGGTATTCTTGCCTCCGCATACGAGTATACTCGTATACCCGCCGAGCGTACTTGGCTCCTCTAGGCACCGATCTTCGTATAGCGGGCATTCCCGCGTACCTAGCCAGATCGCCGTTCTAATTCCGCCTTCGTACGAGTGTCCTCGTACTCCCGCCGAGCGCACTCGGCCTCGCTAGGCACCGATCTTCGTGCAACGAGCATTCCCGTGCACCAAGCCGGATTGCCGTTCTATTCTCGCCTTCGTACGAGCGTTCTCGTACTCCCGCCGAGCGTAATCGGCATCCTAATCCATATATCGCGTTTATTTGCCGGGATTTCGAATCATAATCCGTCCGGCAGGCAAAACCGCGTCGACCAATCCGCGCCGCCGAATAGGCCGCATCGATCTATTATCGAACGGACTCGCGACACTCTACGAACGCACTCACCGACCAACGCTCCGTCGTGTGCCAACCGTTACGACTCGATCACACTGCGCCTGCGCCGATCGTTCCGCCGATCGCACTAAGACGCCTCACGTCAAACTTTATCATATTTCGCCGTTGCTTTTATAATCACTTCACCGCTGCTTGAATAATTATTTCGCCGTTGCCGTATAATTATTTCGCCGTTGCTTTTATATTTATTTCACGCTGCTTTAATATTTATTTCACGCTGCTTTAATAATTATTTTACCGTTGCTTTATATTGATCTCACCGATACTTTTATATTTATTTCACGCTGCTTTTATATTTATTTCACGCTGCTTTAATAATTATTTCACCGTTGCTTTATATTGATCTCACCGATACTTTTATACTTGTTTCACGCTGCTTTAATAATTATTCCGCCGTTGCTTTAATAATTATTTCACCGTTGCTGTTATACCGATCGCACCGATACTTTTCTACTTATTTCGCCGTTGCTTGTATATATTTTTCGCATCGCAATCGTACAGCTCATTTATACAAATCTCGCTACATACATCGCAAACACACATCGCATGTACACACAGTCATCAGACATATTAATTGAATAAAACACGTCTTCTTATTTATTATTAACAAATCGCGTACATTCTTTGACACACCCCCAACCGAACGAACCTGGATTCCGGCAAGCTATACCGCGTCCGAAAAGCCCACACGGTTTCACATTCCATAAAAAATTGCAACATTTTATGAAAATATAAATACAAAATAATCTTTTGAGAATAATCTTTTTCTGCCAAACAGAAAAAAGAAAAAGGGGTCATGCTTACAAGTTTACTTGAAATCATAAAAGCAATGTACTTCTACATAAACGTTAACTGTTCGCCTATGGTAAAAGTTGGAGTGGGCAGCAGCACAGGGATTTGACTTGGAGTTAAATTTAAAAATATATTAATATCCACCCCATTGTCTGAGGAAGAAAAAACAATATTAAATTAAAACAAGTAAGGGGAGTAGTGTAGCTAAGCCGGTTCTAATCCATGGGGCAATGAGGGGGGTGCGGGGGAAAAGGGAAAGAGGGAGTATCAGATTACGCTGCGTCAGCACTTTTGGAGGGGAGAGGTATCAGGTTACACACATTCGCAGTTGTAAAAGCGCAGCATCAGCACTTTTGTGATGTGGGTATCAGTTACACGAAATGGAGGGGAGGGGTATCAGTTTACAAGAGTTTGGAAAAGACCACATATTTTACGAATTACATAATCGCTTTTCTTAGAATTTACAGGCGCCATTTTGCGCTGTTAGCATTTTGAGCGCCATTTGCGTTGTTACAAGCATGGTATTATCATTATTTTTAGCAACATCAGCAGTTTGGACACCATTGTTGCCAGATTTCTTTATATTTAATCAGCACTTTTAATAGTGCCGTGTGCAAAAGTCCATAGCAACAGGCAGCCACGTCAGCATTTTGGGCGCCATTGTTGCCAGATTTCAATGTTTTAATCGGCATTGTCAGCATTTTTTAATTAGTGTCGTGTGCAACAAGCGGGTATAAAAAAACTCGCAAAAAAAGTGAATCCTCACAGTTATCCGAAATCGTTTGGACTATTTCGCTGCAACGCCTCACCTGGATTATAGCAACGATGTTTTCTACCGTACAGCAGACAACTGTAAGTAATCTGACCAACAAACAGCAAGATGTAGAGACCTTCGCGAAGAAGCGGAAATACTCACCCAACGAGTAAATTGGCTCTCTTACTATTTACACCTTTAAACTCACCGCTATTGTTACACTTTGAATTCACACAAGCTTTTTTCCACAGAAATAGAAGTAATCCGCCAAGCATCGATAGAAGCATGATCACGCCTCCCAGAATTTTGGCTAGAAGATATCCGTTGACAAAAACCAGCAAAAAGCAAATATCTGGATATTGGAATCAACGTTTCAATGTCGAGCCACGTGGAAATCGCTCTCGGTGACAACCATGGCAAAGAAATACATTTTACACACAACATGTGAAAGGTCCTCCTGGATCAACGAGACGCCATCCACCATTTTTTTAACAATGGTGAAGACAAAGCACACACATCATCTCAAACCATCGGACATGTCACACTACGATTTGGAAAGATAAACAATCTAAAAGTACTGCGCCTGGAAACATCAACGGTATGTTTAGCCATGTCGAGCGACACCGCATGTAATATGTTTGCTCTTGAGTATTGCGTAGATCGTATCACTCAGTCGTTGAACAACATCATCAATATGGTTGACACCAAATTCATACACTTGCGAGAAATCGCGAGTGATGTGAAGGACCCCATCGCGGCGATATGTGACAAAAACAAGCAAATTGTTTGATAAGAACGATATAATCGAACTGTTAGCACAAGTCTTTGGATTGCGATAATTTCTAGCGTATCACATGCTTTATTGTTTCATTGTCATAATATATTTTAAGTGTATCTGTTTAATAAATATTATTCCAATTATAATTTAAAATTATTTTGCATTATCCCGACTATGTGTCTTTTCCATCCTACTCACTATACTGACCTATCCTACAGCGCGCGAGTCAAGTTACACCGTTGTAGTAATGAGGGAACCATTTAAATAAATATACAATTTAAAAAGTTTTATTAAAATAAACTTATTTATCTTAAATAATATAATAAATTAATAAAACTGAGGGTATTATAATTAATAAGTTATTAAATTTGAGATTAGAATGTTGAACAATATAGAAGTTATGTTACACTGACCTACCTTACATGAGATAAGCGAGCGTGTTAGGTTACCGCTGAGAATGGAAGAAAGGAAGGAGTGGACGAGTAATTATATTTTAAATTATATTTTTTTTATCATCCTGACTCCCCATACACTACGGAAAAGTTTGGAGCATCCTACAATTTTTAGATAATTTTAATCAACTTTACTCACTAACATTGTAAATATAAGTAATTTTTTTGTTATTTTTCTTAAATTTTATCCAAATACGTGCATTCACAAATAAGTATCGATATTTTTAATAAAATAATTGTATCTGTGAGAAAAATATAATTTTATTTTAAAATTGTAAGGTGTTCCACACTTTTGAGCGGTAGTGTATATCTTTCCTATGCCTCGACCTATCTTACTGCGTGACAAAAGCGCGTGTCCGCTCGGGATAGGAGAAGGAAAGAAATGAGTAGACAAAAAGAATAAGAATATTAAAAGTTTATAATATTAATAATAATTTATTCTTCTAACAATATATATACTTATATATATAGTAATAATACATGTCCTTTATATGCTAACATCACACGTGCGTGCGTGCGTGCGTGCGTGCGTGCGTGCGTGCGTGCGTGCGTGCGTGCGTGCGTGCGTGCGTGCGTGCGTGCGTGCGTGCGTGCGTGCGTGCGTGCGTGCGTGCGTGCGTGCGTGCGTGCGTGCGTGCGTGCGTGCGTGCGTGCGTGCGTGCGTGCGTGCGTGCGTGCGTGCGTGCGTGCGTGCGTGCGTGCGTGCGTGCGTGCGTGCGTGCGTGCGTGCGTGCGTGCGTGCGTGCGTGCGTGCGTGCGTGCGTGCGTGCGTGCGTGCGTGCGTGCGTGCGTGCGTGCGTGCGTGCGTGCGTGTGTGCGTGCGTGCGTGCGTGCGTGCGTGCGTGCGTGCGTGCGTGCGTGCGTGCGTGCGTGCGTGCGTGCGTGCGTGCGTGCGTGCGTGCGTGCGTGCGTGCGTGCGTGCGTGCGTGCGTGCGTGCGTGCGTGCGTGCGTGCGTGCGTGCGTGCGTGCGTGCGTGCGTGCGTGCGTGCGTGCGTACACAAGTTTTACTCTTACCAAATGGCTGTTCACCAGAATGTGAATAATGATGATTGTCAAAGTAATTTTGCATTTTGCAACCAAATAAGACAACAACCACCTACTTTTTACGACAAAATTTTATTTTCTGACAAATCTACATTAAAAAGTGATGACTGTGTCAATACGTGGAACTGTCATTATTGGTCGCAAGTTAATCCTCACTGGTTGAGAGAAATGGATCATTAACATATTTGGAAGGTGAATGTTTGGTGCAGCATTATTGGTAGTCAGATCGTAGGTCCTATTTTTTTTTAAGAAAATTTAAACGGTGATAGGTATTCAGCCTTGATAGAGACAGATCTTTCTGTCTTATTAGAAAATCTATTTCTGCCATTGCGCCGGGATATGTGATTCCAACAAGATGGATGCTCGTCGCATACATCAAGAGTTGCCCGTGCAGCTCTAAGCACTATGTTTCCCAATAAGTGGATAGGCAAATACGGTCCGATCAATTATCCACCTCGATCACCGGACTTCACTATCCTAGATTATTATTTGTGGAGAAGGGTAAAAGACTTGGGGTACCGTGACCGTCCAACTACAAGGGATGATATGATTCATAGGATAAGAGAAGCAATTCAATTTTTAAATAATGATGAAATTTTTCGAGCAACCAATTCCTTCCAAACCAGAGTAGATGCTTCCATCGCAGAGAATAGTGCTCAGTTTGAACACCTCATTTGAACAAAAAAACACACACACACGCACGCGCGCGCCTATACTTTTGTATGTTAAATCAGGACCTTCTAGGGTTTGTAACGCGGAAACAGCTTATAGGATTAAGTTGTGCCCATTAAGACATTTGTTCAGAATGACGAGAACTATAACATATCAAAAAATTAGCCAAATCCACAGAAAGACACTTTCCCATAAGAATGGTGCGGGGTCTTTTGTACTAATGTACAAGATGCCTTTGATTTTAATAGACAAAAGCATATAGAAGCATTCAAATAAAAATAAATTCAATTTTTTTTTATTTTTTGTTGTCTACGAATTTTGATGTTTATGCATTAAGAGAAAAACTATCTGAAAACTATAAATTTTATGTACAATTTGTATTTAATTTTAATTATGGGTAATTTATAGTTTTCAGATGTTTCTGTTTTTAATGAATAAACATCGAGAATATGTACAGGCATTTGAAAATAAGAAAAGGTTTACATAGATTTTATTTTTATTTATATTTTCTTAAATATTATAAATTATTGATTCTATTTTACGATTTAATGTATACAAATTATATTTTTTATTTTATTTAATTATTATGTATAATTTAATGTTTAATTTAATTTATTATAAATTATGGCATTAAATTTTTTAATATTAACAAGATATTGCAGGAATATTAGTAAAGTTATGATGCAGTTTTATATTTCTGCAATATCTATTATTACATTGCAATCTGCAACATTGTTGCAATATATTTCGAATGTTCTGTGCTGTATGAGATATATGTGCATACAAGGAACATTTTTTCATAATTACAAAACATATTTATTATAAGACAGAAGAATCATAAAAATTTACAAATCCTTTTTTTAAATGAGATAAATTGCTACAGAGTGATCGAAGAGTCCTGATATTTGGTCACAAAATCCTACGTCAGAGTGTTGTGTGTCGAAAAACCGCAACGTTATAATTTTAAGTTAATTGGGCAACAATGATAATAAACTTTTAGAAGGTCATTAAGCGAGGTTACCTTTCGAGAATTATATTACAAAACTAATTTAATTATTAAACAATTAGGCGCTGACGCGAGCACTCGTTCTTAGAAGTCCGAGTGTCACTTGCGCCTAAAGTAGGTTAAACAGATCAGCATTTCGGGAATACAATAGACCGTTATTGTTCAAGTCTCATTGTCCCCGAATACTGATCCGTATATATAAAGACGGCACACAAGGCACCGCGGGTTTTTTATCAGTAAAGTTCCGTACGAAGCACGACACGCCGCGTACACGTGTAACCGCAGTAATACGGTCGCCGAGTGAGTGAAGTGTAAAGTGTATCAACAAGAGTATCAAATAAAAGTTATACCTTTTTCAAAAGGAAAAACTAGTTAATTAATTCAACTCTCCGAGTAAACCCCCTTGGCCAGCACGGCGAATCCCGAATCTATTCCTCAGCGCCTACCGCTACATAGGCACTACAAGAGCAAAGAAAGTTTTTCAGAGACAATTTCTGGTATAAATGATCCGTATGGATGTTTGCGTATGTTGCGTATGATGTGCGATCAGCGCCGGCAACTTATATATGGAATATGTGGAGAATTCCACACTCCGATTAATCCGAGTGTGGAATTTCCATACTCGGAATTTGCCCAATTTGTTCCAAAATTATTTATGAGTTGCAACGAGAGCTACCGATATACTACCAATTGTAACATTATATGCTAGAGGGCATTACACAGATATGCATAAAGCGAAACGTCTCCGTCAGCGTCTCATAGTTCATGCCCAAATTGGTGCTCTCTCTTTCTACGTCCGTATAGTTCGTGATCAAACTGTGACCATATAACCAAACTTCTTTTACGTTGCTGTTATTGACCTGAGATCGTGGTTCTTTCAAGCCCCCCAACATATTATCTCTCTTTGTCAGTCATGGACAAGTTTGTCGTAAGAAAAGGAAAGCAAAAACCAGCTGTTTCTATAGCAGCTTCGAAGCCTAGCTGTTCAAGCAGTGAAATAGTCGGTAGTTCGAAGTCGGGGCTGCAAATCACAGAAGCAACAAGTAACAACACTCAAGAAAAACCAAATAAAGAAAATTTGGCGCCTAAAGCAGTATTAAACAAAAGTATGTTTATTTTGAGTAAAATGCAATTTTTTATATAAATATATTTAAATAGTTAATAAGTTTGATAGTTTAAAATATAATTTTACATATAGTATAAAAATATTACAAAAAATAATTCTCAAGTCTTATTTAAAAACATTAAAAATTGTTTTAAAATTTTAATATTATTTTAATAATTAATAAATTGAATATTAATTAAAAATAAAATATCCAAAGTTTGTTATAAATTTCATAAGTCTGTCAGTAAGATTCTTCATAATAAAGTGTACAAAAGTATTCAGACAAAACGTAAACAGTACTTATATTGTTTTTTTAGGTAAAAAAAACCATTATCTTTTGCAAGATGGCAAGAGATATACAAATGGCTAGAATTTAATTCAACGGGTAAGGCCATCTGTAAAATATGCTCAGAAGCAGTAAGCAAAAATATATCAAGTCTAGATAGCCATGCTATACGCTCAATTGAATCATTTGTAACGAATGGCTTTAGTTGTTGGAAAAATGCGGTAGATCGTTTTAATAAACACGAAGCAAGCAGTTTTCACAGAAAAGCATTCTTAGGATTACAAAATTTACGAGATAAGTCTATTATTGAGCATATTTCTCATGCAAAAACTAAAGAAATGGCTGATTCTCGAGTCGCATTGCTAAAGATATTTAGCACTATTAGTGTTTTAGCACAACAAGGTATAGCCCTCCGTGGAAGAAATAATGACGAATATTCTAATCTCATAAAATTTTAAAAAATGAGAGCTGAGGATGTTCCAGAATTGAGGTGGTGGCTAAATAAGTCAGCAGGTTATAAGTGGCTGCATCATAATTACGTGAATGAAATATTGGAAATGATGGCACATACAGTCATAAACACATATATAACAGAAATAAAATCCGCGCAATATTATGCTATCATCGTAGATGAAACATCGGATATATCCAGATTGGAACAAGTTCCATTAACTTTCGAATTACCTTGCCGGATTTTACTATAAAAGAAATATTCTTAGGTTTTTATGAAACCAGTAATACAAAATCGGAAACGCTTCTGAATATCATAAGAGATGTCTTATTACGATATGGATTAAATATTACAAAATTAAGAGGGCAATGTTTTGACGGCGCCGCAAATATGAGTGGAAAATATTCTGGTGTACGCTACTTCGGAAGTTGGAATCAAGAGCCCTTTTTGTTCATTGCACAGCGCATACGTTAAATCTGGTCGCTCAAGATGCTATGAAGAACATAGAAATGATTAATAACTTTCTTGGAGTAGCCAAAGATATGATAACCTTTATTCGCGATTCTCCAAAACGAATCGCAATATTTAAAGATTTGCAGGCGACATCCGAAGAAACGCTACCGATTCTATCACCGTTTTGTCCAACAAGGTAAAATATATAGGTCAATTAATTATATTTATAATATTTAATAAAGTGGATAAAAAAATTAAATTACGTACAAAATAATAATCTAAAATCTAAAGTTATGGTTGTTGATTTAAGAATTTTTGCATCTTATTATAAATTATATAAATAACATAATTTCCAAATTTAATGCTTAATAAATAATTATTACTTTTTAACAATAAAAATAATATTATTATTATATTTTATAGATGGTGCATGAGAGTCAAATCTTTAAAAACAATAGCTGCTAACTATGAGTAAATTTTGTTATTTTTTAATGAAATATCTACAAACAAATCAGAAGTTAGCAGTAAAGCCAATGGATTTTTAATATATTTGGAAAGTTTTGAGTTTTATTTTTGCCTATTAAATTCTATCTAAGCATTAGAGAAAATTGAAATTTTAAATACGCAATTACAAAAAAGTGATTTAAATTTGTACGAGTCACATGAAAAAATGAAAGCCATACTATTATGTTTTGCGGAAATGAGACAATCTGGTTTTGATTCTTTGTGGAAAGAAGCGACAAATGGCGCAAATAAATTAAATTTAGAAGAACCTAAATTGCCTCGCACTCGTAGAGCTCCGAAACGTTTCGAGACAGCAGATGTCCATATATTTAAATCTGTTGAAGAATATTACCAAAAGAATTTTAATGAAATATACGATCAAGTGATTTTTTCATTAAAAGAAAGATTTAACTCCGAAACAATGGAATTTTTAAATATGTGCGAAAATTTCATTACAGGTAAAATCAATGATCCGATTCACATTGTAGAGTTTTATAAAAATGACTTTGAGGAAGAAAAACTAAAGCTTCATCGTGACATGTTTCTTGATATCAAACAAAGAAAAATCACAATATCGACTCTGAAAGATGTTGTAAAATTTTTAAAAGAAAATTTGCCAGTAAGTGAATTGATTAGTGAGTTTTCCAAATTAATTAGGATTTTACTCACAGTCCCGACATCGTCATGCACTGCTGAGCGGTCGTTTTCAACTTTGCGAAGATTGAAAACATATTTAAGATCAACGATGTGGCAAAGCCGATTAAATAACATCGCAATTCTCCACGTTCATCGTGATATAACTGAAGGCTTAGATTTGAACGAAATTGCAAATAGATTTATATGTGCAAATAAAATTCGACGATCAACGTTTGCAGTTGTAAACAGCAATAAATAAAATATCTCATTTTGTAAAAATTTGTTACAGTTTTTCTGGCTCCCCCCCCCCCCCCCTTAATGAATAAAACTCCACACTCGAAATTCTGCTAAGTTGCCGGCCCTGTGTGCGATTTCGTATAAATATGATCGGTAATTCGTATAGCGATGATATTATTTGTATAAATGTGGTGGTGTATAAAGGCGACGTGTGATTCGTCCAAACGTGACGAGTGTATAGATGACGTGAAGCGTCTTGGTACGAGCGACGAGATGTTGGCGCAAGCGCGTAAGATTGAGTCGTAGCGGTTGGTACGACGGAGTGCCTGTCGGCGGGCGCGTTCGTAGATGCGTCGCGAGTCCGTTCGATAGTCGATCGATACGGGTCACGCTCGGTGGCGCGGATTGGTCGATGCGGTTTTGCCTGCCGGATGGTGTTTGGTTTTAAATGCCGGTGTGCGGAGATATGACAGTTGGATGATAACCGAGTACGTTCGGTGGGTACACGAGGACGCTCGTGTTAGAAAGATCTGGAGCCGAGGACGTTCGGCGGGAATACAAGAACGCTCGTATTGGCGAGTGTGTTCGGCGGGTGCACGGGAATGCCCGTGCACGGAGATTTGGTATTTGGGGGTCGAGTACGCTCGGCGGGTATACGAGAACGCTTGTATAAGAGGCTCGGAGCCGAGTACGTTTGGCGGGTTTACGAGAACGCTTGTATAAGGGGGATTCGAAACGGAGGTTTCGCTGGGTACACGGGCCCATATACGAAGACCGGTACCGGGAGCCGAGTATGCTCGGCGGGTGCACGAGAATGCTCGTGCGTCAGAGGATAGAGTGCCGAGAACGCTCGGCGGTACACGAGAACGCTCGCGTTACTTGGAAGCAAAAGCATAAAATCCGAGTACTCTCGGCGGACTACGAGAACGCTCGTAGAGGATGTTCGCTGTCTAGCAGCAAACAGGATCTGATGGAATAGACGTACAGCCGGGCCTCTTTTATACCCAGCTGTCGGCCGACTGACTTCGGATCGGCAAGCATCGACAGTTTCGGCGGCGGTCCCCCATTTGGCGAAATTCGGAGCGGACGGATGTGGGGGGGGGGGGGGGGCGTTCGGCGATTGACCACCGGTGTTTATCGCAAAGTTTATCGGCGCGTGATACGTCCTTGGTTGGCTACGGACGATGGACGGCCCGTAGTTGTAACGATGCATGCTGCATCGTTACACACATGTACAGAACAATGTGTGATGAAATTAGAACAAGAATAGAAATTGTATAAAAACTTTAAGAATGGAAAATTATTTAATTTCGACTAATTAAGATAACAAAATTTTGACTATATTAGAGATTTTTATTTTACCGGGGATATTTATAATAAAAAAAAAGAACAGGTTTCTAAATATATACTATATAACATATATTATATTGTGCTTTAGGTGGGTTTCGAATGCATATGTATTGCTTTTCATCCATTTGGTGTGGCATTAGCAGCGGGGTCATCCGAAGGTCATCTTCTGGTACTTGCAGCTGATACTGGTGCAGCCGTGGCAACATTGAGAGTGTGTGGATCACCTTTATCTTGCATTGGATACAATCCCAGTACGAGTATTATTTTATTATTTTTCAAATCACTCTAATTTTTAACTTGTTTAGTGCTTTTTATAAACTTGTGGTTTTACAAAAATTTAATTTAATATAAATTTAAAGGACCCCGCACACACCCTTATGGAAATTGAATTTCGGTCGAATCGTCTGAAACTTTCAGAAAAGTTGGTTCTTACCATACTGATCAAAAGTAATAATGGGCACGAAGTCCAGAAATGGCCAGTTTTTGAGATACGTATGACGAAAAATCGGAAAAATGGCTTTTTGAGAGAACTAGATTGCTGTATAAACCGAAATTTAATTTCTATAAGGGTGTGTGCGGGGTCCTTTGTTATAATAAATAATATTTTAGCTAAACTTTTAATTAATTTATTTTTAATATTTTAAAAATCTTTTGTTAATAATTTATATCAGCGCTCGGAATTAGTTGCACATTTCGGGCCGATTCCCGAGACAACGCCTGCTGTTCCTCCACTACCGCCCGGCCGCTGGCGGCCGAGCCGCCGATAGCTTTGGCTCAGGAGCTTTCATATAAGAAATAGGCTGAGGCACCTCTAAAAAAAATAATAATATTTTCTTTGCTACATAAATAATATTTATTATCATTAATAATTATATACAGTGTATTTCATTTTAATCTAGCCAGGCGAATATTTCAAACGCTGTTGAGTTTAGAGAAAAAAAAATGTTTCAGACAAAAGTTGTAGGGTTCGGAGGGGGACACAAGATAGTGGGCTTGAGTTTTTGATGAAGGTAAAATTGAAGGTCATATGAAGGTCAACTTTGTTTTTTTAAATGAAATGTAGTATTTTACATTGCATATTCTGAAAGAACATAAAATTCTGCATTAAAATTGTCTGACACATTTTTCATGAAAATCCATAATTTTTGAGGAAATTTAGCAATCAAAGAAAAAATGTTTGTTTTTCGTAAAGAGAATCATGCATCAATTTGTACATGTTCATGAACATTTCTCGTTTTTAGAGTTACCCGGAATCAACGGCGTGGACGTGACGAAAATCTGATTCCAGCGGGGTGCTTGATTTACGTGAGTCCCCTTGCCTCTCACTTTCGGGGTTGCTAAATTTGCTAAATTTCCTCAAAAATTATGGATTTTCATGAAAAACGTGCAGTTGCATGTTGCAAATTACATATTTTTTCTTGAAAGCAACTATGTGTTTTCTTTATACCAATTGATTCGTCTCATTATTTTATGCATAAAAGTATTAAGGTAAGATTCCCGAAAATTGAATGTTTTACAAGATATTTTATATTTTATGTCAAAATACTGTAATTTACAAGCCTCATAACTCGAAAAGTACTTAATGAAAAATAACTTCATTATAGTGTTTTGAAAAGCTCTTGACACTAGCTATTAGATTTTGGAATCAAAAATAGGGGTTTCCATTTAAAAAAAATAACTGACCTTCAAATGACCTTAAAAATTGACTTCAAGGTCAAAGTTACTAACACAAATAGGTGATCCCCATTGTCCTGAACAACTTTTGTCTGAACCATTTTTCTGTATTTGGCTTACTTACGGAGTTATTTGCGTGGATGGATTAAAATGGCCCACCCTGTATATATACAGGGTGTCCCGTAAAGACCGTAACAACGCTTACGGGTATATTTCTGAGATAATTCTGAGCAAAAAATCTTAATACCAAAATACTCAGGGTGTAATGGTTTTTGAATTAGAAGCATTTAAAGTTAGCGAATAAAATAGCCTGAAATTTGCGCGCTCAGGTGTGTACAACGTACAGTAATAAAAGCGAAATTGACTATCGCTCTCCTGTTGTCAGTATTAATATTTGGAAAATAAATTTGCTAATACATATTAACATAAATATTATTTACGCAATTAAGATTTTGTTGAAAATATTATAAAGAAAAAAATATTATGATACACAAAACGCAAGCTGTCAAAAATTACATTTTTTTGACATTTCTTTTTATCTTACAGATATTTGTACAATAAAATTATTAAATAATTGAAATAGTTTCACAATATTTTATTTTAATAACAGTTAAAAATAATTAAATAATATTGAATATGTAAAGACTCGGCGCATAATTTTGAGGTAATAAATGTTGTACCTTTGAGTAATGAAACGCATGCATTTTATTTTCTTTTAATATTTTATGAACCATTGTTTTTGACATTCCAACTTGACGACTAATTTCACGAATACTCATTGTAGGATTTTCTTCTACATTACGTAGCACTTTTTCTTCATTTTACCATAAATGAGTAACATATCACAATATTCTGTACAAATATCTGTAAGATAAAAAGAAATGTCAAAAAAATGTAATTTTTGACAGCTTGCGTTTTGTGTATCATAATATTTTTTTCTTTATAATATTTTCAACAAAATCTTAATTGCGTAAACAATATTTATGTTAATATGTATTGGCAAATTTATTTTCCAAATATTAATACTGACAACAGGAGAGCGATAGTCAATTTCGCTTTTATCACTGTACGTTGTACACACCTGAGCGCGCAAATTTCAGGCTATTTTATTCGCTAACTTTAAATGCTTCTAATTCAAAAACCATTACACCCTGAGTATTTTGGTATTAAGATTTTTTGCTCAGAATTATCTCAGAAATATACCCGTAAGCGTTGTTACGGTCTTTACGGGACACCCTGTATATATATATATTGTTGCGCCCACGGAACGAAGTATCAAACACGTCAAATGGAACTCAAAGAATAAAAGAACACTTTTATAAGAATAAAGGTAACATTTTAATAAGAACAATAACTTGAATAAATACAATAAGTAACCGGGAACAAATAGAAAGCTGTCATTAACGTCCGCTCGAGCAGACAGCTCACGAATCTGACTTCTCACAGTTTGTTTACAAACTGTGATAGAGACGTCTCAGCGGCTAAACAATATTACCATAGAAACTATTTACAATATATCGTCTATTTAAGAAACAGCTTTCAGAGCTGTGAACGGCCGATCGATATTATCGATTGATCCCTCAACTGATTGCACGCAGCATCGGCGGCGAAAAAGCCTGGGCGCAACACTGCTCCTTTTCAAAATTGTCGTCCCGACAATTGTTTTGGCTAAACGGACTGACTGTAGTCTTCATGTCTTCAAGTGTTGACTCCAGGATGATATTACGACTTCCTGCTCTACCCTGAGCTGCTGCTACAGGTTACCGAGCATCGAAATACTCAATCAAACACCTTTCAGGATCATGTAAGATTCTGTCGTCAAACCCTCTTCAAGCGTCGATTTCAGGATACCTTCATAACATGGTTTCTTGCTCTTCCCTGAGCTACTTTCGCTGCAGGTTACCGAGCTCCGTCTTTTAGTACTCAATCGACTTTCTTCTCGAATTTTTTTTAGTTACTTTCTAATTTCTTATTTTTCGGACAAGAGAAGAGTAATCACCGTGGATCTATCGCCCTAAGAAGAACTTCTCAAGCCCCCTGCCTCGGCATTCACTCTCCGGCTCACGGGAAAACTACGGCTCAAAAACCGTAAGCGAAGTAGTCTTCTTTGAAAAATTAAAAATCCTTTCCTCTTTTCCATTTTTCTTTCTATCTTCGTCTTTATTCCTTTTTCCAAAATTTCCTTCCCTTCCTTTCTTAAAACATCCTTTCTCCACTTCTTTTTTTCAAACATCCTTTCTCCACTTCTTTCCTTCCACAACTTTCAAACTTTCTCCTTCTCTTTTTTTTCAGGAAACTATTAAACAGAAATAAAAGAAGCAGAATCAAATAAACAAAATTAATTTTTAAACACATTAAGAAATTATCTCTCCATTTCTTTTATTATTTCGGGTTAACGGATGTTTCAACTTCATTTAAAAATTTTTTTTTACCTTTCATAAAATAAAACCAACCTATCCGTATGAACAACTTTTCTCTTATGCTTGAATGATGTTTGAATGCAATAAACCATATCACTTATTCTTTTAACGATTTTATATGGACCTTTCCATTGATTTTGCAACTTCAGAGCTTTTCCCATGATTCGTTGGGGATTGAAGAACCAAACTTTTTGTCCCATAGAAAAATTTACATTCCTAGCCTTTCGATCATAAATCGAACGTAACAAATCTAAAAGAATTCGCAAATTTCGAGCAAAATAAACTTCTGAAGGAGTTAGTTTTGTTGTTTCATGCTTCGAAGAACGATAAGCCAACAAAAACATCAGAATCCACCGATCCCAATCTTTTTGATTAGAAGAAATAAATTTGGTTAAATAATTCAAAATTGTCCGTTGTTGTCTCTCCACTTGTCCATCTGACTGAGAATGTAAAGCGATCGTTCTTGTTGTCCTTATTCCCAATAAGTTTGAAATTTTTTGAAAGCGACGTGACTCAAAACATTTTCCTTGATCCGTATGTACTTCCAACGGAACATCGTGCCTAGAAACAATCTGTTCAACAAAAGTTTCAGCAACCGTTACAGCTTTTATATTTTTCAAAGGAATCGCCTCTATCCATTATGAAAAACAATCAGTTACCACAAGCAAATATTTCTTTCCAGAATAGGTCATTGGAAGTGGACCTAAAATATCCATTTGAACTCTATCGAAAGGGTTTCCCACATTATAAATTTGCAAAGGAAATTTCCTCTTTCCTGAAAAACCAACCTTAGTTATACATATCTCGCAGGAACGACACCAATCTTTACGTCTTTTTTGCATGAAACCCAATAAAATCCCTGACGAATTTTTGCTAAAGTTTTATTCACTCCAAAATGCCCACCCGAAGAAGAATGGTGAGCTTCCTTCAAAATTAAATCAAACTTCTTTTGAGGAACAATAATCTGAAGAACTTGATTTTTCAAAGTCGGTGACTCCCAATTTTTTAATAAAATTTCTTTTTGAAGAATTAAGGCATTCCAATTATTCCAATAAACTTTAGCTGAAGAACCTTTTTCAATCACTTCTTGCCATGAAGGACGTACACCTGCCTCTTTTCAAGAATAAAGAAACTATAGGATTTTCAAGTTGCTCCCTCCTCCAATTTATAAATTAATTCATTTCCTTCTAAAATAATTCGGCAAACTTTTTTTCTCTATTTTCTTTTTTTTTAGATTCTACTTTTACACAATAACTACAAAGATTTTTTAAGCAAGGTTGTCTTGAAAGTCCGTCAGCATTGCCATGAGATTTTTCTTTTCGATACAAAATTTCAAAGTCATATTGGACTCTTTCCAACCAATGCGCCAATTGTCCTTCCAATTCTTTAAAGGACATTAACCATCGTAAGAAGACATGATCAGTTCAAACAAGAAATTTCCTTCCAAATAAATAATGATGAAAATTCTTTATTGAATTGACAATCGCTAATAGTTCTCGACGAGTTACACAATAATTTCTTTTAGCCTTTGTTAAAACTCGACTGAAATAAGCAATGACTTTCTCTTTTCCATTTTGTTTTTGCGATAATACTGCACCTATGCTATGATTGGAAGCATCTGTGTCCAAAATGAATTCTCCTTCCTCCTTAGGAAAAGATAAAATGGGAGAAGAAATTAAAGCTTGCTTAAGTTTCTCAAATGCTAACTGACATTGAGATGTCCATTCAAATTTTATTTGATTCTCTGTCAAAGTGTATAAAATTTTAATAAGAAATGAAAATCCTTTCACGAATTTCCTGTAATATGAGCAAAATCCTAAAAAGCTACGCAATTGCTTCTTGTTTTGAGGAACTGGCCAATCCTTTACAGCAATTATTTTTTCTGGATCAGTAGTCACTCCTTCTTTAGAGATAACATGTCCTAAAAATTTCACAGAATTCCTAAAAAAAGAACATTTCTTTGGATTAAGCTTAGGATGAGCAAATCTAAATCGTAAAAAGACAGTTTCCAACCGCTGCAACATTTCCTCAAAAGTTTTCCCAAAAATTATTACATCATCCAAATATACTAAACAAATTTTTGATATTAAATCACACAAAACTTGCTCCATCAATTGTTCAAATGTTGCCGGAGCATTGCACAACCTAAAAGGCATTACAGTGAATTGCCATAAACCGTTTCCTAACGAGAATGTTGTTTTCTCTTTATCTTGAAGACAAATTTTAACTTGTCAATATCCACTCTTAAGGCCAAGAGTAAAAAACCAAGAATTTCCAGAAAGCTAATCAATCATATCGTCTATTCGTGGTAGAGGATAAGAATCTTTTATTGTCACAGTATTGATTTTTCAGAAATCAACACAGAAACAAAGTGATCCATCTTTCTTCCTTACCATCACTGCAGGAGATAACCATGGACTTTGTGATCTTTCTATTACACCTTGTTTCTCCATTTCCTTTATTATTTCCTCTACCTCAGCTCTCAAATGAAGAGAGATCCGACGAAGTGTCTGTTTAATAGAATGCGAATTTCCTACGTCTATTTCATGTTTTATTAAATCGCAATTTCCCGCGATAACTTCTTTCAAGAAAACATCCTGATAATCTCGCAAAACTTTTGCATACATTTCTTTTTGAGAAGAATCTTAATTTTCCGAATCCCGTTCAAATAACTCCCTTAAAACAGAAGAAATTTTATTTTTCTAAAAATTTAATCGTGCACAAGCAAACTCTTTCTCAGTTAATCCTAATGCAGACCGAAGACTTTTTTCTGCATTTATTGCTGCCAAAAAATCTATTCCCAAAATACAATCGTCGCTAATTTCTGCGATTAAAAGAGACAAGTCCAATGAACATTTCCCTAATTTCACTTTTGCATGCGGCCGAAAACAAATCAAAACTTCTCCTGTGGGATAAACTAATCTTTCATTTCCTGAATTATCATAAATCTTCGATGTTTCTACCATTCTATTACTTAGAATCGAAACATACGCATTTCTATCAACTCTAAATAAACACGGTCTTTCATTAATTAATCCTTTAAAGCAAAACTTTTCTTTATGAATTTGACTTATTGTTGGTCTAAATTTTTTTTTCGGAGCCTCCTTGCTCTTTGTCGAATCTACCCCGAACAATTTGACAAAACCTAATTTGTTGACTTCTCTTTCATTAAAGCCGGACACTCTGCTCGGAAGTGTCCCGACTTTCCGCATTGCCAACATTCCTTATTGTTTTTCTGAAAGTTATTCTTATTTTTACTAAAATTATTTTTATTAAAATTCTTATTTTCCTTTTTCTAATTTTAATTTATCAGAAAAATTATAATTTTTATTCTCTCTTTTATCTTTTTCAAATATTTCAAATTTCTTTCTTTTTATTTCCGAAAAACTATTTTTACTAATTTTTTTTACGGTTTTCGCTCTCTCTATTGCTAATTTCAATGAAGAGACTCCCTCTAACTGAAGAGTCCACTTTACAAATTGATTATTCAGCGCATTAATGAATTGCGCACACTATCTTTTCCCGAACTTCCGCCGAACATTCAGAATAAGCTAACCTTGACAATCTTTCTATGTCAGCGCCTAAATTTGATATTTCTTCGCCAAATTTTTGACGTCTGTTTTAAATTGAGTGTAATAAGTCCCCGAAAGATGACCCTCACCAAATCGTAACTCCACAATTTTGATTTTAATTCAATAAAACTTAAATTTATGATTTCCAATATACAATCTAACATCGTTCTTGCTTTTCCCCTAAGACAGGATGCTAACGCAATAGTTTTCGCACTTTCTGTCCAATTATGTGCACTCGCGATCAAATTAAACTGAGAAATGAATTCTTTTAACGATCCCGTCTCGTCATACATATCCGGTTTCAATTTATAGCCTAAATTTACAGAAACTGAATTTACGGGCGCGCACGAAACATTCCCCATCGTAGAACTCTCGCCCTGATCGCCGTTCACAGTACTTAATATTATTGAAACGACTTATCTGGCTAATCTGCTGCTTTAATCTGCTTAGCGCCTCGTCCCGCTTCCTCTATTCTGTCTGAACTTGCTCCCGCTCCTGTCTCCGCTCCTCCCGAAGCTGTTCGAGCTGCTGCAAAATTGCGCGCAGCGTCTCTAACTCACAATCAGTCGATGTTGACGGAGTCTGGGAACGCGTTTTTCTCGGCGAGTGAACCGTTGACATCTTGAAAACACTTTTTGCACTGCACTTCACCGTAGTATAATTGTTCCGAATCCCGGACGAGCCCCCAAAATGTTGCACCCACGGAACAAAGTATCAAACACGTCAAACGGAACTCAAAGAATAAAAGAACACTTTTATAAGAATAAAGGTAACACTTTAATAAGAACAATAACTTGAATGAATACAATAAGTAACCGAGAACAAATAGAAAGATCGGAACTGTCATTAACATCCGTCCGAGCAGACAGCTCACGAAAATCTGACTTCTCACAGTTTGTTTACAAATTGTGATAGAGACGTCTCAGCTAAACAATATTACCATAGAAACTATTTACAATATTTCGTCTATTTAAGAAACAGCTTTCAGAGCTGTTGAACGGCCGATCGATATTATTGATCGGTCCCTCAGCTGACTGCACGCAGCATCAGCGGCGAAAAAGCCTGGGCGCAACAATATATATATAATGCCAAAGGGTATTATTATTATAAAAAAGTAGAAATTTTATAAATTAAGAGTGGTATTCATTTATATATATATAATTTATTTGCATGGGAGCATAACAAAATTTGCTATCTCTGATAGGATAAACATTTGATAGGATATAGGTTGAAACATTTGTCTTTCACAAAATAGCTGCTTTCTAATATTTTTATGAGATTTTTCATTGCGCAAATATTATATTATTTGATGTAAAGCAGACCTCTATTTTGTGTTTTCTCAAATAAATTGCGAATTTTTTTAAGACAATTTGAAGAGAAAATTTTTACATTTTTACTTACAGTAGCGGTCAATGAAATATACTCACCGAAATTATTGTTTTCTTTAAACTTTGAAGCAAAGTACTATACAAAATCGTAAAATTTATATTAAAGGGCATTATTAACGACCGATAATTTTGATTAGAACATTTTAGTTGAATTGTTTTAATATATTTTTACATATTTATAAAAATAGGGCAATATACAATAGAAACAATACTTGCTTAATAAATTTGTATTTCACATGTATAACAATAACAATTATAGGAACAAATAATTAATTATAACAATTATTAATATTTTTGGTAAATATTCACATAAGGTCAGCACCTTCAAAAGTCAATGACCTTGACATATGTTGTCAAGGACATATCCCCGAGTAGCAATCAAAAAGTTTTAACCATCGCTCGTTGTTTATTAAAAAGTTATTAACAAAAAAAGTTTATTGAATACATCATTGTTTCTCAGGTTTCACATGGGTTTACAACTTTCCACGCAAAGCGAGATTCAAGCCAAACTTATGTGTCTAGTTTTTTGGTAGTGGAATCCTCACAAAGGAAGGAGGGGAAAAGACACTGCCTCCAAGCATACACTTTCTACGCGAAGCGAGGTTCTACATGGGTTTGCAACTTTCCACGCGAGGTTTTTAACTTTCAGTTGTAAACCCATGTGGAATCTCGCTTTGCGTGAAAAGTGTACGATGATGTATTCAATAAATGCTTTTAATAACTTTTTAATAAACAACGAGCGACAGCAAAACATTTTGATTGTTACTGGAGGATATGTCCTTGACAACATATATCAAGGTCATTGACTTTTGAAGGTGCTGACCTTATGTGAATATTTACCATATTTTTAAATAATAACTAATATTTTGTGATAATTGCGATTTTTCACTTTCGGCCATTTTTCGGTGATTTACCATTTTTATAAATACTACACTTTTTGAAAATAAGCTTGAACTAATTTCTAGCTCGTGTTAATTATCTATATATACCCAAATAAACCTCATTTAATTCTTCCCACCCTTACAGTACTTATCAAACACAGGTTATTTCGAAGAATCCTGCTGACTGCATTTCATTGACCACTACTGTACTTTTATAACATTACTTGCTATACAAGTTGCACATCGCTACAAAAGTACAATTTTATTATTCTTATATTGCATGGCCAGCTGGTGAGATTGTAGCCATGGGTTCTCAAAACGGCAGCGTATATCTCTTTAGAGTATCCAGAGATGGATTTTCATATAAAAAGAGCAACAAGATTCGTGGTACACAACCATTGATGCAATTGGACTGGAGTTCTGACAGCCGCTTTCTTCAAACCGTTACTCAAGACTATGATCTTGTATTCTGTGAGCCATTTATTATAAATTCTTAATTATCCTTACAAACATAATCAATAAATTTGCATAACTGCATAAAATAAAAATTGATTAATCAAGTATCTAAATAAAAAATATTAAAAATTGCAACGTTCTTTATATTAATTGCGTAATTTTACTTTTCCATGTTTTATGTGGTTATACAAATTTTTTTGAATAGATTTGAATTTTTTTGTTTTTTAGTCGAGATATAAAATATCCTAATCGTATTTACATTGAACTCGAAATACAAATCTTAAAAGAAGATAAAAAAGCATTGCTCTGATCTTGGATTGAATTCTGACGGTCATAAATTTAATTAAAGTTTTTTAAATAAAAACCCTCAATTTTTATTGTATATTCTTGTAACTGATATCAAAATGTTTTTAAAGTGGTATGATTAAATATTTTCAAGTTTAGAACTCTTTTAGAGATATTTTATAATTTTATCGTAAGATTTTTTCACATAAAATAAAAAACATTTTACAAAATATTTGCTTTTCAAACATACCTTTGTATATTTATAGAACGATGAGAGAAATTGATGTAAAAAAAGGGATATATCATTTTCAAAAATTTTATTGAATTTTGTTCGATTTTGCAAATGCATTAATATTTTTACAGAAACGCAAAATAAAAAATTAGTACTAATAATTAGTTCATACCTAGCTATAATACGAAATAATCTTTTTTTTTTAACTTTGTGATAAAAGTGTATAAATCTTACAATTAGTAAATTTACAAATCAGTCGATCATTTCTTCAACTGTAGAAACATACAGGGTCCTCTAAAAGTTCGGAAACGCTAAAATATCTCAAAAACGATCAATTATAGCGAAAAATATGTCAAAAGCAAAGTTGTAGAGCTTAAAAAAATCTACTTAATAGTGATAAGAGTTTGACTTTGGGCGGAGTCCCCAAGATCATATAAAGGTCAAGTTGAATTTTTTAAATAAAATCCATTTTTATTACATATTTTTGTAGCTTATTTCGAAAACTTTCCAAAACACTATAATATAGTATTTTTTTTGTTAGTACATTTAGAGTTATGAGACTTGAAGGTAACAGTACCGCCGGCATTAACATTATCCAAAATGAACCACGTGGAGATTTCCTGGTCGAATTGACACCTTGTGTGGGGGTGGGGAGGGGGGAGGGGAGGAAGTCACAGCAAAGAGGGTTTGGAGTCCAAAAATGCTACGGAAGTAACAAACCGTGGGGTCCTTATCCGATCAGGCAATCTCCACGTGATAATCTTGGATAATGCTAATGCCGGCGGTACTGTTACTTTCAAGCTTCATAACTCAAAATGTATTTAACGAAAAAATACTTTAATATAGTGTTTTGGAAACTCTCGAAGTAAGCTATATTCTGTCCAATGAAAGAAGGATTCGCGGATAGGAATCGGATAGAATCGAAAACTCGTCCGTTTCGCGTAGGTTTCCCCTCACAAAACGCAGAAAGCCCCCCCACTCCACATGACTGTACTGCTCGTGCAGCTTATCAATGCCAATGCTCTCCCCACTTTGGCCGCTATACTTCTCCTATGCTCAAACCGCAGATCCTTTTTTCTTTGGACAAAGTATACAAGAATATGCAATAAAAAATGAGAGTTCCATTTAAAAAATTTAACTTGAGCTTCATATGATCTTGGGGACTCCACTTAAAGTTAAGTTCTTATCACCATTAGATAGATTTTTTAAACCCTACAACTTTGCTTCTTACATATTTTTCGTTATAGTTGATTGTTTTCGAAATATTTTAGCGTTTCCGGACTTCTAGAAGGCCCTGTATATACACAGATAGGCACGCGCGGGTGATACGCATATGTATACATATACAGAGTAGTATAAGCGGAAAGGGGATAAGTTTACATGAAAAAAACAAGTCGAAAATGTAGAATAAAAATTTTTTAAACAAGGCTTTGTTTAAAAAAAAAACAACTTTTAATATTCGCGTTTAATTAACAATGTCTGGTATGTTCTGTCTCAATGGAACTTACTATACGATATCTCTGCACGCATTTATTTTCAAACATTACCAATATCAAAAGGATACTTCGGCAATATGAATCATGTCTCGATTGCTATATGTAGCCATATCGATAGAATGATAGAGATTGAGTTGTTGTCGACAAAGGTAAATAAAGTATAAGCTACTAGGAGTTAGTACAAAATCTTGTCGACGACAATGTTTATAAACACAAATGCGTGAGCTCCGTTGAGACCAAACATAGTTAAGTGTATGTGTCTGACAAATATTCAAAAAGTTGTTTTACTAGAAATCGAAATCTTGTATAAAAACTGTTTACAAGCATTTTAAAAGCATACTAAAATGGCTCATATTAATAGGCTCACCTAACCATCTTGGAAATATTATATTGTGTCAATTGTCCAATTTATTAATTTTAATTGAGGTCAAATAAATAACCTAAAATAATACAAATATAAAAAATAATACAAATTGTCGCAAATTAATTGATTAATGTGAAAACGGAATTTGATTAAGCATACCTATGAGACTACAAGTACATGATATGAGGTGTTGATATGTTGACAATTCGACAGATAGCAGACAAATAGCTTTTTGCAATGATGAAGAAAGGAAAAAGGAGAAAGCAACAAGCGAAAAAAAGGAAAGAGAAGGAATAGAAAGCCTATATATTAAGAGGAAATACGAACTTATATATTTTTTATGTAATAATTTAAGCTGGGACTAAAATGTGTTAACAATATTTTAACTTCATTAACTTCATTTTAGCGAAAATACTTGTGTTTTGTTGAAAGGTTTTATCAAACTAACTTTTTTTGACGTTAAATTGAGGTCAAACATTACATTTACTAAAGGATGCATCTTAAATTTGTTTTTAACAAAATCAGGCTTTTTCAAAATACAATAACAAACTACATACGGTCAACTATAATTACATTTGCATAATTATGAATTTTAAATTACAGGATGCGTATATATAAACATATTTGACATTAAATAACATTTTTAATATTAAAAATTTACTCTTTAATTGAGTCGGTAAAGTAAAGAAATTTCTTTTACTCTATCAACTCAATTAGAGAGTGAATTTTTTATACGACAAGAATGCATCAATTATTGACGTTGAAAAAAATTTGTGTTTAAAATAGATAAGAAATTATCTTATCCACAGGATAAGCGAGAAAAATTCTCTACTAACATACGACCAATTGAATATATTTGTAAATATATTATAATAACATACGTGACATTTTGACATATTTTGACGAAAATTTTAACCGTGTTTCTGTTATGGATCGGGCATACTCTTTCAATTATCTTACACATGTATATGTGAAATGACAATGATTATTGTCAGCGTCAATATATAATATCTCTGGGTAGTTTTGATATATACAATTCAATAAAAAATTTACATAAAGAATGTTCATAGACTACACAGACACCTATATTTCAAATGAAGTCAAATTACTGTTGCAACTGGGTGATCGATTTGCTGTACATATTTCAAATAATAAAAAAGATAAGACACACATTGAAATTTTTAAATATATCGAAACTAATGTAGATAAATGTCATGAATCGATCTAGACAAAAAATTAGAAACAGGACCATTTCTATTTTAAAAAATTTTTACAAAAATTCGCTTCTGCTAAATGACTGAAAATTTGATTTTAAAATGGTTTTTATGCACAAAAAAATTTGTAAAAAATTATCCAGATATTTGTTTGCAAAAGCTGATAAGAGTAACATAATGGTTGCATTAAAAAAAGCAAATATATGTATGTCGAAGATGAGTACTTCTCTACTTGAGTACCTCGTACTTCTTTCAGATAGTAATGCCTCCTCTTCCTCATAACTGAAGATCGCGACTTTCGTGTATTTAGCATGCCACCATAACACTCCACTGAGCTCTGTCCCCGCAGTGTGCATGGCGTTGTGGAATATTGCCCCAGTTGCCTCCGGTATTTGGTCCGTCCATCTTGTGAATGATTTGTCTCTCATTCTTTTACCATCCACTTTGCCAGTTAACTTCTTTAGGTTGTCGGGTTTGCGCCTTGCAATGTACCCAAAATATTGTAATATCCGTTGCTCAAAATATTCGCATTCGTTGTTGACCGCCATACCTTGATATTAAGTTCTTCCAGAATAAAAACATTGGTCCAGAAGGTAGCCCATGATACTTGAGTATTCGTCTCCACATTTTGAAGACATTGATCTTTTGCCTTTCGTTTGCTCTAAATGTGCACGATTTTATTATACACCATACATGAAAATCGAAAAGATCAGTGTGCAAACTAATTTCACTTTTGTAGTGTGAGTGATGCTATGGTCGTTCTATATTTTCTTTAATCTGGTCATAACGCTCTTTGTGATCCCAATTCTGCGTCTGATTTCCGCCTCACTGCCGTCCAAGTCAATAATCAATGAATCGAGGTAAACGAACTCTTTAATCGCCTTCAGTTCGTCGAGAGTGTTGGTTCTCGTCATCAACTCGGTATCGACTCTTTCAATTACCATGAGTTTTGTCTTGCTTTTGTTTCTTCTCAAATTCAATTGGAGATTGAATTTGGGTGTTCGACCCTGTCAAGTAGACATTTTATTTCTGCCTCTGATGAAGCAATGAGAAATGTCATCCACGTATCGTACTTGGTAATTTTCCTACCGTTTATCGTAACACTATCTTCCTAATTCTTTAATGCATGTCGCATAATATACTCGCCATAGATGTTGAATAGAATGGTAGTATATTGGGTTGTATCATAAGTCCGTAGCGCTATTTTTTAACTTTTTAAAATAATTTATTTTCAACATAAACATAAATAAATCAATCTATAATATATTCTCCTCCACTATTTACGACCTCTTCCCAACATTCAACCAGTTTTTCGGTCCCATTGTGATAAAAGTGAGCTGGTTTGGAGACAAAAAAATCGGCAAGCCAATTTTGCATTTCTTCGTCGTTTTTAAAGATAATGCCACGCATACTGTTGGAGAGGGAACGGAAAAGGTGGTAATCCGACGGGGCGGTGAGTGGGCCGGATGCGGCAGAACCTCCCAGCCAAGCTCCTAGATGACTGCTTTCGTAAAATTAGCTGTGTGCGGCCGAGCATTGTCATGTTGCAAAATGACATCATTTGGCGGTTTGGACGATTTTTTTGAATTGCATTGGCCAGACGTCGCAGTTGTTGCAAATAAAGCTCGGCCGTGATAGTTTGATTTTTTGGAAGTAACTCGAAGTGAATGACACCTTTCCAATCCCACCGACAGCATTGTCTTCGGTAAAAAAGCGCTACAGACTTATGATACAACTCAATAGTAGGTGATATAGTATCTATCCCTGATAAACACCTTTTTATAAATATGAAATTTCTCCAATGCCATATCACCGACCCTGACTGTGGCATAATTGTTTGTGTAAATTTGCTATCAAATGGATAAGATGCTCCGGTACTCATTTCCGTCATGACATTCCATAAGTAGTTCCAGTTGACGCAGTCAAAGGCTTTCTGATAATCAATAAAGCATAGCAGCATAAGGACGTTAAACTACCGGTTCTTTTTCATTAATTGTTATATGTTAAGGATTTGCTCACGGGTTCTTTTATCTTTAAGAAAACCTGCTTGTTCTTGAGGGATTTGTCTCCACGTAGGATTTAAGTTTTTGATTGACGTATAACATGATTTTGCTGACATGCAATATAAGAGAAATAGTTCGATAATTTTCACTTTATTGTAGAACATTTTGTTGTATTCTTGTCGGTTATTGGAGGCTGATAATGACTGTAGACCGTAGTGATACTTAAACTATGTATTTCTTCGGTGTGGGTAGAGTACAGAGTGATCTGCATATTAATGGCCGCGTGTGCTGCTAGCGACGGTGCTACCTGATGCGCCGTCTAGTAGCGTTAATGATAACTGCGACTTCTCAATTACATATATATGGGGCATTCCTTCTCAACTTTACACCCATGCTGCCCATTTTCTATTTGATCTAAAAATTTTTGAAAAAATCTTAAAATTTACAGAAAAATGTAAGTTTTCCAATGGCGCGTGGCAAAATTATCAAATTTAATTGAATCATACTTAAAATTTCAGAAAACCAAAAAAAAATAATAAAAACGGTAATTATTCAAGTGTAGCGATTATTCATTCGACGTTTTTTTCTTCCAATTAACACTTTCGAGTACTCTGTTTATCTGTGCACTGTCGTATGAGTCTAAACTAAAATGGCGGATCCAATATGGCCGCCAAAAATTAACTAGCGCTGCTGCCGTTCTTTTCCTTCTTGGTTCCCATCGTCGAACCATTTGTGCTCAAACATTTTCGATCAAATTTAGATCTGGTGAACGAGCAGGCCAGTTAACCAATTGGATCTTTGGATGATTCCGAAACCATGTTTGTGTTTCATGCGATGTATAGACTGCGGAATTATCTTGCACCAATCGGATTACTGGCATGTCCTCTGCGGAGTAGATTGCGCGTACTGATGGAAGAAGAACATCTTCCAGTATGCGAATATACTCCACAGAGTTCATACGTGTGGGAATTTCCACCAGCTCACCAATTGTAGTGCCGGAAATCCAGCCCCACATTGCGCATGAAATCCTTCCACTTCTGTGGATAGGTACAACATGATTTGGATTCAACCGTTCACCTCTTGGTCGCCATATGTGAAGTTGGCGGTCGGCACACGATACAAAAACCTTTTCATCGGTCCAGATCGTGGCCTCCCTCTCTTCACGACTCGTTACCAGGTTTTCCAAAGAAAACGCGATACGCTGTTCCCGATGAACGGGAGTCAGCGGAATTTTGCGGGCTGGACGGCAGCAATGATATCCAGCTTTGTTGAGACGTCGCCGGGCAGTCCTCTCGGATATGTGGACGTTCGCCGCGTTGATAATCTCCTGGACGGTACCGAAGGAGTTATCAGAAGCTGCGGCAACGATAGCTTCGTCTTCTTGTGCACTGGTCTTACGAGGACCACGGTTATTTCGACGATGATCATGCAAAGCATGATCACCAATATTTTCAATAAACCGTTGGATCCATCGTCAGACAGTTTTTACAGAACAAGGAATAGCAGCAGCAATTTCTGTCACTGCTCTTCCTGCCTGCCACTGTTCGACAATACGACCTCGTATCTCAGGACACAAGTTCTGAGGCATCGTTATATTTATCGCGATTCACGTCCGCTTGATGCTATGACACAACGATAATTAATTTAATAACAAAAAAAAAATTAGAAGCGCGGTTTCCTAGTAATAAATTAATAAGAAAAAAGAAAAAAGAAAGTGACACATAGGCGAACAAAAGTGCGATATTCTACAACTATTTCATTGGCGGCTGATATTAAAAATTGTTTACGATATTAGAAATAGTTAATTTGCGAAACTCTGCACAAAAATGACTTTCAGAATGAAGCGCTCGCGTAGAACAATCGGGACGTATTGCAAAAAGTTGTAATTTTCAGCTAATTAATGTAGTTTAGAATAAAAAAAGGTCATGATATATTCGCGAAATTAGCACGCCAGTTAATATATCTGAACAATTGATGTATCTAAAAATTATTATCATCAGCGTATTCTATTCATTAAACTACGTATAAAAGCATAAGAATAAAATTATCGAGAAATGACTACCAGATATTTCGTATTTAAGGCTAAAAATATTAGGGTAAGATGCAAAATACCTCGTAAAGAATTCACTTCTAACTTAATGATTTTTCTACGCAGAACGATGAAAGGAAATAACTTAAAAAAAGCCATGGTTTGGCTTTCAAAAAGTAGAAGTGATCATATCTCGGAAAGAGACCTCTACTTGAAACAAACTGTGCTGACTAGATGTCTAGAATATCTCCCGCGCAACCAAGTAATTTTTCTATGATATATATATTTTCGAATAAATCTTATATTTGAACATTTATTGGAGATAGTATGTTCTAGCGACTTATCCTGTTCCATTATTACTAATTTTGCTTATAATAAAGAAGTTATTAATTACGCAATCATAAATGAACCAATAATTAATCAGGACGAGCGTGTATTTTTGTTACGGAAGCAAACAATTCTTATATTCGTATAATTAAACATTTCAATACAAATTTCTACTCTTCATTAAATTAAGCCTCTTTATATGATATAATAATTTATAGAATGAATGCCGGCGGTCGGTGCACGCGGCTCAGCTACGTTTCTTAAAGAAAAGAAAGAAAAGCACGACACATAGGTGTTAAAGCGAACGAGGCATCGATAGGGACACCGAGCTGCTCTAACTGTCTCGCTCGCACTTCCTTCCTTAAACGGTCGCATGAGGAAGAGAGCTATAGAAACACCACTAACTTGACATCACGTCTTGTAATGCTTTCTCTCTCGATCGTCCGATTTGCGCTAAGGATGCAAGATGAAAATATCCCCCACTATTTTTCCCCTTGCTGCTCGCTGTGCTCCTCGCTTCAAGCGACACGTCAAATACGCGTTTGTGTGAATGCGTGTGACGCCTTCGGTTGTTTCACACACGTATACCGTTGCCGGCGAGGGACATCATACGTGCCGGTACGTGCCAAGGTCATATGGAGGCCAACTTTGTTTTTTTAAATAAAACACCCTATTTTTGATTTCAAAATCTAATAGCTGGTGTCAAGAGCTTTTTAAAACACTATAATAAAGTTATTTTTCATTAAGTACTTTTCGAGTTATGAGGCTTGAAAGTTACAGCATTTTGACATAAAATATAAAATATTTTGTAAAACATTCAATTTTCGGAAATCTTACCTTAATACTTTTATGCATAAAATAATGAGACGAATCAATTGGTATAAAGAAAACACATAATTGCTTTCAAGAAAAAATATGTAATTTGTAAACATGCAACTGCATACTTTTTTTTAAACCAATGTGTTTTCTTTATACCAATTCATTTGTCACATTATTTTGTGTATAAAAGTATTAAGGTAACATTCTCAAAAATTGAATGTTTTACAAGATATTTTATATTTTGTCAAAATACTATAATTTGCAAGCCTCATAACTCGAAAAGTACTTAATGAAAAATAACTTCATTATAGTGTTTTAAAAAGCTCTTGACACTAGCTATTAAATTTTGGAATCAAAAATAGAGTATTCCTTCTAAAAAAACAAAGTTGACCTTTATATGACCTTGGCATGTACACCCTAGGTTAAACCAATGTCATCATCGGATGTCCCCCTCCAAACCCAACAACTTTTGTCTAGGTCATTTTCTTTGAAAATGACTTCCTTCGAAGTTATTCGGGGTGCCCACTTAAAATGGGACACCCTGTATATGTATTGTGGCGGCTCACCGCCACACCGCTGCACTGACGCGGCATAATACGCCGCGGCGCCGCTACGCGCCGCAGGCCTTCTACCGAGTTATGAGCTTGCGGAGACACCGCCAGGTTGCGCAGGCGGTGAAGAGCTTTCTCGCGATCAAGCTTCGATCGAAGAGATATAAAAGAGCTGCTCCGCAGATCTTTCCTCCCTCACTCGCTTCAAGGCGAGCTCTCTCCAAAGGCCCTTGATCTGAGTCGTACTCTGCTTTAGCAGAATTTAACCAGAGGCATATTGTCTCGCAGTTTTTCTCACGCTGCCTCGCAAGGCACGTAAAAGGAAAACAGAGTCCCAGCATCGGCCGCACATTTCAACTAAGCGGTCCGCGGATACTCCAGTTTCGCCGTCACCTCCTCAGTCTCTAGCTTGGAAGCTAATTCCACTAGAGTTCTGCATCCGGTTGACTCGGCCACCAAGGGACACTCTAGTACCAGGCGACGTACGAATTCAGAGACCTCTCTCTCCTCGATACACGGAGCAATCCGTAATACCAAGAGCCGAGACGGTTGCAGTTACCAGCACACCGGAGACTCGTTCCGTGGCTATACAAACTTCGCCGCTCAGAGCCTGCTCAGAGAGCAGTTGTCAGACGGAAGACCACTTCCCGAACGGAGTTCCACCGACGCCGGGAAAGGGGCTACAACGAGCAGATTCAATTGAACCGTCCTTTTTAGGACCCGTTCAATATACTAAGACACGGCCGGTAATTTCTTACTGCGCCCGTCAATTTTTCTTTTAATTCTCGGTCTTACACTTTTACCGAGAAAGCGCCTCTGGCGCAATCAATTAATTCAAACACAACTTGTACATATACTCTCATTCTCTGACGAGAAAAATAAATTATATTTTTCTAACACAAAATTGGTTTCATAACTTTCAACCAAGTCGAACACAATCCATTGGGCAATACGCCCATATGTATATATGAGACTATTCCGCGCGCATTACGAATCTCCACAAAACCTTTCTTACGTGGCGGGATGAACTCTGGGCACTAACCAATTATCCGATCATATTCAGCAGTTTTTCAGATTTTGTTGCATATTATGTGCAAGAGTTTGTGATTGTTTTGTTTGAGTATTTGTATTATATTATATTTGTATATTTTATTTCTTTTGTTGTGGGTCCAGAGAACCACAACTAATTATTAATTAATAAAATATATATATTAATAAAATATAATTATATAAGAATAGCTATTACATATCTGATTACGATATCAGATAAGAACGCTGACGATTCAGTGCGTTTCCGGCTCATGCGAGACATCGGAGAATCGCGCAGCGTAAATGAAAACCAAATTCGTTCTTAACGCGACGATGCTGACGAACTATCGGATTTCGTCAGCAAGTTCGATCAAAAAGACCTTGAAAACTGCAATCAATTGCAGTTTCGACTATAAAATCGCCGTCGCGTGATCACGACGTGGAGGTCAAAAATTAACAGTCAAACGGAACGGACGTATGTCCGTCGGGACCACGAACTAAGAAGATCACGAACTATAACGAATCGCCAAAGCTAATACGAGTAACCTGAAGCTCTGTGGAACTAAGCTAAGACCAAAATTCCTGAAACGGAACTTGGATCATCTGTTAACAAGGGAACTGGTAAAATAACGAGACCAATAAATATATAAGAAGATTGTATTTTATTGAAAAACAAAGGAGGATTATTCCCGGCTTCCCGGCCTAACTCCACGGCAGATCCCGAACCCGTGCCCTATCACCAAAGGCACAACATTTTTGCAATGCCGTCTGGTTCTACGCTTTTTCCACTCTTTAATTTGTTGATGGCATTTTCAACCTCGGACAGTAAGATGGAATGTTCAAGGGTTTTGTAGTTCCACCTTCTTACTGGCCGTCACTAACTTATCTCGGTATAGTTCCTTACAGTCCCCTTTTCAACTCGTTGCTACTCTCCTAATATCTGTTATTTGATTTCCTTCCTTGTCGTTAATGATCCAAGTTGTTGGTTTGAAATCTCTCGTTATCATCCGGATTTTTTTGAATAAATTTCTTATTTCGTTTTTTGAGTGAATGTTTTTCGATTTCCTTGCATATACTAATGATGTAAGCATTTTTGTCTTGTCTACATTATCATTATGCGCATTGGGATAGCTCGGCGTATTTGGCGCGACGCTGAGTATCCCATAAACCGCGAATTTTCAAAGTTTTTCTTAGTTGTATTAACTCCCACGTGCTGTCTGTTATCCACTGTTTTTTGCGTTTAGATGTCTGTTGCCGACTTTTTAGCTGTTTTTATGATCTTTGCTTTTAGTTGGTTGCATAGTTGATCAAGACTTTTATTTCCTTTTATCGCTTCCCAATAAACATTAGGACATTCTATGTACGTCCTATGTATATATATATATATATATATATATGTATATTGTATATTCTATGTATATACAGAGAATGTGAAAAGTATATAAAGCGCATATCCTATGTATGTGAAATAATTACCACATGTATGTACAATACATGAGATGTTCATAGTACATATATAGGTATATTCCAAAGATATGCAGTGTACATTCATGGTATATACATGGGGTATATTCCGAGGATGTGCAGTGCACATTCGCAGTATGTACATAGGATTTATTCTGAGAATGTGCAATACACATTTGTGGCATGTACATGAGGTACATTCTATGTATGTACATAGTATATACAGTACGTTTTTTTTCACATTATGGATATTCTATGTATATACATAGGATATCAAATGTTTACTGGGTAATAAACAATTTTCATTCATTCGGATATTTATCAACCCAATGTTTGAACAATCAGTTTATCTAAATTCCCTGTGTTGGAATTCAGATATTAAACTGATAGAAAAAGTTATTACATCTTCAATATTATTACCCGCCTTTTGCAAGTTTTATATAATTCTTATGATTAAAACTTAAATACGAGATAGATAGCGCATAATGCGTCACATAGCGGCAAGCGAACGAACTAATGACTGATTCTATGTATTTATATCCACACGATATCCTATGTATATCCATAAATGTACCTACATCAGCGTATATCGTATGTATGTACGTTACATGTATATACATGGAATGTACACGAGGTATATTCTATATATATACAGGCAGCGATTTCGTTCGAATATACATTCTATGTATATTCATAAATGTACCTACATCAACGTATATCGTATGTATGTACGTTACATGTATATACATGGAATGTACACGAGATATATTCTATGTATATACAGGCAGCGCTCTCATTCGAATATACATTGTATGTATGTCCATGAGATATCCTATATATATCCATAAATGTATCTACCTCAGCGTATATCGTATGTATATACGTTTGATGTATATACATGGAATGTACACGAGGTATATTCTATGTATATACAGGCAGCGATCTCGTTCGAATATACATTCTATGTATATCTATAAAATATCTTATGTATCCACAAATGTATCTACATCAGCGTATATCATATGTATGTACTGCGACGTGGACTAGCCTCGGAATCACGTTAGATCCGAGGGAACACGCTCAATGAAAGTCGGTAGCCCGCGGTACTCCACGTTCTTCGGGAGCTAGGTGACGTACGCGGTGTCGGCAAATAATGCTCGATTCGATAATTCGCGATACTCCACGTAATTCGGAAGCTTTTTTTTTTTTTTTTTTTTTGTAAGGCAGGGGAAATCCTTTATGGATACTCACGGGTTCCGGGGGGAGACCCGTGGGTTATGTGGGAGTCTCCTGGGGAAAATCCCCAGGCATACCCACTAAAACCCCTGCCGGTAGTCTTCCTGGACCATAGAGAGAAAGGGTGAGGCATCACCAGAGGTATTTATCTCACCCTCTCTCAGGTCTGACCGCAACGCGGTTCCTTCTCGGAGAAGGAGAAAACTAAGTCCCCCCCTTCTCAATTACCGTCTTTGTCGGGAAAGGCCGGACTACCGCGACCTTTCCCCGTCCTCCCGTGTTTTTGGTGGGGGGCTGAGGCCAGTCAGGAGCCCCCGCCGGAAGGGAGATAGTATTCCTAGAATTCCTGGAATTCCATCCTCCTTCCGGCCATCCGAGTTAGGAGGGGCCCTATTGGCCCTCTCCAGGGAGTCCCCCCCCCACGGGCTTGGTGAACGTCACCGTCCCGGGGGGGGGGGGGGGGCCCTGATGTTACCTTCCCCGAACTTGTGGCCGGGGGAGTTGTGTTGGCGGTGGTTGTGGAGAAGGAGTATTGTCTCCCCCTCCCACCGCCTCCCCCCTTCTCACTCTCTCCGCCTCCTCCTTCTGCGACATGACTTTGTCGCAGAAGGAGGAGACGGCCCTCCATTTGTCCTCTCCCTCCAGCATTGTTTTGACCAATGCTGGTAGGGAGAGGTCCTCGCCGACCACTGCGGTCAGAACTCGACGCTCTTCCTCCCATGCTTCACACTCTACGAGAGTGTGCAGCGCCGAGTCCAGACCGGCCGCACAGTGGTGGCACTCGGTCGTATACTCCCTTCTTATCCTACACAGGTAATCACCGAAGCACCCGTGCCCGGTGAGTACCTGTGTAAGGTGGAACCCAATTTCGCGTCCCCTCCTGTCTGCCCATTCCGGGAGACAGGGTTGGATGGCCTGGGTGGTCCATCTGCCCACCTTGGAGCCGATTAAGGAGGCCTGACACGCCTCCATGGCTCTTTGGCGGGCATTCATCCTAATCCTGGCCACGACTCGTGGTAAGAGGCGGGCGCTCCCGTGCCGGTCCGGGTCCCTCGTACGCCGATATACTTCGGCATACGAGGTCGCCAGAAACTCGACCGGGAGGAGGTCCGCCAGAGTCGTGGCCGCCGCAAACGACGTCGTGCAGTAAACCCTTATTAGCCTAATGGCCAGCCGGCACTGCGGGCGATGTAGCATCGCCTTTATTCGCCGGCTGGCCACGGCCCTGTCGGCCCACGCCGGCGCTCCATAGAGGAGCACCGACTGCACGACGTTCGTGTAGAGTCTGCGGACTCTATTACTCGGACCACCCAAGTTCGGTAGGAGGCGACCCAACGCCGTCGCCATCCTATCCGCTTTGGGGGTTATCCCAGCGAAATGCTGCTCAAACCCCCAAAGTCTATCCAGAGTAAGGCCCAGATATTTCATCTGGGTCTCCACCCGGACGCGGACTTCCCCTACCCAAATCTGGTTAGGGGGAGGCCGTCCCAAGGCCCTGTTGTAAAAGAACAGGGCCACGTAATTCGGGAGCTAGGTAACTCGCGCGGTATCGGCAATAACTGCACGATACATTCGGTAACTCGCGGTACTCCACACAATTCGGGAGCAAGGTAACTCACGCGATATTGGTAACCGAAAATGGGCGCCAGGTGCGTGTAATCGCACCGCGGTAACGGTAACTTAGGTAATTCTTATAATTTGTCCGGCTGTTCCCCGCTCAGTATATGGCAGAGGGGCGTAGTTCTTTTACTTTACGTTGAGAGTCTGGAGTGAGAGGCGAACACAAGGACAACTCAATAATCAAGATTTAACAATAGTGTATTTCAACAATTTGGTTAACATGGGTTAAAGATGAGTAGACGGTTCGGCCTGAGCCGATACGGCAGAGATAGTTTAATACGACGGTAGGAAGGCAATTCGTCCAATAAATCGGTAACAAGAATGAATTTCGGTAACAATATGAGATTTCGGAGACGCGATCACGAAAATTGGCGATAGATCCAACGATATTCAGTGAAACAGATGGCTCGTATTACGATAACACGACGCGACCGGTGAAGGCCGAATAAATAAAATTCGAACGACGGTAGCCTAACGGTCAGAAATGATATGTCGCAAAGCGGCTATTTTCGCGGGTTTTCTTGTTTCTCGCCGAGACGCTAAAGTGTCGGTAACAGCCGTCTCGCGGAGAACGTTTCCGCGCAAAATTTGCCCGCAGACATCGACTCGCGATAGTTTTCGATATAAAAGTAACGCGGAAAACGGTAACAAAGACGGTATCCAAAAAGAAAAACGGTAGCAAACAGACGATATCCCCAAAAAAGAAACGGTAACGGAAAAACGGTACGGTAATACGGTAACGAGACGGAACGGCAATCGAAACGATAACGAGAGAGAGACTGTCGGTGCTTGATTCACGCAAGATGAAGAGACTTTGACGCGATATCCGGAGCCGGCTGGATATGCGGTAACTGAGCACCAAAAGCGCACTCACGGTAACAAAATCGCGGTTAGTCGTGTGAGAGACACTAAATACAGAATTTTAGACTTACGCTACCAGCCATAACCGGACGGAACTCTACGGCTACCCGAGAGGCGGCTTACAGTGATTCAAAGTCCTCGGCGACGTTGGGCTGAGTTCTGGAGCTGGTCCTTCCTCTTTTGTGGCACACCGAACAGTGATTCTTCTCGGCTCTGCAAGTTGATCCTTCTCATCTCGCGTCGCCTTTCCGCGCATCCTGCCGATTTTTCGAAAAGGGGGGCCCCTGAGAACCGCCCACAGTTCATCCAGGGCGCCCCCCTCCCCCGCTTTCTGCGACTTCTTTAAGTCAGCCGGTTCGTATCGCGTTGATAATTTCGGAAAGGACTGGTTAGGCTGGCCGGGCCATACTCCGGCCCTTCCGGATGCAGCATCCGCGGAGTCCTTGGCGCCTGCAGCCGGACGAGGTCCGCTGCTGCGTTACGTTGCTGTTGGCGGCTGAAAGCAATTCGGAGTTAGTCTTTATGCCTTAGGATGGCGGAAGCGACGGGGTTGCGGACCTTTTCTGCTGCGGGGTCACTAACACGTGACACCCGTTGATGATCCCCGGCGTCCGGTCTCTAGGGTAATGCTGCATCTTCGCTCGAAGGCACAGAGTGCGCAACGCCGCGCCGCACGGGGTCTCGCCTTACAACTTAAATAACGACAACATACAAAACGGGAACAAAATACAAAATAACGCGCGAAAATGGTGGAGTCTCGCGGGTTGCTCTCTCAACGCGAGGAGCAACTCCAGGACCCTTTGCTCCCTCGGCCGGGCTATCGCCCTTGTGACCGCGCTCGAAAAGCGTCACGTCACAGTACATAGTATATACAGTACATTTTTTTTCACATTATGGATATTTCATGTTTATACATTGGATATCGAATGTTGACTGGGTTCCACTTTCAGTCCTATCTTATCTAACAATAAGTGCAATGTCATCACTATTAATATCGTTTCTGTGGATTAGCATATCGACTGTACACAGGCGCGTTATTTTCAAATAAAATTTAAACTCGGCTCTCAGAAGTTCGTGGTTTGACCCGCAGTTCGGCCAGAATATGTTCTGGTGTTAGTTATAGACAAGCGCCATCTCGATTGAATTATGAAGTCGGTTTGAGAATACCTATGAAATTGTTAAAGAAGATCCCACAAAAAACCTTATTAATAATATACACTCTTATCTGACTAGAAGAAAAAATAAGAAATTTATTGACAGTAAAGTTTACAGCAGTTTGCTGCTTGGTGACAGTATTCTTCCCAGAGCCTATGGCTTAACCAGTTGAGTGGTAGACTTTTCTGAAAGATTTGTGTCAAAAGTGATAAGAGCCAAAAGTTAAAATATCGAAAAACGGTGAAACATGGGTTTAAAGTTTTCAAAAAAGCAACTTTTTGGAATGGGTGTGGATCCCCCCTCTACGCCTTGGGGGGCGGGGGGAGGGCAGAATAGTGGTGGAAAATGTTAAATGGCACTATGGATCGAGTGGGGATCATTTGAAAGGGTGTTTCAAGACAAGAACAATGATTTTTGAAAATCGTTTTAATATATAAAGCCAATAGAGCAAGAGCTGGATCGATTTGCTCAAAAATTCCTTTTTTTATTATAAATTTATACAGACGTTTCGGTCAAGGTACGTGGCCATCTTCAGTGTAACACAGAAATTATAAAATTTAGTACATGATTAGAGAAGCGTTGGTAATATTTTTTGACTAAGGAAACGCATCCTGTTAAAGTGAAAAAAAAAACAACCAAATTAGGGGTATTCTCACGGCTCAAACAAATTATTGAAAAAATTCTGTGTATAAATACCTCTGATAAAACGTGTAGTATTAGGTGTTGGAATTAATTCGTAGCGTTTTTTTAGAGAGAAACAACGATTTATTCTAAGTTTAAATATAAAAATACATTACTAAAAATATTTTCCATCGCTTGCCACAACTTTTTCCCATCTTTCGGGTAAGAGACGGATACCTCGTCGAAAAAACGCTTCGTCTTTAGAGGCGATCCATGAATCAATCCAAGTTTTGCATTCTTCATAAGAAGTAAATTTCTCCGCGGACAAACTATGGGCCATCGACCGGAACAAGTGATAATCCGAAGGAGCAATATCTGGAGAATACGGCGGGTGGGTTAGGACTTCCCATTTCAGTGTTTGCAGGTACGTTTGCACTGGCTTTGCGACGTGCGGTCTAGCATTGTCGTGCAGCAAAATAATTTTGTCGTGCCTTTCGCTCCATTCCGGCCGTTTCTCCTTCAATGCCCGACTCAAGCGCATCAATTGCAGTCGGTAACGATCCCCAGTGATGGTTTCATTCGGATTCAGCAGTTCGTAGTAAACCACACCCCGTTGATCCCACCAAATGCAAAGAAGAAGCTTAGATCCATGAATATTACGTTTTGGTACTGATGATGATGGTTGTCCAGGCTTAACCCATGATTTTCTGCGCTTGGGGTTATCATAATATATCCATTTTTCATCACCAGTAACAATCCGATGTAAAAAACTTTTTCTTTTGTACCGTTGAAGCAGTAACTCGCAAGTCAAAAAACGCCTTTCAACGTCCCTCGGCTTTAATTCGTATGGGACCCAATGTCCTTCCTTTTGGATCATCCTTAACGCTTTAAGTCGTTTTCCCACTGTTGAAAAGTCAACCCCCAACGATGTGGACAACTCTTCGAGCGTTTGAGTTGAGTTCTCCTCAAGTAATGTCTCCAATTCTTTGTCTTCAAACTTTTTTGGCTGTCCAGGTCGTTCCTTGTCTTCTAAGTCGAAATCACCGCTTTTGAATCGCGCAAACCACTTCCGACACGTTTGTTCAGCTAAAGCTTGCTCACCGTAAACTTCTTCTAAAATCCTATGGCTTTCCGCAGCAGTTTTATTCATATGAAAATAATGTAATAAAACTCCCCGCAAAAACACTTTATTTGGTATAAATTTAGACATATTTAAATAATTATAACTTGATGTTATTAACAAGTGAAAGTAAGATGGGTCGTAAAAATAACACCTAACCTAACAGCTGATTTAAGATAAATTTGCTTCTGACGATAAAAACAAAAAACTGTAGTATCCCCGCCATCTCTCGTAAAACGCTACGAATTAATTCCAACACCTAATACAATATTTGTGTATTTATTTATAATAAAAAAAGGAATTTTTGAGCAAATCGATCCAGCTCTTGCTCTATTGGCTTTATATATTAAAACGATTTTTAATTTAATTAAGGAAGAGCAATAACCTAACATTATTTTTGAAAATGTTTACTACAATTTTCCAGTCAAAAGTGGAGGTGGATCAAAAAAAGGGGGGTGAACTTCTGAAAAGCTATCACCTCCGATTTGGCTTATATTTAGCCTACATACTTATTTTATCTAGTAAATAATATTCCCAAATGGATTTTTAGCGCAAAGCCCCTTCCGCCCCCAGCCCCCCTCAAAGGTTAAAAAATAAAACTGTTTTTGTTAATTATTTCAGAAAGTATTCATTGTACGGAAAAAGTTGTCAAACATAAAATAAAGCTCATAAAAAGCTCTACAAATAAGGTCTTATACATATTTTACCTAACTCTAATATTTTAGTCGTTTTAACAATTAACAGTCGCCATATTGGATCCGCCATTTTGAATTTTGCAATTTTGACAACAGATTTAAATTCAACAGCCCAAAAAACTTTAGGATATCAAGTTTTATGCAAATCTATTGAAAATTAGTGGAGTTATTTAGAAATGTACATATATGATACATTACCACGTTTGGCACTTTTTTTTGTACATATATGATACATTACCACTCAACTGGTTAATCGAAGTTCATAAACCAAGATGTTCATTCAGAATCATTCAGAAAAAACTTCTATCAATAATTCTCTTTATAATTTAGCCGTTTACATCCATAACACAATACACAGAAGTATTCCTGCTAGCTATGTTTGCAACAGCTTTAATTAACAAATTGAATCAACAAAATGAGTATGAAGCAGGACTAACTTGTTTCTTTGAATATGACTCTGGATGTTTCGTTGTTCACCAGTATTTCTGTTGATTTGGCAGTTTCCAGCATTTTGAAAAAGTGGAATTTTATCTCCAAGAACACCTTATTCACTCAAGAAGAATTTATTTGTGCCATTAGATTCATTTTAAGTTCTACGTACGTATTTTAAATTTAATAACATTATTTGTAAGCAAACTTTTGAGAGTCCCATAAATTTGCCTCACTCTCTTATTATCGCAGATATCACTCTTCAAGATATTGAAGAAAGAGCGATAAACAGTTTGACCTTAAAATTTTCGTTTTACTTTAGGTATGTATGTAGGTGATATTATCTTAGTTGCTCTCAGAGAATCTATGGGCAATGTTTTAGGAAGAATTAGTTCGTTTCACGAATAAATTCAGTTTACCTCCTATTGAAATAAGAGAAAATGATTAATTCAACTTCCTGGATATTAAGATTGTTTATGATTGATACTACAAACCTTCCTTCTTAGGGAGATATTGTTCAAATAATACATAGACTGTGCTGATAACGTTGTAAATATTTAATGGGGTGGACGGACGATGGCAACATAGTAAAAGGTATATTGATATGTGCAGAAACATCAAATAATGCGGTAAATCTGCACAACGCATATACTGTGCAGAAAAGAACATTATTTCAACTGCGGTGTGTCATGGATACCTCCAACACGTCTTAATCACCCTCTATACAGTCCGGATTTCTCCTCCTGCAATTACCACATCTTTGGACTGCTGAAAAAGACTTTTTTCTCTACACAATATAGGCGTCGCGCAGACATCGCATTGCTTAAAGTTTTTGTATATATCAACGTATACAGTGCTACCATTTACCACCTACCACGTCAAATATTTATAACGTAATTAGCGCAATCTATGTTTCATTTGAATGACCTATATATTCAAACTTCTCAACATCCGACAACGCACAAAAAAGGTACTATTTTAGACTTGATAGGACCATTCTCTTGTCTCATTTCCATTTCCATGAAAAAAATCTAATCAAAGTTGTACAAATTTTACAAAGAAATGGATATTTATATTTGAAAATATCCGTAGAAACTCAAGTATCACTTTCATAAAAATGATAACAATAACAAAAACTCTAAAAAATGGTTCTGAAAAGAAAAAATTGATACCATTTGAATATAAGTTTTGTGTCTGAAAAGTTTGCATCTATAGTAAAAAGACATGATTTCAGGATCGTTTATTCTCGAGCTAGTGTTTTGAAACATTTTATAAAAATACACAAAGATGGAAAAATTATCACATATGGTGTACTGTACAAAATTTCTTGTGATTGCGAAGCAACTTATGTATCTTATGTACAGACGAAGAGGCGGCTTAAAACTAGATTACACAAATACCAAATAAACATTAAAATAGTATTATACCTCTCCCTCTGTAATTTCACTGGTTAAAATTCAACTATGAGTTTGATTAGGACGAAATAAAAATTTGAGACGATGAACATTCTTATTAAACATTCTTATGAAAAAATATCTAAAATGATACATAGTATTGCGTACCCTAAATTACGCGCCGTTTATCTTTGCCGTGTTGCTATAGCAACATCGATTAACAAACTATTTCATAGTTTAAAAAAGAGTTATAATAAATTAAATGTCTTATGTCAATATTACCATAGAAACAAACTAATGTTTATGTTACCATGGAAGCTGGTTAATGTTTATAAAATTATTGATTTTCTTGGACTGTCAGATTTAAGCAAGCTGTCAGATTGTGCGGACGCGTACCTGATATCTCCGGCATATTATATTCAAATTCTTGTTACATTGTTACGTTGTTGTGTTTCGTTGTTTAATCATTAAAGTGTTTTACTATTAAAGCTGTGTTCCGTTTTTTGTGCGAGTAATTATTATTCGGGCGATCGCGGACTGTCGATTACGACACGCGGACGCAACAATATCAAAAGACAGAATCACGGTTTTAACAAATACAGTGATACTGATCTTTAATCAGATTTCTATATATTAATCTTCAACTTGTTACCATCACTATAATCCTAATTTGCTTCAGATCCTTACATGTTTCCTATTCTCTTTCTCCCCTCTTTTTCACTTGTTCCTTTCTCCCTTCTCCTTTTCCCATTATTACATTTTTACAAAAACGTTTCTCACAGTTGTCTGCCGAATTGTCAACATTAACACCTCACATCATGTAACTCGCAGTCCCATAGGTAGGCTTAATTAAATTCCGTTTCCATGATAGTCAGTTAATTTGCGACAATTTGTATTATTTTTTATATTTATATTATTTAGTTTATTTATTATTTAACCTGAATCAAAATTAGTAATAGTAATTTAGACAACAATTAACAGAATATACTGGAGATGGTCAAATCTTCACTGAAATGTTTATGTATTATTGTATTAATGAAAAGAAGATTATTGTAAGCAAAAAAAACATCTGGCGTTGGCTGGATATCCTCGTTTTTTATTTGTAAAAAATTTTTATTTTTCATTTTCGACTTACTTTTTAATGTAGAATTACTCCCTTCCAACTTGTACCACGAGTTATTGGATACCCTATATACAGGATGATTTATTTTAATCTTAATAGTTAAATATTTCAAAAAAAAGCATTTTACAAAAAAAACGTTTAAAATAAAAGTTGCTTGGTTTTGTAGGAGACATTTCACGATGACCTTGATTTGACCTTATATGAAGGTGATGAGGCTGTTTCAAGGTCATCTTTATTTTTTTAAATAGAAGTCTATTTTTAATAGCTTTTTCAGATTTTTGGGCAAAAAAAAAAAACTTTTTGTCTGAAAAAATTGTTTCGTAAACTGTTAATTTTTTTAGTTATTTAATTTTAAAATTTTATAATTGCAATTTGACAATCCTTCGGGATGTTTTATTTTCATAAGTTCTCTTGCCGTTCACGTTCGGGGTGCTTGATTTCTGTAAATCCTCTTGCTTCTTACATTTGGGGTAACCTCATGTTTTTTGTTGATAGAAGTATTGCCCAACTTACAGAAAATGTTTGAATACTCCGCCATTAGTATCAATGCAAAATTGAAACTTTTGACGTAAAGCAATAGAGATTCTATGAAGTACTTCTACAGGAATACCTGCTAATACCCTGATGATACAGTTCCTCATGTTGGGTTTATTGGCGCAGTAGTAAATACCCTTGATATATCCCCACAAAAAGAAATCACAAAGTGTTAAAGGGGAACACCACTGTAACGGACAGAAAAGTATAGGTATTTTTGGGAATTTTTTTACCCATAATTAAACTAATTTTACCACTTTATTTTCTTCTCAAAACCTAACAATTTTTATTTACATTTTTTTCTAAAATTGTATATTTTCGAAGTATATATCTATTAAGATTAAAATAAATTACCTAATATACAATCAAACAAAGATAATGCTAATAATATAATGTTTATTAATATAATAATGTTGCAATTTGATAATACAGATTAAAAATTTGGCGCAAAAGAATCAGATATACTTTAGTGTATTTTAGTGTATATATATTTAAATGTGAATTTTGTATTTAGGGGATGTCAAGGTCCTGTCATCGGAGAAGAGCCCATTGGTCATGAAAGACGTCAAATGGCATACTCACAACTGCACTGTTGGTTATATGGTCTCTGGTTAGTTCTTTAAATTTACTATCAATGCAAAAAATATATTGAACACTTAACCTGAGGAGGGAAAAGGAGAAAGGGAAAAGATGAAATAGAAAAAAGGAACCTTAGGCTATACGCCTATGAAGAAAAAATTAAAAATAAGTATCAAATTAAAAATGACAAGGCTCAAAAAATAATAAAATTATAAAACGATAGGAATAAAATGAGTCAGATCCACTAACATCTATACTATACTATACAGTGTCCAGCGAGAGAATATACCTCTTTCTGCGCATAGAAGAAGCATAGTAGCCAAAGTAGGGAGAGCGTTGGTATTGACAAGCACGAGCAGTACAGTCATGTGAAGTGGGGAAAGAGGGGCTTTCTAAACGTTCCGTGAGGGGAAACTTGCGCGAAACGGACGAGTTTTTGTCGAGCCAGATATATTCTCTCGCTGGACGGTGTATAGACCGCTAACTCCCATTTTCATATTGCACATAAAATTGGTATCCAAAAACCATGTAATATGGTGATCGCGCATGCGTAATGCTGGTAGAAAAGTAATATGGTGAATATCTGTGCCGATATCTAACTGACTGATACGTATACATATAAACATCATATATAGTAGTTCATGTATATCATACATAACATCAATCAATTAAAAGGTGACTGCTACCAACGTTACACATGCGCGAGAATTTAGTACATAGATTTTGAGGTCATGATTTGACTCGAGTTAGCGATCTAGTATATCCTGATATCATATTTTTTTGTAGAAAGTATATATAATAGCTTTTTTAAAAATTTTACTTTATACAAGTTTTTTTTGAAAGGTTTTAATATCTATGACAGGTTTTTTTGAAAGGTTTAATATATACGACAATTTTTTTAAAAGATAAAACAATATGGTTTTGTTTTAGTTGTGACAAGAGCGTGTACTTGGCGCCTTTTTTTTACCTTTTTTTAAAAAAGGTAATTTTTTGATAGATATCATTTCTTTTTTTGTAATATATATACGACAGCTTTTTTTGATTTAATATATAGGTACGACAATTTTTTGAAAGGTAAAACAATATTGTTTTGTTTTGATTCTGATAAAATTGACTGAAAATTATAAATATTGAAACTAATTTAGGATCTGTCAAAAAAGCACACGTTTCAGAAATTTTGTATGATTTGTCTAAAATAAATAAAATTAAATACCAAAGTTTAATATTTCTGTTCTATGTATCCTAAATTAATTCCAACAATATTTATAATTTCTAGTCAATTTTAATCAGTCAAGAAAACACACGTTTCAAGATTTTAGTATGATTTATCTAAAATAAATAAAATTAAATGTCAAAGTTTAATATTTTTGTTCTATGTATCCTAAATTAGTTCCAACAATATTTATAATTTTCAGTCAATTTTATTTTGTGTATTACAAGGTTTCTTGTCGAGTTTGTTTATAATCGAGTTTGTTTATAATTTTTGTTTTTTATTTTCTATGGACATAAAATTGACTGGAAATCATAAATATTAGAACTAATTTAGGATAACTACAAAAAGTATCTTATGCTATATTTTTTTTATATATAAAATAAATTTTATATATAAAATATAAAATTGACTGGAAATTATAAATATTGTTGGAACTAAATTAAAATACATAGAACAGAAATATTAAACTTTGAGATATTTAATTTTATTTATTTTGGACAAATCATACACTAAAGTCTCGAATGTGTGCTTTTTTGACAGAATGTATTGTAAAATTAATTTATACAATCATACCAATCATCACTATGTTTTATAAGACCATTGTTTAGAAACTTTAGTGTATTTGTCTAAAATAAATAAAATTAAATATTAAAGCTTAATATTTCTGTTCTATGTATCCTAAATTATTTCCAACAATATTTATAATTTCTGGTCAATTTTAATTTTGTGTATTACAAGATTTCTTGTCGAGTTTATGTTTATAATTTTTGTTTCCTATTTTCTATGGATATAAAATTGACTGGAAATTATAAATATTGTTGGAACTAATTTAAGATACGTAGAATTGAAATATTAAACTTTGAGATATTTAATTTTATTTATTTTAGACAGATCATACACTAAAGCTTTTTGACAGAATGTATGGTAAAATTAAAACACAATACTTATAACCTATATACATATACACTTATTTTACTTAATACATTTATATTGAATTTGATCACTCGCACTACACTGCACTACACTACTCTGATGAATACGAATAAAAAACTGGTGAACATTAAGCAGTCTTGAGTGTGCACCAGTGCAATGTAGTGCGAGTGGTCGAATTCAATATTATTCTTTTGACACATCTTCTGTAAGGTTATTTGGTATGCGCGGCTATTTCCTATAGCGCCACCAACACAAACCCAAACAAACCCAACTACTAACATCACTATAGCCATCTAGTGTGAAAAATGTTGACTGTACATCCTAGAAATTGAGATAATATTTTTGACATTTCAACTTTGGACTTTTATATATTTATTTATAAAGCACGTAGAGCAAAAACAAGTATACTTTTATTATATATTTTGGGTATGCGCTATTGATTGAGACCATTATCAACTCGATCGGCCCAGGCATTATTGAGTTCCGATAATCTCGGCTCTCTGGGCTCTTCGGGCTCGCGTAAAGATACACGTTTGGTCTTGCGCTGCGCGTGAACTTGGCGCGAGACACTACCGTGTCTCTTGATAGTATAGATGTCTGTGGTCAGATCGCTAGATATCGATGCGAACAAACTTGCGTTGTGTCATAAAACTTATTAATATATAAATGTTTCAACCTATCATCAGGCTATCCTTATTGTCAAATAAATAAATTACATATGAAAACGCACGCTGATCATTTACAATATGATATGGTTTCAAACCAAATATAAATGATACGCAAGATTTGTTGTAGGATTAATGAAAAATGTTAACCTATTAAAACTGAAAAAATAGAGAAACACCATTATTATATTGATATTCCTTTTTCGAAGAATAAAGAATTATATAAGTTGTACATATGTGGTATAATCAACAACAAAGTTCGTTGATTTGTCAAATAAGAAATGGAAAAAAAGATAAGTTACTGATTTAATAGTCAGATTGTTAATGCTGACATTGCAACTATACATTAAAAATGATGGGGAATTAAAGAAGAGAGTACGACTAACAAGGAAAGAGACCCAAGTGTCCCCCTCCGATTTCGACGAGCTTTAAATATGTTGTAAAGCAGTTCAAAATAAGAGACACGTATTTTTTTTTATGTGCTTTCTTGCACGTTTAGGGTTGAAACAACCCCTACAAGCTAAAACGGTTTTTTTGATTTTGACTAAATATCGTCAAAACTGTAAGAGGTATCAAAAAATCTTTTGAATAAAAGTTGCATGGTCTTTTATGAGCTTTATAACCGCGTAGGTCAATTTTTAAAAAATTTTATATTTTTGAATTTACCCCTACCCCTTTTTATTATCCACTCTTAAAAAAGGCATGAGAAGTCGATAGTCTAATGTATCGAAATCTCGAAAGTATCGAAGTGTATTGTTGCAGTTTTATCGCGACGCTGATTGGTTATCTCAATGTCATATGCGAAAAATATATTTTTACAGTTTATATTTAAATGGTTGTCAAGGCAATATTGATCATGTGCAAAAAATATATTTTGACAGTTTATATTTAAATGGTTGTCAAGGCAATATTGATTAGCTATTTATAAATGTTTCTATGACAATTGTTTACATTTTCTCAAGCTGTCAAGTTGTATTCAAATAAAAAAGGAATTTAAAAATATGTAAAAAATTAGGACGTTAATTATAAATTTTTTTGCAAAATTATTTAGATATTTTTTACTTGTATATTTTTTCTAATTACCAAATATTTGGTAATGGGAACTAAATAATTTCGTCCTAATTACCAAATATTTGGTAATAATTACTAAACCATTTCGTCCTAATTAATCATAAAATTATGGTTGGATCTACCACAATGGGTTATGATCGATCCAACTATAAAATTATGGTTGGAATTACCACAATGGATTATGGTCGATCCAACTATAAAATTATGGTTGGATCTACCACAATGGATTATGGTCGATCCAACTATAAAATTATGGTTGGAATTACCACAATGGATTATGGTCGATCCAACTATAAAATTATGGTTGGATCTACCACAACGGATTATGGTCGATCCAACTATAAAATTATGGTTGGATCTACCACAACGGATTATGGTCGATCCAACTATAAAATTATGGTTGGATCTACCACAACGGATTATGGTCGATCCAACTATAAAATTATGGTTGGATCTACCACAATGGATTATGGTCGATCCAACTATAAAATTATGGCTGGATCTACCACAACGGATTATGGTCGATCCAACTATAAAATTATGGTTGGATCTACCATAATCCATTATGGTTGAATTAACCATAAAATTATGGTTGGATCTACCATAATTTATTATGGTTGAATTAATATTTGGTAATAATTACTAAATCACTTCGTCCTAATTACCAAATATTTGGTAATAATTACTAAATCACTACGTCCTAATTACCAAATATTTGGTAATAATGATTGAATCACTTCGTCTTAATTACCAAATATTTGGTAATTTCTAATAAATATTTACTTGAATAAAAAAATCATTTACTTGATTCTAATAAATATTTACTTGATTCTAATATATATTTACTTGAATAAAAAAAATTATTTACTTGATTCTAATAAATATTTACTCGATTTTAATAAATATTTACTTGATTCTAATAAATATTTACTTGAATACAAAAAATTATATATAAAAAAAAATTATTTATTTGAATCAAAAAAATATTTACTGAAATCAAAAAAATATTCACTTGATTCTAATAAATATTTACTTGAGTCTAATAAATATTTATTTTATTCTAATAAATATTTACTTAAATAAAAAAAATCATTTGCTTGATTTTAATAAATATTTACATGAATAAAAAAAATCATTTACTTGATTTTAATAAATATTTATTTGAATAAAATAAATATTTATTTAAATCAAAAAAATATTTATTTGATTCTAATAAATATTTACTTATATTCTAATAAATATTTTCTTGATTCTAATAAATATTTACTTGATTCTAATAAATATTTACTTGATTCTAATAAATATTTATTTTAATAAAAAAATTTATTTACTCGAATAAAAAAAATATTTACTTGATTCAAGTGAATATTTACTTGGAATCAAAAAAATTATTTACTTGAATCCACTCTTTAAAAAGGCATGAAAAATCGATACTCGAATGTATCGAAAGTATTGTTGACGCTTTTTTGCGACGCTGATTGTTATCTTGATTATTCTGGCAGTTTGATAGTTTGAGAGCAAAAGTTATTTTGGCGGTTATTTATAATTAAAAAAATTATTTTTAAATATTTAGATTTTATAATTATTAAATTGTAATAATAAGTGCGCGCGCTTGTACTCTTAAAAAAGGCATGAAAGATCGATACTCGAATGTATTGAAAGTATTGTTGACGCTTTTCCGCGACGCTGATTGGTTATCGCGATTATTCTGACAGTTTGATACTTTGAGAGCGAAGGTTATTTTGACAGTTATTTAAAATAAAAATAATTTATTAAAATATTTAGATTTCTTAATTATTAAATTATTATAATAAATGCGCGCGCGTAGCGCGCGCCTGTATTGTTCTAGTTTTTACAAATTTCAAAATTTTTGTTATGACAAAAGTTGTAGCATTTTTTATGCTGAATACAACCATATATGATTTTATTATGTTTCGAAATCGCATCTTTCAGAAATGAGCTGTCAATGTCGCACTATATGCGTCGCGCTGCGATATATGCATATATATGCATAACGCATCGTTTGTGCCGCTTGTGTAATCGATGTTTGTCGCGCATGTGTAATTGATAAGACGAATAAAATTAGAAATAAAGATTAGTATGTTATAAAATATTCGGAAAAATGTTTTGATCAAAGAACAAAGTTCACTAAAGTTGTTGCCAAGGCATCTCCTCTATATTACACTTTTATAGTTATACTAGAACAATACAAGCGCGCGCTGCGCCCGTACACTTATTATAATAATTTAATAATTATAAAATCTAAATATTTTAATAAAATTTTAAAAATTTTAAATAACCGTCAAAATAATCTTCGCTCTCAAACTATCAAACTGTCAGAATAATCGAGATAACCAATCAGCGTCGCGGATAAGCGTCAACAATACTTTCGATACATTCGAGTATCGATCTTTCATGCCTTTTTTAAGAGTGGATTATATTGAAAGAGAAATAAATAAATAAAAATCTTACAATTAAAATGCAATTTATTGTTTTTCAATGGTAATGCAAAAAATTCCAATTAGTTTTAGGTTTTTCTATTAATCAATACTAGAAACATTTGTTTGTTTATTATTTTATTTCTTTTATAATAATATATGTCGAAACAATTACAACTTTACCTTCAACAATAACATACTACATATATTGAATATAATACATATATTAACATATATTAAAAACAGATGAATTTATGGAACAAACGTATCACAAAGGTGATGTTCGTGAAAAAAGTGATTTATACGAAGTGACTTTTTGCACCATGCGCAAGTAATTATTGCAGGTGCGCCACAAATATCGCATGTTGGTTTTGACTGTTTATGGAAACAAAATTCCACTGGTGTTTCGAATTCTTCGGGCTTATTTATTACGTACCCGCTTTTATACCATGCGTATTTCAATAAATTTCTGAATCTTGGCGATAAAAATTGATTATGAGTCAATGACTGTAGTTTTAAAATGGTGTTTCTTGCATGCAGATTGACTTCCAGACCTAAAAGCATTACAGTATCAGAAAAGTGTCTAATGAAATTCTTCCACAAACGAAAACCATATACATCCAATGTTGTATGGTTGTATTTTTCCTGTTGTTTCAGCTGGTATAGTCAACAAAATAATATCTTCTGTAGATTCTGGTTTAGATTCTTGAATAATATTTAGACAATGACCAGTCCACGAATCTAGTAGTAAAACAGATTTTGGACCTACATTTGGAAAAAATACGTCTTGCAACCAAATTTTAAAATAATGCGCTGTTAATTTTCCGGATTTCGAAGCCGTAACAAAAATATTAGGTGCCTTAAACATTGTTTCTTGCACTCTGGGACCAAATGTTCCACTAACTTCTTTCAGTACAATAAAAAGAGTCGATAATAATCTACCATCGGCTGAAACAGTAGGTTGTATAGTATAGCTATGCGTAGTTGCCGATACGGATTGTACTGCAGATTCAATCTTTTTTGTTCCTTTATATGCCAATGTACGACCGGCATGAAGTTCTAATTGGAATCCGCTTTGATCACTGTTGTAAATATTTTCAACTCCATATTCTATTATTTGATATTTAACGTTTTCAATAAACGTGTTACATTTTTCTTCAAAATCGACGTTAGACATTATAGATGTTTTTCTTATAAATTTTGTTATTTTACGAGATACAATATTATGTATTATTTTAAATTTTCGTATCCATCGCGATGAAGCTGTAAATCCTGGTACATTTAAATTTTCCTGTGCCCAAATAGCCCATCGAGCTAAATCAGCGTCGTGAACAATAATTCTATTTTCAAGAGCTGTATGAAAATTATTTAATGTATATTCCGAAATTTGTTTTAATTTTTCGAATCTACTGCCACCTTGATTCACTTGAATTTCCCATCGTCGTAATTAACGTAATGAATATACTTTCCGAAATCTTCGTTTTACTCCTTCTAATGTTCTTGGCCTTGTTGTACTGCTTTTCCAAAATTCGACTGCATTTTTTTTATATTCATACGGAATACGTTCATCTGTAGTACATATAACTTTAGGATTTGCGTTCAATAGCTCACCTTCTTCCTCTTCATCTCCTAGTTCGAATTGCTCTGCTGTTGGAATATCGTTATCGTTTTCATAATCTAAAGGTTCTTCTACTTCCATTTCGTATCTCTCATCGCGCATTTCTTTCAGCATAGATTCTATTTTATGTGCCATTTCTCGTTCTTCAGATGTTATCGGACTTGTTGATAGATTAAGGGCCGAAAAAGTTACGTATACTAACATTATTACGTTAAATGGATTTAATTGAACCATTCTGAAAAATATATGGTAACAATTAAATATTTCTCCTTATTTGTGTACAAAAAAATAATACTTACTTTATAGTGAATTTGCTGTTCTTTTTTTGATGCTGTTTTATATATTGTTTTTCCGTAATCACTAACAAGCGCACAACTTTAAAGCGTAATATGCACTGCCAGGATATGACAACGCGCTGCGCTATAAATACACTCGAAATGCGACTATAAAAGTGTAAAATAGAGGGGATGCCTTGGCAACAACTTTAGTGAACTTTGTTCTTTGATCAGAACATTTTTCCGAATATTTCATAACATGTTAATCTTTATTTCTAATTTTATTCGTCTTATCAATTACACATGCGCGACAAACATCGATTACACAAGCGGCACAAACGATGCGTTATGCATATATATGCATATATCGCAGCGCGACGCATATAGTGCGACATTGACAGCTCATTTCTGAAAGATGTGATTTCGAAACATAATAAAATCATATATGGTTGTATTCAGCGTAAAAAATGCTACAACTTTTGTCATAACAAAAATTTTGAAATTTGTAAAAATAATAAAAAGAAAGGAGGGTAAATTAAAAAATATAAAATTTTTTAAAAATCGACCTACGCGGTTATAAAGCTCATAAAAGACCATGCAACTTTTATTCGAAACATTTTTTGATACCTCTTACAGTTTTGACGATATTCTGAATAGTCAAAACCAAAAAAACCGTTTTAGCTTGTAGGGGTTGTTTCAACCCTAAACGTGCGAGAAAGCACATAAAAAAAAATACGTGTCTCTTATTTTGAACTACTTTACAACATATTTAAAGCTCGTCAAAATCGGAGGGGGACACTTGGGTCCCTTTCCTTTAAAATATTGTAAAAATATGTTTGTGCTGTCTGGGAAGTTGCATGATTTCGAAAGATACTTTTAGTTTGACCTTAAACAAAGATGTTAATGTTACGGAAAAATTATTTTAACTTTTTAATATAAAAACATACATTTTTTATTACGTAGTCAACATTAAGATGTTTTCAAAATAATATAATAATACACTTTTTTGTTAAGAACTTATAAAATTATGAGCCATTAAAATTTATATACCACTAGCATTAAGCTAACCATTAGCGTTACCCAAAGTGCATTAAGTCATGCATCAGATTTACATTCTTTTGTGTATAGTGATGAGCAATGAAAGTTAACCACTGGGGTACTCCTATCACTTTCCAAGCCCTCTCCTATTCTCAGAAACGTACTTACGCAAGCGTGGCATCTCGCTGGCGTATCTCTCCCATCCCCCCCCCCCTCTCCCTTTTCGCATCTACTCATCTCGCCAAGTTAAATCATAACTAACACAGACGGCATTTATCTTTCAGCGGTTCATAACTTTAAAAGTTAGTAGGAAAAAGAAATGATTTAATTATATCAAGAGACACGGTAGTGTCTCGCGCCAAGTTCACGCGCAGCGCAAGACCGACCGTGTATCTTTACGCGAGCCCGAAAGTTGAGACGAGCCGAGATTATCGGATCTCAATAACGGCTGGGCCGATTGAGTTGTTGTTGGGCTCAATCGATAGCGCATACCCAAATTACATAAGAAAAGTATGCTTGTTTTTACTGTAGGTGCTGTAGAAAAAAAGTTATAATAGTCCAAAGTCGAAATGTCTAAAATAGTACGATAAAAATGTCCAGCTAAAATGTCCATGTTCCGATTTCTGACGTTAGGTGCGCTGATGGCGCTGAGAAGCCGCGCGGCGCACGCTTACGTTGGCATTTGCATTTATTTATCAAGAGACACGGTAGTGTCTCGCGCCAAGTTCACGCGCAGCGCAAGACCGACCGTGTATCTTTACGCGAGCACATGAGCTGATAGGAGTCGAGATTTTCATATCTCAATAATGCGTGGACCGATCGAATTTATAATAGGCTCAATCGATAGAGCACATGCGATTTACATAATAAAAGTATCTTTACTTTTTTTGTACATGCTTTCTAAAAAACTATATTAATTGCCAAAGTTTGCCAAAGTTTGCCAAAGTCGAAATATGCCGAAATCTATGTAAGTCTTGGTCGTCGTCGTCTGTTCGTCATCCTTCTCTAATATATAAGTTTTTCCTTTGTCAACTAGAAGCATCAAAATGCGACATGGTTGTCCTTTTCTACATCCCGTGAAATGTCAATTCCCGCATAAGAGCGTCTTTTTTCTTTCCTTTCTTTTTCTAAAAGATGTCTGTCCTTTTTCAACATGGCGGCGCTCAGACCTGTCAGCTCGCAGCTTTGATGACACTAATCACATTGATATAATTAATATCGGTCGTAAAATGTATATGTAACGTGTTGTGGAGACGAATAGAGATAGTGTATATCAAAATAATAGTATTCTTTATAAAAAAAATTTTTCTCGTCTTGAAGTGCAGAAGTGTAGCAACACACATGCTGACAACACTCTTAAAGGGAACGTTCACAAGTGTCCCCTCCCGATTTGATTCTCCTTGAAATATGTTGTAAAACATACAATTTGAGAAGACACGTATTTTTTTATAGCGGCCCTAACTCAAATTTAAAGGGTGAAACACCCTTTTGAAAAAAACGAGTTTTTTCTTTGTGTGTAACTATCGCCAAAACCGTAGGAGATATAAAAAAATGTTTCAAGTAGAAGTTGTATGGCTTGTAATGGGCTTTATAACTGTGTAGTTGGATTTTCAAAAATGTAATTTTTTTTAAATTACTCTTACCCCTTGGTATTATTTTTTCGAATTTCAAAATTTTTGTAATGACAAAAGTTGTAGCATTTTTTACGCTAAATTCAACCATATATGATTTTATTATGTTCCGAAATCGCATTTTTCAAAAATAAGTCATCAGTATCATATTATATGCGTCGCGCTGCATGACGCATTGTTTATACCGCACTTGTGTTGCGCAATAGTCGTTAAATAAATATAAAAATGACATGTTATCATATATTTAAGGAAGAAAAGTTAACTAAAATTGTTGCTAAAGCATCCCTTCCACATTACACTCTTATAGATAATCGCTGCATTTCGTATGCAGCGCGTTGTCATATACAAGTTAGCTATCAGCGCATATTACACTTTGAAGTTTTGCTTGCAGTGACCACGGGAAAATAATTTATGAAACGAAAACAGTGAATGAATCAATCTATTCAACATATATCCACCCTGACTCTACTCTCTTGGCCCGACTTGACTGACAATGAATAAAATTCTGTACATACTCTTTTTCAATAATTTTAATATACTGCGATATATTCTACATACTATTACATTCTATTAAATTATTACGATTTTTTTAAACTATGGTATATAAAATCTTGAAATATAAAATGTATATTATAAGTATAATTATAATATATTGATACAATAAATAAGCTTTTATATATATATAAGCTTATTTATATATATTATAATTATACTTATAATATACATTTTATATACCATAGTTTAAAAAAATCGTAGTAATTTAGTGGAATGTAATAGCATGTAGAATCACAGTATATTAAAATTATTGAAAAAGAGTAAACTGTACAGAATTTTATATTTTATTTCATTCTCAGTCAAGTCGGGCCAAGAAGGTAGAGTCAGGGTAGATATATGTTGAATAGATTGATTCATTTACTGTTTTCGTTTCATAAATTATTTTCCCGTGGTCACTGCAAGCAAAACTTCAAAGTGTAATATGCGCTGATAGCTAACTTGCATATAACAACGCGCTGCGCACGAAATGCAGCGATTATCTATAAGAGTGTAATGTGAAAGAGATGCTTTAGCAACAATTTTAGTTAACTTTTCTTTCTCAAATATATAATAACATGTCATTTTTATATTTGTTTTGCGACTATGCACAACACAAGTGCGGTATAAACGGTCATGCAGCGCGACGCATATAATGTGATACTGATGACTCATTTTTGAAAGATGTGATTTCGAAACATAATAAAATCATATATGGTTGAATTCAGCGTAAAAAATGCTACAACTTTTGTCATTACAAAAATTTTGAAATTTGAAAAAATAATAACAAGGGGTGGGGGTAAATTAAAAAAAATTTCATTTTTTGAAAATTTAACTACACAGTTATAAAGTCCATTACAAGCCATACAACTTCTATTTGAAATATTTTTTTATCTCCTACGGTTTTGGCGATAGTTACACACAAAGAAAAAAATCGTTTTTTTTTCAAAGGAGTGTTTGATCCCTTAAATTTGAGTTAGGGCCGCTATAAAAAAATACGTGTCTCCTCAAATTGTATGTTTTACAACATATTTCAAGGAAAATCAAATCGGGGGAGGGGACACTTGTGAACGTTCCCTTGTTAGTATTCTGTAGTTAGTGGACAGAAAGTGTACTTTGTGCACATTGGTGGAATCGGCAGGTATGTAATGTTTATAGAGAAGAAATGTCTAACACTTGGATTGAAGCTGACGATACGCTAATTAAAAAAAGACAATGGCCTAGAGGTGCTAAAGATGTTTTTGTCATTCTTACAGAAATTTGATCAAAAGTAATCTGTTTTTATATATGAAAAAACGCAATAACTTAGAAATACAAATGGTTTTTTATACCCTTTTTATGATCACTAATAATTTTCTTATAAAACATGTTGTAAAATATAAAAAAAAATTATTAGGTTTGTATAAATTAAGATTTCTATAATCAAAAAGAGGATTGTCGTATTGAAAATATGACGGGAGTGATGGTGGGATATTATTACCATTATTTTTACTAAAAAAAAAGAATCATATTTATTAAAATTATTTTTACTAAAAAAAAGAAATGATATCTCACAAAAAAACCTTTTTTTTTTAAAAAAGGTAAAAAAAGGGCGCCAAGTACACGCCTTGTTATATTAAAAAAAAGTTTTCCTCATAAAAAAACCTTTCCAAAAAATTGTTTTTTTTTAAAAAAGTTTTCCTCATAAAAAACCTTTTCAAAGAACTGTACTTTCAAAAATATATTATATTAAAAAAAAGTTTTTCTCACAAAAAACCTTTCCAAAAAAAGTTGTATATATCATAAAAAACTTTTCAAAAAGATTGTATTTCCAAAAATATATTATAAAAAAATCTTTTTAAAAAAATTATATATATTTATTATAAAAAACCTTTCCAAAAAAATTGTACTTTTAAAAAAAGTTGTATATATTAAATAAAAATTTGCTACATATTCTGTCTATAAAAGAGGTGATATCAGAAAATGACGCCAAGTTTAAATAAAGAACCTTTCAAAAAAAGTTGCATGTATATCTAATTATTTATTTAAAAATGATATTTATGTTTATATCTAGTTAATTCTTTTTAAGTATACTTTTTAAAATAATTGCATTTGTATCTAGTTATTTTTTTTATATCTGTATCTAGTTAAATAAAAAAATTTTTCAAATTTAATCAAAATAAAAAAATATTACAAAATTTCGCAAAAAACTTGGCGCTGCTATAAAATAGCCTTAAAATATTATTATACATCTTAAAATATTATAGAGCAATGAAGGCTATTTTATAGCAGCGCCAAGTTTTTTGCGAAATTTTGTAATATTTTTTTATTTTGATTAAATTTGAAAAATTTTTTTATTTAACTAGATACAGATATAAAAAAAATAACTAGATACAAATGCAATTATTTTAAAAAGTATACTTAAAAAGAATTAACTAGATATAAACATAAATATCATTTTTAAATAAATAATTAGATATACATGCAACTTTTTTTGAAAGGTTCTTTATTTAAACTTGGCGTCATTTTCTGATATCACCTCTTTTATAGACAGAATATGTAGCAAATTTTTATTTAATATATACAACTTTTTTTAAAAGTACAATTTTTTTGGAAAGGTTTTTTATAATAAATATATATAATTTTTTTAAAAAGATTTTTTTATAATATATTTTTGGAAATACAATCTTTTTGAAAAGTTTTTTATGATATATACAACTTTTTTTGGAAAGGTTTTTTGTGAGAAAAACTTTTTTTTAATATAATATATTTTTGAAAGTACAGTTCTTTGAAAAGGTTTTTTATGAGGAAAACTTTTTTAAAAAAAAACAATTTTTTGGAAAGGTTTTTTTATGAGGAAAACTTTTTTTTAATATAACAAGGTTATGTTAACCTATATTAATGCCGGAGCATTACAAGAGTATAATAAAAATGTGTTAATTTTTCTTGAAAAAATTAAAATGACTTAAACTAAAAAATAACCATCTAATACATTTTTAAAAATTCAATAATCTTTTGCCTAAAATATTCTTTTCAATAGTATTTTGTTTTTGAGATATTTAATCGTTTCAGAACTTTTACAATGCGCTGTATGTATCAAGTTTTTATGATTTTATATTTGCAGGACAATGGAACAATCGCTACTACCCACTGACTACAGTAGTCACTACTTCTAGCAGATCGGCGGCACATGACATGTTAGTGAGCGGTGACGCCGAAGGATATCTTCGGCTTTTTAGGTATCCATGTACCAGCGCTAAAGCCGAATATGTCGAGGAAAAGGTATATAGTTCGCTGGTAGCCTGTGCCAGATTCCTCTACAATGACCAGAATATCGTTACCGTTGGCGGCACTGATGCTGCTTTAATGCTTTGGGAATTGGTTGATGAATAAAAAGATGGAATCAAATCTTTCGTAATTAACTTTGAATTTAGCTGAATAGTTTTGAATTTTATTATTATATATTATAGTTTATTATTATAAACGAAAGTAGCGTTTCTTAGAAGACTCAAATCCACTTTATAAATAAAAAAGGAAAGAAGGAAAATATAAGGAAAAAGAAAAGAAAAAAAATAAGAAAACAAAAAGAGAGAAGGAAAAAAAATGATAAAAAAAAAAGTTTTTTAAATAAAAAAATAAAGAACTAAAAAAGAAATAAAAAAGATAAAAGTAAGGATAAGACAAAAAATAGAAAACAGAAAAAAACAAAGAAGAAAAATAAAAAGTGATATTTCTACAAGTGGAATCAAATCACAACTTCGAAAAGATTCAAATACTTATATTGGATATTTATCATTATGTGTTTTAGCTGCACTTTCTCATACTATTTATATTTATAATAGAACATTCATATAAAACTTATGTAGTGCTTTTTAGACTCGATAGTACAGATGGACAAGTTCTTTCTTTGAGAAACTTCTAACATCATCTGTATATCATTTATAAATAAAATAAAATTCTTTGAAATGTTTATTACAAATTTCAGTATTTATTGTTATATAGTATATATATATATATATACAGGGTGTTCATTGTAAAACTTGTTGTTTATTTTGTGACTCATTAATTTTTGCAAAAAATGCCTAAAGAGATCAACTTTGTTTTCGAAGAGGATGTGTAGGTACGATAAATTTAACGGTATTGCTTCATCCCCTTTGTAAAGATAGCTACCCCTTCAAAAAGCTGAAATAGCAATAGAGGTCAAGTGGCACATCATTTTAAAGGTCTTTTGATTTTCTTTATAAATGTGTTTTTTTTTTTGAGTGGATATTTCTCGAGAAATTGCACTTGGAAGTTTTAGGTATAAAACAAAATCTTTAGATACAAAGATACAATATAGAGCAGAGGTTCTCAACCGGGGGAAAATTTCCTTTAAAGGGAGAATTCCGCAGGTTTCAGGGAGAAATTGCAGTTCCTAACTTTTTAAGACGACTTCCGGCAATTTTAGGCTTCATACATATTCATGTTTGTGCCAGAGCTACCAGATTGAATACCGGAGCATCGAACGCAGACATAAGCGAGAATCGTGTGCTGCGCAAAGCGCTCTGCGCAGCCATGTACACGATTCTCGATTATGTGTGCGTTCGGTGCTCCGGTCTTCAATCTGGCAGCTCTGGTTTTTGCTTGTATTTTTGAGTTCTATGTTAAGCACAGAACTCAACAATAAACCAAAAATAAATAAAAAATTGCATAGCCTACTGAAGGATGCTTATATAAAATGAGCAGGATAAACATTCTGCAAATGTTGCTTCAACTTTGTTGGTTTCATGGAATCATTTGATAAACTTTTGTTGCAAATGATACATTGGAGTTTTTCTTCTCCATTAATTACAATAGATGTGAATCCATATTGAATATATGAATCGTTGTATGTTTTTTCTTTTTGCTCATGACGAATCATGAACAATAAACCAAAAACAAATAAGAAATTGTATTGAGCATTTACTCTGTGTGAGCACTCTTCAGTAGGCTTCTTCAGTACAATTTCTTATCTGTTTTTGGTTCATTGTTTACTCTCTGTAGTATTGTTAGTTTAGACTGTGATTTTTGTCTCTCACAGTGAGTTCTTTTAATAAGTAAAATTTACTTGGTTTGTGCATTTTCTACGTAGTTTGTGGTTTGTTATGAGCGGTAAGAAAAGAACGTACAACAATTCATATCTTCAATATGGATTCACGTCTACTATAATTAATGGAGAAAGACCGCAATGTATCATTTGTGGCAAAAGTTTATCAAATAATTCCATGAAACCAACAAAGTTGAAGCAACATTTATAAAATGTTTATTCTCAATACAAGAACAAAGATAAAAGCTTTTTTGAGCGTCATAAAAATTCTCTCAAAAAAATGAAGCTCGATTCATTAGACATATTCTTAACATTGAATCAAAAGGTTACTGAAGTTTCCTATATCGTTGCACTTGAGATAGCAAAGCAAAAAAAACCACATACAATTGGGGAAACTTTGATCAAACCGTGCACTCTTAAAATGGTAGAAATTGTATTGGGAAATGAATTGGAAAAAAATCTTGCAGCAGTTCCACTATCAAACAGTACTGTTCAAAGGACGATCAGCGATATGGCCTGCATTAATATCAAAGATCAAATTCTACAGAAGATAAAGTCTGCAGCATTTGGCTTATTTTCAATTCAGCTTGATGAATAGACTGACGTGTCATCGTGTTTCCAGTTGCTGATGTTTGCAAGATATGTTCATTCTGGTTCATTTAAAGAAGAGTTTCTATTTTGTTGATTGCTTTAAACCAAAAGTTGATTGCTTTACACGACCAAAATAAAAAAACTAATAAACGCATCTGTCTGAAATTTTGACAGTAGTCCTCTGGAGGATAAAACGTGCAGCGATTTGATACTTCTAACGTCATTTCTGTATCAGGCCGAGAACTTTTCGAACTACTCTCGTATAAAAGCCTCAGATATTTTAAAACAAATTTTATTTTTTTTTAATTGGAAAAATTTTTGTGGGACAATGTCTGTGGATGCTGTACAGATGAAGCACCAGCAATGTTAGGGACAAAATCTGGTTTTCAAAACAAACGCTGATTTGTTTTGAAACAAAAGCTGGTGTAAAAAACCTTTCTCCACAGATAAAAGGAATTCACTGTATGATACATTGACACGCCCTAACCTCAAAACATTTCCAGGCACACTAGGAAAAGTTTTGGATTAAATGATTAAAATTATTAATTTTGTCAAAGGAGGAGCTATCAATTCACAACTTTTCAAGCAATTATGTATCAATATGGATGCAGATCATCATTTGCTTCTTTTCCACACAAATGTTTGATGGCTTTCAAGAGAAAATATGACTGAGCGAGTGTTTGAGCTTTGAGATAAGCTAAAATTATTTTTTGAAGTGGTGAAATGGAATTTGTCTCTTGGTTAGCTGATAAAAAATGGATTATGCGCCTCGCTTATTTAGCCGACATTTTTGAACAGCTGAATAAACTTAATCTTCAAATGCAAGAAAGAAATACAAATGTTATAAAATTCATTGATTTTTTTAAAAGCTTTTATGAGCAAATTGGAAAACTGGAAAAGAAAAATCAATATGAAAAATGTTGCAATATTTGAAGAACTATCATCAAATCTTGTTTGTGAAGGTAAAGAACAAGTGCTTCCAAAATTTCTAAAAAACGAAATTTTGCAGCATTTGACAGCACTGGAGACTGAATTCAGTTGATAATTTCCTAAAGTCAATGATGATAACTTGGATTTAGTGAGAAATCCGTTCAAATTTTCAGTTGAAAAGGTTTTTAATGATTGTCAAAATGAATTCCTGGAGCTAAAAACTGATTCAGGAGCAAGAGATATTCGATGAGAAATCAATAACAGAGTTTTGGCCCTTGATGTGCGGAACTTATCCAAAAATAGCAAAAAAAGCTATTCGTGCATTGCTTCCATTTGTGTCAACATATCTTTATGAGTCTGGATTTTCAACTTTACTACAAATGAAAAGGAAGGAACGAAATAGATTGGAGGTTGAAAATGACCCGCGTTGCATCCTTTTAAACACTTCTCCGCGTATTACAAAATTGATTAAAAAAAGCAATCACAGGCATCTCATTAACTTATAATTATAATTATTTTAACAAAAATGAAATAAACATGAATTTTAAATGTTCTTTTTTGATCAAAAAATCAAATCTAGAGGTAGGGGGAGAATGACATTGCGGCATATAATGAAAAGGGTGCAAAGGGGGTAAACAAGGTTGAGAACCATTGATATAGAGTATAATTATTAACTTTACAGTATTATTTATTATAGCAAATGTTTAAAATGTTGTTTGCTAAACATTAATAAAGACGATTCTGAAACTTTGAACTCTACATTATATTTTTATATCTAAAAATTTTGTTTTATATCTAAAACTTCAAAGTGTGATTTTTCAAAAAATATCCATTCAAATTAAAAAAGAAACACGGTTGTAAAGAAAATCAAAACTTTTAAAATGATATGCCACTTGACCCCTATTGCCACTTAAGATTTTTGAAGAGATAGCTATTCCTATGAAGAGGATGAAGCAGTATTTTTGAATTTAACTTACATGTCCCTCTTGAAAACGAAGTTGACCTCTTTTGGCATTTTTCGCAAAAATTAATCGGTCACAAAATAAATAAGGTGAAAAATTTTTAAATGAATACTCTGTATATGTAAGGGAATTATAATTTCTTATTATAATTTGCGATACATTCTTTGCAAATTTTTCCTGTCTTTTTTTTCTTCTTTTTTTCCTTTCTTTTTTTTTCTTACTCACTAGTGCATAGTTTTGGCGTACTTAGTAACTTTGACGATATACAGAATGCTTCTCCAACCCTCGGTTTATTATTAAAATTTTAATGCGGTCTTCTTAGCAAAAAAATTAAGGAGCCTTAATCTATAAGAAAATAGATTTATCTCATATGCCGCAACAAATATATTTCATTATTTGTTTTTATTCAAGAAACAATTTTATATTAATTTTATTGAAAGAAACAACAAATGAAATATTGAAAGAAACAAAATATGAAGAAAGTGCAGTTAAAAGCAACTTGTTCAACTATTCGTAGTTCATCTATTCTTAATAAAAAATACGGGGCGCTGGCGTCTCTTACATTTTGAACAACGAGTAGAGTTCGTATATTGGTATAAAATATTTATCAAATATTCGTATAAAAATATCCATTAAATTATATAATAATTGTAAATACGTGAAAGAATCGGAAATTTCTTTTCTAATTTTGATTAAAAAGTCAATTTTACACTACTTTATTTTGCTTTCGGACATTTTATGCTTCCAATATTTTGATGAAAAAGGATTTGTAATTTTTTCATTCATAAAATGATTTATAATGTGTTCCATGTTTCTACACAATTTTATCTAATTGCATTAACACTGAAAGAAAATGTTTTATTTTATGTAGATATAATTTTATGTAGGGATAAATTTATTATTAAAAGGTAATAAAAAATTGCTTGTATATGTATATCATACTATTAATTATATATAGAACTGTAAAGGAGACCACAAATTAGACCAAAAAAACGAAATGGAAAACGACTTCATCGGATTTTGATGGCAGGGAGTCTAGGGTGAAAGAAGAAAAATGACCATGACGATTTGGCTTAGGTGCCATGGTTCCTGAGTAATAGCGCCCGGAACTGGGTTCCTATCCATGGCGATGTGTATATATATATATATTAAAAATGGCAAAATGGTACAGGATTTTTCGATATATATATATATATATATACAGAGACATTTATATATATATATATATATACAGGGTGTCCCTAAAATTTTAAGCGCTCGTGTGCAGGTAGAGCAAACTAAACTAACATGAATCGAAAAATCCTGTACCATTTTGCCATTTTTACAACAGTTAACAAGTTATTAATTACTAAAAATCATCGAATCAGCGCGTATCCGTCCAGCCTATCGCCGCACAATGGGCCGGATTCAGATTTAGGCGGCCAAAATGTAAAAATCATTGGAATACTTAATTTTGTTACAATACATATAATTTTTTGGTCCTCAGTTTAAATCTAATATTGATTTTCTTTTGTTTTCATTTGATGTTATCTTAAATGTGAGGAATTGAGAAATTATGAGGAATATTTGTTGCTTGTAACGTATTTTCTTCCCTTTAGCATGATCCAGGACTAACGACGAGGACTAACGACGAGGAAATTGCAAAATGGCACAAGACTTTTCGACTCAGTTTAGTCCGCTTTATCTGCACACGAGTGCTTTGTCAACATTTTAGGGATACCCTGTATTTGCATTGCCATGGATTGGAATCCAGTTCCGGGCGCCATTACTCGAAAACCATGGCACCTGAGCCAAATCGCCATGGTCATTTTTCTTCTTTCACCCTAAACTACCTTCCCTGCAAATTTCATCAAAATCCATGAAGCCGTTTTCCATTTCGTTTTTTTTTGGGCCTAATTTGTGTTCTCTTTTGGTATGGTAAATGCGCGAAGATTGGCAACAGAGGCAATCAACTATCGGAGAGACAAAAGCAATCAACAATAAATCTCAGATGCACAGAGTTTAATGAATTAACAATTATATATATATATATATATATATATATATACCGGGTGATTTGAAAGGTCAGGTCAACCAACTAGGAGATGAAAGAGGAGTTTGAGTGGAATAAATAATGTAAATAAACTTTTTTGATATTCGCTATAGTTCAGTAAATAATTGCACTTTATATGAGTGTATAGAAAATATGTGCTATATTTTAACTACAAAATAAACAATACATTGAATGACACATAATGTTTTTTTGCGTTCATTAAAGCAGGTGTTCAAAATGCTGCTCTTTATTACGCAAGCATAATTCAGCGCGCACTTGGATTTCGTGATTTAAATTATCACACAATGCGCTGTCGTATGTCTGCTGCAGCTGCATTAATCCTTTGCACAAGATCATCTCTATCTTCTATCATGGAACTATAAATCATTTCCTTCATGCAGCCCCAAAGAAAAAAATCCAATGACGTCAAATCAGGGGACCGTGCTGGCCATGATACGGGGCGTTGAGTGCGTAATGTTGTGATCTAATTGTTTGCCGCATTCGTACTCTGTTCATACTTGCTGTGTAGTTATCAGTAAAAACGTTATTGAAGGTCATACAAATTCTACTATGTAATACGTCACACAGAGGAAAAGTATTATTGAAGGAGTTTCACGCTTTCTGTACGCATAAAGTGCAATATTTACTAAACTATAGCAAATATAAAAAAAGTTTATTTACATTATTTTACATTATTTTACATTATTTATTCTACTCAAACTCCTCTTTCATCTCCTAGTTGGTTGACCTGACCTTTCGAATCACCCAGTATATATATATGTAGAAGATTATCATAAACAAATACATACATACATACACGCGCACGCACATATAGGGTGTATAAAAAAGGTCGGAACCCCAAAATATCTCGATAATATAAATTTCATAAAAAAATATTTCAGATAAAAGTTGTAGGGTTTAAAAATATCTATTTACTGATCTTATCAGTTTGACCTTGGGTGGCGTTACCAAAGTCAAAGCAAGGTCACTTTGAATTTTTTAAATAAAACTCCCTATTTTTTATTGTATATTCTTGCATATAGCCCTTCTTGAGACCTTTTCAAAATACTTTTATTGAAGTGAATACTTTGGGTCAGCCGTTTCAAAGTTATCGAGATTTTAATGGTAAGATGTCCAGCCAATAAAAGCAAGATTGGCGGGTGATTCGACTAACGAAAGCAAGATCGGCGGATGATTCGGCTAATGAAAGCAAGATCGGCGGGTGATCCGGCCAACGAAGGCAAGATTGGAGGATGATCCAGACAATGAAGGAGGCACAATTACGGTGATTATGAGGACGTCAAAATAAAAACTGATCCTTGATCAGGATGTGACAATTGGCCTAGCACATTCTGCTGATGTTTAAGTATCACAGTTGTTCAAATTGCCACCATTTATCGTTTGACAATATGCTATTCGATCATAACACGATGACACGGCATTTTTAATGTGATCATTAGAAATGAGCGCAGCTTTTTCAAGGATTCGATGGCGAAGATCGTCCAAATTTTGTGGTTTTGTTTTATGTACTCTATTTTTTAGACAACCCCGCAGAAAGTAATCAAGCACCGATAAATCAGGCAATCGAGGTGTCCACTCGATTCTTCCTCTTTTGCCTATCCATCAATAAGGAAAAACTGTGTTCAAATAATTACGAACGTTCCTGCCAAAATGCGGTCTTGTACCATCCTGCTGGGGTTCCGATCTTTTTTTTATATACCCTGTACATATGTATAGGGAAGATTGTCATAAACAAATACGATCACAAATAAAACTGAAGTAAATGGATTTGGTGTTTGTAATTGGGTAATATAAAATAGACCACGTTTTTTTTGTGAAAAATTGCACATATGAAATTGTTACAAGAAATAATCACATAAAATTGTACAAGTATAGATATTTTGCATTGATAATACTAGATAACATAAGGTAGACCTTGCGTTGTGTAGAAAATTATTATACTAATCTATGTAAAATTATATAATTATAAAAATTATTAAAGTTTAAAAATAATAGATTCTAAAAATTATAGATATTTTTATTACATAACACATATATTAGTTATGTAAATTATAAATGACTTCTATTATTATGTTATTTATAAAAAAAATGAAAATGGGCTTTAACATTAGAAAATAAATTCAAAAATTGAAAAAAGCTGAATAAAAGTCCGAGCTGGTTTATGATTGTTCTTATAAATCTCTATATTATTCAAGTGTACAAACGTTTCGGTATATTTTCTGTGGCCATCTTCAGTGTACATACAATCTTATACTAACATATTATTATAAAAAACTGAACGCACGCAAATTATAAAACAGATGAAAATTGTTATCTCAATCGTTAAAAAAAACCGGTGTTGTCATCTTACTTCAGTGTTGCATCTTTATATTATAAATCAAAGCGAACCAAATAATTGTCTATAATAAAGTCCAATGAATAAAAGCCAAAGTAGTGTCTTAAAGTTAAAAAGTTAAAAGTGCTTTGTCAGTTGTTCTCAACAAATAAACGCACATATAGATAAAACAGTTAGGATCCTTTTTTTCGAAAACGAAACAATGTCCATCCACCTTGTAAAATTATAAAAAAGTTAGTTAAAAATCATATAATCGAAACATCCAAATCTTTTAACAATACAAAGCGAATGAAACATATCTCAATGCACAATGAGTCGACGATTGGATTGTAATACATGCTAGTAAAAAAAACTCAGAAAAAGTCTCTCCTATGCCTTATATACTCGAAAAGTTGTTAGAACGATTATGAGAACAACTCGACAAATAATTAGAAAAATAGGAAAGGATAAGAAGGAAAAAGGGAAGGAATTAGTGAAGATGAAAGGAGAGAGAAACAAGAAGAGGATATCTAAAGAATGGGAAATTTTCTGAGGACCGATAAATACGAATTAGCAAGAAGTTCAGTGTCACTTTGCTTGTTGAGACTATTATTCTGTTCTTTGATATGTAACATTTCCAAAATTAGTCTTTTACTATATGTAGTTTTTTTATCCAAAATTTCTACATGTTTTATCCAAATGTTCTACATGTTCTCAATCGAACTTATGCTTGTATTCTAACTTATGGCAGGATATGACTTAAGAAAAACCTGATCTTTTATTAATGTCAGAACGGTGTTCCTTAATTCTCGTTCTAATCTGTCTCTTATTGTTAGTCTGATCAACATATGTGGCTTCACGTGACATGAAATATACAATTTGTATACAACTCCGCTTTGTTGCATTGGATCTAATCTGTCCTTTACCCGTTTTAATAAATTTAATAAAAGTTCAGGTTCTCCTTCAATCATATTCTGCCATAAGTTAGAATACAAGCAGTTTGATTGGAAATGGACATGTAGAAATTTTGGGTAAAGAAACCACATATAGTAATAGATTGATTTCGGAAATGTTACATATTAAAGAACAAAATAATAGTCTCAACAAGCAAAGTGACACTAAACTTTTTTCTAATTCTCATTTATCGGTCTTCAAAAAATTTGCCACTTTTTAGATATCCTCTCCTTGTTTGTCTCTTCTTTCATCTTCACTAATTCCTTCCTTTTATTTTTCTAATTATTTGTCGAGTTGTTCTCATAATCGTTCTAACAACTTTTCGAGTTTATAAGACATAGAAGAGACTTTTTCTGAGTTCTTTTTACTAACATGCATTACAATCCGATCGTCGACTCATTGTGCATTGAGGTATGTTTCATTCGCTTTGTATTGTTAAAAGATTTGGATGTTTCGATTATATGATTTTTTTAACTAACTTTTTTATAATTTTACAAGATGGATGAACATTGTTTCGTTTTTGAAAAAAAGGATTCTAACAGCTGTTTTATCTATTTGTGTACTCATTTATTGAGGACAACTGGCAAAGCTTTTAACTTTTTAACTTTGAGACACCGAAGACTTTGGCTTTTATTTATTGAACTTTATTATAGACAATTTTCTGATTTGCTTCGATTTATAATATGAAGATGCAACAATCAAGTAAGATGACAACACCGATTTCTTTTAACGATTAAGATAACAATTTTCATCTATATTTTGTAATTTGCGTACACTCAGTTTTTTTATAATGATATATTAGTATAAGGTTGTATGCACACTGAAGATGGCCACAAAAATTGTGCCGAAACGTTTGTACACTTGAATAATGTAGAAATTTATAAGAGCAATCATAAACCAGCTCGGGCTTTTCTTCAGCTTTTTTCAATTTTTGAATTTATTTTCTTATACTATTATATTTTCACTGATAATATTTCATACATTCATATATATGAATAAAATTATCATTATTTGTGAATTTCCTAAGGGATATTAAATAATTGTAATAAAAAAATATAATCTTTTGATTTAGTTTTCAATAAATTATATTTTAAAATACATTTATTTATACATTATTAAACATAAAAAATCAAATAATATCATATAATTAGTCGAATTCCCAAATAAATAAAAAGGATACATATGGTGGGACTTCTAATTTAATTAAACATCACGAAACAAAAAAATGATATGCGTGGAAATTGTATAAATATATTACTAATTTATATAACTGCAAATATGCAAAAAATAAGTAAATTATATGTTAATAAAAGTATGTAATTCTTAAAATCTATTCTTTTGCTCAAAAGTACGCTCGATGAGAAAGGAAATAGAGAAAAAGCAAAAAAGTGTGTACCTTCATGTATCTTAATTAAATAAAATTAATAATTAATAAAAATCTATCATTATCATACTCATTAGCGTTACAATCCTGGATACATCTCGGCTTATTTTAAAATAAGTTTCAGGCCATCTCTATCTTAGGCCCTTTGGTTTTGAGGTTAGCGATCTGTAAATAGCATAAGTTCTGTTCAACATTGCAAGGGTCCCAGATGCACACAAAGTTTAAGAAATAAGTTGTATGAACGAGACGGATGTAGTAAATCGGACATTCTAAATGGACTTATGAAGATACATGAAGGTTGCAAACAGACACAGGAAGATTTGAATACAGATGAAAACGGACATATGTAGGTTAGAAACGGACAGTCTGAATTGAACCTTCCACACGAAGCGGGATTCGGGATTCTCCACATCGACCAATACTTTAAGTGTAAAACGAGGTCCATAATTTTATTATTTCATATGAGTTTGTTACTTACACGCAAAGCAAGGTATCATTAATGTTCAATATGAATTTATTGCACATAGTTTATTATTATTACAAAAGTACATATTATTCAGCAAAGTAACACAGTTAGAGCTTTTCGAAAACGCACATTTGACTTGCTACGCGGCCGGCTGGCGAACGAACATACGTTATTCGCGAAGCACAAGTGCCTTCCTCGTGCTCCCGCATGCGTACACCGCTCTAGCACTCAACGTTCACCACATCACACACGTACACATACATTTCTATACACTAATTATATTTTTCTTAATACTCCCTCTTGTAATCCGTGTGTTGCTCAAAAATACGTATATATCCCACACAACATTATGTCGTCTTATGTTTGTCTGAAAGACACCTTAAAATCACTCAGACGTCTTACGAAACTGTCAGAGAGACGTATTTAAAATGTCTGTGAGACGTTTTATGTAACAATTTTCGACGATTTAGAAACGTTTTCAAGATGTCTCTTGATTTGTCTTATAAGACGACTATGAGACTTATTTTAAGATGCCCTTAAGACAAACGTTTCATTAAAATAATGATTTTATACTCAAGTGGCAAATGATCGTCATCTAATGTTTTTTTATCATCATAATTGATTATTATATAATATTATATAATAACCAATTATAACGATAAAAAAACATTACATGACGATTATTTGCTACTTGAGTAATTATTTTACAATAGAATATTTTTAAATTTGTTACATTTTAATATTTTATTATTAATATTTCTTTACATAATACTTATAAACATAACTTTTACATAATATTTCTTATATAAACTATATCAAGACATGTTAAAATATGTATAAAATATAAATATACATATGTATATTTGTAACACTTATAAAAATACATTTTGCACTTATAAAAATATATATTTATATCACTACTTATATGTCACTTTATATTATGCCATCTTTTTCAATAAATAATGGAGGCGATTTCCTGTATGCTGCAACCATTCTTAGATAACTTTCTGCATCTGATGAAGACTGCAATTTTCTACCGTAGAAATGTAATCTAAAATCATTACAAAATTATGTTTAAATTACAATTCTTTTATACTTTAATATTGAAAACTGTTGTGAAAATGTAAAAAATTAAATGTAACAATTGTTGCATTTAAATTATCAGATTAATCTAACAATTGCATATATTGATTTGTTTTCCATAATTGAAATTTATTTAAAAAAAAGTAATTAATTTACTGTGTTAATTGTCGAGAATTCTCGAGTAAAAGAGAAGTAAAATTAATTGTACGCTACTGAATAGATCGTACGTATCGCGATCGCGCGGCTTGAGAAGACAGGTTCCGGCGAGCGTGCAAAAAAAGAATAACTAAGATGGCGAAGTAAGGACACGCGAGTGTACAAGCGTCTTTCAATAAAACGAACTTTGTAGTGCAATTGTTAGCAAACATTTATAAACGACTACCCAGAGAACCCAACATAAAATTGGCGCCCGAACATAAACCGAAAATTCGGAAAAGTGTGGTAAGACTCGGTAGTTCGCCGGTCAACAAGAAGCAGCGTCACACATACGCTCACATACAGGGAACAGCGTCATACATACGCTCACATACAGGGAACAGCGTCATACATACGCTCACATACAGGGAACAGCGTCATACATACGCTCGCATACAGGGAACAGCGTCATACATACGCTCACATACAGGAAGCAGCGGCACCCATACGCATAAACTCACATGCAACGAGCGGCGTCATACACGCACACACACACAACGACGGATCTCCAAGCATTCTTAACAGGACGAAAAGCAACCTGCAAAAGCGCATCTTCACAGGATTGGCCGACGGAACTGTACAGGACAGGTTAGTGAGTTCTTATCCCATCCCATCAAATCCTTTATTCTCATTGCAGATTCCATAATTTGGTTGTGAATTTCTCAAAAAAAAAAAGGTAAAATGTCAGAATTAAAACAATTAAATTTCAAGCGAGGTAGTTTAAAAGCACAATTAACGAGATTTTAGGCATTTATTGAGTCGGAAGCAGCTCGAGAGGCAGTAAAAATTGAGGTTAGACTATCGAAAATAGAAGAAGTATGGCGTAAATTCGAAGAAGTACAAGAAGGTATAGAGCTTCTTAATTTAGATGAAAGGGGTGATCTAATAGATGAAGCAGTCGCAGATAGAAACGCAAATGAACGAGCAGCATTCGAAGAACAGTATTTAGAATTGGAAGCGAACGCGCAAGCAAAACTCAGGGTAGCCAAGGCCGAGAATGTAAACGAAGCCCGTGTGCAAGCAAATACACAAGATGCAGAAGGCCACATCGGCAGAAATCGAATTGATGTTAAATTACCCATTTTGAACCTACCGACTTTTGAGAGCCAATATGAGCATTTGGCTTTTGTTTAAGGACTCGTTTCTGTCGTTAATACATAACAATAGAAGTTTATCCGCAATTCAAAAATTCCAATATTTACGAAGCTCATTAAAAGGTGAAGCTCTTCAAATTCTTAACTCATTAAACACTTCCGTGCAAAACTACGATATAGAATGGGAATTACTAGTAAAGCGTTACGAGAATAAGCGATTGATAATTAACACTCACACAAAAGAATTATTAGAGTTCCCGGTTGTTTCAAAGGAAAGTACTGCAAGTCTGAGGACCTTTATAGATCATATTCGTACGCATACACGAGCGCTAAGGTCATTGGGTCAGCCAGTCGAGCAATGGGACACGCTACTCATCTACTTAGCTTCAACAAGGCTAGACTACAACACGAGACGCGATTGGGAGGTAACAATAAGTAAGCGAGAGCAGCAAAACATGCCAACCATGGAGGAGTTGTTAAACTATTTAGGTGAACGTTGTAGCACGCTGGAAATGCTGGACAAAGGAAAGCTAAAACAGGAATTATATAAGCAGGCGACACAGAAAAACATTGGGAGCGAGAAACGAGTAGCGCTTGTTGCAACGAGTGCAGAAAAATGCGCTTTCTATGAGGGAGACCACTTCCTATACAAATGCGAAGAGTTTTTAAAGCTATCGGAAACTAAAAGGCGAGAAGAGGTCATGCAAAGAGGGTTATGTTTGAATTGTCTCAGAAAAGGGCATTTAGCTAAAACTTGCAAATCAACGAGATGCAGAAATTGCTCGAAATCACACAACACATTATTGCACGTAGAATCGAGACAGCCTTCTTCTCAACCTGAAGGAACATCAAAAACACAATCTGTTGGGCTTCATAGCGCTTGCAGAAGCATAATGGAAGTAGCAGAAAACAAACAGCAGACAACACTGAAAAGTGAAGGCTCACTAATCAACGCAGGAGAGACAGCGATGGCTACGTATTGCTCAAGGAAGTCCATTAGTCATGTGATGCTCTCAACCGCCCAAGTGTACGTTTGCGACGTATACGGCAATCAAAAAAGAAGTCGAGTCCTTCTGGATCCAGGTTCACAATCCAATTTGGTCACTTCCAGTTTGATACGATTGAAGCTTTCAACAACAAAGGAGAATGTGCCTATAAGCGGCATAAATCGATCTCAAACGAGAGTACAGCAATCCGCCCGGATCAAATTGAAGTCGATGTATAACAACTTTAGTACAACTTTGGATTGCTTGATACTACCAACGATAACGGAGAAAATTCCGCAGATAAAACTCAACGCAATACTAAACTTACCAGAAGATGGGCAGTTAGCTGATCCTGCTTATGGAACGCCAGGCGAGATAGACCTGCTTATCAGAGCAGGTTTATTTTGGTCACTGATGCGCATGGGTCATATCAAACAAGAGAAAGATCAGCCGACGCTGATAGAGACACAATTGGGATGGATTCTCGGAGGCGAGATAATCAACTCACAAGGGATACCCGCATAACCTGAGTCACCGATTTGGCTGAAATTTTACAGGTACGTAGTACTAGTATAGTAGTAAGTAATGTTATACGGAGACGATGCACTATTCAGCCGTTTATGAGAAATCGCTGTTTGAAGTTTATCATGTCGTATAAGTACTATGCAATAAAACATATTTCAAACAGCAGCGTGGCGCAGCGGAGTAAGGCGAATATTAAAGATCTAAAGGTGCGGGTTCAATTCCATATATATATATATATTTTTGTTTTAATTTTTCTAATAGAAAAAATGTTCTTAAAATGCATAAAATATAACAAATATATATTATATAGTGTTTAATAAACCAAAAATCTGTAAATTTAAACTTTGTGTAATTTTTATAGTTTTTTTAAGTTTTAATAGTTTATATATATTTATTGTTAGGTAGGTGGCAAGATATTTGTATTATTAAGGTAAAATAAATGGTGATTATGCATATATTTTTTAATAATTATTCATTTATTTATTAAAATATAAAAATATTAAATATTAAATATAAAAAAGTAAGTACAATAAAAGAAGTACGTATAACAAAATTTCTAGCATTAAAAATGTTTTTTATGTCTTTATATATATATATATATATATATATATATATATATATATATATATATATATATTATCGTTATTATTTTGCGATACAGCTGCAGTCCCTTTCCTTTAGACAATTTCTCGTTTTAAGTTCCCCTCTCTTGCCTAACAACAAGAGACTGCGCCCTTTTCAGGTAGTCTATACTTCAGAAACCGTTAGTTGATCGTGAACTATCGTTGTACGAGAACGTTGTACGAAAACCTTTTACTAACAGTTTTTAAAATGGATCAACCGGGTCCATCTACGGCAATAGATCAGTTACAAATAGACGAGGAGCGTGAAAAACTTTTGCAAACTGAAGATTTTAAGGGCGAATTAACGAATGCTGTTAAATATTGCAATAGTTTGCTGGAGGCGGAGCATCTTCTAACTGATACTCCACCTGATAAAATAAGTTCTGTGTCTGTAGTGATGGGTGAAGTAATATACCTACCTAACAATAAATATATATAAACTATTAAAACTTAAAAAAACTATAAAAATTACACAAAGTTTAAATTTACAGATTTTTGGTTTATTAAACACTATATAATATATATTTGTTATATTTTATGCATTTTAAGAACATTTTTTCTATTAGAAAAATTAAAAAAAATATATATATATATATATGGAATTGAACCCGCACCTTTAGATCTCTAATATTCGCCTTACTCCGCTGCGCCACGCTGCTGTTTGAAATATGTTTTATTGCATAGTACTTATACGACATGATAAACTTCAAACAGCGATTTCTCATAAACGGCTGAATAGTGCATCGTCTCCGTATAACATTACTTACTACTATACTAGTACTACGTACCTGTAAAATTTCAGCCAAATCGGTGACTCAGGTTATGCGGGTATCCCTTGTCAGCAAAACAACCTAGAGGGGCAGTCTTTCATTTGGCAACTATCACCCAACTGCAAACTCAGCTAGAACGATTCTGGAAACAAGAGGAGATTGTTGAAACGCCGATCTACTCAAAGCAAGAGCAAGCATGCGAAAAGTATTTCCGTGATACGGTCAGGAGACAAGCTAATGGACGATTTGTCGTGAGACTTCCGAAGAACCCGGAAGTTGTTCTAGGACATTCAGAGGAACTAGCACTTAAAAGATTACATGCGCTGGAACGACGTCTAAAAAAACAACCAGAAATACAACAGCAATACGCGGAGTTTATAAACGAGTACCTAGCATTAGGCCATGCGTCGGTGTACATAGCGGGAGAAAATTCCAAATCGAAAGAACACTGCTTCCTACCGCATCAACCAGTATTGAGACCTGATAATTTGACAACAAAACTTAGAGTAGTATTTGACGTATCAGCCAAAACATCGACGGGAGCTTCGCTGAACGATAAGTTATTAGCAGGACCGAATTTACAGAATGACTTACTAGAAATTATCATAAGATTTTGCACACACAAATATGTCCTAACCGCAAATGTTATCAAAATGTTTAGGCAGATCTTGATAGCTGAAGAAGATCGTCACCTACAGCAAATACTTTGGCGTAAAAATCTGGATTCCCCAATGCAGGTGCTCACCTTAAATACGGTCACTTATGGCACGACCAGCGCCCCATATCTAGCCATGCATTGCCTAAAGGAGATAGCTATAGAAGCAAGAAAGGAGCTCTCGGTTTGTGAATCAGAAAAATTGGTTAACACAGAAATATCGGAAATCACTATTGAACAAGGAACTGAAGAAGAAGAGGATTTGGCTTTAGCGGTAAAGGCTCTAGAGCGACTTTTATATGGACGATGTTCTAACGGGAACAAGCAGTCTAAAAAAAGCGATGCAATTGCAGAAACAATTAACAAAGCTTCTCACACGTGGACAATTTGCGTTACGAAAATGGAGATCAAATGACTCAAGATTACTGAACCACTTAATTGAAGAAGGCAAGACGGATAATCTTCTTATCATTAACGGCGAAGAAGCTCAAAAAACCTTAGGATTATTGTGGAACTCCAGGGAAGATACACTGCATTACCAAGTCATGACGTCAAAGGAAGAACGAGTAACCAAACGTAGTGTACTGTCAAGAATAGCACAAGTCTATGATCCTTTAGGATTAATAGGACCGGTGCTCATAAATTTCAAGATAATAATTTCATGCAACAGCTGTGGGAATTAAAGATAGGCTGGGACGATCCCCTACCTGTATCGTTGTATACCACTTGGAAATCTTATTATGACTCTCTTCATAGAGTTAACGAGTTAGTAATTCCTCGAAATGTAAACGCAGTCAATAAAGCACAAAAAATGGACCTTGTGGGATTCGGAGATGCATCGGAGAAGGCTTACGGTGCGTGCTTGTATGCCGTCAGTTACGATAGAAATGGGAGAGTAACATCTCATTTAATTTGCTCAAAAGCAAGAGTGGCACTGCTAAAGGTCATATCGTTGCCAAGGCTAGAACTATACGCCGCCTTGCTATTGGTGGAGTTACTAAATTTAGTCAAGAGAGCCTGTCAAGGGAACATTAATGGTGTCTATCTGTGGAGTGACTCAACGATAACATTGGAATGGATAAAGACACCGCCTAATCAGTTAAAAACGTTTGTGGCCAATCGAGTCGCAAAAATACAAGAACTGTCACCTAAAGCATGTTGGAATCATGTTCCATCGGAGGATAATTCAGCGGACCTCTTATTTAGAGGCATCACAACAGAGCAACTAAAAAGGAGTAAGCTATGGTGGGAAGGTCCGGAGTGGATCAAATCAAAACAACTGTGGCCCCAGCAACCGAATTTGTCTAAGGTGGATATTTCGGAAAGAAAAACGGTGGTATCGGCAGCAACATCGTATGCTCCGCCAGAATTTTTAATTAAATATTCCTCGTATCATAAATTACGACGTATAGTCGCCTTTTGCCACAGATTTATAGCAAATCTGAAAGAAAGAAGAAAAATTGGGTCACTATCGCTTGAAGAGCTAAACAAGGCAGAAACATCTATTCTACGAATTATTCAGCAAGAAGCTTTTGCTCAAGAGATCAAAGATTTGAAATTACTGCTGCCAATCAGCAAAGCCAGTAAGCTGGCTAAGATAAACGACCAAGGGATAATTCGAATAGGAGGACGACTTCGGAACGCAGACCTTACTCCTGACCATAAGCATCAGATAGTTCTACCGGCGAGACATCGCATAGTCAACCTGATTTTTCGAGAAGAACACGTCATGCGATTACATTGTGGACCGGAGCAACTATTAAGTTTTGTCCAGCAAAAGTACTGGCCACTAAATGGTCGCCGAGAAGCTAAAAAGATAACACAAAGTTGTGTTAGATGTTTCAATTACAAACCTCGTACGCCTGACGTGAGAATGGCAGATCTCCCGAAAACTAAGGTTACCGCAACTTCGAGACCTTTCACCGTTACCGGGATTGACTACGCAGGCCCGTTTCAAATGAAAGAAAGCAGGAGACGAGGTCGAGTCCACGTTGCAAAGGCGTATGTAGCGGTCTTCGTATGCTTTAGCACGCGAACGGTGCATCTAGAATTGGTGACGGCTTTAACTACAGAAGCATTTTTAGCAGCTTTGAGAAGATTTGTGGCTCGAAAAGGAATATGTTCGCAATTATATTCAGATAATGCTACAAACTTTGTAGGCGCAGCGCGAGAATTAAGAGAAGTCTACGATTTCTTAGCAAATAAAGAAGATGAAATCAGCAATGAATTAGCAACTCGGAAGATTAAATGGAAATTCATTCCACCCAGATCACCTCACTTCGAGGAGTTATGGGAAGCGGCGGTGAAGGCTATGAAGCGGCATCTAAATACACGAGGACTTGCTCTGACATACGAAGAGTATAACACGTTGTTAGTAGAAATTGAAGCAGTTCTAAACTCGAGACCCCTCACACCCTTGTCCTCCAATTCTAATGATTTGTTAGCCTTAACTCCCACCCACTTCCTTATCGGAAACTCTCTATCAGAACCTGTGCAGAATAATTTCGTAGATGTTCCAGAAAATAGACTTTCTAGATGGCAGCATCTTCAGAAGATTCGGCAACATTTCTGGAAGCGATGGCACAGAGAATACTTACAAACCTTGCAGACAAGAAGCAAATGGTTCTCGGGGCAAAAGAGCGTAGAACCTGGTGATATGGTGCTGATGAAAGACGACAATCTGCCTCCGTTGAATTGGAAACTGGGCAGAGTAACTGAGACCTTTCCAGGTGATGACGGGATTGTGCGAGTCGCCACAGTCAAGACCAGTGTTGGAGCGTTCAAGAGACCCATTAAAAAACTCTGTCCGCTACCGATTAGCGATTATAAACTATGTATTAATTAGATTACAGTATTTTATTTGCGAAGATATTTATTTGTAATACTCTAAAATAGTTTAAGTTCTTGCGTTTTTATGTTTTGTTAGTTACTAAAGTTTAATTATATCAGTATTTGTTTTATCGAACCAAAGATAAAGGTTGGTACGCATTGTAATCATAATTGAAAGACAGTCTTTCAAGGTGGGAAGAATGTCGAGAATTCTCGAGTAAAAGAGAAGTTAAATTAATTGTACGCTACTGAATAGATCGTAGGTATCGCGATCGCGCGGCTTGAGAGGACAGGCCGTTCCGGCGAGCGTTGTTACGAGCGTATAGCTACGTAATAGATTATTTAGAATAAGTCGGGACACGTTTGTGGAAAAAGTCTTTATTCGGTGTTGCTGGTTTGAGCTTTGATCGAGAACTGAACTGGCGAGAATGATCTTCGTTTAAGGTGCTGTAGGAAAATCGTAGCGGCGGAATGTTTATTGGAAGGAGGCGGTTTTGTCAAAAGAAAAATATGCGTTAGGCATAGGGACAGCGTTTATGTTTATTGCAGTTATCGAAGGGTCATGTGTTTAGGATCAAGAAGGAGTAAAGATAAAAAAAGGTTCAAAGGTTCGAATAAAAAGAGTAATCTAAGAAACTATAAGTTGCGGCACGTAACATCTCCCCCCTTAGGAATGAAGATCTTTCTCGAAGTAGAAAAATACATTTAAGATCTTATTTCTAAATTAACGCAGTAACTTAATCTAGTATTACAATGATCAGAAAAATTAATATTCAACGATGTTCTAACAATGAGGTATAACGTAGTCTTATACTCTAACATACACATATATAGGTTCTTATACTATGTCATTAATTCGCAATGTTAAATTTCCTTAAAACGATACAATAGTTGTGTTTTGTCTTACACGCGTTCAAGTCTTGACAATCGATTATTACGAGAGCGAGAACGTCGGATCTCGTTATTTGTTCCATGTCCCTCTCTTTCGATACGAAGGGATTCTTCGCTGTCGGTTGGTACCGATATAAAGGTAACTTCGCGTTGCGTAGCTGTCGGATGAGCACTACGAGTGGTTATATTATTATTAAAACAGTTGTTAAAATACTGAACGCAGCCTTCCTTAGGTATACAACATAATTTAAAAATATGAACGAACTTACTAATCAATGAACATTTTACCGTTATATAGATTATAATTAATCCTATCATAGTATATAATATATAATAAAACCAATTCAAGGTCTTTTCATATAAGGTTTTAGTTCGGTGATGTTTGCCTATCTCATTTGCTTCTTTATATAATTCGTCCAGACTAGAACTAGCTGTTTTTAACAAATTAATATCTAAGTGAGGTGTTTTACCAATGTTTAACAATTGAAGCTCTGAAATATTAACATTACTTTCCTTGATATCTTCGCATAGTTTGTTTGTACTAAGATTAACGTTAGGAATAAAATCTTTGTCAATGGTATCGATTATGCTTATAGTTTGGGTATGTAATAAAACATTATCCGAAATGGCATCACATTCCGGGGATAGTTTAACTAAACCAGTTAAAAGTAGTTGTGTTTGACGCGGCTTGTCGTCTTTACATAAAATGTGAAGGGTCTCCTCCCGCGGCGCAGTATAAAGCCACGAGTTCGCAGATTGTAATTGATACCAGACAGTATTATGAATTTTCATTACACGGATATCGCATTCTTTCAATATGTTTTCTAATCTAGCGGATTTCAGTAGTTCCGATTCGCAAGTATGGACGGTCGAAATCTGGTTCAATAGGTCCGTTTGCTTGCAAATCATTGCGTCGTTAATCTTTTTACATTTTGTGATATCTCGATCGGTTAAGTGTGTATACAATTGTTTGTCAGTTCTGAGTCCTATGTACGAGTGTAGCGGGTTTATGAATGCGTAAACGTTTTCTTCGTTCTGTTTGATCGGTAATGGAATCATATGGTATAATATGAAATCATTTTGTTCGATGAATGGAATTTCGAAAATGTAAACTAACCTATGATTTTTATAAAATATACTTAAATCGCTAGCATCGATTAGGTTATTAAGTTGGCTAGGGTCTAAAGTTACAGGTAATCTTTTGTTGTTTGTCATATAATGTGAATCTTTTAAATTATTAAATAATTCTCTAGATGTAAGTATTTTCGGATGGAGTAATCCTCGGCGCGCTAGTAATATAGCATCGGTAAGTATTGTTAAATCTAGTTCATATTCTAACATCAATTCGCACATTCTAACAAATATGAATTCGTTTCGGTGTTTAATTGTAATGCGTTTAATTTTCCCGTGTTTTTGTAAATTTCGTCGTTAAGTTATTTATACAAATTAAAATCAATTTCCTCAAATTTATGTTTATTTTCTGCAAAGGCAAGACTAAACTGATTAATCGTGGATCGCATAATGCTGATTTGTTTTTTGTATAATTCTGTTAGCTGTTTTGAATTGTTATAGACGAGATCTATTTGTTCGTTATAATAATTAGCATCGGATGAATCTAGTGCCAAATAAAATTTTCGAAATTTGTCCTACAAAGTCAAATACACCACGTTTGACTCTCGCTCCGCGGTTGTTGAAACGGATTTCGTCATCGAATCGTCCTACCATGTCGTTGATAGTTTCTCGCTCTGTTTTTAATGTTATTAATCTTCGTTTAATACGTTCTAATTCTTGTAGTCCTGAACATGTTATATTGTTTCCGTACATATGGTATCTGCTGTAACATAAGATTTTGATTTTCTCCGCGTAAAATTTTAATATTTTTTCTTTTTCTTCCAATGGCGCAAGATTTACATAACTAATAAACTTCCAGTGGTCTCTAAAAATAAGAAGGTCGCCTAAGTTTTCAAAATAGACTCCTGCCAGTCTCGTTAGTGGTTGATTAGTAAAGGCTTCAAAAGACTCTGAACTAGTCATCATCGACATCAACATTCTGTAAAGGAAAATATGCGCGTTTTAATTTATTGATATGCAAGATTTGATTGCGTTTGCCTCTTTTAATTTCATAATTTACATCGTTCAGTCTACGTGTAATTTGGAATGGTCCGTCGTATTGATCAGACAATTTTTTACTGCCTGTTCTGACCGTTTCGTGTAATACATAAACGTATTCTCCCGGATCTAAAACTAATGGTTTCATTTTCTTATCGTAATATTCTTTTGCTGACTCTTTAGCCTTTTGTAAGTTATTCTTAGCGTTTTTTCTTAGGTAATTCAATCTATTCGTTAAATCTACGAGAAATTCTTCATGAGTGATTCCTTGTCTCGGTTCTACAAGTACGGAAGGAAGTCGCGGTTTTCGTCCAAATACTAGTTCGTACGGAGATATTTTTGTTCCTTCGTGATAAGCGGTATTATAAGAGAACATAGCGGCATCTAGAAATGAATCCCAATTATTTTGATTTTGATTAATATATGGTTTAAGGTATTCAGCTAATACGTGATGTGAGCGCTCTAATGCTCCAATTGACTGAGGTTGGTAAACGCTTGTTTTTACCTGTTTGATTTTAAAGATCTTTGCAATTCCTTTCATTAACTCTCCTGAAATGTTACTACCTTGATCGGACAACAATTCTTTAGGTGAACTATAGGTATAAATACAATATATTTATTGACGATTTTATCAGCTATAGTCGTACTGTTTGTGTCTAGCAATGGATAAGCCGTGCAGAATTTCGTTAATTGATCCTGTGTGATTAAGATGTATTTATGTCCTTCCTCCGTTTCCGGCAAAGGACCCACAATGTCGATCGCTACCTTTTCAAATGCTATACTTGGAGTGTCAGTAATTAACATGGGTGCTCTTGTTTTTACTCTAACTAATTTTCGTTTTTGACAATCATGGCAAGCTTTCATATAATTTTTTACGTTTTGTTTCATACCATCCCATGAGTAGTATTGTTGTATTCGTTTTAAAGTTTTTGTTACGCCTTTGTGACTTCCGATCGCTGAATTATGTAGTTCTGTTAAAATATTTTGTTTTATTATTGGATCAACAACTTCTTGTGTTAACGATTCTAATAGATATACTTTAATTGGTGTATCTTTAAATATATATTTTATCATTTGAGTTATTTTTATTTTATTGTTAGCGTCTCCTATAGGTGCTATCGAAATTATCGTTTGGTTATGTGCAATTACATATTCTTTTAGTTTAATTAAGCAATTAAAAATATCTTCCATATTTATTGGGGTATTTTTATTTTTGCGTGTAACGAGATTTATTTCGATTAGATGCTTCTTTTTCTTAATTTTAATATTTCCCGGTGCGAGCGTTATGTCTTCTGCTTTATTACCGTTTTTAGAAAGAGAAATTTTAATTTTAGGAGAAGAGTTTACTTCTTTCACTAAAAGACCTTTTATGCTACCTGAAATTTGAGGGATTATATTATCTGTTTCCCACAATGAATCATTTAGTGCGTGTTGTAAAAATAGGTTATAGCTCAAATTCGCGTCGCTACTACCTGAAGCTTGTATCTGAAAGGTTATTATTTGCGGATTTCTAGAGAGTGCATCTGCGTTTGTATTTAGTTTTCCTTCTTTGTATACGACTTTATAATTATATTCTTCTAATTTTAATCGCCAGCGCATTAGTCGGGATGATGGATCTTTAACATTAAAGGGCCAAGTTAACGGCTTGTGATCTGTGATAATTTTGAATGGTTTACCGTACAAGTAAGGTCGAAAATGTTTCACTGCCCAGACAATAGCTAAAAGTTCTTTTTCCGTTGTGTCGTAATTTCTTTCTGCTTTATTTAATGTTCGTGAAGCGTAACCAATGGGAAGATCGCTGCCTATTTCACCTTGTAATAAGATTGCACCGATTCCTTCATCGCTTGCATCAGTAGTTAATAAAAATTCTTTATCAAAATCTGGATATTGTAAAATAGGTTCTCTCGATAGTAACTGTTTTAGTTTTTCATAATTAATTTGTTGCCTCATTTCCCATTTAAATGGTACATTTTTTCTGAGGAGCGAAGTAAATGGTTCTGTAATTTTGCTGAAATTTTTAATAAACCTACGATAGTACCCTACAAGTCCTAAAAATTGTTTTATTTGTTTATGATTTTTAGGAACGGAATATTGCTCGATTGCTTTTATTTTTTCTGGGTTAGGTTTAACTCCCTTATCTGATATTATATGGCCTAAATATGTTAATTCGCGCTTGAAAAATTCACACTTGTCTGGCTGTAAGCTAAGACCAGCTTCTTTGATTCGTTCGAAAATTTGGTGTAATTTTTGTTTATGTTCTTCTAAAGTTTGTGCGTATATAACAATATCGTCTAAATAAACAAAGCAAACATTTCCTTGTAGTCCGGTTAAAACGTTATCCATCAGGCGTTGAAACGTCGCGGGGGCGTTCTTTAAACCGAATGGCATTTTTTTATACTCGAAATGACCGTTAGGCGTGTTAAAGGCTGTTTTTACGGTGTCTTGCGGATCCATGGGAATTTGATGAAAGCCTGAGGTTAAATCGAAACACGAAAAATACCTGGCTTTGCCTAATTGATCTAAGATATCTGATATGTTAGGTAAAGGGTATGCATCTCCGACTGTTTTTTCATTTAGTTTACGGAAATCTATTACTAACCGCCATCGTTTGTTGCCATCAGCGTCGGGTTTTTTCGGCACTACCCATAACGGTGAGTTATACGGTGAAACAGACGGTTGAATAATATCCTGATCTAATAATTTATTTACCTGATTTTTAATTTCGTTTTTATGGATCGGTGGATATCTATATTGTTTTACGTTTATAGGGATGTTATCTGTCGTATTTATAGAGTGTGTGATTCTATTAGTACCTTTTAATTGATCTCCCGGTAAATAGAATATATCATTAAAATTTTCGATTATAGGTTGTATTGACTGTTTTTCTTCTTCATTTAGTTGATCTAATCTTAAATTCTGTTTTAATAATTTTAATCTTTTTGTTACATTATTTGAGATTACCGAGTCTATCTTATATGTAGGGCTGTCCCTCGGGCTCGTGGTAATATCCACTGGCTCTACATCGATCTCAGGTAACTCTAGTTCTACTTCTTTTTCAGTCGTGTTTGTCACGTATGTATACGTTTCTCCCGCGTGATTCACTTTTACTATGCTATTTATTAGAAAAACACCACGTTCTAACTCTTTGTGATCTATGAATGCATTATCAATGTTATAATGTTTCGTTTGTAACATCACAGGGCAAATACTTCTACTCGGTAACGTTATTCGATTACTAAATTCTAATGGGTATCTTTGATTATTGCTAATTGTTACCGTTCGCGTTTTGAAGTCAATTTTCGCGTTTTCTTGACGCAGATATGTAGAACCTATAATTCCTTGTTCCTTCAAAGGGAATTTACTGGGCACTACATGAAATTCGTGAGCTCCCGTATTTGAATGTAAGTATGCAGTTCCGAGAGTTTGTTGCTTTTCTTCGGTTATGCCTTGAATTTCTACTTTTTCATCGACATACACAAGTGTATCGCGTTCTAATGCGTTAGCTTTAATGATGTTAATATCAGCGGCTGTATCTAACAAGAATCTGTCTCCTGAATTTCTAAATTCTTCGAATGGGATTGATATAAGATTCCTTGAGGTTGTTCTGATTGTATATGTTCTTGCTCTTGTTCTAGTGATTGAATCGGATGTGCGCGACTCGATATTTGGCCTTGACGTTGCGCGCTTTTCGCTTGGCCATGGTAGTTTAAATGTGAATTATTAGTTGAATTATTAGGTAGGTTGTTAGATAAATTATTATTACGTTGATAATTCGATTGATTATATTGATTGGATTGATTAAACCGGTTGGATTGATAGTTAGTGTTAGAAAAATTTTGGTTACTGTTAAATCTGCTTCCGTTCGGGTTATTATTCCGCGAAAAATTTTGCTCGCGTCTGACGTTATTATATTGGTTATTTTGCCAAGAATTTGGATTTTCACGAGAGGCATTTTGTGAATCGTAACGTTTTTTCCTACATTTGTTTTCAGTGTGTCCTATTTTCCTGCAGTAATTACAAGTTATTCGCGATGTATCGTTGAATCTATTTTGTCTAAATCTTTCTGAATGATAATTAGATGTTGTAATGTACCTAGTTGAACTTTCTATTGCGTCTTCTAACGTGTTAAATTTTTGTGATAAAAAAAGTTGTGCCGTTTGATTGTGTAATCCGCCTAAGAAATGAGTAATTAATTTATTCATTGCAAAGATTCTTAGTCCTGCTCTTGCTGTTGGATCAGGGTAATTAGAAATTGCAAGGATCATTTCAGAGTTTAATTTTCTGGTTCTAGTAGCATAATTTTCAATGGATTCATTTCTTTTTTGCTGAAGTTTATTAATTTCCACTTCCCAATGATCAAAATTTTTGGAATTTCCGAATTCCTTTTCTAATGCTTTGCATAAATCATCAAGATTATTTATTGTATAGATTGTTCTCACTAACGCGGCATCTCCCGTTAATTTAACTTGTAAGACCGATCTAAAGAAAAATAACCTATTGTCTGGCTCGACTAAATCATTAACTCCTTTACAATCTGCTGTAAATTGCGTCACTGGAATATTTTTTCCATTAAAAACAGGTATGAGCGATAAACTATTACGGACGGGAAAATAGCTATTGTTACTCGTCGAGGATCTTCGACTTTCTAGATTTGTGCCAAAATGATCTACGCCTTGCGCTGACTCTACCGTTTCTGTTCGATCGTTCATATTAATTGTTTTTAAATTTGAGATTACATGATTATGTTTAGAATTATTATCGCTAATATAACTAATCGACGAACTACTTTCCGAACTGTCTGTATTATAATGCGCTTTAGTGTCTCTAAAGTTTACAAAATTTATAGACTTACAGAAGTACGATGCGCAGCATATCTATGACGAGATGGTTTCACGCCGTTGGTAGATATAGATGAATTGATGATGATGACGTTGATGAGATGATGATGAGGGTTGACTTTTTTCGTGCTGGCCGTCCACGGAGTCTCGTTGTTGCTGTCCTTTTCCTTCGTTAGCTGCTGTGCTCGTCCAGGAGCGTCCTGATGCCTTTTTCCTCGGGGTAGGTTGTAAACTACGCGTCGTGGTTTTATCGGCTAACAGACAGGATCTCAGCAGGTTGATCGAAATGTGCTCCCGTTAATTTCGTCAGGATAGCACCAAGTTATGGTTGACCTCGGTTCTTCTACTTGATAGTCTTGCTTGGCTACGAAGTTTTTTCGAATTCCGGGTCTCTAACTTTCTTTCACTTGATATTAATTAACAGCAATCAGCTCAATTATAGCAAAAATTTCCGCATTTTTACACACAAACAATCCCACCGCTGCCACCAATTGTTACGAGCGTATAGCTACGTAATAGATTATTTAGAATAAGTCGGGACACGTTTATGGAAAAAGTCTTTATTTGGTGTTGCTGGTTTGAGCTTTGATCGAGAACTGAACTGGCGAGAATGATCTTTGTTTAAGGTGCTGTAGGAAAATCGTAGCGGCGGAATGTTTATTGGAAGGAGGCGGTTTTGTCAAAAGGAAAATATGCGTTAGGCATAGGGACAGCGTTTATGTTTATTGCAGTTATCGAAGGGTCATGTGTTTAGGATCAAGAAGGAGTAAAGATAAAAAAAGGTTCAAAGGTTCGAATAAAAAGAGTAATCTAAGAAACTATAAGTTGCGGCACGTAACAGCGTGCAAAAAAAGAATAACTAAGATGGCGAAGTAAGGACACGCGAGTGTACAAGCGTCTTTCAATAAAACGAACTTTGTAGTGCAATTGTTAGCAAACATTTATAAACGACTACCCAGAGAACCCAACATTAATTATAACATACTTTTTAAACTTATGTTTATAATATTTTTGTTTTTAATTACCTGTAATAATGCTAGCAAATGTTGTATCTTTCGTTAATGTTGATTGTTTTTTTCCTGTTCACAACTATTTTTTGGAAACGTTATCATCTAAAATGAATTTCAGAATATTTCTCGTCTGATTAGCATATGTAGTTCCTTCAATTGTTAAAATTTTCTTTTTCTGCAACATAAAAACCAGATGTAAAATAGTGATTAATTTATCCAGATGAGACACTGAATTCTATACTGAAATTCTATATTGAAATGCGCCGTGATAGTTAAGTTTTAAAGCAACATTGAATGAAAAACTTACAAACTATTTTCTGATTTCCCTGTCTTGTTGAAACTTCTCTTTAAATTTGCAATAATCTTCTATGGCCATTAGAGGTAAAGGAGGTAATCATTTTGTGTCACATTTAAGAGTACTCTCACATGCAATGTCCTGATAAATAAATATATGTAATTACACATAATAATAGTATTAAATTATACGTAATAATATCATTAAATACATCTATTTAATGAATTATATTATACGTATAAGTACAGTAGTTCATAATATTATTACATAAATAATATATATCTATGGCTTGGTACAAGAAGTGCCAATATCAAATTTTAAAATATCAAAATCTAAATAAAAATGAAGGTAACAGCTTCCACTTATACATCAAGTTATTTAATTATAAATTAAAAAAATTTTCAACTGGACATATCTCAAGTTGATGAATATTGACATTGGCACTTCTTTCACCAAGCCACAGATATATATTAAGAATCAAATATTTATCAGGTTTTTAGCATTTTCGTAGTACAAATTTTTTCACATCGTGACGACAGATCATGCTCAATTTCGTTTCTGCTCATTTGCTGCGTTTTTGCTGCCACACATATTCATAATATTTAGCTCACTGGGTTCAAGCATATTATAATAAAATTATAGGTTACAAAATTACCATTATAGAGTATAAATTCAATTTACCCTTATTTATAATTTCATATATTTTATATATTAAAATAATAATTAATTAAATGAACAATGATTACCTTGGATTAAGAATGTTATTTTCGACCCGGTTGAGTGAAGTAGTTATTCTAATCTATAAACGTCAAACACAGCATAAGAGACATATATAGGTTAAAAAATTATTAATATAGAATATAAACTATAGTTTCAAATTACCTTATATTACCTTATTATTATTATCTGACAGTCCATCGCCTCATCAACTTGGATTCCTTGAAGCCCTTCGTTTTACAATATTTCATTCAAGCACTCTACAATTAATGCCCTGCCTAGATTGGAGGATGATTTTACTTGTGGTTCATTTTTTTATCAATTAAAAAAAATTATTTGAGTCAAACTATTCACTCCACAAGTAGGATCATTCACTGGTCTAAATTAGGCATAACTGAATGAAATTGTAGGTTATGCATCTCTCCCAGAATTGCCATAGCAGACGACTTTACAAGTCCTTTTAGTGATGTCTTACAAAAGATCCGTCAGACGTCTGTACATCGTCTTTAGGTAATGTCTCAAAGACGTAATGAAAAAGACGACTACAGAACGTCGTTAAGACATGCGTGTTGTGTGAGTAGATATACAAATATTATGGTCGGAGCAGTGAGCACTGAACTTAACAAAGTTGAGTGAAAGATTACGCTGAATAAAATGTTTCTTGTATTAAATAATAACTATGTTATTTAATAATAATTGTATTAAAAGTAATATTTTATTAGTTTTATATCAAAACATGTAAAATAATAAGATTGTTAATTTAATAAAAATTATATTCAGTAAATTATAAAAAGAAATTAAAAGTGCAAATTTTTAATAAAAGACACAATTGTAAATTAAATTAATTTAATTTTACATAATATTATAATACATATTTAACATAATAATATAATAAATAAATATTTGCTAGATTAAATAAAAAGAAAAGTGTACTAGGCAGGAATCGAACTTGGGTCGACAGCGTGATAGTTTGGAGCTTAGTGCCCGAGCTACGCGCTTTTCTCGGCAATCGATTCAACGTGATCGGTAAATAAAGAACTCTATAAACATTAAACCGGTTTTTCTCGAAAACGGTTGAGCGTTGCGTCCTATCCCTTCGCTCAAGTACTCTTCTAATAGAGTACTATAACATATATAAGCCTTTTCAAAATCGGTGACCCAAAGTCCGCGCCTTCCCCTTGTAAGATAAAATAAACATGCTTATCTCCTTCACTACTTTTAATAATAATACCATTATTTTCGAATTTTTTTGGAACATCTACAAGAGGAGCAAGGGTTGCTTCGTTTTTACAATTTGATTTTGCCCAGCTTTCAAACAAAAGTACAAGAAAAATATTTTTTAGCATGAAACAACATTTTGAAGGGAGACATGGCACTGTTACAGACAGCATCGTTTCCCTGAATGACTTCCTAGAGGATTATTCACCTCTAAATCATCAAAATATACAAACAAAAGAAAAACACTGTCCCCTTTACGATATTTTTGTTTTTTCTTTGCTCACAGGAAGCCCTAAACAAAATTATGAAGCCCCTTACTGTCATTTTCAAGGAAATTCATGTAATTCAAAGTATCTTTTAAGGCACCAGGCAATTCAAAAAATTTTTATAACATAGATTCTAATGGAATGTACTGATCATATACAAGAACATATTTTCCCTTTATAGTAGTTGTCTTTATTAATCTCTTTAGGGTTACAATTATTTGTACAGCTCTCTTTCTCTTGACACTAACGCTTAACCTAACCTAACTTATTTTAATCTATATCTAATCTCCCTAGAGCAGGGGCGTGAGCCTCAAGTACTCACCCCCCTCCATCTCTATTTCCCCCCCCCCCACCCACACACACACACAAACGCGCGCGCGCGCCAGCCCGCGCCCACGCCCACGCGCACGCCCACGCGCACGCGCACGCGCACGCGCACGCACACGCAACGCACACGCACGCACGCACGCACGCACGCGCGCACACACACACACACACACCGCTGCTTTTTTGACTCCCATTTTCTATTGCTTTCCATAATTTATTTTTTTTGTTTCATTATCTTACTGTTTATCAATTTGTCCCTCCCCCCTCTCTCTCTCCCTCCTTCTCTCTTTTTCTTTCTCTCTCTCTCTCTCTCTCTCTCTTTCTTTCTTTCTCTCTTTCACACACCGACTCACACCTCCATTCACTTACTCCCTCACTCACTTTTTTTTCCTCCCCCATATTTTTCTCTCTTTCTTCCTCCCCTTTTTTCTCTCTCTCTCTCTCTCTCTCTCTCTCTCTCTATCTCTCTCATCCCACGTTCCCTTTCTTCCTCCTCACCTAGTACCCAGCCTACCGCCTCTTGTCAACTCCTTCCTCTTTCCTTCTACTCCCTACACTTCTCTCATACATGTTCTCACGTTTCCCTCTCTCCTCCACATAGTCTGCACTTTTTTCTCTCCTCCTCCTCCCAGTACCTTCTTTCCCTTACTTTATTTCTCAACCTAAATCTCGCCACCCTTTTCCACCTGTTTTTCCCCTATCCTTCTTTTAAATATCCCGGTATCCCTTTCCCTTTTACTTCCTCATACCATCTGCTAAACCTCGATTCGTTTATCCTTTCCCATCTTTCCTTTCTCTGTTTCTTCCTGTCCTTTCTCTCCAATTCTTCATACCACGTCTCTCCCTTCTTTTTTTCGCTACCTCCTCAATTGTTATCTCCTTTTCCTCAAAGAACTTCTTCCTTTTTTTCTCTCATTCTGACCTTACTTTTCTTTCCTTAAATCTTTTCCTCACTTTTTCCTTACACTCTCTCGCTAGCTCACTTCCCCTCCCCTCTTTCCCTTCCATTCTTTCCTTCAGTTTCTCCTTTTGCATCTCCTCTCTCACTAAGTATCCTGGTGTCCTCGTCTCTACCCCCAATACCCATCTCAAATACCTCTCCCCTATCTTTTCCATTTTCTCCCTCTCCTTCCATCCCCAAATCTCTACCCCATATCCCAGCACCGTCCATACCAATTTGTCAAGCATCCATACTCTTCTTCCCCAGTCTTTCCCGAATCTTCTTTTCCCTATCCCCGACACCTGCCCCATCACTGCTGTCGCTTTCTTTACCCTCTCCCTAATTTGTGCCTCCTGCCCTCCGTTTCTCTGTATCATGTACCCCAAATATTTGATTTTATTCATCTTCTCAATTGCCTTCCTTTTCCATCTCCATATCTTTTTTTTCCATCTCCCTCCCCCCTTACTAAATCTAATTATTTTCGTTTTTTCTGTGTTTAATTCTAATTTTTTCCTCTCCAGATATCGCTCCAATCTATCCATCATGCCCCTCATCTATTCCTTGTTCTCTGTCACCAATACTATATTGTCTGCATACGCTAAGGAGTATACCCTGTGCTCTCCTAATCCTACTCCTTCCCCCCATTTCACCTTTTCCATTTCCTCCTCTATGTCAGCTAACATTATGTTAAATACTAATGGGCTTAAGGGGCACCCCTGTCTCACTCCTCTCGCCGTCCAAAAATTCTCTCCCATCTCCCCTCCTACCTTTACTTTGCTTTTTGTTTCCTTCAACACCTCCTCTACCCTCTCTACCAGTCCTTCCCTTACCCCTCTCTCTCTCTCTCTCATTGGCCTCACCAATACTCCCCTATCTACAGAGTCAAACGCTGCTTTAGGTCGAGAAACATTACTGTCATTTTTCCTTTCTTTTTCTCCAACTGTCTGTAACCAAGTAATTCAATACGTAAATATTATCTATTGTCTCCATCCCTTTTCTGAAACCTGTCTGGTTCTGTGGCACCCCTTTCTTCCACTTCCCTCCTCAGCCTCTCTGCCAGCGTTATTGCATATATCTTGTAACATGATAACATTAATGTTACCCTTCTATAATCTTTTATTATTTCTCCATCTCCCTTCTTCACAATTGGCACCACTACTCCCTCTTTCCAAATCTCTGGCCATCCCTCCCCTCTCCACACCCTGTTACACCAGCTCTAGACCCACTCCTTCACTTCTTCCCCTCCATATTTCCAAGCTTCTCCTGGTATCTCATCTGCCCCCATCGCCTTCCCATTCTTTAACCTCTTTATCGCCTCCTTTATTTTTTTTACTGATTTTTTCTTCTTTATCCCTCTCCTCTCTTTTCTTTTATTTTCTCCCTCTACTATTTTCCTTTCAGTTTTCCCTAATAGCCTCATAAAATACTCCTTCTATTCCTTCATTCTTATCCCATTATTTATTCTTATCCATCTTTTCCTCTTTCTATTTATTATTTCCCATATTTTATGTTTCCCTTTTAGCTCCCTTGCTCTTTTTTCCCACTTTTCATTTTCCTCCTTCTTTCTTTCACACGTTTTTCTGTATTTTTGAATTTTTTTCTTTTCTCTTTGTACTCCTTCCCTTCACCCTCTTTTCTTCTCCATCCTTTTAGTTCTCTTTTTACCTCCTTCTTCTCCTCACATTCTCTGTCCCACTATCCTCTCTTCTTCCCCTCCTCTTTCCCCAAATCCCTCACAACTTTCTTTATTTTTGCTTTCATCTTTCTCTCCATTTCTTTCCATTCCACTCTTATCTCTTTTTTCCCTAATTTTATCCCTTCCATCTTTTATTTAAACTCGTTACACCCCTTCTCGTTTCATACCCCTCTTCATATCCTTTCCTCTCTCCTGCTCCCGCTCCTCTTTTTTCCTTCATTAACCTTTACCGCTATTTTTCTTTTCCCTTCCTTCACTTCTATCCCTTTTATTATTAGGTTCCTTCTTCTCTCCTCCCTCTCTTTCTTTTCCATTTTCCTTTCTATCTCTTTCACTCTCATTTTCATTTCTTCTCTTTCTCCCTTCTCTTTCTTCCTTCTCCTCTCTTACTTTTCCTCTCCGTCTTGTTCCATCTTTTCTATTCTCCTTTCTAGTCTTTTTATATACTTTTTCATTTCCTCTCTCTCCTCCTTCCATCCCTCCTTCCTATCTCTGATTTCCTTTATTTCTTTCCTTATATCTTTTATTCCCTCCTTTATTTCCTCCTTCATCTGTCTCATTTCCTCCTTCCATTCCTTCAACCTCATTACCTCCTTCATCATCCTCTCCATCTTCCCTTTCCATTTTTTCATCTTCTCCTCTCCCTTCATTATCTTCCTTTTGCTCCCCTTCCTCCTTTTCCTTCCTTTTTTCGGTGATCTCGTTGTTTTTTTTACTTTTGTTAAATATCCTTCTCTCTTGCTCTTTCCTCCTTTCCCACGCCTTCTCCTTCTTCCTTTTCCACATTTCCTCTATACATCCATAACTTTCACATCTTAGGCCCGTATTCATAGTCAAGGCTTATTTTCAAGACCGTCTCAAGTACAGTCTTAAGATGGCGCTTTGATGCATAGTCATGAAACAAGTCTATACTTGAGGAAAATCTCAAGGCGTAGCTTGTCGAAGGCGATCTTTTTTCAAAATACCTTAATTTGATTCACAAACTTATCTCATTTGTTATAAGTATGGACTAAAGATTATCTTATTTGTTATTAATTCATAGTCGTTTAAGATTATCTCATTTCACATATATATCGTTAAATAAGACAATCTTCATCAAGTCGAGGTCAAAGAGGACTTAAGCAAAATTGCGTATTATTATCTCGTGTATATAAATAAAATATTTACGCGTTTTAAGGATTTTCCTTTATCAATAACTTTGAGAAATACGACTTGAAATGTTTGTGGCTAGAGAGCGACTGCTAATACACGCGGAGATTGCTAATTTTTAAAATCAGTGAACTCAAGTGCTTGTATTTGTACCTCATAACCTCAGCGATAGGTTGCAAAAATTTTGACTGCCTAATATTCGATTAATTCTCTTGCACAACGTGATACGGAAGATCGAAACTCTTCGGGATTTACTATCGTTGATTTTGATGATGTTTGAGTTTTATTAATATCCAGGATTGACACCTGCCACATTGTTGACGTGAGTCGAGAATTACGCACAATAATTATTATTTTTTATACATGTATTAATGAAAAATTTATGCGATTTAGGATTTTTCTTAATCGAAAATCTCAAAAAATACAAAGGTGTGTGACTAGAGACCAATTGGTATACCGTGGAGAAGGCTAATAAACAGAGCAAACTGAAGACTAAAGTGCCTTAAAGAAAGTAAAATACACATTTGTATTTTATTTTTAATAATAATGGATTTAGCAAATCTTGAAATTCAAGAAATTAATTTTTTAAATGAAGAAGAAGAAAATGAAAAAATACAAATACACTGTACACCAAAACGATACATTCGTGATAAAGAAAATCCATTTGAATTTTATAATGAGCAAGAATTCAAAAAAAGATTTCGATTTTCGAAGAATTCTATAACGTTTGGTATTTTACCATTAGTGGAGGAAGGACTAGCAAAAATTAATAATCGCGGTTTGCCAATACCTTCTGTTTTACAATTATTGATCTGCTTAAGGTTCTATGCAACAGCAACCCGGTAAAAAATTTCTCATATACCGGGTGTTTCAGACCATCCGTCCCACCCTTTTAAAACGTAGGGATGTGCTTGTACAAAAAAATGGCTCAAACGAAATTTGCATGATTTCGAGGGATCTATCTGTGGGTGACCTTGACTTTGACCTCGCAGTTGATTTTCAAGGTCATTTGAAGGTCAGAGTAATTTTTTTAAATGGAAACCCCTATTTTTGATTCCAGAATCTAATAGCTGGTGTCAAGAGCTTTTCAAAACACTATAATGAAGTTATTTTTCATTAAGTACTTTTCGAGTTATGAGGCTTGTAAATTACAGTATTTTGACATAAAATACAAAATATCTTGTAAAACATTCAATTTTTGGGAATTTTACCTTAATACTTTTATGCATAAAATAATGAGACGAATCAATTGATATAAAGAAAACACATTGGTTTAAAAAAAAAGTATGCAGTTGCATGTTGCAAACTACATATTTTTTCTTGAAAGCAACTACTAATGCAACTACTAAGCAACAAATAATGCAAAATCTATCTCGTATTTTAGTCATGATGATTATATGAAACTTGCAAAGAGTGGCTAGTAAGATTAAAGACATAGTAATTATTTTTATCAGTTTAATTTTTCTGATACGACCTCAACACAGGGAATTCAGATATTGAATTGATTGTTCAAAAATCGGACAGATAAATGTCCAAATAAATAAAAATATATGCAACATTATTCTAAGATTGCAATAACAAATAATGCATAGTGCATTATTGCAAATTCATTACATTGCAATATTATTACATTGTAATATTTTGTTACAATCTTCCTAAAAGCGGACATTTTAACGTTGCTGCAATCCCACAGCAATGATGCAATAACATTTTGCAGTGAATTTGCAATATTGCAACATTGCGATGAAAGATTGATGCAATGTATATGCAATCTTTGTGTGCTGTATGGGTATATATATATATATATATATATATATATATATATGATGTGATGTATGTATGATTATGTACTTTATGTTTGCGCAATAAAAACACAACAAAATAAAACAAGAAAATGTATATTTACTCATACACACCTTTATATAATCATATATAAATATATATATTCATATTCATTTATATATAGGTGTATCTATTTATGTATGGACAAATTTGGTATATAATTTTGTATAATTAGATATGTACTATTTTTGTCTAATTATGTATGAGAAATTTTTTACCGGGCAGTAAGTATTTTCAGTAATAATGTATATATTTTATGAATTATTATAATTCATAAATTAGACTTATGACAGCAAGTAAAATTTTCCTCGGAGAGGACGTGTGTGTTTTCGAACATAACCAAAAAAATGTAAGCGGAATGGCAGCACGCTGAGGACGGCATTGTGAGCCAATTTTTGTTTACTAAGTGATTTCTTCTGTAATGTTTTTTGTTTACTTTATTGAACCATGGTTTTCTTCTCTTTTTTCATAGAAAAGCGAAAAATTCTATTCCTTTAAATTGACTCTCCGTGCATACAATTTAATTTTTGTTTTTTCCAAGCTTCTCTTGGAAAATGATTTGTACAATTGTTGATTGAACTTCTATCATTAGATCTTCTTGTTTCTTAGTTTTTTCTTTGGCAAGATTGTCTACAATTTTATTTTCTGTGAAACCTAGATAAGCTGGTATCTACATACATACCCGGTAAAAAATTTCTCATACATAATTAGACAAAAATAGTACATATCTAATTATACAAAATTATATACCGAATTTGTCCATACATAAATAGATACACCTATATATAAATGAATATGAATATATATATTTATATATGATTATATAAAGGTGTGTATGAGTAAATATACATTTTCTTGTTTTATTTTGTTGTGTTTTTATTGCGCAAACATAAAGTACATAATCATACATACATCACATCATATATATATATATATATATACTCATACAGTACACAAAGATTGCATACACATTGCATCAATCTTTCATCGCAATGTTGCAATATTGCAAATTCACTGCAAAATGTTGTTGCATCATTGCTGTGGGATTGCAGCAACGTTAAAATGTCCGCTTTTAGGAAGATTGTAACGAAAGATTACAGTAATATTGCAATGTAATGAATTTGCAATAATGCATTGTTATTGCAATCTTAGAATAATGTTGCATATATTTTTATTTATTCGGACATTTATCTGTCCAATTTTTGAACAATCAGTTCAATATCTGAATTCCCTGTGTTGAGGTCGTATCAGAAAAATTAAACTGATAAAAATAATTACTATGTCTTTAATCTTACTAGCCACTCTTTGCAAGTTTCATATAATCATCATGACTAAAACTTAAATACGAGATAGATTTTGCAACGCGCGTCGCATAGCGGTAAACGAACGAACTAGCAATTACCGAATATTGCTATTGCAATGTTACTGGAATGTTGCTGTCACATTCTCATGAAATATTACAATTACAGGTTGCAATAATGTCTCAACAATATTACATTGCAACTTGCAAGATTGTAACATTGCTGCAATGTAATTGCAATGTTCTGTGCTGTATGGGCAGAGTGACTGGATGGATATGGTAAGAGTGACTTGATGAGGTCCTTTCTTAAAAATCTCTTCTTTAAATACCCCAAGCACTAATTTTCGAACTATTTGTATCATTCATAAAATGTATTTATATCTCATGTTATTTATTTTTCTCATATTATTTAGAAATACAATAAATAACATATATTTCTTATAAATGTAAAATAGTGTTTTTTTATTTTATTTTGTTTATATTCCTCTCTTGCATGCACGCGCGCGATGAGAAAAAGGTATAGAAACTTTTAGAAAAGTAAAATATTTTTAAATCAAGGCATTAAGTGAAATTAAGGAAAAAGTGACACAATTAGCCAGAATTTCTCGTTTATACAAAATCATATACAATTGCGTATGACTATATCTGAAATTTGCTTCTTACTTATATATGTTTATACATGATGCAAGACTTATACATAATCATATATTAGACTAACAGAGATTCATATATAATTATATATAAAATATTGTGGACATTATATATAAGTATGTATAAAAAGTACTTACATGTAATTCTATACTGCAGTCGCTCCATTTATATATATATATATATATAACGTTTTATATTTCGTCATGTATAATTATACATATTTTTACACAATTATGTAAAATATTGTATAACTCTATTAAATGCTACATGATTATATATGAGAAATTTTTTACCGGGTAAACAATTATAATTTTATATCAATTTGTGAATTTAAATGTTGATGTTTAGAATATATTTATTTATAAACGTTTAGCATATTGTTGTTGATAATTATCAAAATACTTTAGCAATCTATTACTATTATAATCCCAGTCAGCACAAAAAGATCCCCTGAATGTACACAGGATATACGGAAACGGATTCTGGATATCCTGTGTACATCATAATACTTCTGAAAGATATCCATTGCAGATCGTATAGATGTTCAAAAGCAATGCGCCGTACATCTCAGGTGGATCCATTATATATCCATTTGTATATCCAATGTACATACACGAAACATACAATTTCGTATATCCATATTATCGCACTTTTAGCACATCCTATGTACATTTAAAGAACATATATTGTACGTTATATATATGTACTAGGTACATTCATTGCGCATCCACCGTGGACATACATTTTCGTATATAGAAAAATATATATTGTACATCACATGCATGTGCTATATAGTCAGTGTATATCTACGTATATTTAAATATACTAATTCGTTTCCGTATATCTTGTGTACATTCAGGGGATTTTTTTGTGTTGAATGCTGGGAATAAAAGGTTTGAAAAAATACAATGCGTATTTTTAAACTTTGTAATTTTGAATATATATTTTTTATTTTAATAAGTATATATATTTATATATATTATATATATTATGTGTGTTGTTATACATAACATTACATTTTTAATGCATAAATTTTCTGTACGTGTATTGTAAGACTATGTAATGAAAATAAACTAAAGAAATCATATAAAAACGAAAATAAAATTAACATTGTAGCAAAATAGTATTAAACAATAAGTTTTAAAGCTTTAAAATAAAAATTACTATACTTAAATAAAAAAAAAGAATACTGACAAAGGTGCAGTCAAAAAAGTGCAAATCAAATTTAAAAAATATTAATGCAGTACCAAAACAATTAAATTATTTTCATTTGAAATCTTAAACCTAACTGTACTTTTAATTTTAATAAATGTAAAACAAATAATAATAATGACATAAAATTATATCTTAATCGTTAAGATTCTGGCCCTTTTTCAGACATGACTGTTTCAGAAGTAGAATCTGTTTCACAAACCGAACCTGTTTTACGCACAGTGTTTTCTTTCAATTTTTGTTTCGACTGAAATTTGTTGCTGCGTTCTTTACTTCTAACTAACCAATTTCTTATCACTTCTATAATGTCCGATTCTGTTGCAGATTTTGTCTTGGAGTTCAGTCGAACAACACCTAAAATCATATAGTAAATATAAAGTTATGTGCGTACTTGAGTTCAGCTTTATCACGTAACTGTGGAACGTAACCGGTATGGACAGACCTACGAACTTTAATGCGAAACATCATATAATACATGTATAACAGGATTACAACTTGAGACTTCGAAGCGACTGGTTGTTATGATTTCTTCGTCGCACGTTAAATGATATTACGCATTAATACAGTAACGCAATATTAAAAATATGTCAGACTGATCCATAAATAGGAAACGTATTAAATCAGAAATAGTAGATCAAGTGAAAGCGACAAAGTTATATTACAAAGTTTAAATTAAAATTTTTATTTGGTTATTGCATTGAGCATCATTTAGTTACGCAACACAGTTACATTAGGCTTTGCTGAAGAATGTATATGTGATTAAAATTGTTTCGATGTAGAGTATATAAAATAATATATTTTACCAATGATAACTTGGACAAACTTTAACGATTTAAAAGGTTTTTTTTGCCGAGCTCCCTCCCAAGAATATAGCATCCCAACTTCGTTCGAAATTACTCTCGACATAACGCCCTTGATTAGATGGGAAAGATCCGTGCCTCCAATTAAACGCAGTTGATTACTCTAAAATATAAAATTCGAAAAGTAATTTATTAGAAAATAGTTTTCATCATGTAATATAAAATTTTCAAAAATATATAGGATAATTCAATACACACCAATGCATGTATGTTATCAGTTGCATTTGATAGCCATTCTTCCATTGACATTAGTTGCTGCTCTGTAATGACTGGAAACGATTGTATTAGAGTCTTAACAGCCATATTAGTGTCATCATTTAGTTCTGGTTCATCAATACATCGGGTTTTTTTTATAAGCATATCAATGCTCCTCATAAGGTCATTTAATTTTAGATGAATAAGATGAATTTCTTTAAAAAATTGTCTTTTGAATTCTGAAAATTTAAAAGTTGAGTCGTATTAAAATATTATACATAAAGGAATATTCAAAAATTACAAAATTAATAATAATAAATAAAAATAATTATTTACCAGCATTTATGTCAGCGTTGTCTGTAGTTTTGAAGTTATCTTAAAATAACAAGAAATATAATCCATTTAATTAATAATGATTATTTAATATAATTGGTTGATATATTAAGGTCAGTAGTACATGAATGAATTCAACGCCGAAAAAGTTTTAAGATATGTATTTTTAAGGTAGCACACCAGGGGGGATTGCGGGCTACCTACCATAAGAATAAATGTAATGATGATTTTTTCTGCTCCGTGTTGAATCCGTTCATGTGCTGTCAGCCTTACAGTGGAATAAATTTATATACTTTTAGAATATAAAACATTAATGTTATCTGAACTGATAATTAATTTTTCAAATCTATATTCAAATTTATATCCATACGCGGCTTTGGACTTAATTTTCTTTAACATATTGATCTAATTAACAATGCAAACGTGCATTTTGATATAAAAATTGAAATTTCAAAAACTCTTACCATTAGTGATATTTTTATCTTGACTTTCCGTTGGAGAGCGATTACTGTCTGTATATTAAATATAAAAAAAATTACTTTTTAAAAATTAAACAAATTTTGAAAAATTTAATTATTTTACCGCGCTAGAAAAATTTAATTATTTTACCGCGTTCAACATGTGTGTTGCCAAAATGTGAAAATGATGGGTACGTGTTACTATCTTCATCAGACATATCACGGTTAGACTCATTGGATTTATCAGTATCTGAGGAATTGTGTTTCTTCCTGTCTTGTCTCCGTTTATGCATTTTATTCTTTTTTTTTGTTAAGATCTCCGTATGTGATGAAAGGTCATCTGTGTGTACTTTGGGCTTTGATTGCCTTTTTTTTAGCAATTTTTAAATCATCTAAACAAATTAAAAGTTAATTATTTTTTTTAATACAAATTTTACATAATACAATTTTATAAAAATTTAACATAATATAAATAATATTTACCATATGTGCCTAAAACAATTGCTTCATATTTTATCCATGTCGAGCCAGGATTATGCTTCTTTTTTATTAATGCTTTAATAGCTGCATTATCGTAACTTTTTGATGGCCAATAGCATGCAGATTCTTTTGACAGAAACCATGTTTTCGGTACTGCCTCAACAGTATCTTCCTCTTTGAATCGAACGACAAGCCAAGTCATCTATATGTACATATTAATCAATAGCAATTCCTTAAACTTATAAATGCAATTATTATTAAATTTCTCGAATCACTTGTATACAAATAGAAATATGCCAATTGAGAAAACCTATGATTTAGCAAAGAAATCAAGATCAATAAAAGAATAGAATAAATATCATAACTAACCATATATTTTCAAAATTTTTTCATTATTTTTATTTTTATTTATTTTAATATTTTTATGAAATTATTAAAGGTAATTATAAATGAAGTAGAGGAAATGCAACATATTTATCATTATATGGTAAAACTAATAATTTTCTTCTGATCTTGTCCATTCTCCACATTTTCAATTCAGTATTATATTTTATAATTACTTTAATATCAAATAATGAAAAAAAACATGGCTTTGAATAGAAATCTTTATGTGCAATATATTTGATTCCTATTAAGAATATTTCATTTTGATATGAAGCAAAATTTTGTATTTCAACTATAGTTGTATCATCCAATTCAACAAATCGATCAGCTACTTTTAAAACATTTAAGCAATAATTAATCGTTTTAAGCTTCCTGTACTGCGGAGAAGTGCAATTATTTATCAATGGACCATTAAAATGTTCCCGCAATAATGTTACGGAATTATCATTTGTAGATTGTATTGGTTGCAAAAAATTATTTTCCTCGCTAACTCTACACACAACTTGTTGCAACTGCTGCGAATGCCTACGAATATTCTTTTTTATCTTCTGCATGTAATTTTCGAATGGAAAGGCACTAAATTCATCAAGTGAACCAAACAGGCGCACACAATCACTTAAATGCAATAAACTATGTATGTTGTGTGAAATGAAATCAGGTCCATAAATTGTAATAGAATTCTTAATAAAATGTTTCATTAGATCTTCGGCATAAGAAATATAATTCTCAAATTTTACATAGTGTTTACTTATCAATATCGAGCTTGCTAAACTTAGCATAAGAAAATTATTATACTCTTTCAATGGTATTATTTTCTTCAAAACTATTGGACCTGTGTATAATAAAAAAAGTCTAAACTCGGTTGCTTTAAATCTTTTACATTCATTTATTGGCCGAGTTTTTCTTGCAAATTCACAAGGAATATATTTCTTTAACAGCTGAAGATTGTTGCTAATTTTATTAATACTTGAAGCACGTAATTTATGAGGAGGCTTGCCAAATATCCATCCATAACGCTTACAGCATAACAACCTTTTTGTTGCACCTAATAGAAGAATATGCATATAGTCTAAAGGTACATTGTCAATCATATTAAAATTGGGAATTTGAAGCCAAAGTGTTTCTCCTGTATGATGTTCGACTTGAAGAGTATTTCTAAATGAATGATCTGTTCTTTTTTCATAATTTTCAATTTTATCAAAGCATAAAACATTGTTAACCATGTCGCCTTCTTCAGTACACTGTGTACATGAAAAATAACCTGAATGGCTCTTAACAGATAAAATATGAGACTTAGCTGGGGTATCACAAATTAACATTGAAATTTTGAATTTACATAACACAGATTGTATCATTATTCCATTTGATAGTTCTATACATTCTTCTACAAAATTTTTTAAAAATTCACTAGTTTTAGGTTTTTCACTTCCATAATGTAAAGCTATTATAAATACTTGATTTTTCAAATTTTTAATTGATTTTACTGTACCCAAAATTGGCCAAAAAGAACTTGATGTGCTTTTTGTTAAAGGCAATCCATCAATATTAATTGCGAGACAAAATTCTGTGTTTTCATCAACAATTATATTATGTTTTAAAGTTAAAGAATTTAATGAGTTGCGTATACCAAAATAATGAAATGAATTGTTTAAAAAATTAGATTTGCGAGGTGTTTTTATATATAAAATTGTACGTGGATCAGCTGGTAAGATATTAGTCAAAGATGATTCTTCACGAAGTATATTTAATAATTCTTTAAATGCAGTTAGGCTAATATTTCTATCAATGGACCATTTTCCTAATTTTGTAGTAAGAGATTCCTTAGGTTTTGTAAATAATGGAAGTGAAATACTAGTGTTATTATGTTCTTGTAAATCTTTAATTGCAAGAGAAGAATAATCATTCAATTTCAAATTATTATCTTTACTATTTAATAAAATGTTATTGTTATTTTGAAAATCATTGTTGTCACTTTGAAAATCATTGTTATCATTATTTTCAATCATAATTTCATTATTATTATTTTTCTGTATTTTTTCACATTTCTGATCTGAGATTGTTTCATGATCTGTTAATTGATTAGTTTCACTAATCATTGCTAATGACAGATTGAGTCTTTCGTTAATTTTACGACACAATTTTTCTCTTTGACTTTTTTTGTTAGGCATTTTGATTTTCATTCAACAAGACACAAAACTTAAAATGAATGGATAAAAAGTGCCATAAAGTTTATCGATCCGATTGTAATGAAATAGTTATTACCTAAAATACCTAAAATGTGAAACAATTCATATATATTTTGAAATTAAGAAATTAATTAACATGAAGAAAAAATACGTTGTAACGATTCTTAACCTATACCGCAATGAAAAGTTAATGAAATAATATAGGATGTATTATATAATAGGATTTACCTTTAATTTAAGTGTGTTATTGCCTGCTACTACTCTATGAGTTTATTTCGTCCAAGAAAAGTTTTCACACAATGCACAATGCACACAAGACACAATAAAATATTGCACAAACCGTTTTTCATATGTTATCCAAAGTGTGCCGTACAGCATGCCACGCCTAGTAGAGAATTACACTATGCACAATTGATTGGCGATTTATATGGCGCCAAAATTAAAAAAACTATATTTATGTACCAGTGTTAAAACACATAACTTGCCGCATTATCACATTTACTTTTACATTTTACATTTACTTTTTATTATTAATAAAAAGTGCATAATTAATAGACATTTATTTTGCTTATTTTCAATATATATATACACACATTTGGCTTAAAATCAAATTTTATAAACGCAAGATTTTTGTCACTTTAAAATAAAAAATAATAAACATCTTTTTGCTTATATTAATAAATATCAATAATCTTTGTATTTTTTTGAGTTACTACGAATATCCATTGCGTATGTACTACGTATATGCGTTTTTGGATCTTTTACGTATATCCATATGTGTACGTACATACATGAAACATATTACGGATGTTGACTATTTGTATATCCGATTTAATATGTCCTATGTATATACGTTTCTGGATGTACTGCACATATGAAATGCGTATGTATACCGGATGTACTATGGATGTCCAATATGGGTATATCCGTCTTTGTATATCCTACGTATATGCGTTTTTTGATCTTTTACGTATATCCATATGTGTACGTACATGAAACATATTACGGATGTTGACTATTTGTATATTCGATTTAGTATGTCCTATGTATATACGTTTCTGGAAGTATTGCACATCAAATGCGTATCAAATGGGTATGTATAATGGATGTACTATGGATGTCCAATATGAGTATATCCGTTTTTGTATATCCTACATATGTTAGTTTTTGGAGCTGTTATATATATCCATATTTGTTTGTACATAAGATGTACTGTGGACATTTAATTCACGTATATATGTTTCTGGACATCCTATGTATATACACGAGATTCAATAGACGTACTTTTAATTTTACGGATATCCTATGCATATTCAGAGGATGTTCTGTGTTGACTGGGATGTCATTGCTGTTTTTAATTTTCATAATTTCTAAAATTAATTTAAATTAATTTTTTAGAATGTTTAAAGCTGTCCGAATTGCGAGATTTTTGCAATGAGCATATTCTCGATAAACTTATGTAATTATCTTCTTATTACAGATTATAAAAATAAATTCTATCCAGTTGTATGTATATGAAACAATAAGATAATACATATTTGTATTTATGTATTTGTACTTATGATGTTTTACATCTCAAGTATTTGTTGATCTATAACAGATATTCCACACTACAGTAAACTTTCCAAGCGTTGAATTATAAATTTTTTTGTTATATTTTTTAAAGCTTCTTGAATATTTATAGTGGCAATCAAATTAATGTATGTATGTAAGCAACAACAAATATCAATTACATAATTATTGTAATTACTTTCTTGTTTCATCATCAGAAAATTCAAGAGTTTGAAAATCAGAAATGTGCATTGTGCCAAGAAATAGTACACTGATCTTCATCATTAGTAAAATCAATATCTTATCAATATTTTCTGTTATAGAGAACAATGAAACATTTTACAAAATTGCTCACATTATCACTTACTATGCTAACTAATTATTTCCTTTTTAAATTGAATGATTTGTATTTCAATAAGCAGATATTCTGTTTCTTGATGTATATATGAAACTTCAATTTTCTTATATCCTAACAGAAGAACATGTACTTAAATTTTTATTTATATAATAGCATATTACTCCTATATATACCTTTTTTAATTATTACACCATATATCTACTGTGGCACAAACATAATTAACTTGACTTAATATTTGTTGTAATTTATTTAAGATTTGCTTCTTTCTTCTTTTAAATAACATTTTAGTCGTATTGTTTTTCGGCAAAGTGGTTTAAGATCATGACTAAATATTAGATTTTTAAGTGATTATTTTTTAACTGTGAGAATAGGTATTATTTTTTTACAATATATTTATACATTAGCTTATTAATCTAAAAATGAGAAATACAGTTAAAAAAATTAACAATACAGTTTAAAAAATATATTTATTATATACATTATTTTGGGGTGTTTTGTCCAATCTATACATTTATAAATTATAATATCGACAAATGTAAATATAGTATAATTTTAAAATCTATATTTTATTATTTTTTAATTTTTTTAATTTTTTTGATTATTCTTACTTTTATAAGTTTTTATAGTGAATATTACTGATTTATATAAATAAATTATAATGATAACAGTTTATTTAAAAAAACATAAATGACCTTCAAATAAAGTTAAAAATTGCTTTAAAAAAAAGTTATAGAACTAACTTCTTTCCTCCACGAAATATTGAGTAATTTCATTCTTTATCTTTAATTTCTGTTTTTAAAGATGAGTTGGAAAACTTACAAGCGGAGATTGCGACGTAGGACTGAAAAAGAAATATCTAAAAGATTAAAAGTTAACGAGATCATGAGCAAAGTTAATTTAAGATATGTTGCAACAAGTAACACGGATAGTGAATCTTCTGATTGCAATCTCTATGTCAACAATATAGATGAGTGTGAAAGGGGAAATGTGGAACAGGAGCCTGTGTCACATAATGGTGCTTCATCAAGTGAAGATGAAATCAATGATAGAAATGACTCATTACCAAGTATCAGCAATGATGAAAGTAATGATGATTGTTCTCATATAGATTTTGTCGAGAATAATGATGAGAGAAATGTTTTAGAGTTTGAAAATGATGCTCAAAAAGAAGAATATATTATTGAAACTATTCGTGAGTGGGCATTGGAAGCAGGATATTTATTTATGAAAAAATTGAATAATCTTCTCAATAGACTTTCTGTAGTTTTTCCACAAATTCCCAGAAATTATAAGACACTACTTCGTACTCCTGTTCATATTAATGTAATTAAATTTGACGATGGATGTAAATTTTGGTACAAAAGTATTTTGGCTAATCTGAATGCTATGGATATGAGAGAGTATCTTCAAAGATATAACTGTATCAAGATTGATGTAAACGTAGATGGTTTACCTTTATTTCAAAGTTCGAAGAAGAAATTCTGGTCAATTTTGGGTCATCTTATTGGTACCGAGAATGAGCCATTCATTATTGCTTTATATCTAGGCAAGCACGATCCTAAGAATTCGGCAGAATTCTTGAATGGCTTTGTTAATGAGGTTGAAAATTTGCAAAAAAATGGATACATTTACAATGGAGTAGCGTACAAGTTTGAAATTCAAAATTATATACTTGATGCACCCGCTCGATCACTAGTGAAATGCACTATAGGTCATGCTGGCTATGCATCATGTGAAAAATATATTGTTCTTGGCCAACATGTTGATGGAAGAAGAACTTTCGTACGACTTGATAAACCTCTAAAAACGGATCAGTCTTTTTATAACATGAGTCAGCGATTTCATCATACTGGTGTGTCTATTCTGTTGAGAATTGCTGGTATGATATCTCAGTTCCATTTTGATCCAATGCATTTAATTTGGCAAGGAGTTTGGAAAAGATTGCTTAAGGCATGGATCATATGGAGTGGGCCTTGGCAATTGGATGTCAATGCAATCCGCGACATATCTGCTATTCTTGCAAATTATTTGTCTCAAACATGTCCACAAGATTTTGCTAGGCCTCCAAGACCATTGACAGAATGGAACCTGTACAAGGCTACTGAGCTCCGACGAATGTGTCTCTATGATGGCATTCTTGTATTTAAAAGATATCTTCATGAAAATGTATATAAATATTTTCTTTTATTGCATTCTGCTCTTTATATTCTCTCTAGTCCAATATTGGTTCGTTCAATTTTAGAAACTGCCAATGAATTATTACGGCTTTTTATACGCCATTCTATCAATATTTATGGACAGAGGTTTGTAGTATATAATGTCCATGCCCTCTGCCATTTGACCGCTGAATGTGCCGCACATGGACAGCTGGAAAACTTCAGTGCTTTTAAGTTTGAAAATAAGTTGAAATCTCTTAAGTCAATTCTTCGATCAGGCTATCAACCATTGCAGCAAGCAGCTCATAGAGACTTTGAAAGGTCTGCACGTGTTACTGTCCGTCTACCTCCTATTGATAAGCATGTTACTCTTTTTCAAAAGCACGGAGATCTAAATAAAGTCATGATTGGTACGCATTTTAAACGATTATCCATTGGTAAAATATTATTCCAATTAGGAAAAAAAGATTCGTGTTTTCGAACTATTGGTGGAGACATCGTTGTATTAAAGAACATTGTTCAGAATAAAAATGGCATTTTTATGATTAGAAATAGATTTCTTAATGTTGAGAATTTCTACACATATCCTTTAGATTCATCGATTTTAGGCATTGTTCGTGTATCTGAGAAAGAACATGTTAGAAGAAGTTTTGTTTTGACAGAGGTTGAGTCAAAATGTTGGCTAATGTCAGATGGTGATGCATTTCTGTGTGTTCCTTTGTTGCATACAGTGCCCTTATTTTAAGTACTGCAGTATTCTGTAAATTATTCCTGCTACTACTGTATTTGTATCTATGTATCTATTTAGAGTTTTTAGGATATTTAAGATTACAATTTTCCTACATTATTTTATCTCTTACTTATTTCTGTCTTTCTTTGTTTTTTTCCCTCCTCTTTGCTTTTTTCCCTTCTCTCTTTCCTCTTTCGCACGCACGCACGCACGCACGCACGCACGCACGCACGCACGCACGCACGCACGCACGCACGCACGCACGCACGCACGCACGCACGCACGCACGCACGCACGCACGCACGCACGCACGCACGCACGCACGCACGCACGCACGCACGCACGCACACTTTTTTATTTCCTGTTACATTTTTCTTCTCTTATTTTTTTTATTATCTTTTTCCATCATTTTTCTTTCTTTTTCTCCTCTAACAACCATCCTTTCTGCTGTCACTGCATATCTATATAATTTTCTATGTATTGTCTTTTTGTTAGTTTGTTGTTATCAAATTTATCAAGGAAACAGAAAATGAATCAGATGACACAATTTTTGAAGTGGGCCTTGCCAAATGGATTGTTGACTTAAACGATGACATGATGGGCACGACAAAATGGCCTCCTTCTTCCAAAAATATTGGAAAACTTAATAAGAAAAGAAGCTTCTGCAGATCCAAATTGGCCAGTAAACTATGTTGAGGTGATAAAGTATTTTGGTAAGTTTGGTTAGAAGTTAATTCTCGTAGTAAATCATAATAATAATTTTAATCGAATCATTATTGCTTTACATCTAGACACTATGGAAAAAGCTAGAGAGATGCTGAAAAAATTGGTGGATGAAAGACTAACTTCTTACGAGACTGAAGGAGAATTGGGTCGTGGTAAAAGGAAGAGACGAGCATCTATTATATATACTGATGATGAGGATTCAGATTCAGATGTTCCAGAACACGACTCAGATTCGGTTCAACATAAAAAAATTGGAAAGTTTGGCAGGTCAAAAAAGATAATTCAAGATATACAGACACCACCACCGTTCTTCTTTCAACATAAAACTGGTAGCATAAGCCCAGATCAAAGTAACAGGAACAGAAAAAGTCATCACAAAACTGATAGCATGAACCCAAATAAGAATGACAAAAACAAAAAAATTATTGTGACTGTGGCACACGAAAACACAAAAACTGCTTTATCTTTAAGGGAAAAAATCAAAAGTCTACAAACTGAACGGCAAGGATTTCTTCAAAAACTAAAAGAAGAGAACAAAAATACTCTTAAGAATCAAAAGAATGCAACTGTTTCTCAGTTTAATATATATGTCAAAAGTCCTTTGCAACAGAAAAATGTCACATATGAGGGAAAAGCCAATAGTATGAGAGATGAGAAGGAAAATGTAATTGATGAGTGTGATGCTGAGTCCAACCTTGAAATTTCTTCTGAATCGCAAAATTCTTTTAAGAACTCAAGCTCAAGAGACACAGAAGTTCGTCCGAGTTATTCTACACATTTGTCTCCATCCTGTCTGTACAGGATTAATCCTAAAAGTTCTAATTCAGTCCATCGTCGTCAGCTATTTAGTAGCCAAAAAATATCACAAGATACTAATGATTCTGAGAGTCTTTCTTTTGGTAATTACGTTATGATCATTTGTTGGTTTTGTTTAATTTTTATATTAATTATATATTATTTAATTTCAGATATCAATAAGAGCATTAGAGAAATAAAATCTCTATGCAAAACAACACTTGTGCGAGTGGAAGAACTAAATAGTAAAGTTGATGTCACAATTATGAATCAGACTCGACTGAATCGGTCTGTTCTTCCAGCTGAAAAGAGAATTATGCGTCCGCCAGATCTCCCGGCTCTTCCCCTTTATACAGAGGATGGTCTGAAAGCTATGGAGAGATTTTTGGAAGACGACTCTAATTTGTCAGCAATGGTAAGTTTATGAATGTTTTCTATTGATTTTTCACGTGTAATGTAGAATCCGATCTCTTTATACAGATATATTCGAAAATGATGATAATTTTCTGATTTTTTATATTTGTCTTCTATATATTTAATTGAAATTTTATTGTTTTATATAATCAAGCAAACTGTAAATGTGATTGTTATGATTTTAGGTTCATTACTTGGCTTTATTTTCCTTTAATAAAATTGAAGGAAAAGCAGCTGCTCAAGTTATGACAAAGTTGATATCTAATGCACTAGCCTGTTCCTACAATTTTAAAGGTACTGAGGGAAGTGGAAAGAAAGGTTTTCAAAATTTGCATCTTTGGGAGGTAGTTCAAGGTATGCATTTGAAGATTCTTGAAGATTATTGAATATTTGAAGATTGACATTTTTCTGTTTTTTTCTGTTAATTTGGAAAAGTAAAGTATTTCTACAATTTTCTTTTACTGTTTATATACAATATGGTTGTAACCATATGGAAATTCAATATATGTATTTTCAATCATTCAGTCTTGAAATATCAAATATTATTCTTTGATGTAAATATATCAGTTTGATTTTATCATTGCTTTTCTAAATTATGTCATGAAAGACTATATGCTTGTAGCCTGTAAACTCTATTGGTATTTATTAGCCAAAAATTTAATTATATGTTGTATATTTTAGGAGTGATACAAATACGATTTCCTGAAAGTGATCTCTCAGATACTAAAGAGTCTGTAATGTCCTGGTTGCGAAATGCCCCTTGGCGGAAGCAAGAAATAGGATCCGAGAGTGGGAAGAGAAAGAGCGACAGTTCTCGCCAAAGAAACAGCCCTAAATAAAAACAAGAAGATAAGAAGATAAGTTTTTAAATGTTACCTGTAACATGTGATATTTTTTGTCGGTTGTGATATAGGGTTATGACATAAGTTGTCCATTAATGATAAAATAATAATAATTGTGATGCCATTAGTTATTTAAGGCGCCCAACGCAAATATAAAATAAGTCGTTTTTATTTTTAAATTTTCCGAGATTTACTAATGCACTATTTATACGAAATTTTATTAGTTTTGTTTGTTGGTTTTATTTGATGCTAGCTTAATGTTACACAAGCCACTCTAATTACTTTTTGTGCAATTATAAACTTAACTTATATATTTAACAAAAATTGCAACTCTTGTGCGTACTACTTTTTCATTAGACACAAAACACAAAAGTCAACAATTTGGAACACTTTGGTGCTGAAATATTTATAATTTGCATGAGAGTCGCCAATGATGCGCAATTGGCAAAATAAGCTTTTATGAAGCGAAGACCTTAGCTATAATTTTATAAGTCATTATTTTTTTCGAAAGATTGGTTTACTCCAAATGGAGATATGTTATTATACTAACTTTTCATTGAAAAGCGCTGTAATATTCAAATACGTTAATTTTTTAATAACAAAGAGTAAAGATTTTGCAAGTTTTGTCTTATTGAAATTTTTTAAAGTCAAAAGTTTTTCTAATTTTTGGAGAAATGCACATTTTTTATTGAGCGATGTTGTTTTGTAGGAAAAAGGAACTTTTGATTTAAAGAAACTATCTTTAAAAAAAAAATAGTTTTTTTTTGTTAGAATCAATTCATTATTCGCTAATATATAGACTATGACTTATTTTCTAAAACAATGATTAAAATAACGAAATACAAAATTTCAGTTAATTTTTAAGTATTATTATATAGACTAATTTATTATATACCTATATTTTAATGATTAAAGCAATTGTTTTTATTGTCTAAAATAAATATTGATTCTGTCTAACTATATATATATTAAATTTAATTATTTCCCGTAATATTTATCTGCTCAATAGAAATCGACATCGACTAGACGTCAATTACGCAGTCGATAAAACATCGAAACGAGAGACAAAAACAGATCGATGTCGATGTCAACTTCGATCCCATTTCGAACCCGCATATCGACGTCAATTTGATGTCGGATCGACACTTCATTTCTCACTGGGTTATGCTCATTACTATTACTCATTACATTATTACTTACATTATTCTTATTTTTATGATATCTTATATTCTTAAATTAATATTTTTCTTGTTCAAATATTCATTTTTTTAAATTTTTATTTTGGTTTTATTAATTTCTATTTTTAGTTCATTTATCTCTTTTTTATGTTGTGTTTCAATTTCGTTTAATTGTTTTAAATGGTCTTCTCTTATTTTACTTATGTTTTCTTCATGTTTTAGTTTTACAACCGCTAAAGTTTGCTCTTGCTTCATCACTTCTTTAATACGTTGTGCTCGTAAATTTTCTTCTGTGTCTGATAATTCTTGGTTTATATATTTCCTCTTTCTGCTTTGTGCTATATCTGTGCCAGATTGTTTATATTTTCTGGAAGGTGTATCTAAAATAAAAAAGTAGTTACTATTATAATTTGTATCTAAAGAAATATTAATATATCATAACATATAACTTATATAATGTATACCTTGCGAATGCTGAGCAATTGTTATATTGTTCTCATCACTGATAACACGTTTTTTGTTTGCATTGTCTATTTTCTTTATATTTTTATTGGTAGATATATTGCATTCGTGTTTATCTGAATCAGAATTGACTTGCGGTATGTCATTTCTTGAAGATTTTTTGGTCGCTGAATTTAAGTCTAGCTCAGAATTTATCTATCACGTCACATTTCCGAGAAAATTGGGATAAAATTTTCTTAACAATATTATTACAAATATGGCCAAAATCATCATTTTTTTATCTATATTACCTCAATTTTTTCAAAAATGTGACGTGATAAAATTTTCCTGAGCTCAGATTCAAATTCAGCGACCAAAACTCTTCTAGAAATGACATACCGCAAGCCAAAGACAAAAAAAAACAAATTTTATTGAACAGTGTTATATTTTACAATATTATATTTTAAATTATAGTTCTTACCTCTTGACAGATTAGTGTAGATTGATTATACTCTTCACATATTTCATTCCATGCGACATCTTTGTCTTTTAATGTAGTGGCCTTACTTTTCTTTAACTCTACTACATTTTTGTATTTCTCCAGTATTTGTAAAAATACTTTTCTTTCCATTAAAGTATAATATTTATTTTTAGACGCAGGCTTCTCTTTGCATGACATTCTATAAATAATATTATATTTTATATTATGGGCGGTATTCATAGTCCGTTCTTATATTCAAGATCGTCTTAAGAACGAACTTATATTCGCTCTCTTCGTCAGACACAATCTATGTGTGACGAAGAGAGCGAATATAAGTCCGTGCTTAAGACGATTTTAAATATAAGAACGGACTATGAATACCGCCCTATAAGGACCTTATTCTATAACCGTTACCAATAACTGTAAGCTCTGTATGTAATCGCTGCGCATGTTTTTTAACATATAAAAAACTATGCGCAACAATTACATACGGAGTTTATCGGTAGCTATTAAAATATAATAAAAAATATATAATCTTAAGATTCAAAATTTAAAAATGAATTGTTTTTTTTTTAAGTATTTATTCCTTACCTAATATTTCTATATTTTATTGTAAAATTTTTTCATGTGGTAATGCTTTTCTAGTAAGCCAAAAACTTTATAAAATTTAGTGCAACTTCTGTAACCTCTTATGTGTGTGTGTGTCTGAGTATCACAATGTGTCATATATTACATACGTAATATAATAATATAAATATATAGTAAGTGTAAACTTTAATTCTAATGAATTTCCAGATTTAATTCTGGAGGGTCATTAGAATTAAAGTTTACACCTATTTATCATATATTTGGCACATTGTGATACTCAGACATAAAAGGTTAAAGAAGTCGCACTGAATTTTATGAAGTTTTTGGCTTGATAGAAAAACAATACCTTATGAAAAAAAATTTTATAATGAAATATACCCAGCAAACATACGATATCCTATGTATATACATGAAATATCCATAATGTGAAAAAAATGTACTGTATATACTATGTACATACGCTGATGTAGATACATTTGTGGATATACATAAGATATCTTATAGATATACATAGAATGTATATTCGAACGAGATCGCTGCCTGTTTATACATAGAATATACCTCGTGTACATTTCATGTATATACATCAAACGTATATACATACGATATACGCTGAGGTCAGTGATGCGATATCTACTACCGGGCTCGCGGCTCTCTAATAGACAAGGCATACTATGCTACTGAGCCATCATGCTTGCCACCTCCGTGTGATGAGTTTATATAGCATTTCAAGCAGCAAACCGAGCAACGTACAATGCATCGGTCAGAATACACAAAAGCAGGCATGAAAATCGTGCATCGTGTGATTACGGCTTAAGGCACTATAAACGTGAGTATTCTACCGTCTGCTCTGGTCTCCGCCATTTCTGTTTCGTTCCCCCACTCCTTGCCCTCTCGCCTCTATCGCTGAGCTGACAAGTTTATGATGATTAGGTTATGGTTTCTAAGCTGCTCGAACTCTATATTTGCGTGTATCCGACTGTGAACAAAAAAAAAGATAAATGCCTTGCTGCGTTGCGGTCAATTGTACCAATAGAACAGAAAAAGGTGTTCGAGTATTTGCATTTCCTGTGGATGATATTCGTCGACAGCAATGGATACGTAATCTCCGCAGAGAGTCTTGGACACCAACCAAATATTCGCGCCTCTGTGAAGTAAGTTTATTCTCTTAAATTTCCAATTTACGTAGCTTTTTTTGTTTGTTTAGGATCATGGATCGTTTTTTTAAGTGTAGTTTAGATTTGTCACCGTTTGAAATTACATAAATATGAATAACTGTAATCAATAAAGACATTTATCTTATAAGCAATTTTTTTATTTCAGAAACATTTTGAAGAATCACAGTTTGAGATTGATCGAGCAGATAATTGGCGAAAATTAAAATCAAACGCCATACCAACACTTTTCGATATACCTGATCCACCTGCAATGAATAAAAATGAAACAGATGAACAAATACAAATGCCACTGCTGAGAAAGACGTAAGTTTCTATGATACATTACAGTAAGATAAAAGAAATGACATGTATTAATTTGTTTGTTTATTTATTCATTTATTTATTATTATTATATTTATGGGCGTGACTAATACTCTTGTACACATCGTACGAGTGATTAAATATAAACATAAGATTAATGAAAAAATTTACGTCTTTCTCAGCAATGGCATTTGTATTTGGTTCATCTGTTTCATTTTTATTAATTGCAGGTGGATCAGGTATATCGAAAAGTGTTGGTATAGCGTTTGGTTTTAATTTTCGCCAATTATCTGCAGTCTCAAACTGTAATTTTTCAAAATGTTTCTGAAATAAAAAAACTGCTTATAAGATAAATGTCCTTATTGATTACAGTTATTCATATTTATGTCATTTCAAACGATGACAAATCTAAACTACACTTAAAAAAACGATCCATGATTCTAAACAAACAGAAAAAGTACGTAAATTAGAAATTTAAGAGAATAAACTTACTTCACAGAGGCACGATGATTTGGTTGGTGTCCAAGACTCTCTTTTTGTTCACATCGGATAATCAAAATACACGTAAACACAGAGTTCGAGCAGCTTAGAAACCATAACCTAATTATCATAAACTTGTCAGCTCAGTGACAGAGGCGTGAGGGCAAGGAGTGGGGGAACGGAACAGAAATGGCGGAGACCAGAGCAGACGGTAGAATACCTACATCTTTAGTGCTCTAGACTCTCGAGCCCCAACACAAGTAAGAAGCGCTTACGTCACGCGTCTGTGTGCGCTCGGCCGTTCGGCTATAGAGAGAGAGCGGACGTCTCTGTCTTGCTACCATCGAGCCGACGTAAACACATTGCGGACGGCAAATGCTCAGAAACAAGCGCTTTTAATCGAGTAAGGCGAGTAAGGCCTAGCAAATTCGAAATCCCGTATTCGAGACTTGATTTTCGCAACTTTTTTTTTTTTTTTTTTCCACATTTGTTTCTAACAGTGTAAGTTAGTTAATAATGTTTTTTTGGCTAAAAAATATTATTTCGTATATTAATAATATATTTGCATATGTTAAATTAATAACTAATTATTTTAAAAAGAATACTGATTTGTGTGCTATTATAAATAGAAAAATAAAGTCATTTTACAACATACATATTGCAACAAAGTGCAATTTAACATGTGCAATTATTGTTAATAAATATAAAATAATATTTTTTAGCCAAAAGCATTATCTAATGATTCACTTGATGGTACAGTGCTAAAAACAAATATCAAAAAAGAAAAAAAATGTTACAAAAGCAGTTTTCAAACACAAGATTTTCAATATTCCTGCCACTCGCCTTAATCGATTAGCCACGCTTCTTAACATTTATCTCTATCGAAAGATTACACCTGGAAAATTTTTAACTATTTATTTTAAATTACTGCATATTAGCAAGAGTTACTGTACTGTGGAGATTAGTGGAGAAACGGTAACATACAATGCAGTCAAATAGATCAAAGATTTATTGCACTCTTGTTAGCATGTTAAAGTATGTGTAGCGTATTATTAGTTCATTAGTAAGTTTAAGTGTTTATAATAGTGGTCTTCCACACCACCTTTGAGGTTCCACTAACTAAGCACGTTCGATTTTTTTTAAGTGAATCGTCGCCTGGAGCCCTATCGTACCACTTTTTTAAAATTATAATTTAAGGTAAAAGTAATTTTGACAGAATGTATGGTAAAATTAAAATTTATACAATCATACCAATTATCACTATGCCTTATGTGACAATTGTTTAGAGACTTTAGTGTATGATTTGTCTAAAATAAATAAAATTAAATAGCTTAAAGTTTAATATTTCTGTTTTATGTATACTAAATTAGTTCTAACAATATTTATCATTTCCAATCAATTTCATTTTGTGTATTACAAGATTTCTTGTCGAGTTTGTGTTAATTTTTCTATGGATAAATAAAATTTAATAATATATCTAAAATATGATCTGAACATTCTCTTACACTTAATTCTCTATCCACACTATGATGTGGATAATTGTTGTCAACCATAGCGTTAACTACAGAAGGCGACTTATGCTATATTTTTATAAATATAAAATTGACTGGAAATTATAAATATTGTTGAAACTAATTTAGGATACTCAGAACAGAAATATTAAACTTTGAGCTATTCAATTTTATTTATTTTAGACAAATCATACACTAAAGTCTCGAAACATGTACTTTTTTGACAGAATGTATGGTAAAATATAGTATATAAATAAAAATATTTAATAAAAACTTTAAATATTTAATAAAAAATAAAAAAAATTATATTTAATTAAAAAATTAAAAAATATAAAAAAATCAATCAAAATAAAAAAATATTTATTAAAAAACGCAAAAAAACTTGGCGCTGCTACACCACAAAGTATTATAAAGCAATAAAGTAATGAAATTAACATGTAATTTACTGTAGCAGCGCCAAGTTTTTTTGCGTTTTTTAATAAATATTTTTTTATTTTGATTAAATTTTTTATATTTTTTAATTTTTTAATTAAATATTTTTATTTTTTATTAAATATTTAAAGTTTTTATTAAATATTTTTATTTATATACTATATTTTATGATAAAATACAGTATATAATATAATTAATTATATATACGACAGCTTTATGTACAAGAGTTTTATAGAAGAGTTTTATAGAAATAGTGTACAAGTTTTTTCATAGTTCTTTAGTCCCACTTGGTGCCATTTCCTGATATCATATTTTTTTGTAAGAAATATATAGGATAGCTTTTTTTGAAAATTTTAATATATACGACAGGTTTTTTTGAAAGATTTAATATATACGACAATTTTTTTGAAAAGTAAAACAATACTGTTTTGTTTTAGTTATGACAAGAGCGTGCACTTGGCGCCTTTTTTTTACCTTTTTTTAAAAAAGGTAATTTTTTGATAGATATTATTTTTTTTTTTTTAATAATATATATACAACAGTTTTTTTTAATTTAATATGTACAATTTTTTTGAAACGTAAAACACTGTTTTGTTTTGATTGTAATAAAATTGACTGGAAATTATAAATATTGTTGGAACTAATTTAGTATACATAAAACAGAAATATTAAACTTTGAGCTATTTAATTTTATTTATTTTAGACAAATCATACACTAAAGTCTCTAAACAATTGTCACATAAGGCATAGTGATAAATGGTGTGATTGTATAAATTTAAATTTTACCATACATTCTGTCAAAAAAGTACATGTTTCGAGACTTTAGTGTATGATTTGTCTAAAATAAATAAAATTGAATAGCTCAAAGTTTAATATTTCTGTTCTGAGTATCCTAAATTAGTTTCAACAATATTTATAATTTCCAGTCAATTTTATATTTATAAAAATATAGCATAAGTCGCCTTCTGTAGTTAACGCTATGGTTGACAACAATTATCCACATCATAGTGTGGGTAGAGAATTAAGTGTAAGAGAATGTTCAGATCATATTTTAGATATATTATTAAATTTTATTTATCCATAGAAAAATTAACACAAACTCGACAAGAAATCTTGTAATACACAAAATGAAATTGATTGGAAATGATAAATATTGTTAGAACTAATTTAGTATACATAAAACAGAAATATTAAACTTTAAGCTATTTAATTTTATTTATTTTAGACAAATCATACACTAAAGTCTCTAAACAATTGTCACATAAGGCATAGTGATAATTGGTATGATTGTATAAATTTTAATTTTACCATACATTCTGTCAAAAAAGCACATGATTCGAGACTTTAGTGTATGATTTGTCTAAAATAAATAAAATTAAATATCAAGGTTTAATATTTCTGTTCTATGTATACTAAATTAGTTCTAACAATATTTATCATTTCCAGTCAATTTTATTTTGTGTTTTACAAGATTTTTTGTTTAGTTTGTGTTTATAATCTTTTTTCTATGGATAAATAAAATTTAATAATATACCTAAAATATGATATAAACATTTTCTTACACTTAATTCTCTGCCCACATTGTGATGTGGATAATTTTGTTGTCAACCATAGCGTTAATTACAGAAGGCGACTTATGCTATATTTTTTTAAATATAAAATTGACTGAGAATTATAAATATTGTTGAAACTAATCTAGGATACTCAGAACAGAAATATTAAACTTTGAGCTATTCAATTTTATTTATTTTAGACAAATCATCTACTAAAGTCTCGAATCATGTATGAATAATAACTTGCAAAATAAAAAATTTTCAAAGGTGTAATAGATACTTACTAAGACATTCACATTCACCAACATATCACTTATTTTATTTAATACGAATTTCTAACAAATTTGGTCACTCGTACTACACTGCTCTGGATTAATAAGCATTCTTGAGTGTGCACCAAAGTAACAAAGCAATGTAGTGCGAGTGACCAAATTTGTTAGACCAAATTCATTATTATTACTTTTTTATAACACTTTTTGATCTGGTTATATGTAAAAATGTCAAATCGTAAGCGCGCGACGCGCGACTTCTAAGCGCCATCAGCGCACCTAACATCAGAAATCGGAAACTGGACATTTTAGCTGGACATCCTAGAAAACCTAAAAAATATATGATAAAAATGTCAACATTTCGACTTTGGATTATTATAACTTTTTTTCTACAGCACCTACAGTAAAAACAAGCATACTTTTTTTATGTAATTTGGGTATACGCTATCGATTGAGCCTATTATCAACTCAATCGGCACAGCCGTTATTGAGATCCGATAATCTCGGCTCGTCTGAACTTTCGGGCTCGCGTAAAGATACACGGTCGGTCTTGCACTCGCGTTGCGCGCTGCGCGTGAACTTGGCGCGAGACACTACCGTGTCTCTTGATTTTTATTGTTTTGATGTTGATGGACCATATCTTGTGCAAAAATAAAAGAAATAATTAAAGTTAAAATAAAAGTAAATTTCTCTAAATTCTCGACCGTCTATTAAAAAATTCTTTTATGGTTTGAAGATTGTTATAGAGTAGTATAAAGTACATATAGAGAAATAAAATATATAAAGAAATTATTGAAAATAAATGTATGAAAGTTTAGTGTTATATGTAATTTAATTTTCAACAATTTCTGTATATATTTTATTTTTCTATTAAAACAGCTGAATACAACAACAGCTGAATACGAAAACAGCAATCTTAACACACTTCTTCCGTCTTCGTCTGTTTCAAGATTTTGCATTTATTCACTCGCACATCTCGCGGTCAATTCTGTATACATCTATAAAATATAATTCCTAATATCAAAACACAATGCTCACTTTCTTGGTTGTTACCGTCGGTTACAGTCCAGTGAAAATCTTTGAAAATCTTTGTTGAATACGTATATTTATTTTCCCAGTGCTATAATTATTATAATAATTATAATTTAATATTTTACGAGACATTATTTCGCTGCGTGTTGCTGTTTGAAGGAGATACTATAGCCGTAACTAGTGAGATATAAATTATATTTCTTTTCTCTTTTATTATATTTTTTTTAATGTTTTATTATTGTATAGTTTTTTAATTATTGGCGCATTGGCAAACGAAACTGGAGTCTTAAAGTCCTGTCACTTTATACTTGCAAGTAAATATTTTATTTATATTTTATATTTTATATGCATTTGTAATATTTTCGTGTTCAGACAGTTAACTCGTATCGCAGGGATTCCGACTGCGATCGTGCATTTCAAATTACTCCATATATTATTCTCTGACTTCTATTTTTTACTTTAAAAATGAGTGACAAGGCAAAAAATACACGTAAACGAAGTTTTTCGGAATCTTGGCTTCAAGATGATCGTTTCAAACCTTGGATTCGTAAAGTATCATCGGACGAAAGTCTTTTTTATTGTATTATATGCAATAAAGAAATGTCTTGCTATTCATCGCATGTTGCAAGACATGCAAATTCTGCGAGTCATAAGGACAAGATGAAACAAAATATATCAGATGACAATATAAGTCCAAGAACCAAAATTTCAAAATATAACATTAAATTTCAAAAAGAATGGTTGGATATAGCATTATTTAAGCCATGGTTACGCGAAGTGTCAAATGACAAGCGTGCATTTTTTTACACATTTTGCAACAAATCGTTTATTGGAGATTTATCAAACGTATATCGTCACGCATTTTCTAAAAAACACGTGGAACAAAACAAACAACAAGAAACAGACGAAGATGTCGATATGATAGAGGAATCGATTTCACTTAAAGAGCGAAGGAAATTGGCAGAAATTCGATATGCAGCGTTGATCGCAGATAGAAATATTCCTTTTCAAACTGCGAAAGATATTCTCAATTTTTTCCAAGAGATAGGAAAGGATTCGGACGTATTACAAAAAATGAGTATGAGCCGAAAGAAATGTACAAACATTATTTCAAATGTACTATGCCCAATAGAAACAGATCGTGTGGTTGAAAGCATTCGAAATACCAAATTTTCTATTTTTATAGACGAAACGTCTGATATTTCTAATGAAAAGTGGATGACGTTTCTTGTTCGATTTGTTGATTCTGAAACATTAGATATTCGCACGCAATTAGTAAAATTAATTAATATTGACGCGAAAAGTAGCAGTGCGGACAAAATATTTTATGCATTTCAAAATGAGATGTGGAGATTACAGATTCCATTTACAAATATTATTGCTTTATCATGTGACAATGCGCCTGTCATGATAGGAAAATATACGTCATTTAAAAGAAAATTAGAAGAAACTTGTAAACATTTACTAACATTTGCGTGTCCATGCCATTTCGCTGCATTGATTGCACATTCTGCATGTGCAAAAATACCAGAGTATTGCGAAGAATTTTTGAAAGAAATTTTAAATTATATTAATAGTAGTCCTAAGTGTTCAGCTATTTATAGAGACTTTAGTGATTGCTTTTTGGAAACAAGTCACAACATTTTAAAATTGTCTCATACGCGATGGCTTTCTCGCCATTCATGTATTGAAAGAATTTTTGAGTCTTGGGATGCTATCAAGCTTTTTCTCACTGATATGGCGTTGGCAGACAAATCAAAGTCTGCAAAAGATTTAATGTCTGTAATGGGAAGTTACGATGTAAAAGCATATTTTTTATTTTTAGAGCATATTTTAGATCATTTTAATTCATTTAATGCATTTTTCCAAGCAACAGAAACAAGAATTCATTTATTGCAACCAAAGTCAGTAAAATTTTTAACAACAATATGCAAATACTTCTTGAAGCCAAAATTATTGAAAACCGTATGTAATAATATTGAATTTTCTCAAAAAGAGAATCAAAAACCTTTACAAGAAATAAATTTGGGATCCGAATGCGAGGAATATCTCGATGAATTTATAAAAGAAGGACCTACAGACACGATGTACAATTACAAATGTAACATAATTACAAATATAGGAGAAAATTGTTTACAATTTTACGTCACCGCTGCTGAAGAAATTAGTAAAAGATTACCAATTAATGACAATTTTTGTCCACATTAACAGTTTTAGAAGCAAATGTAGCTTTATCAAATAATGATAGAGAAATATCATTTAACAATGTTTCTTTTATTGCCAAAACTATAGGCGGATTTGACGAGACGGTTTGCGGGAAGAATGGTTAAAATTACATGAAGATTTTACTGAGACAGACAAAATAAATTTTTCTAATTTAAATTTTGATGATATGTAAAAAAAAATTTTACGAAGTAACAACACTATAAAATATCCTAATATGAAATCTTTGATGAATGCTATTCAAACACTGCCTAATTCTAATGCAGATCCTGAAAGGATGTTTTCAGTTTTATCAGATTTAAAAACCAAAAAACGCAACAAACTTCCGGTCACTAATGTTAACGCTCTTTGTGTTTTAAAATCAGCATTAAAATCGCGTAAGGAAACAGTGCTAAATATGAACATTAATGAGAGGCATTTGTCTTTGATATCGGCAAAGACACTGTACGCCAGTAGTCCTGGGAAAATAAAAAGGAATACAACGTTACATATTGCAGATGATGGTCCATCACAAGAGTGCAATAAATCTTTGATCTATTTGACTGCATTTGTAAGATGTATTTGACTGCATTGTATGTTACCGTTTCTCCACTAATCTTCACAGTACAGTAACTCTTGCTAATATGCAGTAATTTAAAATAAATAGTTAAAAATTTTCCAGGTGTGTAATCTTTCGATAGAGATAAATGTTAAGAAGCGTGGCTAATCGATTAAGGCGAGTGGCAGGAATATTGAAAATCTTGTGTTTGAAAACTGCTTTTGTAACATTTTTTTTCTTTTTTGATATTTGTTTTTAGCACTGTACCATCAAGTGAATCATTAGATAATGCTTTTGGCTAAAAAATATTATTTTATATTTATTAACAATAATTGCACATGTTAAATTGCACTTTGTTGCAATATGTATGTTGTAAAATGACTTTATTTTTCTATTTATAATAGCACACACAAATCAGTATTCTTTTTAAAATAATTAGTTATTAATTTAACATATGCAAATATATTATTAATATACGAAATAATATTTTTTAGCCAAAAAAACATTATTAACTAACTTACACTGTTAGAAACAAATGTGGAAAAAAGAAAAAAAAAAATTGCGAAAATCAAGTCTCGAATACGGGATTTCGAATTTGCTAGGCCTTACTCGCCTTACTCGATTAAAAGCGCTTGTTTCTGAGCATTTGCCGTCCGCAATGTGTTTACGTCGGCTCGATGGTAGCAAGACAGAGACGTCCGCTCTCTCTCTATAGCCGAACGGCCGAGCGCACACAGACGCGTGACGTAAGCGCTTCTTACTTGTGTCGGGGCTCGAGAGCCGCGAGCCCGGTAGTAGATATTACATCACTGCTTGTAACCAAGGTTGGGAAAGTTACTTTATAAAAGAAACTCGTTACCGTTACCGTTCTTTTTTCTAAAAAGTAACTCGTTATCGTTACTCGTTATCAATTTTAAAAAAGAACTCGTTACCGTTGCCGTTACTCAAAAAGTAATGAATCGTTACAATTTCCGTTACTTTTTTTATATATAATACAAATTTTATGCACAATATTTCTAATACAAGATTAAATTAAACACTACAAATTTACAGTAAACATTAAAAATTTTTAAACATTATTTTTCATTAAAGTAACAAAAATGACATAATTTTAATAATGATATCGCTATTAATATAAAGTGTAATAATTTTAATAATATATAATAAAAGTAATAATTTTGATAATATGATATATTAAATAAGAAAAATTTTTAAAATAAGTTGTAAACCAGCTTTTTTAAAAATTTTTAGATGCTGTAAATATAAATTAAAAAGTTTTCTTATTGTTAGTTTTTCTATAAATTCATAGATATATAGAGTAAATTTGAAAAATGTAACGATAAAAATAACTGTTAAATTCGTTACTCGTTACCGAAAAATGTAACAGTTACTTTTTTCGTTGCAAAAAAAATTTGTAACGCCGTTACCGTTACAATTACTGAAAAAAAGTAATTGTAACGGTAACGGCATTACAAGTAACGCGTTACTTCCCAACCCTGCATGTAATATACATATATACGGTATACGCTGATGTAGGTACATTTATGGATATACATAGAATGTATATTTGAACGAGATCGCTGTCTGTACATACATAGAATATACCTCGTGTACATTCCATGTGTATATAATACATGTAACGTACATACATACGATATACGCTGATGTAGGTAAATACATTTATGGATATACATAGAATATCGTATGAATATACATAGAATCAGTCATTAGTTCGTTCGCTTGCCGCAATGTGACGCATTATGCGCTATCTATCTCGTATTTAAGTTTTAATCATGAAAACTATATAAAATTTGCAAAAGGCGGGTAATAATATTGAAGTCTTCAATTTGAAGATGTAATAACTTTTTCTATCAGTTTAATATCTGAATTCCAACACAGGGAATTTAGATAAACTGATTGTTCCAAAATTGGGTAGATAAATATCCGAATGAATTAAAATTGTTTATTATTAAAAAACATACTGTATATACTATTGTTACGTCCTGATCAGACTTCACAATTCTTTTCTTTTTATTAAATACCAGATCTAGTAAACACGGGACTAACAAAAAAACTCTTAAAGAATATTATAACGCCAGAGCTGTTTTTCTTACGAGACACCATGAGCTTGAACTTTCTCACAGAGAAAAATAGCAAGGGGGATAGATATTTGAAAATACTTTGGTCGGTCAGCGTGCCTATCGTCGTCAGAAAAATCATAAAAGTCAAAACTTGCGGTAACCGAAGTCTTTAGTCGACTCCAAATGTTTAAAGTAAGAAATAAAAACTGGCACCAGCTAGCCATATACTTGGATTCCGCCTACGGGAACCCTAGTAGATAGGATTTTACCGAGTGATGATCGGGCAATGACCACAGTCGCACGCCTAGAAGGCATGACACCTGATACGGTGTACGTGTTCAGTAGGTCTGGGAAACCGAGATGCATTAATCGCACTCTCCACGCGACCCCAGGGCCACGCGATAGTCGTAAACTATCAAATTTATTAGATCAGTGACCTAAGGCCTCGCGAACTCATATACCGACTTTCAACCCTCCAATCCGAAAGCCGGGAATCGGGGCAAGCACCTCTATAGACCACCCTTCGTTCCGTCGTACGGTTTAAAGACTACACCCACCTAGATCTTAAGACACTGAGATGCACCCCACCTATACTAATTAACACCAACCGGGTTACGCCACCTCAAAAACCTACCCCCATCGCATATAGACCCGAAACGACGCTATTCCTTATTCGTTAGGGCCCCTTTCTTCCTACCCCTATTCCAAGTAACTTAATTACCTAAACCTAATCCTATTAGCTAAAAATGACGCCACCCTCCCCCACATAAAAAATCTCCTCACAAGACTAATTCCTATTCGATCCCCGCTTCAAAAACCTAAGATTTTCCAAATGGATCCACCTTAAGAAAAGGGTATAAAAACCCGTGTTTTGGTGGCTCCAAACGTGATTACACACAATTATTCACTCAGTTCTTTAAGCAGTTTTTGCCAAGTTCATCATACATTTTTTCGAGTAGTTCGGGCCGCGAATTAAACAAGTCGATACTTTGTCGCGACCAAGTGGTGCATCTCAAGTAGAGGGTCCATCACCCTGACGACACCATCCCGCAGCAGGGTGCCCACACGTTTACAAAAGGGTCCGACGCATATACAACAGCATCCCTCAACGGGGCGCCTGCTCAGAACCACCGAACATATTCAACCCGATCCGAAACTATCCTGCAACGAGTAAGTCAGTTCATTCCTCTTTATTTTATTATTTCTTCTGTCCTCCCTCCGGAAAAATAAAACACTCACACACACACACTGTTGTAAAGAATACACAAATAAAATTATTAACACGTGCGATTAAGAATTAAGTTTTTGTATCCTAATTATAAATTCAATCAAATTAAAATGTTGTCTTTAGTAAATTAAACTTTTGTTCTTTTTCATTTAACCACACTTTCCTCGTTCGTCACCCCCTCACACCTTCCCTCTCAAATTGCGCACAAAGGTTCCGCCCCGGGTAATAGGGATTCAATTCCTTGACCCAAAAAGGGAACCACGAGCGGTTGACCTGTCGACGGAGTAAAAACGACTCTTTCAGTCGCTGACCCGTCGCAAGTCCTAAACGTGCCGCTCGGCTCGTGCGGTCAGGCCCGTTTACGTCGATCGCCAAGCCCAACGAAAAAATTCTACATCTATCAGGACGTAGCACTATATACATACATAGAATGTACCTCACGTACATGCCACGAATGTGTATTGCACATCCTCGGAATATATCCTATGTACATATTGCGAACGTGCACTGCACATCCTCAGAATACACCCCATGTATATACCACGAATGTACACTGCATATTTTTGGAATATACCTATGTATGTACTATGGATATCCTATGTACATACATGTGGTAATTATTTCACATACATAGGATATGCGCTTTATATACTTTTCACATTCTTTGTATATACATAGAATATACAATATACATATATGTATATACATAGGATGTACATAGAATGTCCTAATGTTTATTGGGATAGAAATATTGAAAAAGAAATAAACACTTCAAAAAAGAAAAATTTATTTTTAAATTTTGAATATCTTACATCTCATCAGATATATATAAAATTTTAAGACATGTATAATTTTTAACTTACGTTAATAACAGCAGGTAAGTATTAATCCTATTGTAAATATCTTCTTCTTCTGGATTAAATGTGACGGTTTGGTGGGAACCTTATCAAGTCGGCCAAAACTCTTGTGAATATCAATACAAAACCCAGTGTATTTTTAATAAACATACGATGATACGAAAGATAGGATACAACAAAATATTAGGGACTGTTCATTTTTTATCTTCTCTTTGTTCAATGTAGCAGTGTTCCCATTGGTGGAACTAATAGAAATATCACGGAAATAGCCGATTCAGAAATAAGCATGATTTTAACATCTTCACGAAGACGATCTTAAATCAATTAAGTATTACTTAAGCAAGAATTTCTTCACAAAGACCATCTTATTTCGTCACTATGAAATATACCCTTGGTGAGATAATCTTAATTGAATAAGATAGTCTTCGCCAAAGCAGTCTTAAGTGCTAATTTGAGATTCGACTATGAATACGTCCTTACTGTCTCTTTTCTAGTCTCTCTTATTCCTTCTGCCATTTCCAATTTCCTCTCTATTCCGCTGTGTTACTACCAGTCACCCGCTCCTATTACCCTCTACGCTCTACTTGGTCCTTGCTTTCTTTATTTAATCCCGTTTGTGCCTGTCTCTATGTCCTATGTTCTATGCCTATCTATCCGTCGTCTTTTCCTTTGACCTTTCCCTTCCCCTCTGCTCCACCCTGCACTCCCTCCACTTACACACACTCTCTCTCACCCCCACTCTCTCCTTCGCTCACTCTTATCCCTCTTTTTGCTCTCCTCTCGCTTCTCAAGTTACCCAAAAATTTTGCTCTACTCCACGTATATATGTGTAATATTATGGTTATCATTTATGTTATTGAATATACAGGGTGATTCAAAATAACCTGATGTCCTTGAAATGTCATATTCTTGAGTGAATTCTAAAACAATTTCTTCTTTTGCAAAATTTTGTCCGAAGCTTAGTTTTTGAGTTATAACGGAAAATAGTTCGCTACTTACGATACAACGGGCAAGCAGGGACGCGTCATAAGACTAGCGCCCCCTATACGGTCAATGTTATTGTGTAATATTTGATATTGCACAACATTATTGATTATTTTAATTTTACATTGTAGTTTAGGTTTAGGTTATTTGTGCATTTCCTATACAATATTGTACAATTATTATTGATCATTTAGGGGGGCTATAACGTAATGCTTAAAATTTGATGACGCGAGTTTTACATAACTGACAAATAAACTGAAAATACAAAGCGAAGACAAAGTAGTAATCGCAGTTTGATTAAATATTCTTACTTTTGAGAGAATTGACAAGTTTGTATTCCTTTGTGATGATTGTCCGTCTTGAAAATAACAGCTTTTTAATTTCTCTCAACACTTTACAATTTAATTCGAAACATCACTGTATTTACTGTGTTTACTTACAGTACTTCACTCGTATCACTCGAGTATCATTCGTAAATATCAATTCCCGCATAAATTAAGGGCCACCGCTTTTCCGTAACGCGTTACGTTGAGTTAAGTACTTCAACGTACCTTATCGATCTCGTTATGACGTACCCCACATAGCAAAATTTCATCCTACGGATGTCCGTGGGATGTAATGTAAAGGATTTTCAGATATCCTTGGGATGTCTGTACAAAGCCGTAGGGCATCCGTGGGATATCCGAATGTCCGCTTTTCAGATATCCGTAGGACATCCAAAAATAAATCCCTGGGATATTCCTGGGATATCCATATGATTAAATTAGATCCCAACAATGTTTCCTGGTTGTCTTTTTTTATCCAGATAAAATGCAGATAAAATCATTGAATATAGAATGGTGTTCATAATCCGATCTTATATTTGAAATTATTTTAAAACCTCATTCAATCAACAAAATGGTTGCGCAACATTATTTCATTAGTTAAATGAAATCATAAGACGATTCTAAATATAAAATCGGACTATAAATACCACCCAGAAAAATATCTATTTTAAATATTTATTTAAAATGTCTTTAAAAAATATATTTTTTAAGAGAATGCTGAATTTACACTTTCTTACCGATCGAGTTTTAATTTTGTAATTAACACGGCATTTTTTATTGCTTCAATAGAATTACAAATCCTTTTATGTGGTTAAAGTACACACTCTAATACATCGGGAAGCACTAGTTTTAAAACGAAAAAAAGAAAAAAATTTGGAAATTTTACCGACAAGCTGTCGATGCATATAAATATTTATTTTTTATAAAAATTATACAGTTTGTACATGCAAAACGAGTGTGCTGGCCGAAAAAGAGTATATCAAAGATTAACAGGAAACCTTTCAAATTGAGTTCAGAGATGTAATTTTAAAATGCGTCGCGAATTACAATTATGCAAAAGATACGAGCAATATAGACAATAATAAGGTTAAAAAGAGCAGCAGATTAGTTCCCGGATTTTGGCATAGAGGCGCTATACAGTTCTTAGTGCTATCTGTCATATACATCAGAATCTTTAAGGTTAGTTATGTGTGTGTTAATTATGTGTGTGTTAGTCGTGTGTGTGTGTTATGTGCTAGGAAATCCGGCTGAAGAAAATGGGTTGAAGGCACTTTAAAGGATAAAGAAGTATGTATTATACATAAATTTTGCAACATTTTTGCAAACATTTACATTATTTAGTTACATACATTCATATTCTAATTTCTGTAAAATACTTTTATTTATCTGCTTCATGTGTATATATTATGTATATTATATGCTCCATATTATGTATATTCACATCAAAGTATCTATGTAGTAGTAGTAGTAGTAGTAGTTTGTTTATTGATTTCCTTAGGGTTACAATTTTCTCTCTCATTTCCGTTTCTCGCCATACATTTCTTTCTTATATAATAACCTTATTCTATACTTAATCTTTACTTATTCTATCCTTATCCTAACTTAACCTATCCGCTTATGGAGCAGGAGCGTGAGCCTTATGTGCTCACCCTCTTTCTCCCCTCATCCTATATACACACACACCTCGCTCGCTAAAGGGACTTCCGTTTCCATTGCTTTCCTTCCATTATATGTGTTAATACTTTTTACTTTGCCCCTTCTTTCATCCCCCCTCTCTTTCTCTCTCTCTCTCTCTCTCTCTCTCTCTCTCTCTCTCTCTCTCTCTCTCTCTCTCTCTCTCTCTCTCTCTCTCTCTCTCTCTCTCTCTCTCTCTCCCCTCTTCCTCTCTCTCTCTCTCCCTCCCTCTCTCACTCTCTCTTACTCACCCACTCTCTCTTCCTCCTCCTCACCTTTTTCCCTTTCCTCCTCCCCCCTCCTCTTTTTCTCTATTTCTCTCATCCATCGCTCCCCTTCTTCCTCCTCACCTAGAACCCAGCCTATCGCCTCTTGCCAACTCCCTCCTCCCTCCTTCCACTCTCTACATACCTCCCATACGTGTTCCCATGTTTCCTTTTCTCCTCCACATAGTCTGCACTTCCTTTTCTCCTCTTCCTCCCAATACCTTCTCTCTCTTATTTCATTTCCCAACCTAAATTTCGCCACCCTTTTCCATCTGCTTTCCCCCCATCCTTTTTTTAAGTATCCCGGTATTCCCCCCCTTTTACTTCTCTATACCATCTGTTAAATCTAGATTCTTTTATCCTTTCCCATCTTTCCTTTCTCTGTTTCTCCCTGTCCTTCCTCTCTAACTCTCCATACCACTCCTCTCCTTCCTCTCTCTTCCTTTCCACCTCCTCAATTATTATCTCCCTCTCTTCGAAGAATTTCTTTTTCTCCTTCTCCCAATCTGATCTTACTTTCCCTTCCTTAAATCTTTCTTTCATCTCCTCCCTACATTCCCTCGCTATTTTACTCCCTCCCCTCTTCTAGCCTTTTCTCAAACCCTCATGCCCTCCTGCCCGCTCTTCCCCTCATCTTCTCCCTTTGCAACTCTTTTCTTACTAAATATCCTGGTGTCCTCGCTTCTACCCCCAATACCCATCTCAAATATCTCTCTTCTATCCGTTCCATTTCCTCCCTTTTCTTCCATCCCCATATCTCTACCCCATATCCCATTACCGTCCAAACCAATTTGTCAAACATCCATATCCTTCTCCCCCAGTCCTTCCCAAATCTTCTTTTCCCTATCCCCCATACCTGCCCCATCACCGCTGTCGCTTTCTTCGCCCTCTCCCTGATTTGCGCCTCCTGTCCTCCGTTCCTTTGTATTTTATATCCCAAGTAACTAAATTCCTTTACCTCCTCAATTGCCTTCTCTTTCCATTTCCATATCTTTTTTTTCTATCTTCCTCCTCCCTTCCTAAATCTCATTATCTTTGTCTTTTCGGTGTTTAATTCTAATTTTTTCCTCTCTAGGTATCTCTCTAGTCTCTCCATCATGCCCCTCATCTCCTCCTCCTCCTCCGCCACCAACACCATGTCGTCTGCATACGCTAATGAGTATATCCTATTCCCTCTTATTTTAACTCCCCCCCGTTTCACCTTTCCCATTTCCTCCTCTATATTCGCTAACATTATATTAAATAATAATGGGCTTAATGGGCATCCCTGTCTCACTCCTCTCGCCGTCCAAAAATTCTCCCCCACTTCCCCTCCTACCCTTACTTTGCTTTTCGTTTCCTTTAACACCTCTTCTACCCTCTCCACTAGTCCCTCCCTTACCCCTCTCTCTCTCATTGCCCCCACCAATACTCCCCTATCTACAAAATCAAACGCTGCCTTAAGATCTATAAATAATGCCGTCGTTTTCCCTTTCTTTTTCCCTAACTGCCTGTTTACCAAGTAATTCATTATATAAATATTATCTAATGTCCCCATCCCTTTCCTTAAACCTGTCTGATTCTCCGGCACTATCTCCTTTTCCTCCACTTCTCTCCTCAACCTTTCTGCCAACGTTATTGCGTTTATTTTATAACACGATGACATTAGTGTCACCCCTCTGTATTCTTCCACTCTCTCTCCATCCCCCTTCTTCACTATTGGCACCACTACTCCCTCCTTCCAGTTGTCCGGCCATCCTTCCCCTTTCCACACCCTGTTACACCATTTCCAAATCCACTTCTCCACTTCCTCCCCACCATATTTCCAAGCTTCTCCTGGTATCCCATCTGCCCCCATCGCCTTTCCATTTCTTAGCCTTTTTATCGCTTCCTTTATTTCCTTCCTGCTAATCTCTTCTTCCTCATCCCCCTCCTCTTTTTTCCTTCTTCCATTTCCTTTTACTACTTTCCTTTCTGCCCCCCCTAATAACCTCATAAAGTACTCCTTCCATTCCTCCATCCCTATCCCATCATTTATCCTTACCTTTCTTTTCCTCTCTCTATTTATTATTTCCCACACTTCACTTTCCCTTTTTACCTCCCTTGCTCTTTTTTCCCACTTTTCATTTTCTTCCTTCCTCTTCCTTTCACATAATTCCTTATTTTCTTTTCTTTTTTCTTTGTATTCCTTTCCTTCTCCCCCTTTACTTCTCCATCTTCTTAGTTCCCTTCTTACCTCCTTCTTCTTCTCTTCACAATCTCTGTCCCACCATCCTCCCTTCTTCCCCTCCTCTTTCCCTAAGTCCCTCTCTACTTCCCTTATCGCCTCTTTCATCTCCCTCTCCATCCCTTCCCATTCTACTCCTATTTCTTTCTCCCCCAATTTTATTCCCTCCATCCTTTGTTTGAATTCTTTGCACCCCTCTTCATTCCACACTCCTCTCCATATTCTTCCTTTTCCCCTGCTCCCGTTCCTCCTCCCTTTTTTTCCTTGTCTCTCCCCCTTCACCCATACCTCCAATGGTTGATGGTCTGAGTCTATTCTGTCCCCTATTCTTAAACTTTTTATTTTTTCTCTCGTGTCCTCATCTGCTATTACATAATCTATCACCGTGTTCCCTTTTCTCCCTGTAAACGTGAACTCCCCTTCCTTCTCTCCCTCTGTGCATCCATTCAGTATTCCCCACCCTCTTTTCTCCAGGAACTCCACTATTACTCTTCCTTCTCTATTAATTTTCCCATCCTTTGATTTTCTTCTCCTTCCTTCCCCCCTCCCTATTCCATCCTCCCCTTCTTCTCCTATTTCTATACCTCCTCCCTCTACCCCCGTTCTTGCATTAAAATCCCCCCAATTATTGTGTTTACCTCCATCTCCTTCTCCCCCACCCACTGTTCCATGCTCTGTAGCCTCTCCTCCATATTTCCATTAACGTATACCCCCACTACCCTCCATTTCTGTTTCCTTTTTCTTATTCTTTCTATTATCAGCCCTTCTCTTTCCGTTTCTATTTTTTTTTTCTTTTTCCATCATCTCCTTTTTTATTCCCATTATCATTCCCCCCATCGCCCTTCCTTTTTTATTCTTTTTTTCGGCTACTTGTACTCCCCATTCGTAGCCTCTTGGTAACTTTTCTTTCACCACCCTCCACCCTTTCTTGTCCATCCATGTCTCTACTAGTATTATTACCTCCCAATTCTTTAATCCTTCCCAGAATTCTTTATCTTTATTTCTCACTCCTGCCACATTCCAGAACCCTATTCTCCACTCCTTCTCCTCCGCTTCCTCCCGCTTCCCCTTTTTACCCCTTTCCCTTCTTTCCTCTATCCTGTGCTCCCCTCCTCCTCCCTCCTCCCTTCCCTCTGTCCTCCTACTTTTATGTTACCCTTTCCATCTCTTAATACCTCCTCCTCCTCATCCCACTTCCACCACTGTCCATCTATTCTTATTCTCCCATACCCTACCCATACATTTTTCCCCTTTCCTTCCTCTTCTCGGGCCCTCTCCTCTAATTTCCATCTCATTCTCCTTTCCTTCCATGTCCAGTCCTCTACTATCCTTTTTTTTCTACCCTTTAATGTCTTCTTTTTCTCCCATATCTCCCTTCTTTTCTCCTCATTCTCTATCCTTATCCCCACTATCTCTCTTCCTTTATCCCTGTCCTCCGCTATCTTCCATGTCTCCTCTATCTTTACCTCTGCTCCTATATCCTTCATTAACCCCTCTACCGCTTCCTTCCTTCTCCCTTCCTTCATCTCTATTCCTTTTATTACTAAATTCTTTCTCTTCTCTTCCCTCTCTTTCCTTTCCATTTTCTTTTCTATCTCTTTCAGTCTTAGTTTCATTTCTTCTCCTTCTCTTTTTTCTTCTTTCCTTTTCCCCTCCCTCTTCTTTTCTCCCTCTCCCTCCATCTCCTCTATTCTCCTCTCCAATCCCTTTATCTGCTTTTTCATCTCTTCTCTCTCCTCCTTCCATCCCTCCTCCCTCTCTCTAAACTCCTTCATCTCTCTTCTTATATCTTTTATACCCTCCTTCATTTCCTCTTTCATCTGTCTCATTTCCTCCTTCCAATCCTCCAGCCCTATTCTCATCACCTCCTTCATCACCCCCTCCATTTCCCCTTTCCATTTCCTTATCTCCTCCTCTCCCTTCTCTATCTCCTTCTGTTCTCCTTCTTTCTTTTCCTCTTTTTTTCCCGGTGATCTAATTGTTTTTTTACTTTTAATAAAAATCTCTTTCTCCTCCCCTTCCTCCTTTTCCCATGCCTCCTCCCTCTTCCTTTTCCACATCTCCTCTATACATCCATGACTCCCGCATCTCACTCTCCCCCTTCTCGCTTCTCTTATTCCTTCAGCCATTTCCCATTTCCTTTCCATCCCACTGTGTCGCTACCAGTCCCCTACTCCTATTACTTTCTATTCTCTATACACTCTTTGCTCTCTTTTTTTATCCCGTTTGTGCCCGTCTCAATGTCCTATATTCTATGTCTGTCCTATGTCTGTCAACCCGTCGCCTTTTTCCTTGCCCTTTCCCTTTCTCCCTGCTCCGCCCCGTACTCCCCTCACTCACACACTCTCTCTCTCACCTCAACTCTCTCTTTCACTCACTCTCACCCCTCCTTCTGCTCTCCTCTCGCTTCTCACGTCACCCCAAAAACTTTGCTCTACTCCACGTGTCTCACTCTATCGCACCGGCAACAGAAGTCATCAAAGTATCTATGTAAAAAGTTAATATTATTTTGTATATTGTATATATTTTTATAATAAATGTATATGTCATATAACTTATTTATAAAGCATGAAATATAAAGGTATTTTTAGTTTCTTGTATGTATCATTTGTAAAAAAATCTTCATAAAAAAAAAACATTAATTTTTTGACTTGCAATAATCTGTTTCAATATATACTTCTTTTAAATACTTACAATTAGTCTTATTTTATGCGTTTACCTTGGTATCTAAAATACGCATCAAAATATAAAATTAATTTCTAATTCAGTAAAAAAAAAAAAAAAACATTGTAGTCTTACACCATAGAAGAATGGTAAAATATCATGTATATGCAATAACAAATAAATCACTTTTCCACTGACATTATGCACAACTTTGCAGAATTAAATTATTCTCTGATTTTTGAATGTGTAGTTTGAAACACACATCGAAATATGTCTATATTTTTAAAATAATAGTTCTGATTTTTCATAAATTACAGTGGTTTTATAAAATGTTCAATTTTAACAGTTTTTATTGAACTGTACTTTAGACAATATTATATTTTGCCATTTCTCTGTGTTGTAAGCACGGACTTAGGAATATAGGGACAGAGCACAAAAGTTGCGGGGTGTTGGGAAAGACGAAAGGGGAATGATTAGTAACAACGCCACCTACTGTGTACCGTATTTTTTCTGTAACTACATTTTCACGCGCTAACCTAGCCTCGACATATTTATGTACATTGTTACGTTATATTGTGAACGATAACATCAGCGAAAAACGAAATTTTCAGTTTTTTGGAAATAACTATATATTGTGCAAGCACAATGGTAAAATGTGCAATAAAAAACTGTTCCAACAAATCAGGAAGAAAAGCATGTAGCAATAAGGTAACATTTCATAGGTGAGTAAAAAATGTAGAAAAATAAATAATAGGTACCTTTCTTATAAATTAAAAATCAATTAACAATAAAAAAAATAAAATATAATAATTGTGTTTTATACTCTTCAGTTATATTTTCCAAATTTTTGTAAACACTCAACTTTATTTTTTATATGCATGTATTTTAGATTTCCAAAATGTGAAGCCACGCGGAAAATATGGCTCACTAATATTGGATTAACCGAAGCAATGTTATCAAGTATACCAGTTTTATGTTCAGAACATTTTGAAAAAGAAGCGTTTGACAGAAGATCGGTAAATAGAGTTCACCTTAAACCAAACAGTATTCCATTTGTAAGTATACAATTGAGGCGTTATACCGAACAATGCTGTTCAGTTTATTATTGCAAATCAAATAATTCATTTACAGCCACATACTACTTTAATGGAAGTAAGTGATAACAATAATGAGACTGAAATCGAAATCGAAAATGCATCCAAAGAGTTTAGTGAAGAAGTTACTGTATCTTCTAATTTATCATATCCTTATAAGGTGGACCAACAGGAAATCACAGTTAATGTCAGTGAAGAAACATTTTCACCAAAACGATGCCGATTTGATGAGGAAGAAATAAGTGAGTATATAAATAAAATGTTAAATATAAATGTCATGTTTAAGCGAGTGTAAGTTAAGTAGGAATGAGTGATGTAAAATATTGAAATATAATATAAACTAATATTGAACTTATTATTGCAGAGACTGAGTCAGATATACAACATTGTCAAACAAAATTAACATCGATATCACCTAACCGATTTAAAGTGGACAAAGCAACAGCTGTTTCGCCTAATTTTCATTTTAACTCACCACGCAAAACTACGTTGCGGGAGATGTTGAAAGAGCAGGCACAACAACATTCGAAGACAGTATCAGCATTAAAGCAAAAAGTTCAGCGACAAGAGAAAAAAATTGCTTCAATAGTAGAGATACTACATACTTTGCAAGAAAAGTATTTGGATGAACATCAAGTGGATATCTTGAAAGATATCAGTTCTTCTAATGCCCATTTCTTAAAACGAGCCATTAAAAAAGGTAAGAAAGAGACAGTTCCGCAAATTTATTCACCTGAATTGAGATTGTTTGCATTGACATTGCATTATTACTCACCTAAGGCTTATAATTATGTTCGTAACTATTTTAATTCTTGCCTACCTCATGTAAAAACACTTTCTCGATGGTACCAATGTATCGATGGCAATCCTGGTTTTTGTTTTGAAGCTTTTGAAAGTATAAGGGAACGTGCTAAAAATACTCCTTACGCTTTAATAGGCACATTAATGTTTGATGAAATGTCTATTAGACAGCATATTGAGTATGATGGGAAACAGTTTTGCGGTTATACTGATATGGGTACAAATATTGAAAGTGATAAAGAATGCCTAGCGAAAGACGCTTTGGTTTTTTTATTTGTTTGCATGAATGGTGCATGGAAAATACCTATTGGGTACTTTTTTATAAATGGTATAAATGCAGAACAGAAGCGAAATCTCGTTTTACAAGCCTTAACAATGTTGCATGAAGCTTCTATAAAAGTAAAATGCTTAACATTTGATGGAGCACCTATTAATATTGCTATGGCTAAATTGTTACAGAAGAATCTACTAAATTTTGATATGTTACAGACATGGTTTTCTCATCCCGTGACCAAAGAGAAAGTGTTTATCTTTCTTGATCCTTGTCATGCAATAAAATTAATTCGTAACGCTTTTGGCGATATGAAATGGTTTTTAAATGAACGCGGGGAACACATTTCGTGGAAATTCATTCAGCTATTACACGAATTTCAAGAAAAGGAAGGATTACATTTAGGTAATAAACTTAGACAAACGCACATCAATTATCATTTACAAAAAATGAAAGTACGATTTGCTGCTCAGGTTTTCAGTAAATCTGTAGCTGATGCATTGAAAGTATGCGAAAAAGACCTACAATTACATGAATTTCAAAATTCTGCGGCAACTTCGGAATTTATAAATATTTTCAACGATCTCTTTGATATATTCAATTCAAAAAATCTTAGATCAGTCGGATTCAAAAAAGCAATTAATTTAGAAAACAGTACAGCTATTATACAAAAATTAAATGAATGTAAAGCGTACATTTTTGGTTTAAGAACCACGGATGAAAAATTGGTAGTTCAGAGTAGGCGTAAAATGGGCTTTTTAGGATTTATATTATGCATTGAAAGTTTAAAAGGTTTATTTCAGGATGTGTGCAGAGATAGTACCGAATTTAAATACATTCCGACTTATAAAATATCTCAGGACCATATCGAATTGTATTTTGGATGCATTCGTTTATGTGGAGGAAGCAATAACAACCCTACCGCTAGACAATTTAAGAGCGCTTTCAAAAAAACTTTAATTCATTCCGAATTGAGATCAAGTAATGGAAATTGCATCGAATTAGAAAAAATCTCTATTCTACATGTAACAGTCAAAAAAAGCCCATCGCAAATCATTAATTGTTCAACTCCGACAGTAAAAATGCTGAATTATACAACCAACAAATCGACTATAATTAACGATCACAGCTATTATCCAGACATTAGAGTAGTTTCCGAATTTTCTGAGCGAATCATTGCGTACATTGCAGGATTTGTCATTAGAAAATTGAAGGCATCAATTTATTGTGAAATATGTATTGCAGCATTATACGGAGATCATGATTGTTTGCGGAACGGTTTAATTAAGCAAAAAACTCGTGGTGTATTAATATATCCATCCCAAGATACATTTAAGATTTGTCGATTGGCTGAAAATGTTATTAAACAAGCATTATATGAATCAGGAGGTAAATTTATGTTAAAACGTTTTAATGGGGATTAGCTTTTGACTGCTGTACTATTTCATATCAAAGATAATCGTACTATTTTTGATAATTTAGTACATCATTCAAATGATCAATCTCCATTTGAAAATCACAGGATACAGCTGTGCAAAGCGGTGGCCCAAAAATATATAAAAATAAGATTATTTTATGTAGGATTAAAGTCAAATGATTCAGCGAAAAGCGAAAGACACAAATTAAATAAACTTGTTCTTTTCAAAGGCATGTAAAAAATGTATTTTAAATATGACAAATTATAATAAATATCTTATAAAAAATTCATATGTATTTATTTATTGTTATTATTTTTTCGAATACTAATATTATTTCCTAAATTTCTATTTCCCTTATACAATTTCAATATTAAGAAGTATCTATCAACGTACATACACGATACAAATAAAACTGTTCAATTATATAGGCCATCGCACATAAAATGACAACTGCATATGCATAGCATAACACCGTCTTGACCAATGAGCATTCAAGTGAGTGATCTATGACGCCTTTATACTAGATGCTATACTAGATGCTTGGTTGAAACGATTTTATGCTATGCATATGCAGTTATGTCATTTTGTGTGCGATGTCCTTATCAATTTGAAGGTTGGCGGGTTTGTTAGTTTGCGTGCACAGTAGGAGGCGCTGAACTTATACTCCCCTCTTCCGTTTCCCGCAACACCAAATCGGCCTACAAACTGGCCTGGTGCTCTGTCCCTATATTCCTAAGTCCGTGGTTGTAAGACAAGAATGTTTCTTTTCTACTGTAATAGAAATACATTTTCGATTTTGATACGTATTTTAAATACCAAGTTAATCACATAAAATAAGGCTAATTGTAAGTATTTAAAAAAAGCATATATTGAAACAGATTATTGCAAGTCGCAAAATTAATCTTGTTTCTTTTATCAAGATTTTTTTACAAATGATAGGCACAAGAAATTAAAAATATCTTTATATTTTATGCTTTAGAAATAAAAAATATGGCATATATCATATACATTTATTGTAAAAAGAGTATACAAAATAATGTCATTTTAAAAAAATATTTTGATATAAATATAGATAATATAGCACATAATATACATTATATATATAAAGCATATGACGTAATAAAAATATCTTACAATAAAGAATAAGACAAGCCAGAGGCGGTTTTCTCGTGGACTGGCAATATAGAATAAGACAAGCCAGAGGCGGTTTTCTCGTGGACTGGCAATACAGAATAAGACAAGCCAGAGGCGGTTTTCTCGTGGACTGGCAATACAGAATAAGACAAGCCAGAGGCGGTTTTCTCGTGGACTGGCAATACAGAATAAGACAAGCCAGAGGCGGTTTTCTCGTGGACTGGCAATACAGAATAAGACAAGCCAGAGGCGGTTTTCTCGTGGACTGGCAATACAGAATAAGACAAACCAGAGGCGGTTTTCTCGTGGACTGGCAATACAGAATAATCCAAGCCAGAGGCGGTTTTCTCGTGGACTGACAATACAGAATAAGACAAGCCAGAGGCGGTTTTCTCGTGGACTGGCAATACAGAATAAGACAAGCCAGAGGCGGTTTTCTCGTGGACTGGCAATACAGAATAAGACAAGCCAGAGGCGATTTTCTCGTGGATTGGCAATTTAGAATTACAAAAGCCAGAGACGATCTAACGTCAGCTAACAATTTTTAATAAATATAGTCAAAGGCAATCTAACGTCAGCTGACAGTTTAGAAAAAAGAGAGCTAAAGACGATTTATTTGTAAACTGGCAGATTTTAAGAAATACGTATTTCTTTTAGTTAGTAATTTACTACGTGTAGTCTGTTTATGTTTTATCGGATAATTTATAAGGTCATTTAACCTTTTTTCTCGCAATTGAAATTCTATTGCATGGCTGTATGATGTACATACGAGACGAAATAGACTTATACGAGGTGTCTAATAGATATAAATTAGATATGATAAAATATTTGATTTGAGAAATTTATGTATATTATATATCTAATTGGAAAAATATGTTATATGCTTTTCCTATTTTTATTCTTACGTAATTAATACAAAATAAATAAATAAGTTAATTAATTATTCAATACATACATATACATATTGAATATAGTTATTTTTATTTTGTATTTTATGTAACTAAAATTATATATACTCTCATTATTTCAGTCATTATCACATAAAATCAAAATAAAGATAACTATTTATTCAATATATGTGTATATATATATATATATATATATATATATATATATATATATATATATATTTATATATATTATTTGATTAATTAGTTATTTTGTATTTATTACATAAGGATAAAAATAAGAAAAGTATATATGACATTTTTCTTCAGTGATATATATAGTATTATATGTATATTTTTCATTTATTATTTTGTCATATTTAGTTCATATTTATTTCACACCCTGTATACGCCTATGTCTTCTTGGACATTATATTGTAGCCTTGCGACAAAATTTCAGTCGAGAAAACAAGCACAAGCATCGTTTGTTTACAAACTTCCGATGACACACGTACACAGACCACACGTCAGTGTAGTGAGTTACCACTACAAACAAATGCGTACACACGGACCTACGCGGCGTAGGCTATGCCGATAATGTCATTTCATTTTTAGTACCATCAAAATGATGGCGCTTTCGCGTCGGAGTTCGGCTGCCACTCCAGCATCCTCTTAAGAAGATTTAAACAGAAATTGTTTAGTTTTAAGTTAAGGAAGCAATAAAACAGTAATCTTAATAAGTAACGTCTCTCTCTTTCTCTCTCGAAAAGTTTTAATTTATATTTTAAAAAATTACGACAATCTTGCTTTAATGACACCACTACCCACACAGCACGAAAGTTTTCTACGAAAGTTTTATAGAAAGGTTACAAAAAAAGCTTTTAAAAAGGTTACTGATAGAAATGCAAAACATTACAAAAACCTTTCATGAAAACTTTTTCCGAAAACTTTAAAACACCTTACAAAAACATTTCCAAAAAATATTTATAAAAAAAAAAGAAAGAATACATGAAATATCATAAAAACATTTTAGAAACTATTCGAAAAATATTTTAGAAAACATTAAAAAATGGTTATTTGAAATATTTTATAATATATATTAAAAACTTTTCAGTAATATTTTCTAAAAAACTTAATAGAAATGTTATAACATCATTAAAAAAACCTGTTCAGAAAGCTTTCGAAAAATATTTTAAAATTATTCCAAAGAAAGCTTAATGAAAATATTTTTGAAAGGTTTATGTAATATTTATTAGAATGTTTTTTCCATAAATTCTATGTTTCTAAAAACTTTTTGAAAACATTACAGAAATATATCCAAATATATTTTAGAAAATATCATAGAAAGTTTTCTTGAAAAGGTTCTGGAAAGGTTATGAAAAGCTATCTGAAAGGTTTCTTTGAATAAATTTTAGCCCAAGTCAAAACAATTAGCTTATTCTTAAAACGTTAATGGGAACTGAATGAGCATAAAGCCTTTAATTATATTACAAACAATTGATTGTCTATCTTTTTTTCTATAAGAAAAATAAGCGTTTTTTTTCACAGCTCCCGAACAACATTCATTAATTATTTAATTATCAGCGTTTGTCTAACTAGTTTGTTTATACAATTTTTGTATAACTTTTTACGAGCAATCGAATGGGTTATTAAGCATAACAGTATGCGATAGTCATATTTTTTCACGTGTAGGCTTTTTGACCGATGCAAGAAATGTACGTGGCTATTTAGTTCCTAAGCCGGCCGAAAATGAACGTGCGTCACTAGCGTACGGCCTAGAGAAAGCGTCGTACGGCAAATGGCAGTGTGGCCTCTCTCAGGTTTCTCTCTGGTTGCATTAAATACTGTAAGTACATTACATTATAAATAGTGATTTTTACTGTGCTTTTAACCTTGCATGCTCTCAAAACTTTCTCCTGTGCATTCACAAATTTTTGTTTTCATGCATCGGTTCATACATCTAGCTTTGTTGTTTTTATTTATTATTTTGCATTGACTTATCTTTCTCTTATCTACAATCCTTTTCTTATTTCTTGCTTGTTATCTTTTCTCAATTCATATTTTATGATATTCAAATTTTAAATATTTGTTTCATATTTACAGTTTCTGCATCAATCGCATATAGCGTTATAACATCAAAATAGATTTCCATTTTTGCCTGAATTTGCTGCTTGCTATCTGTATCGGAAACTCTGTGTAAGTGTAATCTATACATATTATTTCATACATTAATTTAATTAACTTAAAAATTGTAATATTGGCTCAAATTATTCAAATAAATTATTAACAACAAGCTACAGAGCCCAAGCTGGATTTTCGTGCTTAATTTATTGATATATTATAACAAACAATGTTTAGGTCGATCTAGACGTTTCGACCATTGGTTGTGGTCATCTTCAGTAGTTAGTTCTTATAAAATTCGGAACATATTAATAAAATCTTCTTACATTCGTTACTTATAAAACTAATTTCGGATATTACAATAAATCTTCTTATTCGTTACTTTTAAAATTGTTTAGATGGACATCATCTCTTGAAAGTCATGCCCCTTCCAATAACAGCAATCTTTATATTATCAGGAAGGAAAACGATGTCGTGTTTTACATTATTATCGTTTTCCTTCCTGATAATATAAAGATTGCTGTTATTGGAAGGGGCATGACTTTCAAGAGATGATGTCCATCTAAACAATTTTAAAAGTAACGAATAAGAAGATTTATTGTAATATCCGCGAAATTAGTTTTATAAGTAACGAATGTAAGAAGATTTTATTAATATGTTCCGAATTTTATAAGAACTAACTACTGAAGATGACCATAACCAATGGTCGAAACGTCTAGATCGACCTAAACATTGTTTGTTATAATATATCAATAAATTAAGCACGAAAATCCAGCATGGGCTCTGTAGCTTGTTGTTAATAATTTATTAATTTAATTATTAAACAAATATTATAAAGTAACTACTAAATTTAATTAGGTTTTGAAGTTTTCATGCATATATTTTATAGTTTTAATTTTTACAATACAAAAGTTAAATAATTATTAGAAAGAACTATTTTGTGATCTTTTAACATAATAAAATGTTTATATTTATAAATCTATTACATTTTAAATAAGTTACAAAGTCATTTTTCTTCTTTACTTTTCTAAAATTGATCACTTTTATCCAGTCTATTTATGAATGATAAATATAAAGTAAAATATGCATCTTTATATCTGGCTTTCAGTAAATGCTAAAGAAAAATTACAAAATAGAAAAATAATTTGTGTGTGTGTTATGTAGTTTTTCCTTCTCTCCACTTATTACATATTTTTCATTTTTTCTACAAAACATCATAGAAGTTTGACTCAAAGTTGTCAAAATATATACTAATTTTAGTAAATATCTAAAGTAAATTAGGTTTGGTTGGGTAGATGTGTATGTTTGTGTGTGCATAGCAAGCATTTTTAACGTCTAAACTAGAATAATCTCTTAAATTAGGCCGATCAATTTATTCGCCGTATCTTTGCCAGATTATAATAAATTGTAAAGTGTAAGGCATACATTTTTACATTTTTTTTATTATTGTTAAAAAGCACTAAAGCATTTTTTTCTGGGCCTTTTCAAAAGCAAGAGCTCAAGACTAAAAGCGTTTCACTCGGAAAAAAGTACAACTTCGTTGTTTTTGCGACTAGAACGGTTATTAAAGGACTTTTTTCAACTACTTTTATCACTCTAAATCAGAATATGTAGTTATTTTTCAACAATTTTACATATTTCAAAAGTTATAAATAAATAATTATATATTGTCTTTTTTTGTTGCAAAAACAATTAGTTAATTTTTTCAACCACGTTAAATTGTTAAAAGGACTTATTTCTTTAATCACCCTTATGCCCGATTCCATCAACGTAGATTAACTTTAATCTCAGTTCAACTTACTCTTCATCTTTTTCTAGTTCTAAGAATTAGAAAAAGATAAAGAGTAAGTTGAACTGAGATTAAAGTTAATCTACATTGGTGGAATCGGGCATTAAAGTTTAAGCGAGTGAAAGATAAATTAACTAATTGATTCTGCAACATTTAAAACACAATAATTAATTATTTATTTATAACTTTTGAAATATGTAAAATTGTTGAAAAATAACTTTACATTCTGCTTTAGAGTGGTAGAAGTAGTCGAGAAAAGTGGTTTAATGACCGTTGTAAGTGCAAAAACATCAGAGTTACTGCACTTTTTCCCGAGTAAAACAGTTTTAGTCTCGAGCGCTCACTTTTGAAAAAGATCCGAATTTCAATGATCAAGAGTCAAACTGTTTCACTCAGGAAAAAGTGCAACAACTTTGTTGTTTTTGCACATACAACGGTCATTTAACCACTTTTCTCGACTAATTCTACCATTCTACATCAGAATGTAAAGTTATTTTTCAACAATTTTGCATATTTTAAAAGTTATAAATAAATAATCAATTAGTTTATTTTTTTTAACCATGTAATTGTTAAAAGTACTTTATTCTTTAATCACCCTTGACGTTTGAACGTATTAAGAAACTCTATCGAGAAAACTTTCATGAAAGGTTTTTGAATCATTTCAAAGAAAGCTTTATGAAAATATATTGCAAAGGTTTATAATATATTATTTCAAAGCCCCTAGAGAAAAACAGCGAATTCAATTCGACCCGATTTACCTGATACGAAGAGATTTTTAGGATCTATTTCGGGGCAGTTTCCGGAGCTTGCAAACTTGATTTCGAGATCGATTTCGTTGCAGTTTCGTATGCAATGTTGAATTCAACATAAATATATATGTAGACAATTTGAAAATGTGTATCAGCTCACTTATTTCATCGATTTTTTTGGTGTTCTGCAGCAATTGAAAAGTAGTTACTTTTATTGAGTAGTTTGAGTTTTTTTTTTAGTACACATTTTATTGGGTATTTTGTGCAACTTTTTTAAAATATACATTTTATTTATTAGTTTGAGAAATGGATGGATTTTGCAAGCATGTTCTTCTAGAAGGTTACTGTATAGTAAAAAAAGAAATCGTACAATAGTTTAATGATTTCATCTTAGAATGTTACAACTAATACCAATTTCAAAATTTCATCGGTTATTTTGTTGTTGTCTTGAGTAGACATTTTATTGAGTAGTTGTATAAGGCATGTTTTTTAAGCATGTCTTAACAATCTTAGTGTATAATCGAAGAAGAGCGATTGTAATATAGTATAATAATTTTATCTGCAGAATAGCTTTAAAATGCCAAGAAAAAGAAAAGCGAAAGATAATCCTATATCCGAAAGACATATTAGAAGATTAGCACGTCAACGTATGGAAGAAGATTTACGTGATATTGATACATTTTCAACTTCTAGTCAAGATAATGATTCTGAAAATGAAGAAGTACATACCACATTTTCAATGGAAATTGAAAATACGTCGGTTGTAGAAAATAAAAATATTAGTTCCAAATCGGCAGTAGAAGGTACCGTATCCGAACAATCGTCTATGCAAAGTGAAAATTTGCAACCACAAATTCAAAGTGGCACCCAATCTCCAATAATCAATGTTGTACCGCATATATGCTACATCGATTCAAATTATACATACGAAAGTGACAACTCTGACGTTCAACAATTAAACGCAGATGCTTCTGTCTTACATCATTCAGATGGTGAAAATAGTAATGATTTAGACGATGAGAGTGGTATCTCTGAGGATGACGTTTATCGTTATAGCGATAGTGACGCAGAAAGCATTCCTGACATCGAAAGTAATGACGATGAAGATGTGTATGACTTTTTTAATCTAGTGACAAAGGATGATAAGTTTCGAAAAGAAATTGCTGAATGGGCAATACATTTTCAAATAAAACATAACGCTATTGCTGCATTATTAATCATTCTAAAGAAATATACCGATACGGTTTTTCCCAAAGACTCTCGTACTTTATTAAAAACACCTAGAATGACAAATATTGTTAATATGGAAAATGGACAATACTGTCACTTGGGAGTTAAAAATTTTGTTCAAACAGTAATCGAATGTAGAATTTTACTCAAACACAAATTTGATAGCGTTAATCTTTCCGTTAATATTGATGGTGCTCCGATTACAGGAAGATCAAATGAAAAAGGTCTATGGCTAATTTTACTGAAAGATCTTCTTTTAAATATTGTACACCTTTCTGGAGTTTATTATGGTGAACACAAACCTGAAGATCAAAACAATCTGTTAAGATCGTTCGTAGAAGAAGCGAAACAACTTATAAATGATGGATTCTTGCATAATGCAAAATGTACAAAGTCTTCATTAAAATTATCAATTGCGATGCTCCGGCTAAATCGTACGTTTTGTGCACAAAGTATCCCTCTGGCTATTTTAGCTGTAGTAAATGTGTTATTGAGGGTGATTACGAAAACTGTGTATGCTTTCCAGTGAAAACCTTTAAAAGTCTTTTGAAGCTATGTAACGATTTACTAAGATCTGATAATGATTTTCAAAATTTAAAGTATTTAGGCGATTATCAACGTGGATCTACAATTTTAAATGAATTGCCTAAAGTAGGCTTAGTTTCCAATGTAACTTTAGATTGTATGCACTTGGTTTATCTTGGTGTTATGAAACAGTTAATACGACATTGGATTGGTGATAAAGGCAGAAGGAGTAAAATGTATAAACTATCTGCAGAACAAATAGCATTAGTTTCAGAAAGGTTAGAAAATTTAAAGTATGTACTACCTTTCGAATTTAACAGACGCTCAAGATCATTAAAATATTATAAAATTTGGAAGGCCACTGAATTCAGACATTTTCTGATTTACTTTGGTCCGGTTGTATTGAAAGATATTTTGAAATCAAAAGTTTACGAACATTTTTTAAAATTACACACTGCGATTGTTATATTGTCAAATAAAGTGCTAATACAAAACATTGAAAATATTAAATTTGCTGAAAATTTATTACTTTATTTTGTTTACGATTTTCAAAAGATTTATGGTCGTGAAAATGTAACATATAATGTTCACAATTTGATACATTTAAGTAAGGATGTACAAAAGTTTGGTCCTCTCGATTTCTACAGCACCCTCCCATTTGAAAATTAAATTTGCTCTTTAAAAAAATTTATTAGAAAAGGAGAGAAGCCATTGCAACAACTTGCAAGAAGAATTGGAGAGTATGAATTAGTTCATAATTTTAAAAAGTGCTTTGATAATAATGATATTCGATTTGAGAAACAATATTATAATGGAATGTTAACTACCGATCGTCAATACGAATCGCAGTTTAAAATGTTAATAACACCATCATGTAAAATAGATATTAGTGATGACAGAAATAATTGTGTGATTTTAAAAAATGGATCTATTGTTAATATTTTGAATATTGCTAAAAGTAATGATATTGTATACATCATAGGAAAAAAGTTAAAGAATAAAAACCAATTATTCACCACAGATGGTTTATCAAGCGATTCTTTGGGCATTAAAATTGTAAAAGAGTCTGAAAACTGTATTAAAAGTTGGTCTTTAGATTGCATAAATGCTAAAGTATTTAAAATTCCCTGTGCGGGAAATGTTTATGTAACCAATCCGTTAATTCATACATTCGAAACATTTGAAAAATAAATTGTATATTAAATAAAATATGTTATAAAATATGTAATAATATATATAAAAAATTTTGAACAATATATGACTTATATATTTAGTTGTACGTAGATGTTTCTGTGTCTATTATCTTATGCCGACAAAACTCATAAAACAGATGCAAATAAAAAAGGTTACAATGATTTCCCATGTAGAAATCGACTCATTTTGACCTAAAAATCCAGCCATTTTTGACTTAAAAATCGAACCTTTTTCAACCTAAAAATCAAGCACTTTCGACATCGTAATCGACTATTTCTCGACCTACAGATTAATTCTTTTTCGAATTAGAAATCGAAAGCCTTTGCCAAGCTAGAAATCAATTCATTTTGATCTAAAAATCTAGCCATTTTCAATCTACAAATCGGATCTTTTTCAACTTAGAAATCGAAATCTTTCGGCTTCGAAATCGATCCTTTTTTGACCTACAAATTAAGCTCGTTTGGCCTCAAAATCAAAACATGTTGTAGAAAGACATAAATATATTTGAGAAAATCTTAGAACAACCTTACGTAAAAAGACTCTGGAAAGATTACTAAAACATATCTGTAACTTTTCTTTTAATATATTTATACACCAATTAAAAACATTTTTTTAAAACGTGAGAAAATCATTAATAAAACATTTCCTAGCAGTTTTCATGAAAGATTTTTATTTGGTTTCAAAGAAAGTTTTAAAAAAATATCTTAAAAAGTTCTATGCAATATTTTTTTCTAAACAGTATTGCTATAAATTATCTTATACAAACAACTTTATTGATATGATATGATTTTCTATAAAAAAAATCAAATAATATTTTTATCGATGTATTTTTATTGTTTTAATGTGAAATATTGTTATCAACAATAATAAAATAAATTTATAAGTATTTCTGCATAAAGTGACTAGAAACAAGATAATAATGTTGACTTTTTTGACTCTGTTTTGCCTTTATTCATAATATTAGTTGCAGTACCTAATTATCATGTAATCGATGCGTTATGAAATTTTTTTAATTTAAAAGATTAATCTAGTTAAAACAAATCGCATTAAAATTCTCTCAGTGAAGTTGTATATTTAATCTATTAAAAAATTTTAATATCCTACTCTACACTTTCCAATTAGTTGAAAGTCTGGTTAATAATAGTTACGATAAGTCAACTGATTTCGTCACTCAATTATTATTATAAATAAAACACGAACCAAATCTTACCCTGTGTAAATATATATAGGGCGTCCCATTTTAAATTACGCATTGATTCGTCTCATTATTCGTTGCATAAAAGTATTAAGGTAAAATTACCGAAAACTGAATATTTTATATGAAATTTTATATTTTATGACAAAATACTGCAAAATTCAAACTTTATAACTCGAAAAGTACTTAACAAAAATAAACTTTATTATAGTGTTTTGAAAAGCTCTTGCTATCAGCTATTAGATTCTGAAATCAAAAATATAGTGTTCCATTTAAAAAAATCAATGTGACCTTAATCTTACCTTAACGACATTACCCAAGATCAAATCAGTGATACCTTCTTATGTCCCCCTCCGATCCATACAACTTTTGTTTGAAACATTTTTCCATACCTATCATAGTTTTCGAGAAATCTTAATGCGTAATTTAAAATGAGACGCCCTGTATATACATATATAGAACCTAGACACAGCATGTAGTCACGTAAGTCACTTTTCATATTTCCTACATTTTTACATTAGAATTGTTAGGTTAAGTTAAATAAATGGTAGGTAACAATTTGAAAAACGGTGATATTTAGGTTATAAAAATTATATTTTAAACAAAACCTTTAAATTTAAAAAACTAATTTTTAAAGACCACTTTTGGGTTATAAATTTGTAACTAATAAAGTATATATCTAAAATTTTATTGTACTATCTATTTATATACACAAAAAGACAAAAAAAAATGTGCCGAGGTTTGCGAGATATGGGTGCGACACACATACACATACACACGCGCACGCACATTCGTACTTACACCCGTTTATTTTAATAATATTTTAATCCCTATAACATGAAAACATATTTCTATGATGTTTTTTTAATAAAAAAAATTACTACCACTAAGCTTATTCAAGGAAGCAAAAAAAATAATTTTTAGAGCATCGGAATGTCCAAATCAATGAAAAAATAGTGCTGAATTGTTTGTTTAATGTTTTAGATAATTAGCAATGAAGGAGTATGTTATTATTCACGATTCTTCTAATAAAAAGAAAGTGTATCCTTCTTTGTGGATTACAGAGGATTTGAAACATGTTCGAATTCCTCCAGAAGGATCTGTAAATTTAAAACAATCTAAAATAGATAAGATTATCCCTAAAAATGATTGGGAAAAAATTCCCATATTAAAAATTATCAAAGAAAATGGTAATTTTTGAAATACATAATAAATATATAATTATTAAAGTAGGTATAAATTATTAATATAATTAATATAATTGTAGATAGTTACATAGAAGCTACTGAATTTTTGAATATTGATGGTATTTCTGAGTTAAGTGATGCAAATGATGCAATAAAATTAAAAACAAGTAGAGCTAAAAGAAAGAGTAAATCTATGAAAGATTATGTACAAGAACCATTGACAAAAAAAAGTAAGGTCGATAAAACATCTGCATCAAAATCTTTCAAAGATACTGATAAAAGTGATGAAAATGTAAATCAGAAAAACTCATACGTACCACCTACACTTAACGTAAACAATATGACAAGAGAAAGTAAGACGCAATGTGATAAAATTGACTTTAGTATTGATCATGATGATAGTGATGAGTATAACTCACGCGAACATTCTGATGATAACAGCATTACTTCAGGTGAGATCGAAATGGAATTGCCAAGATACAAATCATCAGATGTTAATTCATCGTACAATAAATTACTTACGGCGTCTGATAAAAGAAGTCTCGCAAGTACTATAGAATGTAAGTAGTCCATAAAATATGTAGTAATAAAATTATTTTGATTTGAAAATATTGCTAAAACTTTACTTGCATGAATAAAGCTACGTTTCATCGAATTATTACACCGTAAAAAGTACCAAGGGAGAATTATTACCGAGAGCGTTAAACTTTCGCGTTACATCGTTTGTAATTGTTAGCTTCCCTCGCATTCGTATTAATTATAAGATCGTAAAATTGAAACTTACGTTCAACGATGTTAAATCACGTGTTGCATATAAAGATAATATAACACTGTATGTGAGAAAGTACAGTAATACATTTAATACATTTTTCATATCGTTCAACGCAAGTTACAAGATTATCAGCCTTAAATGATGTAGGCGGTTTCAATCGGTACTTTTTACGGTGTACAAGACAATTTTCAACTAACTTATATTGCATATTTTTTTAAGCTGGTCCATCCATTGATTCGGATGATGGAATGTCGGGTCAAAAAATTTTACAAAAGCCTGAAAGTGTAGAGTCAAAAATTGTTGAACCTACTAATTCACAGTTATTAGAAGTATTACGTAATATATCAAGTAATAATATATTAACAGTTGTAGTATTATAATAATAATAATATAGTACAAAATTGATAACATTTTTTACAAAACTATATAATGTAAAAAATTTTTTTTTTTTTTTTAGAAAAGCAAACAAAACTATTAAAAAATCTACATCAGTTGTCGTTGAAACAAGAAAACACTGACAAATTAATAAAATCACTTAAGGTGTCAAATGAAATGAGAGCTACGTCAAATACTCCAATTTCTTCAGTTACACAGCAAAAATTATGTGAGGAATATTTTCCTATTGGTGATCCTAACAAGACCATACAAAAACTAGAGCAAAAATTGATGCGTAAAAATTTCACTTTAAATGTGGTAAGTACAGACTTTTTCTAAAAACACTATAATTCAATTCTTCAAAACCTCAAAACATATGTTTTTTAACTTATATCTTTTTTTTCGAAACCCAAAAAATATACTATCACAAAAGCTTTCTCTAGGAGGAAACAATAATGTTAAAAAAATAGTACACAATATTATGTGATAGGTACAGTCAGCGGCGATTAATTCTGTCACCCCCCCCCGTTTGAAAATATTTTGTGCGCGAACGAAATGTGACAACAGCGCGTATGCGATCAGCCGTGATTTGAACACACCCACTGCTCAAACTACAGCTTATCCCATACGCGCTGTTGCCACATTTTGTTCGCGCGCAAAATATTTTCAAACGGGGGGTGACAGAATTAATCGCCGCTGACTGTACATAGAATAATTATAAAATTACATTTTCCATATAGGTGTGTCTTGTACTAAATGTGAATTGCACAATACCAATATACCTGTGTATACAAACCTGTGTATACAAACATGCATATAGGTAATTAAAAAAAGTGGTGCAAGAATGCTATAATATCTTGATGCTTTACTAATCTTTGTACAATTACATTACAATTATATTGAACGAAATTGATGCATCTTTCCATTTCGCTACTGCCACCGCTTTCACACTTTATCATATGCATGCTTATCTTGTATGATGCGATTTCTCTTATTTTATATACATTTGAAAAAAATGTCTATGCAAAACTTTCACTATCCTGTTAAAATTATTTATATATGATACACATAATTTTTAAGTAAAAATTGCTATTGCAAATATTATGTTCTACTTACGAACAAAAGTCACGTTTAAAATCATAAATATGCGCGTAAATAAAATAATTCATCGATATGTTTTAGATGTTTGGATTTTACCTTTTATGGTATTTTAAATGGTTGATTGGTTTCATTAAATAATATAAAGCTTACAAATTTTAATTTTTATATAGAAAATACTAAGTTTGTATATAACTATTTTTCAGATTGATTATATGAAAAGTATTGGAGGAAATAATGAGGGTAATTTTATTAGCAACATTTTCCAAAGAACCATACTAGATAGTGCGTTAAAAAATTACAGCTTTGTTGGTCAAAAGATTAATCAGGAAACTAAAATAAAGAATGAAAGTTTTAAGGAGTTATCTTTTTGTAAATGCATGTTTGGTACGAATTGAATATATATAATTGGGCATTGTAAGAATAAGAGGTACCATAACATTAAATTTAAATTTAAAATTTTTTTTAGAGGCAGCTAAACAATTATTTCCGGCAATCACTGAAGAAGCCATAAAAAAAAATATCTAGTTATCTGGACTCAAAACAAACTCGTTTGAAACGTGTAGGGTAAGTTAATAATAATTTTCCACGTATTTATAGAAAATCGTTCCAAACTTATCAATTAGTAAATAACTTTTAAAGTTAACAAAAAAGTCTAAAGAATCATCTTTTTATACAAAGTATAACATCTCTAAACTATTGAAATTTTTCAAACTTAAAAGGGATTCTCAGTATTTTAATCGCCGATAAAAGTGTATTATTACTTAGAAATTTGTTTAAAATAAATATAAATTAAATATTTTGACATTAAGATTGATGATAAATTTGAATCGCGGTAGTAATTTTAAAATAATAAATTAAATTCAAATTTGAATTAAAATTCATAATAAATTACACAAAAAAATTTCTTTACAGCACGCCGTCAAGAAAGGCATTTACTCCCCTTCAACTCTCGTCATTAGCAGATGAAGATAGCGAATAATATTATACGAAGTATTATTTATATAATTTATATTAGTATGTAAGAAGATAAGACTTTATGGATTTTAAAATTAAACTTTTATAATTTAAGAGTAACGTTGTCGAATTAGAAAAATGATATATCATAATATTGAAAGGTTTTGTTTTTAAAAAAAATTGTCTTTACTATTTTATTCAGCTAATGTTTAAAGTACTATTATGTAAAGTATTAATGATGCATATTTTTTATAATTATATAATGTACTAATGATTTTGCCATAGTTATGTAGTAAAAATGTAATTCTAATAGAAACTGAAATTATAATTAATATTTGTGTTTTGTATTCGTTTTATAATAAAAAATAAAAAAAATTATTGGAAAGTCTCATTTTTTAAAGAATTGTTTTCTTCGCATTAACAGAGGAATGCAAAATCAACGTAAAAATCATTTATAGAAACATTTTTTGATAGGTTTCTGAAAAGATTTATAAAACATTTTAAAAAATGATGAAAGTGTGGTTTTTAAAACATTCTCAATTACATTTTTGGAAGCATTTCCAAACTGAATATTTCTTTAAATATATACCATATAAACTTAATCATATAATTTAAAAATATTTATCAATATAGGTTTCTACAATATTTTTAGATACTTTATGATGCATTCTAAAACGGTTATCTTCTCATATGTTAAAAACGTAAACCTCAAATTTTTTATTAGTGAGGTGGTATAAAAATTAAAATGTTTGGAAGCAAATTAAATCGACTTTTTTTTATAAAATAATGTATAAAAATATTTATAACAAACAAAACTATTCTATTATTAGCTTTCATAAAAAGATGTAAAATCTAAAAAAATTATATATATTACTTATAAATATTAACAAGAAAACATTTGAATATCGGTACAATATTTTTTGATAAATAGTAATTACAGAAATATTTATAAGATTCCAGTAACAATTTATAAAATAGTTTAAAAATCATTTTTAAAACGTGTCCAGCTATTTGCTTTTACGAGCTACTTTTAAAACAGTTTTCTTAAATAATACTATATATTTAAAAAAAATGTTTTTTAAACATTTACTGAAAGGTTTATAAAAGAATTTTGGAAGCATTACTGATAGATTAAAAACCGAACATATAATTATTTTAAAAACATTTTTTGAAAGGTTTTTTAAACAATTTATAACATACTTATAAAAATGTTTAAAGAATGGTTTTTAGAATGTTTCCAGATATTTTTTTGAAAGCTTTTACAAACTGCTTGTATAAATCTTTTTTAAAATGTTTCTATACACTTTGAAAAAACGTCTTTGAAACATTTATTGAAAGGTTTATAAAAGATTTTGGGAAACATTACTAATGGATTAAAAAACGGACATATAATCATTTTAAAAACATTTTTTGAAAGGTTTTTCAAACAATTTATAACATACTTATAAAAATGTTTAAAGAATGGTTTTTAGAACGTTTCCAGATATTTTTTTAAAAGCTTTTACATACTGCTTTAAAAAAAGGTTTTTTTAAATGTTTCTGTACACTTTGAAGGAATGTTTTTAAAATGTTTATGGAAAGGTTTATAAAAGATTTTTGAAAACATTACTGATAGATTCAAAAACGGACATTTAAACATTTTAGAAATATTTTTTTGAAAGCTTTTTTAAAGGTTTCAATCCTTTCATGAAACCTTTCAGAAACCTTATAGAAACCTTTCGTGCTGTGTGGGTATCAAGATATTGTTTCATTACTACTTTTTATTACTCCTTTAAAACTAAACAATTTTTGAAACATTTTTTCAAAATACATATTTTTTTCAAATATTTTATTTTATATTATATTTTATATAGACATTTGACATGTAAGTATCTTTATGAGCATAAGGAAAGATTATTAGCAAAATTTCTAAAAATAAAAGCTATTATATTATATTATTTTAAGAAATAGACACATTTCAAAAAAAGTAAAATACGTATAAGTAATATAAATAATAGTACATTTAAAGCATATTTTATTATAAAATATGTAATTTTTTTAAAATTTTTTATTTACTAAATAATGTAAAAATAGTCACAATAAAAATAAAATTTGTATATATAAAAACGAAAACTAAAGATACGTCTTGTACATTTCAAAATTGCACTAGTCACAGTGTTAGATATAAATTAATAAACTTAATATTATTAAATATTATAACTTAATATGAATAATATTACATACATAATATTACATACATATACATACATATACAATATTATATACATAATATTTTATACATAAAATTGCTAATATTATGTATAAATTATACACATGAACAAAATATTAAAAAAAGTATTAAATATTTTATTGTGCAGCATTCAGTTTTTTTATTTTTTTTAGTTGCATGACAAAGCCATGATTTAATTGGTTCCGAAATTTCGTGTTCAGTAGCTTGCGAGTATTTTAATTGAACTGCACCTACAAATACGTATAAACATTTATACAGGATGTCCCATTTTAAATTACGCACCTGAATATCTCGTCAGGGGAGACACCAATCCGAAAATAACCCTTACAAAAGTTGTTGGGTTCGGAGGGGGACATCCGATGATGACATTGGTTTAACCTAAGGTGTACATGCCAAGGTCATATGGAGGTCAACTTTGTTTTTTTTAATGGGACACCCTATTTTTGATTCCAAAATCTAATAGCTGGTGTCAAGAGCTTTTCAAAACACTATAATAAAGTTATTTTTTATTAAGTACTTTGCGAGTTATGAGACTTGAAAGTTCCAGCATTTTGACATAAAATACAAAATATCTTGTAAAACATTCAATTTTTGGGAATCTTACCTTAATACTTTTATGCACAAAATAATGAGACAAATCAATTGGTATAAAGAAAACACATAGTTGCTTTCAAGACAAAATATGTAATTTGCAACATGCAACTGCATACTTTTTTTTTAAACCAATGTGTTTTTTTTATACCAATTCATTTGTCTCATTATTTTGTGCATAAAAGTATTAAGGTAACATTCTCAAAAACTGAATGTTTTACAAGATATTTTATATTTTATGTCAAAATACTGTAATTTACAAGCCTCATAACTCGAAAAGTACTTAATGAAAAATAACTTCATTATAGTGTTTTGAAAAGCTCTTGACACCAGCTATTAGATTTTGGAATCAAAAATAGGATGTCCCATTAAAAAAAACAAAGTTGACCTCCATATGACCTTGGCATGTACACCCTAGGTTAAACCAATGTCATCATCGGATGTCCCCCTCCGAACCCAACAACTTTTGTAAGGGTTATTTTCGAATTGGTGGCTCCCCTGACGAGATATTCAGGTGCGTAATTTAAAATGGGACATCCTGTATAACATAAATATAAACATATATTTCTCAATATATTTTTCATTTTTTAAAACCAGATGTTTAATGAATTAGATAGAAAGTTAATCTAATTTTTATAATTTAATAACTAAATCTAATGTATGTATTATATGTATATGCATTATGTATAGGTTTATTAGTGTAAATATCTACACAGAGCAAAAACAAGCATACTTTCCTTATATATCTTAGGTATGCGCTTTCGATTGAGCCTATTACCAACTCAAACGGCCCAGCCGTTATTGAGATCCGATAATCTCGACTCATCTGAACCTTCCGTCTCACGTAAAGATACATGGTCGGTCTTGCGCTGCGCGTGAACTTGGCGCGAGACACTACCGTGTCTCTTGATGTGTTTATATGTGTGGGTATATATACACTCCAGGCCAAAAGTTTGGATACACTTAACAAAAATGTGATAAATTATTATAAAAAAATATTTTATTAGAAAAAGTTGTTATATTAAATTCAAAATAATCTGAAATTATTAACTAAATTAATAAAAGAAAAAATATTTACAGTTTAACATAAATCTTACACTTTTTCAAACATAAATCTTAAACGTCGAAAAAATCCTTAGCTTTCAAAACCGCATTTACAAGTCGTGGCATTCTGGCGACAAGTTTATTTAGTGTTTCTTGTGGCAGGGATGTCCAGGAATCTTGTAACATCCGCCAAAATTCTTTTCTATCGAGCTCCTCCCACAATAATTCGATAGGATTAAGATTTGGTGATTGCGGTGGCCAGACCATGTTCGAAAGAGTGCCATTTGCTTCTTTTTCTTTAACAAACCCTTGACAAAGACGTGAGCTATGCTTTGGATCGTTATCCTGTTGCAGAATGAATCCTCGGCCGATTTTTCTAAGACCGGAGGATATCGCGTGCGTCTGCAGAATCCGTTTATAGTCTTCCTTTTTCATAATACCTTCAATTTTTACAAGATCTCCAGTGCCATGTCCCGAAAAACATTCCCACACCATTAATGAAACCACCCCCATGTTTTACTGTGGGCATTATGCATTGTGGCGCCATTTTTTCTGTACTACTTCTTCTCACGTAAATTCGCCTACGGGTGCCAAAAAGTTCAAACTTTGATTTATCAGTCCATAGAACATTTTTCCATTGTTCCAATGTCCAATTTCGATGCTGCTGGGCCCATTGTAGACGTTTCTTTTTATTTATAGGACGCAGTAAAGGTTTTTTGACTGCCACACGGCCTTTGAGGCCTGCATTTCTCAAACGTCGTTTTACTGTAGTGAGAAAGACCGCATTATCACGGCTTCTGTTCACTTCTGCACGGATTTCAGATGCTGTTAATCGTCTATTTCACTTGCTTGTAACCACCATATACTGATCCTCTTGAGAAGTGGCTACTTTTGGGCGTCCTGAGCGAGTACGGTCAACCAGACTATCGGATGTCTTGTAGCGCGCTATGGTAGTTTGGACACCCTTCAGCGACACTTTCATTTTTTTTTGCAATAATTCTATATGACTGACCTTCTTTGTATAAAGTTACGATAGCACTTCTCTTATCAATCGAAATTGCTTTAGATTTTGCCATGTTTTCTATAAAATTATCAATTTACAAAGCCAGTATCAATACACTTGTTAAAGCTTCGCCGTCGTTTTCACTATTAAAGTTTATCTGTTTTAGCATACACAAACAAGTCCGCAACGCACTTTAAAGTGATTATATTATCGCAAGCAAAACATAAACACAAGTAGTTACTTACAGAAATTCGAGTACGTACGAAGAACTTTTTTCAAGTGTTTAAATAAATATGCACATTACTCAAATTTAATTAATTTATTTCTTTGGTACATTTAGACCTAGGCATATATGCATTTTCTAAATACCTAATAGGATAATAAACACGATAAGTATAAAAGAAAATACTATAGAAGCGAAAAATTCTGTTTAAGCACATTTAAATGCTGCTTAGAGCAATATATCCAAACTTTTGGCCTGGAGTGTATATATATGTAACAGCACGCGCAGTTACTAAGCGGCACGCGGGCTCCACGTGAGCACCCCCATTTAGGGCCGCATTCCGATCCCCCAACTCGAGGGTAAAAGCTCGAGAAGGGGTAGCTGCCGGGTAGGGTAGCACCCCAAGTGGGGGTAGCGCGACCGGTATAAAAGCCGGCTCGCGGAACACATCGAGACCATTCCCCCGAGTACGACTTGGACAAGCCTCAGGGCGCACTCTGAAGCTCCGGTTGTACTCGCTCCCATCCCGATAGTCGTTCTAAGAGCAGGGCGTTCTCTGCTTCGGTCGGGTGTTCCCGGCGTTCGACTTCCTATACCTCGTCGTTCTAGGGGCAGGGTGTTCTCTGCCTCGGTCGGGTGTTCCCGGCGTTCGACTTCCGACTTCCCGTCGTTCTAGGGGCAGGGCGTTCTCTGCCTCGGTCGGGTGTTCCCGGCGTTCGATTTCCGACTTCCCGTCGTTCTAGGGGCAGGGCGTTCTCTGCCTCGGTCGGGTGTTTCCGGCGTTCGACTTCCGACTCTCCGTCGTTCTAGGGGCAGGGCGTTCTCTGCCTCGGTCGGGTGTTTCCGGCGTTCGACTTCCGATACCCCTTGCACGAGAGAAGTCTCTCACTGTCTTCGGACACAGCGTACCGGCAACCGTCGATGACTCAGCAAGGCTCGGATATACACGATATCGCTTATTTTTTATTACTTTGCTCCGTACCGTACGAACCGACCGATTAAATAATTTAGTTTGTTTATAATTCAGCCAAAGGCGCACCAACAATTTACGCCGTTTATTTTCCGTTCATTATTCATTCGTTCACAATTAGAATTATACACATGTACCGTCGAAACATTAACTCGTCTAATCGATAAGGAATTATTTATTTATTTTCGATAGTTGTATCCGATTATACCGTTAAGATATTAGACCGTTCCAGAAATACACATGTACTCGTTGTTACTATTTTCTTTTATAATTATATCCAAATGCTCTATTGAATAAATATTTATTTTTCTTCAAATTATTTTTGTTAATTTGGAATCTCTCGATAAACCACACGAACGAACTCTGGCAAACCGACGAGTTATTCCGCGTCGTAAGAATCCGCTTCACTAACCACGCACCGTCGTAATTCCGCATCGAAAAATCCGCATACCGTCGAAATTCCGCATCATTATGCACCGCCAGTGAGGCGTAAAAAAAAAACGCACCGTTACATATATATATAGTGTTGCGCTCGCGCCGCGGGAAATCGTCGATTGTGACGTGTGGGCTGCGAGTTGGCATTGAGAAGCGTCGCTTAGTAATTTGTAAATAAGTTGTGAGGCGTTGCTTAGTAATTTGTAAACAAAGTGTCAAGTGACAGTTACGCTTGGTCCTCGGTGCCGTGAGGACGCGTTTCAAATGTGAGACGGTTTTCTTAATTGTAAACGATAGTTTTGTTGTTACGGTTCAAATTGTGTTATCGTTGAGTTAATTAAAGTTTGTTATACTTAAATTGAATTTATTATTTCTTGCGTGAGCGCATTCGCGAGTGATTGTCGCGAGTGCAACATTTTGGGGGCTCGTCCGGGATTGTACGACATCCAGAAAAGAGGATAGGATTATGACTACGGCTCATTCACCAAGAGCAACACGCTCCCGAACTCCAGCGATGACAGCCGAGTCGGAAACGTTGCGCGCAATTCTCCAGGAGTTTGAGCAATTCCGAGAAGAAAGGAGGATAGAGCGAGAGCAGATGCAGGAAGAAATTAAACAGAGAGATGAAACGCTGCATCGTCTACAGGAAAATTTTCAGCTAAGTCGTAGAAATAATATTCCGAATTCCACGGGTGATAGGGAAGTTTTTCCGATGTGTGCGGATATTGGCGCGAGTGTAGGATATAAATTAAAGCCTGATATTTTTGATGGAAGTGTTCCGATTCGAGAATTTCTTGCTTAATTTAATTTAATTGCAAAGGCAAACAATTGGTTAGATTCCGTAAAGTCTATTGCGCTTGCGGCTTGTTTAAGAGGGAAGGCGCGTACAATTTTAGATTCTTTTGAGGGTGTAGAAAATATTCAGTTTGAAGATTTAAAAACTAAATTAGAATTACGGTTTGGGGAGGGTAATCTTGGACAGAATTATTATTTGCAATTTACAAATAGAAAGCAAAAGTTTGGGGAAGATTTGACAATTTTGGGAGCAGAATTAGAGCGTTTAGCACGATTAGCTTATCCTGAATGTAATATTGAAGTTCGAGATAAAATTGCTTGTGCACAATTTGTTTCTGCGATATCCGATGGTTTCTTAAAACGACCGTTACAATTAGAGGGAGTTAATTCGCTTAAGACTGCAATTGAAAGGGCCTCCGCGATCCGTGCAATACAAGAAAATAGTTTTCCAAAAAAATTGAATAATTTTCGTGAAAATAGAAAATTTAATTCAGAAAATAAAAATGGGGAAAAGAAAAAAAGAGATTTAAATAGTAATTTAAAGTCAAAGCAAAATTTGAATTCGAAAGAATGTTGGCAATGCGGAAAAGCGGGGCACTTCCGATTTGAATGTCCGGCTTTGATTAAAAAACAATCGACAAACTAAATTTGTCGAATTGAACGGGACTAGTTCGGCAAAAGAAAAGAGGACCCCGAAAAGAAAAATTGAATTAAATCAAATTCGAAAAAAATGTTATTATTTTGAAGGTTTTATTAATGGTAGGTCATGTATATTTAGAGTTGATACAGGTTCTGATGTTTCCATTGTGAATAGAAAAATGATAGATAAAATGAAAATTTTTAATTTAAATAAAAAAGAAAAATTAATTTATCCTACAGGGGAGGAGGTTTCAGTTTGTTCTCGAACAAATGCAAAAGTTGAATTAGGAAAATATTCGTTAGATTTGTCATTAATAGTTGCAGAAATTATTGATGATTGTATTTTAGGAGTAGATTTCTTATCGCTTACTGATGTAGGAAATAGTTTTCGATCAGCATTAGGATTGTCAGATAAAAAAATTGTTTGTGCACGATTAGATTTACAGACAAATGAAGTTCTTTCTTTCTTAGTTGAATTATTTGAACGCGATTCGGAAAATTTAACTTCTGTTCAAAAAGAAATGTTTGCTAAGGTTTTGACAGATTTTCAAGACATTTTCTCTGAGGAGATTGTTGCAGGGGAATGTAATCTTATAGAACATAGAATTGATGTAGGTGATTCACGTCCCATTAAACAAATGCCGCGTCAAATTCTTTTTCATTTAAGGGTTGAGGTAAATGAAATACTTAAGGAAATGGAAAGACATGGTGTAATAGAAGAATCACAAAGTCCGTGGATGTCACCTGCAGTTATGGTTAAAAAGAAAGATGGGTCACTTCGTTTTTGTGTTGATTATCGTAAAATTAACACGATAACAATAAAAGATTCTTATCCGTTACCTCGAATTGATGATACAATTGATCAATTATCAGGAAATTCTTGGTTTTCTACTCTGGATCTTAAGAGTGGATATTGGCAGGTTAAAATTCGTAAGAAGGATAGGGAGAAAATTGCCTTTATAATAGGAAACGGTTTATGGCAATTTACTGTAATGCCTTTTGGATTATGTAATGCTCCAGCTACGTTTGAGAGATTAATGGAGCAAGTTTTAAATAATTTGTTGTCAAAGATTTGTTTAGTTTATTTAGATAATATAATTATTTTTGGAAAAACTTTTGAGGAAGCAATTCAGCGATTAAAAATGGTATTTCTTCGTTTTAGATTAGCCCATTTAAAACTTAATCCAAAAAAATGTTTGTTTTTGAAAAATTCTGTAAAATATTTAGGTCATGTAGTTTCTAATAAAGGAGTCACTACTGATCCGGAAAAGATAGCTGCCGTTAAAGATTGGCCAATTCCTCAGAATAAAAAACAGCTACGTAGTTTTCTAGGATTCTGTTCTTATTACAGAAAATTTGTTAAAGGATTTTCTTTTCTTGGAAAACCTTTATACTCTAACGGAAAATCAAACAAAATTTGAATGGACGTCGCAATGTCAAATAGTATTTGAAAAACTTAAACAGGCTTTAATTTCTTCTCCAATTTTATGTTTTCCTATTGAAAAAGGAGAATTTGTTTTGGACACAGATGCTTCTAATCATGGAATTGGTGCAGTGCTGTCTCAGAAACAAGATGGTGTAGAGAAAGTCATCGCTTATTTTAGTCGGGTTTTGAGTAAAACTGAAAGAAATTACTGTGTTACTCGTCGGGAATTGTTAGCGGTAGTTGATTCCATGAAAAATTTTCATCATTATTTATTTGGAAAGAAATTCCTTGTTCGCACTGACCACATTTCTCTTCGGTGGTTAATGTCGTTTAAGGAATTAGAAGGACAATTGGCTCGTTGGTTGGAGAGAATTCAACAATATGATTTTGAAATTTTATATCGAAGTGGAAAATCTCACAATAATGCTGACGGTCTTTCTAGACGTCCTTGTGAAAAAAATCTTTGCAATTATTGCGCTAAAATAGAAATTAAAGAAATTGAAAATACAAAAATGATAGTTGGTCGAATTAATTTTAATACAAATAATTGTATTAATTGGAGGAAAGATCAACTTGACGATCCTAATATTTCATTATTTTTAACAAGAAAAGAATCAGGATTACGTTCTTCTTGGCAAGAAGTGATTAGTAAAGGTTCCTCTGCTAAAATTTATTGGAATCAATGGGATGCTTTAATTCTACAAAATGGAGTATTATATAAAAAATGGGAATCTCCTTCATTAAAAAAACAAATTCTTCAAATAATTGTACCTCAGAAAAGATTTGATTTGATTCTAAAAGAAGCGCATGATTCTCCTTCAGGTGGACATTTTGGTGTAAATAAGACATTAGCGAGGATTCGTCAGGGATTTTATTGGGCTACGTGTAAGTTTGATGTTGAAGAATGGTGTCAGTCTTGTAAAGTTTGTGTAGCGAAAACTGGTCCTTCAGATAAAGGAAAATCTCCTTTACAAATTTATAATGTGGGTTGTCCTTTTGATAGGGTTCAGATGGATATTCTTGGTCCTCTTCCAGTGACCTTTTCAGGATACAAATATTTGCTTGTTGTTACAGATTGTTTTTCTAAATGGGTTGAAGCAATTTCATTAAAAAATATTAAAGCTAGCACAGTTGCTGAAGCTTTTGTTAGTCAAATAGTTTCTAGACATGGCATTCCTTTAAAAGTACACACTGATCAAGGAAAATGTTTTGAATCTTGACTTTTTCAGGAAATGTCAAATTTATTAGGAATAAAGAAAACTAGGACAACTCCATTGCATCCTCAGTCTGATGGTCAAGTAGAAAGACAACAGCGAACAATTTTAAATTATTTAACTAAATTTATTTCTTCACACCAGAAGGATTGGGATCGTTGGATTCCTATGTTTCTATTAGCATATCGTTCTTCAAAACATGAAACTACTAAAGTTACCCCTGCAGAAATTTGTTTTGCTCGAAATTTACGAATTCCATTAGATTTGTTGCGAGGAATTCCCCCTGAAGAAAGGAATTGTTTTTCTTCTCAAAACTATACCTCAGATTTAAGAATGAAATTGGATTTAATACATGAAACTGTACGACAAACTCTTCAAATTAAATCGGAAAAAGTTAAGTCTGTTTATGATCGTAAAGCTAGAGAAATTAATTTTTCTGTGGGACAAAAAGTTTGGCTTTTTAATCCAAGACGAATTAAAGGAAAAGCTCCAAAGTTACAAAGTCATTGGGAAGGTCCGTACAGTATAGTGAAAAAGTTAAGTGATGTAGTATTTTGTATTCAAAAATCATTTAGACATAAGAAAAAGGTAGTTCATTCAGATAGATTAGCTTCATTTCATGAAAGACGGAATTTTGAAAATTAAGATAAAAATATCTAAGAAAAGTTTAATAAAATTAATTGTTAATTATAAATAAAATTTTAATTCTTTATTTAAAAAAAAAAAACAGTTTACGCAGTGATTTATTTTTGTTCAAAGGAATTTTATAGAAGAGGAGGATGAAAGAAAAGAAGAAAGCATAAAAGGAAGTTTGGAAAATTGAAGTCCGCTTTCTCCACGGTTTTTGAATCGTGGTTTCCCGTGGAGCTAAGGGTAAATACCAAGGCGGGGACTTGGGGAGTCCTTAGGATGATGGGTCCACGATATGTTTCCTCCCCTTTGTCCGAAGATAAAGAAAAAGGCAATGGTTTGCAGTGTTTTGGAGAAATTCAGACAACGAAGAAAATCGTTGGAATTTCAAGAAATCCAAAAGAAGTTTTAGAAAAGAAATTCAAGTATCGGCGTCCGGTAACCTGCAGCAGCAGCTCAGGGTAGGACATGAAGCCGTTAGGATTTCGCCCATTAAACTATACCCCCTTAAGTGTCGGGACGACACTTTTGAAAAAGGGGGGAAGTGTTGCGCTCGCGCCGCGGGAAATCGTCGATTGTGACGTGTGGGCTGCGAGTTGGCATTGAGAAGCGTCACTTAGTAATTTGTAAATAAGTTGTGAAGCGTTGCTTAGTAATTTGTAAACAAAGTGTCAAGTGACAGTTACGCTTGGTCCTCGGTGCCGTGAGGACGCGTTTCGAATGTGAGACGGTTTTCTTAATTGTAAACGATAGTTTTGTTGTTATGGTTCAAATTGTGTTATCGTTGAGTTAATTAAAGTTTGTTATACTTAAATTGAATTTATTATTTCTTGCGTGAGCGCATTCGCGAGTGATTGTCGCGAGTGCAACAATATATATATATACGTAGTATATATTCAATTGTTCATAAGTTATACATTCATTAAATTTATTAGGTGTACAAAAAAGTTCTGAGCTTTTTTTTGTAAAATTCATTCTTTATTCTATATATTTATAAAAAAATATTAATCAGCGAAATATTCTCCGTTTGCATCAACGACCTTTTGCCATATTTCGGGTAGCTTGCGAATTCCTTGACGATAGAAACTCACCGGCTTCGAAGCGATAAAGTCATCAATGCATTTTCGTATCTCTTCTAATCTCACGAAATGTGTATCAGCCAAATGATGCTGCAGCGACCGGAATAGATAGTAATCGGAAGGCGCCATGTCTGGGCTATACGCCGCGTGCGGAAGAAGTTCCCAGCCCAACGCAAAGATATGGTCCTGAGTCGCTTTCGCAACATGTGGTCGAGCATTGTCATGAAGCAAGATCACTTTACGACGTCCTTGGCCAGTAAATGGCCTCTTTTCTTCTAATGCATCGCTCAAATTGGTCAATTGTTGTTGGTAGCGGTCTGCCGTGATTGTTTCACCCGGTTGTAACAACTCGTAGTACAACACACCTTTCCAATCCCACCAGATACAGAGCAAAACCTTCTTGGCGTGGATATTGGGCTTTGGCGTCGATGTCGAAGGTTGACCAGGATTAACCCATGATTTTTTACGTTTAGGGTTATCATAAAGAATCCACTTTTCATCGCCTGTAATGATTTTGTGCAGAAAATCTTTTTTCCGGAACTTTGAAAGCAAAGTGAGTGCAGTATCACGCCGTCGATTTTTGTTGTCTTCGGACAATTCATGCGGAACCCATCTGCCTTCCTTCTGAACCTTTCCCATCGTATGTAATCGTACGGAAATGGCTTGTTGCGTAACGCCAAGCTGTTCTGCAAGCTCCTTTTCAGTTTGCGCAGAGTTTATATCCAGCAGTGCTTGCAATTCGTCCGTTTCAATCTTTTCAGGGCGTCCAGCACGCGATTCATCTTTAAGACTGAAATCTCCTTGGCGAAACTTTTGATACCATCTTTTACATGTAGCATGACTTACAGCGTTCTCTCCATATGCAGCACAAATCATTGCAGTGGCTTCAGCAGCATTTTTCTTCAGATGAAACGCGAAGTGGATGGAAAATCGAATATGCTCTTTTGTTAATGCCATCGTGAACACTACTGATTTTTGAATTTATGTGCATCAAACGCCAAACCATATGGCATTTTAGAAGGCCAAATAATAACGCTTTAAAACCGCAAAAGGGTGGGAAGATATATAAAATTTAAATTGTTATTTTGGTTGTATAAAATCTAAAGCTCAGAACTTTTTTGTACACCTAATATTAACAAAACAAATATTTATATTTTCTACATATACATCATTCTTGTCATTTTTTAAAGAACTAGTTATTCTTAAAGATGCATGTATTATGTTACCTTGTTTATGCCATAAGTTAAGAATATTATGTTACCTTGTTTACGCAATAATTAATGATGACTTAAATATTAGTATCTATAGTCTTTTTTTTACTGTAAATAAGCAAACTCCTCCTGTAATATTGTTACGCCTGTGCTTTTCGCCGCTGATGCTGTGTGTTACAGCTGACGGACCGATCAATAATATCGATCGGTCACTATAAAGTTAAAGCCATATGGCATTTGTAAATAACAAGAGTTTTTCTTATATTTGTTGTCAAGACGATATCGATTAGCGGTTTAAAGGGTCTCTATGACAGTTTGTAAACAAGCTGTCATATGTCAGATCTTCGGTAGCTGTCTGCTCAGGCGGACGTTTATGACAGCTCTGATATTCAAATTGTATTCTCGGTTACTATTTGTTAAGTGTTTATAATTAAAGTGTTCTCTCTTATAAAGTGTTGTGTTGTTTTACTTATTTTCCGCGAGTTCCGTTGACGCGTGTGATATCTCGTTCTGCGGGCGCAACATTTGGGGGCTTGTCCGGGATCGGAGCAATTATTCAGTGGTGCAGTGCAGTGCGGAACAGTGGTTTCATCATGTCAACGGTCCACTCGCCGAGAAAAACACGTTCCCAGACTCCATCAACGTCGGCTGAGTTGGAGACGCTGCGCGTAATTCTGCAGGAGCTCGGACAACTTCGGGAGGAGCGAAGACAGGAGCAGGAGCGAGTTCAAACAGAACTGAGGCAGCGGGACGAGGCACTGGGCAGATTGGAGCAGCAGATTAATCAGCTAAGTCGTTTCAATATTATTACTGGGAATGGCGATCTGGGTGAGAGTTCTGCGACGGGAAATATTTCGTGCGCGCTCGTAAATTCGGTGTCAGTAAACTTGGGTTATAAATTGAAACTAGATATGTATGACGGGACGGGATCTTTAAGGGAATTCTTTTCTCAGTTTAATTTAATCGCGGGTGCGAATAAATGGACAGAAAATGCAAAAACTATTGCGTTAGCATTCTGTCTTAGGGAAAAAGCAAGAACGGTGTTAGATTGTGTTTCAGAGATCGAAAATTTAAGTTTTATAGAGCTAAAATCGAAATTAGAGTTACAATTTGGTGAGGGTCATCTCTCTGGAACGTATTACACACAATTTGCAAATAGACGACAAAAAGTTGGTGAGGAAATATCGAATTTAGGCGCTGATATAGAAAGTTTGTCAAAATTAGTCTATTCAGAATGTTCGGCAGAAGTCCGAGAAAAGGTAGCGTGTGCGCAATTTATTAATGCGCTAAATGATCAATTTATAAAACGAACATTACAATTAGAAGAGATAACCTCTTTAAAATTAGCAATAGAGAAAGCTAAAGCGGTAAAAGAAATTCATGAAAATAGTTTTTCGGAATCTTTTAATGAAATTGAAACATCCGTAAATTCAAATTTAAAAAAATGGAGATATGATTTCTTTATGTGTTAAGAAATTAATTTTGTTCATTTGATTCTGCTTATTTTCCTTTCTGTTTAGAGTTTCCTGAAAAGAAAAGAGAAAGGGTTTGAAGAAAGGAAGTGGAGAAAGGATATTTGAAGAAAAGAATTTGAAGGTTTAAAGAAAGGAAGTAGAGGGTTGAAGAAAAGAAGTGGAAAGGATATTTGAGGAAAGGAAGTAGAGAAAGGATATTGAAGAAAGGAAGGAAAGGAAATTTTGAAAGAAGGAATAAGGACAAAGTTAGAAAGAAAAATGGAAAAGAGAAAAAAATTTTAAAGCTTTCAACAAGGACTGCCTCGCCCACGGTTTTTGACCGTGGTTTTTCCGTGGGCCGAAGAGCAAATGCTGAGGCAGAGACTTGAGAAGTCCTTTTTAGGGCGATGGGTCCACGGCAGATACCCCTCTCTTGTTCGAAGAATTGTGAAGAGCGGCGGCATAGGAATTGAAGATGGCGAGAGGAAGTTAATCGATTGGGACCCACACATTAATAGACCATTGCCATTGTAATTCTTCATTCCGTTGCCAATGTGGATTTCCTTCAGAATAATAATGGCAGTTATGTCTGTTGACGCCTCCACTCTTACTAAATGTGGCTTCATCAGAAAAAAGCATATAACGAAAGAATAACGGATCTCGTATTATTTGATTTTCAGCCCAATTACTAAATCTTACACGACGGATAAAATCCTCGTTTTTCAATGCTTGAGTCAAAGTAATATGATACGGATGTAATTTATAATTTCGCAAAATGCGATTCGCAGTTGATTGTGGTACACCATGTTGATGTTGAATTTTTCTCGTGGAAGTATGCGGATCCATTTGAATAGCAGCAACAGTTACCAGCGTTTTCAGCTTCAGTCTTTTGACGTTTTCTCTTTAAATCACCTCTTTCAGCTCTATAAATCACGTTTTATTGTCACTCGCGTTGGATGTCGTCTATCAGGAAATCTTTCAGCATATAATCTTTCCGCAGCATTATAATTGCCTCTAGTCTCACCTATAATACGTATCATATCAACGATTTCATGTGACGCATAGTCTGCCATATCACAGACCTTCTTAAAAAAACTTTCCACGTATTGAGAAAAATGCTATGGTATCAAGAGAAATCAATGTGACCTCTAAAAATGTTTGGTTACACAAAAGGACTCGACTAGTAGTTTGGAAAAATATTCCTTAAGTCAAACACGTCTGATTTCTCTTGATACCATAGCATTTTTCTCAATACGTAGAAAGTTTTTTTAAGAAGGTCTGTGATATGGCAGACTATCCGCTCACAGACTATCTCGGATAACGCTAATGTCGGCAGTATCGTAACTTTTAAACCTCATAACGCGACAAATACTTAATGGAAAATAACTTTATTATAGTGTTTTGGAAAGCTGTCAAAATAAGCTATAAGAATATGTAATGAAAAATGGAGGTTTCAATTTAAGAAATTGAAAGTGACCTTCGTGTGACCTTTAAACGACTATCCAAGGTCAAACCAATGAAATCATTTTATGGCCCCCTTGAAACCATACAACATTTGTCTGAAACATTTTCTTATAAAATGCAAGGGAACGGAAATATTTGGGGTGATAGATTAAAATGGGTCACCCTGTATAAGAGCATCGATTCGATTCTCTCGACATTCACTTGCTTCAAAGCGAGCTCTCCCCAAGGGCCCTTGACTCAAGTAACAGCTCTGTTTAAAAAGAGAGTAACCAGAGTAACCATTAGTTCGCTAATACGTCTTTTGGTTTTCTCACAGTGCCTAGAAAGGCATGAAGACAAAAAACTCAGACCCAGCTCCGGCCGCACACTTCATCAGAACTATCCTTCCGCGGCCAGCTGATACACCAGCATCGCCGTCGCCACTGCGGACTCTACAGTGGAAGCTTATTCCCTTAGAGTTTAGCATTGACTCGACCTCCACAGGACACTCTTGCACCGGGGGACTCGGCTCGCAGGACGGATCACACCGCCAGAAACCAAATCCTCGGCCGTGCAAGTTGCATCGGAGACACGCTCCATCGCTACGCAGACCTCGCCGCCTAGAGTTTGCTCGGAGAGCAGCTGTAATACTGAGGAACACTTCCCCGACGGAATACCTCCGGCGCCAGGAAAAGGGTTGCAGCGTGCATCTTTGATAAGGCCGTCCTTTTTAGGACCTGTGCTCCGTACCAAGACGCAGCCGGTAATCACTTACCGTTCCCGCCTATTTTTGTTTTAATTCACGGTCTTACACCTTGCCGTGAACGCGCCATTGGCGCACTTAAGTCACAAACTTAATTGCATATACTACTGACAAAGAAATAAATATATTTCTAAGAACAAGGCTTTATCCTTTCTCTGCAGCACGAACCCACGTTATACCCAATATTTGTGTTCCCATTATTCCAGCCCAGACATTCCTGTTCCAACGAATTTGGAAGCTCCTGGGACGGGTGCATCGTAGGTTTTCATTGCTCCAACAATAATTGTTGTACAAATTCAAGATTTCTTCTCGTGTGAATAATATTGTTAATACAATCGCGAGCAATAACTCTGATACTAGTATCAGGTTCTTGCTCAATAGCATGAATTACCGTTTCCACATTTTGCAAATTTTTTGCGGTCCGGTTCCTTCCAGCATCATGCTTATTTGACAATACGCTGTCAGTTTCATACAATCTGAATTGTAATAAATAATAATGTTAATGATAAATAATTATGTTATCATTCTTATTTGTTAAGATGCTGTCAGTTTTATACAATCTCTGAGCTGTAGCGAGTATCACATTCGGCGGAGGATGTCGTGCTCGATTTGAATATAACTCGGCGAATCTTCTTGCAGCCACATGATATTGCCCTTGACACTTACCGAGTGCCAGCATATCGTAATATTCTAGAGTTGAATATGCTATTTCATTGTGTCTTAACTGACAGAGAATGATTGACACAGATATCGATTTTGTCACATTATTTATATAATTGTTGCTTTGCAACCGCAACATAATGCAAAGAACTTCAGCGAGCAATTTGGATAATTGAACTTCAGCGAACAATTTGGATAATTGAATAAAATATAAAAATGTAAATATTTCCATATAATTATGGTTCTTTACTCGCCGGTTGCATGCAGCCCGAATGATAAATAATAATGTTATTATTCTTATTTGTTTAGACGCTGCAAGTTTCATTCAACCTCTGAGCAGCGGCGAGTAAAAAACCGTTAAAAATAAAAATGGTAACATTATTATTTATCATTCGAGCTTCGTGCAATTACAGTAGTATATGGCAGGTATGGGGCGTCACAACAAATCACAGGGTGGTGGGGAAGAGGAAAAAGATGGCGGCAGTGTGTCATTAGGCGGACACAAGATGGCGGACACAGAATGACATAAATTTTCATTTTTTTTCCGAATTGAGAAAATCCAAAGTGAGTGCGAACTTGGATCGCTGGATTTCTAGTCCTGGTTCTAAGTCTGCTGAGCTATCTATAGATCTACTGAAGTAAGTCGTACACTGAGAAAACAAAATAGTTACAATTACCATAATTTCACTGTAATTTATAGTCTGTAAAGATGACAACCACATTCTTATAATTATTTTAACAATGTGAATTATAGCTGACTCAATACTATATTATTGTTGTCATAACTTTAACATGTATTGAGGCAACCATATACATGGTTCTATACATTATAATCTGTGATTTTTATAAATATGATAATTTATAAATATGATAATTGCGACCATAATTGAAAGTTCAAGAAACCATATGTCAGTAATAAATCGTACTTATATTAATAGTAGTATTAAACTTTTTATATGTAATTTTATATGTAATTAGATCTACAATGCATATAGTTCCAACAATTGTAATTTATAAAGTTTACTCAATTATAGAAAAAGTGTTCATTAACATGTTTTATTGAGAAAGATTCGATCATATTAATATAGTTAAAACAATAAGATATTAATATAATTAAAACAATTTCCTAATAACTAATTGAGACTATTGTTATATACCAGTGCTCGGAATTAGTTGAACATTTCAGCCGATTTCCGCGCTATACGCCTCCTTTCTTCTCCTTACCGCGCGCGCCGCAATCGCTAGGGCCAGCGCCGCCAAGCGTTAGGAGCGGCACTATCTGATTATGAGTGGGTTTTTCTCCCTATTTATTAAAATTTAAAAAAACTTATTAAAATTTATTAAAAATAAATTTTTTATTTTTAAATTTATTAAGTAGAAATATTTTAATAAATTTCCACGTCACCCATGAGGTACTAACGCTGACGCGTTTTTTTAAAAGTGGTTTTCCCAGTAGGTCTATTCCACTAAAGATAAAAATAACAAATTCTTAATTAAAAAAAAAATATATATATAAAAGAGATTTTTTTAATTACATTTTTTTGGCCTTTTATGAGAATGAACAATTGATGCAATATAATGTAGATAGAAACTACTATTTTTAAAAAACCGCGTCAGCATTAGTACCTCATGGGTGACGTAGAAATCTATTAAAATATTTCCACTTAATAAATTTAAAAATAAAAATTTATTTTTAATAAATTTTAATAAATGTTTTTAAATTTTAATAAATAGGGAGAAGAACCTACTCATAATCAGATAGTGCCGCTCCTAACGCTCGGCGGCGCTGGCCCTAGCGGCTGCAGCGCGCGCGATAAGGAGAGGAAAGGAGGCGTATACCGCGGAAATCGGCTGAAATGTTCAACTAATTCCGAGCACTGTTATATACAATAAAATAACCATCTATATGATATGGTTATTTTATTGTATATAACAATAGTTTCAATTAGTTATTTTATTATACACATAATAATATGATGTGGGGAAGAATGTAATGCAACGTGAACTAGCCTCGGAATCACGCCAGATCCGAGGGAGCACGCTCAATGAAAATCGGTAACCCGCGGTACTCCACGAAATTGGGAGTTAGGTAACTTGCGCGGCATCGGCAATAAATGCACAATTCGGTAGCTCGCGGTATCGGCAATAAATGGTCGATTCGGTAACTCGCGGTACTCCACGTATTTCGGGAGCTAGGTAACTTGCGCAATATTGGCAATAAATGCACGATTCGGTAACCCGAACGATAACAGCGGTAACAGCGGTAACTGGAACGGTAACAACGGTAACTCAAAAAATCGGTACCAGAAAATGGACGCCAGGTGCGCATAATCGCACCGCGGTAACGGTAACTTCAATAAATGACTTAATATGTCCGGTCGCTCCATGCTCAGTATATGGCAGAAGGGCGTAGTTCTTTGATTTCTATTGGAGATTCTAGAGAGGAGATGTCGTCAGAAAAACACCACGTTTAACAATAAAAGGTAATAACACTAGTAGTATATGGCAGGTATGGGGCGTCACAACAAACCCCCACCACCTACCCCATATTTGACCCACTAACTTACATTTGGTCTGGCGTCAAAACAAATGACGTCACAGGGTGGGGGAAGGGAAGGGGGAAAAAAATGGCGGCAGTGGGCCCAACATGGCAGACGTCTACAAGATGGCAGATGTTGATAAGATGGCAAAAATTTTTATTTTTCCGAATTGAGAAAATCCAAGCTAGGTTCAAACCTGGATCGCTGGATTTCTAGTCCTGGTCCTAGTCTGCTGGACTACCTATAGATCTAATGAAGTAAGTCGTAGGGTTGTAGTTATGGCAGGCGGACGTGGGATGACGTAAATTTTAATTTTTTTCCGAATTGAGAAAATCCAAGCTGGGTTCGAACCTAGAACGCAGGGTTTCTAGTCCTGGTCCTAGTCTGCTGGGCTACCTATAGATCTATTAAAGTAAGTTGTAGTGTCGTATTTATGGTTATGGGACCTGGCAGGGAAGGGATGTATTTATGCGGGGGCTGCGTCTATATGAGGTATTCCGGACTCTGGCAAGTATGGAGCATGTAAACAAATGACGTCACACAGTCGCCTCTAGTCTGCGAAGGGAAGAGATGTATATATGCTGGGGCCGCGTCTATATGAGGTACCCCGGACTCTCTGGCAGGTATGAAGCATGTAAACAAACGACGTCACACAGTCGCCTCTAGTCTGCGAAGGGAAGGGATGTATATATGCTGGGGCCGCGTCTATATGAGGTACCCCGGACTCTCTGACAGGTATGGAACATGTAAACAAACGACGTCACACAGTCGCCTCTAATCTGCAAAGGGAAGGGATGTATATATGCTAGGGCCGCGTCTATATAAGGTACGCCGGACTCTCTGGGAGGTATGGAGCATGTAAACAAACGACGTCACACAGTCGCCTCTAGTATGCGAAAGGAAGGGGCGCATTTATATTGGGGTCGCGTCTATATGAGGTACCCCGGACTCTCTGGCACGTATAGCAAACAAAAGAATGACGTCGCAGCGACGAATAATCATGCGAGTTTTTTAGTTTGATATTTGGTGTGATGGTTAAGGAGCCACGCGCACGATATTACGTGAACGGGGTGAGCGTCAGCCACCCGTTTTCGCAGATTGAGCGTGCTGTATGGATTGACGATGGCGAGTGGAGCGTGCAGGAACATGAACCTCCCAACAAAGGGAAGGAAACGAATGCAAGAAATGGAATACAAAAATATGTTTATTTGCAACAACTTTTCTTAAAAGTACATGGTTGAACGTTATACAGATATTACAGATGTATATTACAGATTTTTTGTGATAAAATGATAAATAGAAACGTTTCTGCCTATATTTTCCTCTGTATAAATAGTAAAATAAATTAAACTTACATTATTATATTAAAAAATAAAATTATGTTGTTTGCATCCTCTATCTGCAACAGAAAATAATTTGACAAGTCTTGATAAAAAGTTATGTCCAAGTTATTGTATTTCTTATTGATGATAATCATTGGATGCCGTCGGCACCGTCCCCCTTCGTCCTGACGGCAAGTTGCCTTTGCTTCGTGCTGCAATAAAAAAAAATATTTTAATTTTTAGATGTCAGACAGAACGAGAGAAAGAACGAGAGAGAGAGAAAGAGAGAGAGAGAGAGAGAGAGAGAGAGAGAAATTATGCTTTTTATAATTAAAATTTATAAAGTTGATATATATATATATAAATACTTACATCGTTTACTCATCGCGTTTCTCGGCTTCATTATTTCTGGACACCAGTGATGCAAGATTGAGCATTCTGCATCATGCGCGACATGAGGGGAAGAGCCCCCACCATGGCGGCACCACACAAGCGAGCATCGCGTCCATGTGCACTCGCCGTTCCAACAACGTACGACTCACACGGCGAGCGCACACGGACGCGATGCTCGCTTGTGTGGTGGGGGCTCTTCCCCTCATGTCGCGCATGATGCAGGATGCTCAATCTTGCATCACTGCTGGACACTAAGAAACACACACACACACACACACACGCGCGCGCGCGCGCGCGCGCGCGTGCGACTGCGCTACATACGCGTTGCATTTGTTGCGTTACCGAAGTTTTTCTTGTAAGGCAGCCGGGCAGGGCTGCCCCTCACGCGCAATAGCATATGCAGTTTCATAAATCAAAAACTAAATATACATAAATAATATTTTTATAACATATTTAATTAAAAATTATCCAATTGATATTGTGTTTGGTATCAGTTTAATTATAAAAATCTTATTAATTCATAACAATAATTTTTTTATTGATAAAATACAAAGTAAAGGTTTGTATTATAATTAAAATTTTATAATAATTATAGATATAAATATATAGATGAAGAAATCCTCGCGACATATCTTCCGGTCGGGCCGACCCATTACGTGCCGTAGCAAATGCAATAATACATTACGAGCGCGCGGACCTCAGTGAACATGTATCTTTGTAAATTTGTATATATTTGAGAATAAATTGAAAGAGAATGAGATTTCTATTCTTTTTTAATTTCTCAAATATATATAAATTCACAAAAATATATATCCACTGGAATTCGCGCACTCGTAATGTACGAGGGCAGTCCCAGAAGTACCCGACCTGACGTATAGATAGCGCTTATTGCTTGAAAAAAATCACTATGGCCTTTTAAAGCTTAAGTTTCAAGTTTCAACAGGCTACGTTGTTTAGTAATCATTTGGCAGCCATCAATAGTGAACGCTCTCAGTACATTTGTAAACATGGAGAAAATTGGTCATCGTTATGTGATACAATATTTTTATTTAAAAGGTCTCAGTCCAACCAATATCAAAACTGAGCTAGATTCTATTCTGGGGGAGTCTGCTCCGTCGTTTACAACAATAAAATATTGGGTGGCAGAGTTTAAAAGAGGTCGTAAGAGCTGCCAAGACGAACATCGCAGTGGTCGACCAAATGAGGTGACCACGCCAGAAATGTTGACGAAAATCCACAAAATGGTATTGGATGACCGTCGACTGAAAGTGCGCGAGTTAGCTGACATGGCAGGCATATCAAAAAGTGCTGTACATCGCATATTGACTGAAAATTTAGGCATGAAAAAGCTGTGCGCACGATGGGTGCCACGTTTGCTCACAATCACCGGCTCACACGTCCGTTATTGCGATGGCCAAAATCAATGAGTTAAAGTTCGAATTGCTTTCTCACGCACCCTATTCACCAGATTTAGCCCCCTCAGATTATTTTCTATTTCCAAACTTGAAAAAATGGCTTGGTGGTAAAAGATTTGCTAACAATAAAGAGGTGGAGTCTGCGGTTGATGGCTATTTTGAAGAACTCAATGGTTCTTACTATAAACATGGTATCGAAGCTATTGAACATCGGTGGGAAAAATGTATCGAGCTAAAAGGGGACTATGTTGAGAAATAAAGATATATTTTTTCAAAATTTTTGTGTTTTCTTTGTTAGGCCGGGTACTTCTGGGATTGCCCTCGTATTACTGCATTTGCTACGGCGCGTAATGCCCTATTTACACCGAAGGATGATCCTGCTTGTGGCTCATCCGAGCAAATAATGTAGACGCATTGAAACACATTAAAAATCACACTGAAGGCGAAAGTAATCGGACCCGGCCGGCAGATATGTCGCGAGGATTTCTTTATCTATATATTTATATCTGTAATTATTATAAAATTTTAATTATAACACAAATCTTTACTTTGTATATTATCAATTAAAAAATTATTGCTATGAATTAATAAGATTTTTATGATTAAACTGATACCAAACACGATATCAATCGGATAATAATTAATTAAGTATGTTATAAAAATATTATTTATGTATATTTAGTTTTTGATTTATGAAATGACACCAAATACGACACAAATAAAATAATTTTTAGCATTTGTTATTATATAAGGCCACGGATCAAAGAACTTGCTCTGCGCTCGAAATCGTGTAAAAGTATTATCCAAACGTCTCAGAGCATGAAAATTTTGAAAGTCGCAAAATTAATTTTTTTAAATATAGACTTGTAGAGAATGACGAAACGGAACTTTTTTCTATTTACAGTTTTTTTGTTCGATGCTTATTTTTAATAATAAAAATAAAAAAGTAAAAAATTTTTATTCCCAAATTCAATAAAATTTTAAGATATAAATCGTCGTAAGAGTGATGGCAAAAAGACCTGTTTTTTAGCCCATTTTTTGGACCTCGAATTTCAAATTTTTTTTTATGCCAAATAGTACTGTATGATGGAACATTAATCCCAGAGAAATTTTAAGATGAGCATAAGCGCGGTTCCGGAGATATAAAGAGTTGAAAGTGATGATTTTTTATAATCCATGAAAGTACACGAAACTCTTTAAGTATCCATACCAAGGAATAAAATATATATAACAAAGTGAAACATACCATTTCTTATGGATTTTTATGCCGGATTGAAATATGACCTTAGTTTTCGTCTAGCATGAAAATTCCCCGAAATAGATGGAGTTGAAGTGACACGTGACACCGCCTTTCACGGATCGAGATGCTTTTCTGCTAAGAGTCCCCTTGCCTCTTACAGATTAGGGTGCTTTTTTAAGGTGAGTCCCCTTGCCTCTCACAGATTGGGGTGCTTTTTTAAGGTGAGTCCCCTTGCCTCTCACAGATTGGGGTGCTTTCTTAAGGTGAGTCCCCTTGCCTCTCACAGATTGGGATGCTTTTTTAAGGTGAATCCCCTTGCCTCTCACTATGCAGGGTTGTTTTGTGAATCGTGATAGATACATTGCATATTTCAGAATTGGGTATTTGTATCCCATGGTATTGAGCAAATCCAAGGAACCATACAATTGTCATTACATGACTGCAACAACCTGCAGTCCAAGCACCACTTTGACAAGTACAACAGTACTCACGAATAGAATCCTATCCAGTTTTTGCTTTATCTATCAAAACAAAAATGTAGTGATACTGACCACTATGATGACGAGATTTCATATGCGCCTTAATCAATGTAGGTTCTTCAACTGAGATACCATACTTCTCATAGTTCAAAGCTGTTGACGGGTGCTTCGGTCTTGGATTAAACTTCTGCACCAAGAATATTCCTTCTTTCTGATGCTCTGCATAGTATGAAATTGCATTGCGTATTTGATAAGGTCCGAGACTCAAGTAGTACAGATCATCCATCGAAAGTTCAGGAAATCCAATGAGTCGATTATTTTCTTCATTATCGAGTGATGTATACTCGACTCCAAAGAATGGTGCTCTCAGTTGAGGAAGATTGAATTCTTGGACGATGATTTGCAAACGATTAGGGACGTTAAGTCGAGATTTCAGTCTGTGCTATGCCTTCATGCATAATATCACTCAGAATTGGTTTGTGGAATAAATTCAAGAAGGCAAAAGCGATATAGAGAGAGTCGAGATCGTGTTTGAGAGTTCTATTATGTGCTGGCAAAGAGAAAATCTTGAATTTCTTCTTGAGGCAACCGAAGACTTGCTCACCCAGCGACATTTGGTTACACATCTCGAAGCATTTGCTTCTGCGGTATTGAGTTGGCCAAGTCCTGGACAATAAGCTTTCAAATTCTTCTCTTCAGTTAGGAAATTCAGCACATCACGAAAACCTCTATCAACTAATATCGTATCACCCTCATGAATAGTATGCAAGTCGTTCGCGTATCTCTGGAAACAATCCCATAATATTGTCGCATCATTATGCGTTGCGTCAAATAGTCCAAAAACGTATAAAACGTATGAAACCATCTGAAGAGCAACCTACCATAGGTTTGACCAACGGCATTTTTTTCTGCTCACTCCACATATGTTTTTGTCCTGCATAATTCGCAGATTTTTGTGCTAGGCGATAGGTGGCATCGAATACTATGCAGGCTTTATCGTCGGGAATGTCGAATAGTACTTTTGACATTGGTGTCGTATGAGCAAGGAATACTGAGCGATCATTCCGATTGATGAATTGTGGAACGAAGTTTTTATGGAAATCTTCTCTTGCTGAATTCATATGATTTTCAATAGTCCTCCGACAAACACCGAATAAGAATGAAAGTTGTTCATCAGAAAGAGAAGTTCGCATTTTACAAAGTAAAACAGCAACATGCTTAGGTTGACATGTTACAGAAAAACTGCATACAGTTTGAAATTGTTCTTTATCGAGAGCAAACCAATTTTTGAAGGTCGTATTATCAATGGAGTCGATATTATCCACATCGAATATCTTTTCATTTTTCCCTTTCAGCTCTTGATAGTAAATAAACATAAGATCACTGACTGTTTTTTGTTTTTCAGCACTTACTTTTTTTGTAATTTGCTGCACAAGTGGCCAAAATGTAGAATTATCGACATGATTGCTACACATACGAGCATTATATTTGGTCAAGAATTTATAATCCATGAGTAGTTTACAACGGATAATTCGGGGAATTGCGATCAACTTCGAGGGGTTTTCGCAGCCAAAAGTGCATCGCGAATGAGAATTAATACCTTGACGATAAATCGAGAAATTTATTCAGGTTTATTCAGGTATATCTGGATCATCATCCATCATCGATCTTAAGATGATTTTTGACTGATTACTAAATTCGTAAGTTTTTTACATATTTTGCTCTGTAATGGAATGTGATTCAATTCTTCTAATTTCCGTTTCTTTGGATTATTTTTCCGCAAATTGTTAACCATTATCAACGAATTTGATGTGTCTTTGATAGAAAAAAACTTATCATTTTTCGATCTTTTTTGGTCATTACAGCCTAAACATTTAGTGTTCGCGAGCGCGAGAGACGCGGATGCAAAGCGGAGGATCTGTGAGGAGTGCGATAGAGACACAACGAATTTGTAACAAATTTTAAACACTATTTATTTTTTCACACACATATACACTGAATAAATGTCTAATTAATGAATACAAGATTTTAACACTCGAAACCTCCTTTTTTTAGAAGCGAAACACCCTATCGGATGGAGCGCGAAGATACAAGCGATTGAACTCAGTCGAAATTTGTGATACTTGCGGAAGCGAACGTTTAAAGAACGCGGAGCGGTGCTACTTTTACTGCGGTGCGAGAAAAGTGCGAAAAAAGCGTTAGCAAGGTCGATGTTGGGCCCTTTATACTTGGAAAAACGGGGCTTATTTTCGCGAGTAACCAATCGTTTTGAGTCATTCAAAAACGCTCAAGTTGATCCCCGCAAATTGTAGTTTATTGGTTACTCGTTTATGGTTGTTAAAACGAGTCGTTGTTGACTTGCGCGCAGGCGGAATTGGCCATCGCATTGGCTCACGGAATTTGTGACGCGTTAGTGCGCGCACGCGCGAGTGCAATTCGTGGTTTGCCGTTGGGCAGCAGACGGTTAAATGTTTATTGATAAGCTTTGTGTTCCCTTTTTTTTGTCCAAGTGTTTATCGGAGGGCGTCATGCTTTAATGAGCATGTAACTGTTTTTTCCGATGATTGGGAACGTGGGTTACAATAAATTTACACGAGATGCACTTTGCGATCTCAAACATTCAGTGAAAGGCATTGTCTTATTGAAGAATCAACGTCAAGATAAGAAAAAATATACCTGAAGAGACAAGAGAATGTAGAAAAAATTAAGATGAAACAAGAGAAAAATAGCGAGAAACCATAGATATATAAAAAAATAGACCGAGCGCTTATATGACACAAGTTAAAGTATCGTACAAACAAAAAAATGGAAAACTAACAAGCAAGAATAGAATAGAATACATTAGAATATGTAGAATATGTATAGTATGTAGATAGATTCTTGGAATATACTTCATGTGATAGTACAGTATTTCAACTGCGAGAGAACTTGTCAATGCGTCATGTAGCAAGACTCTATCTTTCAGGGTGCTTTATAAAGCACGCTTCCCCTCCTTCTCCTCCATGAATGAAATAGCGGTGAATAGTAGATCGTTCATTCTCTAAACCAGCGCTCGGAATTAGTTGCACATTTCGGGCCGATTCTGGAGACGACGCCTCCTGTCCCTCCACTACCGCCCGGTCGAGCCGCCAGCAACCGGGCGATAGTGGGGAAACAGGAGGCGTCGTCTCTTGAATTGGCCCGAAATGTGCAACTAGTTCTGAGCGCTGCTCTAAACAATGAATCCATTCAATAGAATATATCTTCAATATTACATGAACTTCAGCCACGTATTTTTCCTTATGCGATATACCCTGACTGGAAATCATCACTTTCACCCCCTTGTATCTCCGGAATCGAGCCTATGCTCATCTTGAAATTTTACTGAGATTAATGTTTCATCTAATAGTACTATTTGGCATGAAAAAAAGTTCGAAATTCGAGGTCCAAAAAATGGGCTAAATTTGCCATCACTCTTTGGCCAAATTTTGTTGAAATTGTTTGAAATTTGGTATACGCATGCAGTATAGTCTAGCGATGCCTATAAAACAATAAAAAGCTGAAAATCGCCTTTGTTTAATAATAATTAATTGCAAATTGAGGTCAATCGGTAATTACGTTTTTTTAATTTCGCCGACAAAAAGTATCGAGGGAACTTGAAATTTGAAACTACTTCCAGTGAGATATTTGTTCCTCTTTATTGAAGAAAGATTTCTGGAAATTTTCAGATAGATTCATTGAAAATTTGAAAACATGCAACGCCGCTAATGATAACTCTGTGAGCGCTGAACACCATCAAGCAGCGTACTCGCCGTTCGGCTTTCCAGGATTCGATTTTATAATGATTTCTTACAACTTTAACCATTGTTATTTGTTAAATTACTATCGTCCTAGAGACCGCGTCTCTGGAGTGTATGTGAAATATTTCGAAATAATAATAATAAAAGTATTTAATTAAGGAACCATATAAATAATAGTTCGTCATTTCGATATTTCGTGGAGAGTGAGCGATTGTTCAAATGTATAACCATTAAAAAATCATTACAAAATCGAGTCCTTGAAAACCGAATGGCGAGTACGCTGCCTGATGGTGCTCAGCACTCTTGGAGCTATCATTGGCGGCGTCGCATGTTTTTTTATAAAATGCATATTTTCGCAAATTTTCAATGAATCGATCTGAAAATTTCTAGAAATCTTCCTTCAATAGAGAGGAACAAATGTCTCATTGGAAGTTGTTTCAAATTTCAAGTTCCCTCGATACTTTTTGTCGGCGAAACTAAAAAAACGTAGTTACCGATTGGCCTCAATTTGCAATTAATTATTATTAAACAATAGGCGATTTTCAACATTTTTATTGTTTTGTAGGCATCGCTTGACTATACTGCATGCATATACCAAATTTCAAACAATTTCAACAAAATTTGGCCAAATTACGACGATTTATATCTTAAAATTTGATTGAATTTGGGGATAAAAATTTTTCATTTTTTTATTTTTATTATTAAAAATAAGCATCGAACAAAAAAACTGCAAATAGAAAAAAGTTTCGTCTCGTCATTCTCTACAAGTCTATATTTAAAAAAATTAATTTTGCAACTTTCAAAATTTTCATGCTCTGAGACGTTTGGACAATATTTTTACACCATTTCGAGCGCAGAGCGAGTTCTCAGATCCGTACCCTCATATGTTTGGAACAAAAGTACCGTTATAGTATCATATACTGACACAGTACGATCCATATCGACATTGGTAAATGCGAGCTTGTCACCGTGACCATAGACATATACAGGGTGTCTGGTAATAATCGCCCCACCGCTCATACGCAGGTAGGGCAGATCAAACCGAGTAGAAAAGTCCTCTACCATTTTTTGATTTACGAAATAATAACGGAGATATTAACGAAAAAGAATCAGCGAATCCGTGCGAGTAAAGCGCGCGCGGCGAGAAGGACGTCCCAGCGCTACGCGGTCGCTAGGCGCGCGATGAAGCAGTGGGAGGAGCGGCGAGCGGCTATCAATAATGAGCGGCGCGTAATCTTACAGCACGGCGTCGAATATTTTCTTGAATTTTCTCACACGCTCTCTCTCTCTCTCTCTCTCTCTCTCTCTCTCTCTCTCTCTCTCTCTCTCTCTCTCTCTCTCTCTCTCTCTCTCTCTCTCTCTCTCTCTCTCTCTCTCTCTCTCTCTCTCTCTCTCTCTCTCTCTCTCTCTCTCTCTCTCTCTCTCTCTCTCTCTCTCTCTCTCTCTCTCTCTCTCTCTCTCTCTCTCTCTCTCTCTCTCTCTCTCTCTCTCTCTCTCTCTCTCTCTCTCTCTCTCTCTCTCTCTCTCTCTCTCTCTCTCTCTCTCTCTCTCTCTCTCTCTCTCTCTCTCTCTCTCTCTCTCTCTCTCTCTCTCTCTCTCTCTCTCTCTCTCTCTCTCTCTCTCTCCCTCTCCCTCTCTCCCTCTCCCTCTCTTTCTCTCTCACCCCCCTCTCTCTCTCTCTTTCTCTCTCTCTTTCTCTCTCTCTCTCTCTCTCATTTTTTTCTGTATGACACGCCGTTTTACTTTATAATAAAAAATAAAATTCTATTTTTAATACAAGTTTCAAAAAAATACATGTTTTCAGAAAAATATGTAAAGAAAAATTCAAATCTTATTAATAAATTAAAATTATGTCCAAACATAATTTTAATTCATACATTTATTATGATCTAGACCAGTGCTCGGAATTAGTCTGAACATTTCAGCCGATTTCCGTGGTATACGTCTCCTTTCCTCTCCTTACCGCGCGCGCCGCAGCCGCTAGGGCCAGCGCCGCCGAGCGTTAGGAGCGACACTATCTGATTATGAGTGGGTTCTTTTCCCTATTTATTAAAATTTTAAAAAATGTATTAAAATTTATTAAAAATAAATTTTTTATTTTTAAATTTATTAAGTGGAAATATTTCAATAGATTTCCACGTCACCCATGAGATACTAATGCTGACGCGTTTTTTTTTTAATGGTTTCCCCCGTAGACCTATTCCACTAAAGATAAAAATAAATTCTTAATTTAAAAAAAAATATATAAGTAAAAGAGATTTTCTTAATTAGATTTTCTTAGCCTTTTATGTGAGAATGAACAATTGATGCAATAATGTAGATAAAAACCACTTTTTAAAAAACGTGTCAGTATTAGTACCTCATGGGTGACGTAGAAATCTATTGAAATATTTTTACTTAATAAATTAAAAAAAAAATTTATTTTTAATAAATTTTAATAAATTTTTTTAAATTTTAATAAATAGGGAGAAGAATTTACTCATAGAACCTAATCAGATAGTGCCGCTCCTAACGCTCGGCGGCGCTGGCCCTAGCGGCTGCGGCGCGCGCGGTAAGGAAAGGAAAGGAGGCGTATACCACGGAAATCGGCTGAAATGTTCAGACTAATTCCGAGCACTGATCTAGACATAATTTTAAATTATCGAATTACTATTACATCGCGACATAATGTGTGTGTTATCGAATTTTTGTTAAAACAATTATTTCTTGACAAAAAAAATTATTACTTTTATATTAAATGGAATATTTTTAATTGCTATTAAAACGGGTGTGCCATACTTTTTTCTTTCTTCTCTCTGTATCATGATATGGAAAATATTATCGTTTCCACACCACCTTGCGGTAGATAATACGGCGCATTTTTTTTATAGTGGTATCCTTAGTAGGTCTAATCCACTCTCATATTTTTTAATGCAAAAATTGTTCGAAGTGCCTTCCTCGTTCTCGTAAGCAGAGTTCGGCTCTTCGAATAATATTGCGCGATGCGTGATACGCCATATCTGGCGTGATGGTATTAAAAGCAGCGCGAATTGCTGCTTCTACTTCAGCTTCCGTACCATCACGCCTGTGATCGACTAAACTTTTTATGTGACCCCATAAAAAGTAGTCCAAAACATTTAAGTCTGGCGATCGCGCCGACCAAATGATTGGGCCACCTCGACCCATCCATCTGTCCGGATAATGCGCGTTTAAAAATTCGCGCACTTGCCGAGAGAAATGCGCTGGAGCTCCGTCGTGTTGGAAAATCATGTCTGCTCTTACTTGAACAGGAACATCTTCAAGAAGAGCAGGCAATTGATTTTGGAGAAAATTATTATGTTTCTCCATTTAGACGAGGCGGTAGGAAATAAGGACCGATCTGAAAAAATTATCAAAATAAATGATTAAAGAAAGAAAATTTTCTTTAGCTTTTACTAACAATAAGTAAAAGTTTATTACTTACAATTCGGTTCCCAAATACTCCTGCCCATACATTTATCGCCCAGCGATATTGGAATCTACATTCTCAAACGGCGTGCGGATTTTCTTCTGCCCAATATAAAAAATTATGGCTGTTGAATACACCATTCGGTGTGAATGTTGCTTCATCAGTCCATAATATGCGGTCGGGGAAAAAATTATTCCGCCGACACTGAGCGAGAAATCCTGTGTGTTTTGCCGAGTTAATAATTAATATTTAGCTACATGTTTTAAGGTGAAAACACTAAATAAAGATAATAAAAATACCTTCACAGAAGTAGATTCGTTGTTCCGCATCTCTCGGCAAAAGCTGTTGCACTCTCTGATAGTGATACGGGTGCAATTCGTTTTGACGCAGAGTACGGTGCACCGCGTATCGCGAAAGTTCGAGCAATCGAGCCACACTTCGAATGCTGGTTCCGGGGTTTTCTTCAAATTCTTGAAGAATTCTCTCCTCTTCATTTACCCGGATGTTTACCGCTGCACCGGCGTTCCGCCGATTTAATAAGAGACTGCCTGTCTCTTTAGCCCGTTGAACACACCTCAAAATCACTTTATGATCCGGATGTCGTTCGCGTTCGGGAAATCGTTTGGCGTAAAAATTAGCCGCTAGCCGAGCATTTTCTCCGGCTCTTCCATATTCAATCAACATATTGACATACTCTTCTGCGATATACTCTGCCATTTTTTCAACTCACTTATTCGTAAAACAACGTGCACGTCGAATGTTAGGGGAACTTGTGAGGTAACAAATGACAAGCTTCAAAAAATGCAACGTTTAATTGTTTATACGCGAATTGTTTTTCAAACTTGTCATTTGTTACCTCACAAGTTCGCCTAGCATTCGACGTGCACGTTGTTTTACGAATAAGTGAGTTGAAAAAATGGCAGAGTATACCGCAGAAGAGTATGTCAATATGTTGATTGAATATGGAAGAGCCGGAGAAAATGCTCGGCTAGCGGCTAATTTTTACGCCAAACGATTTCCCGAACGCGAACGACATCCGGATCATAAAGTGATTTTGAGGTGTGTTCAACGGGCTAAAGAGACAGGCAGTCTCTTATTAAATCGGCGGAACGCCGGTGCAGCGGTAAACATCCGGGTAAATGAAGAGGAGAGAATTCTTCAAGAATTTGAAGAAAACCCCGGAACCAGCATTCGAAGTGTGGCTCGATTGCTCGAACTTTCGCGATACGCGGTGCACCGTACTCTGCGTCAAAACGAATTGCACCCGTATCACTATCAGAGAGTGCAACAGCTTTTGCCGAGAGATGCGGAACAACGAATCTACTTCTGTGAAGGTATTTTTATTATCTTTATTTAGTGTTTTCACCTTAAAACATGTAGCTAAATATTAATTATTAACTCGGCAAAACACACAGGATTTCTCGCTCAGTGTCGGCGGAATAATTTTTTCCCCGACCGCATATTATGGACTGATGAAGCAACATTCACACCGAATGGTGTATTCAACAGCCATAATTTTTTATATTGGGCAGAAGAAAATCCGCACGCCGTTCGAGAATGTAGATTCCAATATCGCTGGGCGATAAATGTATGGGCAGGAGTATTTGGGAACCGAATTGTAAGTAATAAACTTTTACTTATTGTTAGTAAAAGCTAAAGAAAATTTTCTTTCTTTAATCATTTATTTTGATAATTTTTTCAGATCGGTCCTTATTTCCTACCGCCTCGTCTAAATGGAGAAACATAATAATTTTCTCCAAAATCAATTGCCTGCTCTTCTTGAAGATGTTCCTGTTCAAGTAAGAGCAGACATGATTTTCCAACACGACGGAGCTCCAGCGCATTTCTCTCGGCAAGTGCGCGAATTTTTAAACGCGCATTATCCGGACAGATGGATGGGTCGAGGTGGCCCAATCATTTGGTCGGCGCGATCGCCAGACTTAAATGTTTTGGACTACTTTTTATGGGGTCACATAAAAAGTTTAGTCGATCACAGGCGTGATGGTACGGAAGCTGAAGTAGAAGCAGCAATTCGCGCTGCTTTTAATACCATCACGCCAGATATGGCGTATCACGCATCGCGCAATATTATTCGAAGAGCCGAACTCTGCTTACGAGAACAAGGAAGGCACTTCGAACAATTTTTGCATTAAAAAATATGAGAGTGGATTAGACCTACTAAGGATACCACTATAAAAAAAATGCGCCGTATTATCTACCGCAAGGTGGTGTGGAAACGATAATATTTTCCATATCATGATACAGAGAGAAGAAAGAAAAAAGTATGGCACACCCGTTTTAATAGCAATTAAAAATATTCCATTTAATATAAAAGTAATAATTTTTTTTGTCAAGAAATAATTGTTTTAACAAAAATTCGATAACACACACATTATGTCGCGATGTAATAGTAATTCGATAAATTAAAATTATGTCTAGATCATAATAAATGTATGAATTAAAATTATGTTTCGACATAATTTTAATTTATTAATAAGATTTGAATTTTTCTTTACATATTTTTCTGAAAACATGTATTTTTTTTAAACTTTTGTATTAAAAATGGAATTTTATTTTTTATTATAAAGTAAAACGGCGTGTCATACAGAAGAAAATAAGAGAGAGAGAGAGAGAGAGAGAGAGAGAGAGAGAGAAAGCGTGTGAGAAAATTCAAGAAAATATTCGACGCCGTGCTGTAAGATTACGCGCCGCTCATTATTGATAGCCGCTCGCCGCTCCTCCCACTGCTTCATCGCGCGCCTAGCGACCGCGTAGCGCTGGGACGTCCTTCTCGCCGCGCGCGCTTTACTCGCACGGATTCGCTGATTCTTTTTTGTTAATATCTCCGTTATTATTTCGTAAATCAAAAAATAGTAGAGGACTTTTCTACTCGATTTGATCTGCCCTACCTGCGTATGAGCGGTGGGGCGATTATTACCAGACACCCTGTATAACTAGATCCAGCATGCCGTATATTTCCTTATGATATTCGTTGGGTTTGGCAGAACGGAGAGAGAGGCAAAACATAGGGGATATTTTTGTCCTTTTTTTGCGCGCGCATCATGACAGTAATGGCCGACAATTGTCAACTGATCATAACGTGAAAGTCGGATATCATAAGTTACGTGTTATGTGTACAAACATTATACCCTATTATTATACCATATATATAAATATGTTAAAAAATGAAGACGTGCAGTGCGTGTGGATATTGGAAGAAGCCTAACGAGAAAGAAAATATATCTTTCCACATGTAAGTAAAACATTCTGATCTATTTCACAATCTATGTAAGCAATATTCTTAATATATTTGTATATAATGTATATATAATTTGTATATATAATATACATAAAGTATAATACGTATTTCTATATGTACTATATTAAATGTATTATATATATATATATATATATATATATATATTAATGTTCTTGATAGAAAATAATTGTGCTATTTATATATGCTATTTATTTATGCTTTATTTAGAGTTATTATTATCTCATTGAACTATGCTCCAATTATATTGTTTCAAATATTTTAAAATAAAATATATTCTTTAATAAAGTATAAAAATACAATTTTAAAAGTATAAATATTTTTTCATAAATGTAAATTTATATGTTATTAACTAAAAAATTAATATCATGTTTATATAATAAATGTAACATGTTCTTAATTGCCCAAAAACAACTACGCTTATACATATATTTTCTTAGATTAGAACCTATGCCCTGTATTCTATCACGGCCGTCACATGGCTGTCACGCTCGCTGTCAATAGCGACTGCGCATCCTACCTGCGCAGACAAAGAAAGAAATCTTCCCCTAGTTTTGCCTCTTTGTCCGTTCTGCCAAAGACATGCATGCTGGGTCTAGTTATTAGAGTTCTAAAGGTGGTATATTACGTCAGAAAGGATGAGAAAATATCGGTAAATTATCGGTAATTTCTGGAGCTATCGATTTTTCGAGAATTTATGAGAATTTATGAAAATTTGTAATTTTTATGAAATAAAAATAATTTTCTGTCTTTAAATTATTGTAATACACATATATTGAATGTTAGAATTAATAATAAATTTGATGATTGGTAGTACTTGATATCATAGTGGAAATATTACTACATACTGCGCTCAGTTCTCCTTTAGCTGCGTTCGGCATTGCAAATCGGAGGCATCCGTTTGCTCTTTCACCTTGAAAATCTATAGTATTCGTCATGTATACGTATAGATTTTCTAGGTAAAAGAGCAAACAGATGTCTCTGATTTGCAATGCCGAACGCAGCTTTTATAAAAAATTCTGCAATACTGCACCGTTGAAGTCCCTATATTCTGCAGATTTTTCTTATGTTGGCAGCATTTTAGCGGTTTAGAGGCAAAAAAAAAAGAGAGAAAAAAGATTTTAGAAAGAGAATTGAGATTGAGCCTTGAGCTAAAACAAAGACTGTGAACCGTGACGTCGACGAACGCTTTATGCTTTATTTATACTATACGCTTCATATAAGTTATCTGTTGCCTGTAACGTATTCTGGTATTTTCTATAACATAAAATGCCAAAACCAAAAAATATTGTGTGGAAATTTTTCAAAGAAATAGAAAAAAATAATAAAATATGTTATAAGTGTAATTATTGTGGCGTTCTTTACGCAAATAATGCCACGCGCCAAAGAAAGCATTTGGAAAAAAAATGCTTAAAGTGTCCACAAACAGTGAAAGATTTATTAAGAAAGGAAAGGATTAACAGTAGAAAGCAAACAAATCGGGATTCAAATGGTATGGTAATTACTAATTACTTTTTATTTTTTCTTTAAGGTTAGGTTAGGTTAAGCGTATCATCAGATTTCCATAATTCTATAATTTCATTCGAGACATATATATAAATAATCCGTTTTTTTAACAAAAAAAAACTATTTAACATATTTAAAAGTGTCGCAATTTTAGTACATACATTCTGTGATATTTCTTTGGTATTTATTTCTATAAAAGTCATATGAAAATTACAGCATTTTTTAGAATTAAAATTTCAGAGAAGTCTACTTTTTTTTTTTATTTTAAGATGATACATCGGAAGATGAACTCATTATGGTTCATAATAATGAATCATTGCGCACAACTGAAACAACCACTGCAGTTAATGTTTTGCCATCTGCAGCTGAAAACTCTCGCGTTGAAAATACTCTATAGAAAGAGAGAAGTAGTACCCCAAAGCTGTCTTCATTTCAAAAATACTTTGATTCTATAACTCCAGATGAGCAAGTACATATACTTAATAAGCTTTTATTATACATTGATTTTCATATTAAATTTTATTGACTTTATAATTTGAGATTTTATTTAATTGTAATATAAGATCTGTTCTCTCTTTATAGCTGAACTGACTGTACTAATTCAAAGTTAATCTTTCTCTTTCCAATGTGGAGGAAAAAAGATAAACTCTGAACTAGTGCAGTCAGTTTAGCTATAAAGAACAGACCTATTGATACAATTGATTTGTCTCATAGGAAAGGCTGGATGAAAAACTGTTAAGAGCAATTTATTCATCGGATTGTGCGCTTTCGATACTTGACAATCAATATTGGATAGAGTTTTTTAAAGAATTGCGACCCTGTTGGAAACCCCCATCAACTTATAAGATTAGTACTCCTCTTATAAACAAAGAACATGCAAGAATTCAGTTGGAAATGAATGAAGCTATTGCAAAATCAAATGCTGTTGGTGTCCAATGTAATGGTTGGAGTAATATACGGTAATTGTGACTGTGATAATTATTAAACTAGAAACGAAATTAGATATAAAATTTGAAGGAAAAACAAAGAATTTCAGAAAATAAGAAAAATATAAACCTAAATATTAAATAATATTGAAGAAAGTGTAAATATTCTTTATAATTCAAAACAAATTAATCTCGAAAAATAATTAACAATTTAAAAAATAATGTTTCAGCAATGTTATTATTTTTTAATAGGAACGAATCGATTGTTAATTTTGTTGTGACGACTCCGGAAACCTTATTATATAGAACTATGGATATGAAAGGAAAATCTCATATTGGAGAATATATGGCAGAGATTATTCTCGAAGTAATTGAAGAAATCGGGATAAAAAAGGTTTTCGTAGTCGTTACTGATGGTGCATCCAATATGGTCAAAGCTCGAGGAATTGTGCAGCGCAAATACCCGCATATTTATATATATAGCTGTGAAGCACATTGTTTAAATTTATTGACGAAAGATATAATCCATTATGAGACATTTAAAGATGTTGAGTCTTCAGCAAATGAAATTGTAAAAGAGATAAATTCATCTCATTTGATCAAAGCAAAATTTACTGAAATTCAGAAAGAAAGAAAACAGAAAGTTATATCATTGAAATTACCTGGTAAAACCAGATGGGGGTCAATAATCTTTTGCTTCGAGAGTTTGCTTTATAACAAAGTAGCTTTAAAAATGTTGGCTATTTCGGAGGATGTATTTTTGAAAAACAAAGTTAAACAGGATATTTTAAGCGACAATTTTTGGTGCGGCCTTCTAAGTCTTCATGAAATTCTAGCTCCAATCATTAAATGGATTACAATTTTGGAAGCAAATTGTTGTACAGTAAGCTTGATTCCAAGAGTTTGGAATGAGATACAGACTCGTTATGATATATTATTCAATGACTCCCCATTATCGATTAACGAATGCGCAGATCTTAAAAAGAAGGTAACAAGTAGAAGCGAATTATCGATGCAGCCATTACACTTTGCTGCCAATATCTTAGATTCAAAATACAGTGGCAAACACTTAACTCGAACACAAAAGAGTTTAGGAATGCAAGTAATCCATGATCGAGCAAGTTATTTGTATGGGGAAGATAGTGAGACTGTAACGCAAGTAATGACTGATCTAGCTAATTACATACATAAAGAGGGATCTTTTAGTAATCCTTTTGTTAAAAAAACTATGAAAACATTATCAGCTATTATTTGGTGGAAAACTAACAATTCTGATCCAAAATTGTGTTCGATTGCAGTTGATATTCTTAGTATGCCAGCAACTAGTGCTGCAACAGAACCGACTTCAAACCCCCGGTGGCACGGCACCGTTAGGGGGAGATTTTTATCTTCCCTCCGTGCACGGGCGGCCAGGGCCAGGGCTGTCCTGGCCGGGGCTGCTGCTCCGGCGGGACGGGTCTCTGGTGGGGTCACTTCGGTGGCCCGGCTCGTGGACGTGGTCCGCGAACACACGGTCGTGAAGGAGAGCGACGGGCCGTCGATGTCCCGGAACTCCCGGGCTCGTCGGGCTGGGCCATTCCGAGCCGCTCGGACATATTCCGAGGCGGAGTCGGATGGCGGGGAGTAGTCGCTCGGGCCGCTCGCAAGTATTCCGAGTCTGGGCCGAGCGGTGAGGACCGATCACTACTGGAGTGCGTCCCGGTTTATGCCGGTCCCGGAGTGATCGGTCGAGAAGTGGGTTTGCTGGTCGCCACAGCGGGCAAGGCGGTTGGTTGGGTCGCTACAACCCTCCGCCCCATCCGTCCGTGGGGCCCCCCCGTGTAGCGGCGCCCACTGCGGTGCCCACATTGTCGGAGGTGTGGGACCCCCGAAAGTTCCTAGGTAAAACCAGGGGCGAGTAAGGGGCTGGAGGCCAGTGCACCGGATGTTTAATTCCCGGTGCCCGCGCCATATGCTGACCTCCCGGGGGAACTCGGGACGTAGTAGGCATGCCCGGTCAGCGGAGCCGCAGTGGGTGGTGGGTTAGAAACAAAAAATGGTGTCTTATAAAAACAAAAATGGTGGTAGGAGTCGGGAGGGATCTCCCACGACTGAGAGACTTTGTCTCTCTGTGAGGAGAGCAACTAATGGAGCTGCAACGGGAGGAGAGGCATGGGTGATGCCTCGGGAGTCATCTACCCCACCTCAGATCTTGGTCCTGAGACTGAGGGGCGGAGATGACTCCGATGACGAGATGACGGGGAGAGGGAGGGGAGGGAATCCATCCTCCTCTCTTCCCCCTCCGAACAGACCTTGCCCAAGGTCGAGGAAAGGCCTCCCCGCGGGTACCCCGGGCACATCACGGGATCAATCCCGTGCTGGATCCCCGGGACGACCGCGGGAATTGTCAAGAGCCGGGTCGGAGGGGAGCCTCTCCGGGGTCACCTCCATCGACCTGGGCTCGGACGATGAGGGTGACAGAATGTCGTCTGTCACCAGACACAGCACCACCTCATCGATCGGAGCCAAGAGGCCGCAAAAGGACAGGGGGGACACCACCATCCTCCCTGACTCTCCCTCCTCCGAGGAGCGGAAAAAGAAGAGGGAAAAGAGGATGAGGAGGAGCGGCCTCCTGTCCTCGGATGAGGAGGACAATGAGATCCTCAGGGCACAGACCCTAAAAGAGGATCCAAGGGGTCGCCCCGCTAACGATCCTGCCAACATCGGGCAGTACACCGCCCGAAAGAGGAGGGAGAAAGCGGTGGAGCGGATTGAGGAGCTCCATCAAAGGGTCGCCGAGAGGATTAAGAATCCTCACCATGAGACGGATCGCACAACCGAGCGATACCACAAATTTATGGAAAAAATCAAAAACAAGGTTGTGCGATATGAGGCTGCACCGGTCCAGCAGATCCTGGACGACCTCAGGAGCGACACGAAGTCCATCCTGGAGGTCACCGGGGTCTCAAAGGGCCTTAAGGGGAACCTGGCCGGGCTCCTCTGTGCTGCAGCCTCCTCACTGGAAGCAGGAGCGGCGACCCTAGCCGAAAGGGCGGAGAAGGGGTTTTACGACCCCATTGCGGGGAGAGCCTCTTCCTCCGCCAACGAAAACGTAGAGGAGATCCTCGCGGCGAACCGCCGCCTGGAGCAGGAGGTGGCGGACCTCCGCAGGGAAAAAGAGGAGAGGGAGAGAACCTCCCCACCTCCCTCACCCCCCGCTACCCGGGCTAGGGCCAGGGCCGCAGGGGAGAACGAGGAGGAAGTCACCATGGAAGGGTCAGTGGAGACGCCACTCCCCGAACCCTCCCCCATGATGACTATAACCCGGGAAGATCTGGTCAACTTCCCGGCAAGGAGACCCCCAATCAAGGGGGTCGTAAAGATTCTGGAGGATCAACCCTTGCCGGTGTTGACCAGCTACACCATCGTGCCCGGTGGCCTGGCCGAGATAATCGAGCAGGCGGTGAGGAAACAACTCTCCGAGTTGCTCCCCATGATGATGAGAGAGCTGAGGGGTAGCCTGTTCCCCTCCTTGCCTAACCCCCCTCCCTCCGGTTCTCCTGGTGATGGGAGTCCGCCCTCCGTTAAGAGGGCGGCTCCCCCCACCGGGGACTTCGGGAAGGGGGTGGAAGGAAGGGCCTGGGGAAGGCGCCGACGCAGTCCATTGCCGTGCGACAGCCCACTGCCGGCCCTTCCCCCCCCCCCCTAAAGGGGGAAAGAAAGTCCCGACTGAAAAGCCGGGACAATCGATCCCCCACGGAGGGAAAACTGCTGCAGAAACTGCAACAGTGCAGCAGCAGCAACAACAGAAGCAGCCACCATTTCTCTTCACAGAAGTGGTGAAGAGAAGAGCAACTAGGAGGGCAGCTCCTCCTCCTCCTCCCAAATCGGGGGCGAAGAGCGGTCAGGGAACCACGAAAGTGGTTCTCAAAGCCGCCCCCAAATCCCTTTCTTCCCCGCCCAAACAGGGCAAGGGGGGGGGGAGGGGAGCAAAAAAAAGAGGAAGGTGCCCAACACCGCGGCCGTTTCTCTCACATGTCCAGTGGGGGAATACGCCGCGGTGATGAAGAGGGTCACCGGGGAGATCTCTCTCAAAGAGATGGGGATCCCCCCAACGACGCCCAAAGCGGGCCAAACCGGGGCCCTCATAATACAGGTGCCGGGCCCCGAAGGGCAAAGGAAAGTGGACATGCTAGCGCAAAAGATGCGCAGCATGTTCGCTGAAAGACCCGAGATACGGATCAATCGCCCACAAAAAATGGGCGAGAACCGTATCCGGGATTTAGCGCCGGCCACCACGGCGGAGAGCATCGCTCAGGCCGTGGCGGAGAGGGGAGAATGCTCCCCCACCGAGGTCAAGGTGGGGGACATTAAACCCTCCCCCACCCCAAGAGGCCTTTACACGGCCTGGGCGAAGTGCCCCCTTAGGGCGGCCAATAAGGTCGCCCAGGAGGGGCATATAATAATCGAGGGATTTTTCAGAGCCCGGGTTGAACTCCTGAAAGCGCGCCCCCTCCAATGCTACAAATGCATGGAGAGGGGACACGTAAGGGCAACATGCCCTAATAAGGACGTGGACCGCAGCGGTATATGCTACCGCTGCGGTGAAAAGGGACACGAGACCCGCGAGTGCACGGCGCAGGCTAAATGCGCTGTGTGCCAGGACGCGGGTCGTCCGGCCTCCCATCAAATGAGGGGGCCGGCGTGTAAGCCCCCCAAGGAAGGAAATAAGAAGAAGGGGGGAGCAGCCACACAGGCACTCCCCCCTCCCAAAACCAAGGAGGCGGTAAAGGCGGCAGCGGCGAAGCCGTCCAATAAGGGGGGATCAGATCCACCCGCGGAGGCCATGGAAGTGGACCCAACGCCAGCTGCCGCCGAAACAGCAGCAGATACGACTGGCCTGGAGGAGGGACAGGTTCCTAGAAACAAATAATGTCCACAAAACTCCTCCAGGCCAACCTGAATCACGCCCGCCGGGCCCAGGACCTGTTCTTGAAGGACCTGAGCGGGCGTGATGCAGGATTAGGAGTGGTGGCGGAGCCGTATCGGGTGCCGGAATCAGACCCCAACTGGGTCTCGGCCTCGAACGGCTCTGCCGCCATCGTGAGGAGGCACTCCCCGCGCTCCCCCTCTTACTCTAGTGGAACGAGGGGAGGGGTTTGTCATGGCGCGGTGGGGTGCCTTATACGTGGTAGGGGTTTACGCCCCACCAAAGCGGCCTCACCCCGAATTTCGTGAACAATTGCGGGCAATGGGGGCGGGCATTCGCCGATGCCTCCCCCATCCCGTGTTGGTGGCCGGGGACTTCAACGCCTGGGCTCAGGTGTGGGGTTCCCGGTTCACCAACATTAGGGGTGAGGCCGTGCTGACTTGGGCGGCGGGTCTCGGCCTCCTGTTACAAAACAGGGGGTCGACTAGCACCTGTATCCGCCCCCGGGGCGAGTCCATTGTCGACCTGACGTGGGCCTCCCCTCGGACAGCGGACTTGGTGAGGACCTGGGAGGTGGCGGATCGAGAGACCCTCTCGGACCATCTCTGTATAAAGATGGTCTTGACCGCCACACCCCAGGAGGTGCTGGCCCGCCGTCTTCGTCAAAGGGGCGAAAAACCCCCCAGAAAGTGGGCGCTGGCTCAACTGGACCAGGACAGGCTGGTGGCGGCGGCCTTGGTGGAGGCGTGGTCGGATCCCCCCCGACCTCGTCGACGCCGGGGCCGAAGCCGAGGAGATCGGGGACATGGCTGGGCGCATGTGCGACATGGCCATGCCCCGATCGAAGCCCGCCCCCCGTCAGGCCATGTATTGGTGGAATGAGGAGATTGCGGAACTGCGAAGGCGCGCAAACGCCGCTAGACGCGATCTCCTCAGGGCCCGACGGCGGGCGGGCGGGGAGGACGAGAGCACTGCCGAAACACGCGAGGAGTACCTGGCCGCGAGGTGCTCCCTGCGGACAGCCATCGGCGGGGCCAAGGCCTGGGAGGAGCTACTCGCAGAGCTCGACCGGGATCCTTGGGGGCGACCGTACCATTTGGTTCTCAACAGATTGAGACCTGCGGCGCCCCCAATCTCGGAGACGCTAGACCCCGGGTTCCTCGGCCAGGTGGTGGGGAGTCTTTTTCCCGTAAGAGACACTCACATCCTCTCTAGGGGGGACCCCGCCGACTGGACCGAGGACCTGGGGATCACAGAGAGGGAGCTATCCGAGGCGTCCAAAAGGCTGGGGGCTGCTGGTAAAGCCCCCGGCCCGGACGGGGTTCCCGGCCGAGTATGGGCTTTGGCTTTTGGCGTGGTGGGTGCCCGTCTGAGGAGATTGTACAACGCATGCCTCAGGACGGGCACCTTCCCCTCCTTGTGGAAGACAGCGAACGTCGTGCTTCTTCGCAAGGAGGGAAAACCGGCGGAGCAACCTTCGGCTTACAGGCCGATTTGCCTGTTGGACGAGGTTGGCAAACTGTTCGAGAGAATTATTGCCGGCCGAATCGTCCAGTACCTGTCGCGGGATAGTCCCAATCTATCGGAGGACCAGTTTGGGTTCCGAGAGGCCCGATCCACAACAGATGCCATTGTGCATCTGCGGGCCCTCTTGGACCAAATTGTAGGGGAGGGGGATGTGGCGTTGGCGGTGTCGCTGGACATAGTCAACGCCTTCAACTCCCTCCCCTGGGAATGTGTGGGGGAGGCCATGGAGTTCCATGGTCTTCCTCCATACATAAGGGAGGTCCTTTGGGACTACTTCCGCGACAGGACGCTCCAGTATAAAGACCAACTGGAGCGGGTAAGCAGAGCTGCCAGTTTTCCCCGGAGAGCTCCACACGCACACAACCGAGACCCGCTGACGTCACGTGTCCGTGTGCGCTCGGCTGTCGACGGTAGAAGTGGGCGGACCTATGTCTTGTATCTCTTTCCCACCAAGCCTAGCATAAAAACCGGTTTTAAACGCTCGCACCGTTTCTTCTGCCAAGCGTTGGCAGCGAAAATGCTTTCCCGAATGCTTTCGCTCCACGCGACTAAGTCGACTAGCGGCGTGTTGCTTTCGCTCGACGCGATATTTTTTCTGAGATTTACAGTCTTTTATGAAACATATATCATATTCATATTAATAAAATATTTTAACATTATGTATTTGCAGAATATGATTTTTCACGTTAATGTATAAAATAAGAATAAAGTAATAAAAATTATATATTGCAATATATAAACAAAACAAGTAACATTTAATATATTATTAATTTATTTATATGTTCCAATTTTACACATTAACGTGAAAAATCACATTATAAATGCATAATATCTTTTGTAAATAGCAAGATACATTGAGAAGTAAAGGAAAGAATTGATTGAAAATAAAAGAAACATGTTTTTACTTAAAAAATATTTATGACTATCTTATTTAACACAAAAGTAATCTGGACAAAGCATATCAATGTGATTATACATCGGATAGTTTAGTATTTAAACTTTATTTTAACCATTTTAATATAGTGGTCTTCCGCACCACCCAAGAGGTGGATCTTCGCCAGGAACCCTATTGTATCACTTTTCATTTTTCTTTATACATTATCTTTATATAGATATGGTGTCGCTTGCAGACAAGATACTTATCATACACTTGTCGGTCATAAATGTGGTGTCATTTGTAGACAAGATGCATGTTACATATCGTTTACAAGTGTGTCATTTGCAGACAAAATACTTGTTACATGCCTGTCGTTTATAAGTGTGGTGTCCTTTGTAGACATATTAATGAAATTTTATTTATCTTAATTAAAAATGATAAGGGTCAACAAATAATAAAATTATAAAAGGAAAGGAGCAATAGGAATCAAAACGCTAGATTTTAGTGCGAACGAACTTGTTGATTGAGTTATAATAACATTAGTATAAACAGACATTTCATAGCCTGTCATCAGGCTATCCTTAGTGTGAAATAAATAAAATACATATGAAAACGCACGCTGATTTACATTAAGATCTGAGTTAAAACAAATATAATTTAGACGCAAGATTTGTTGTAAAATTAATAAAAAAGTTAGTTTTAACATTGATATAATCAATGTTAGCTCGTCGGTTTTACAAATAAAAAATAGAAAAAAAAAATTAAAAATTAAAAATTTGTCAAAAATTTTATAAAAAAAGTTAATTAAAATAAAATAACATGCATACATACACAGTTCTTGTGTACCTGACCAATGTTTATAAACGTACAGACTAGTTGCTTCTTCCTTTCCGTGAGCACATACATTTTAGTTTCAAGAACACGCTGCTTAGAAGAATATCTCGAAACATGAATCGTAAGTAATAAATTAAATTATTATGCTCTTGAATCATATTATATTTGTAAATTATTATTCATAAATTGAATAAAATTTTTCAATTTTTAAATATAATAATATGAAAAATAGCACAAGAGCTATGACTAGAATTATGTGTTAATGTTTCTTATATTTACGAAATTGTCTTTAAGGATATAAACGTTTCAATCGATTATTCGTCCAATATACATTACATTAAAAGAATCAATAATTTTAACATTGGAAATACATAAAATCAAAAGTTTTAACTGTAAAACATTCAATGTCCATTTTTTTTAAAAGCTATGTCACTTGAGAAACCTTAAACATAAAAATAGAGCAAAATTAACAGTTATTGGAGTAATGTTACATTATACAAAGGTTCTCAGTTATCTGTACTTGTTGACATCGCAAGTAATGAAAATCTTTTGTGGTTAAAATTTTTAATTTAATGTATTTTAAATATTAAACTGATTCTTTTATTGTAACATATATTGAGGATAATCGACTGAAGCGTTTATATCTTAAAAGACAATTTTGTTAATATAAGAAAAATTGACACATATTATTAAATCGTAGCTGTTATACCGTTTTTTATTTTATTTAATTTATCTGTTAGCAAATAATTAGAAAATATTTGATTATTAGTTTCTTTCTTCTCTCTTATATATATATATATAATTTAATAAATATGTATTAATTTTTGCAGAGGAAAATATAATGGACGTGGAAAATTTATCCCTAGAAGACGTGACAAATGTGCAGCAAATGATGCAACTCATGTTGCATCAACAGCAAGAAATGCAAAAAATACAACAACAGCTGAATTTAATTACAGAAAAATTAAAAGAAAAAGAAGTGGAGAAAGAAGCAGAACAATCGAGAGATGAGCAGCAGCAACAGCAGCAGCAGTCGGAACAAGCCGGCGATAATGGTACATTATTTATTAATTTAAATACAATATCAGAGAATTTTCCATATCAGGCTAGTGTAATAATATCTTATTAATATATATGAAAGAGGCTAATGGAGCCACCGCTGGTTGTTGGTGCGAATTTTTTTATCTCTTATATTTTTTCTCTCGTTTTCCTTCCTTTCAAATAACTTCCTTACTTTAATCATACATTCCGATTCTTGAATAATAAGATCGATGTATGCAATTCTCGTACACTTTAGTGTCTCGAATCTGAGATTAGTGTACATTTTAATGTCTCAATGCAGACGAATCAAGTTTCTATACAAAACATAAAAAATTTCGCACTAACAACCAACGGTGGCTCCATTAGCCTCTTTCATATATATTGATATTTATTTATTTTTTTGTAACTAGATGATTTATTCATATGCATAATTGTTTTAAATTATTAATCTATAAATGTGTTTATTTTTAGAAAAAAAAAGAAGAGGAGGTGGTTGGTCGCGTGCACGGTGGTACGCTCGGCAAAACTTGAAACAACGTGACAATCATGTTAGACCAGGTCCTTCTGGAATTACAAAAAGAAGAGGAGGCCAAAATAACAGAGGTGGCCGCGGGAACAGAAGTCGGGGAAGAGGTACTACAAGAGGTCATACAATAATAAAAAACTATTATTTATCATAAATTAATAAATTTTATAAATTTTATTTTATTATTTTTTTATTGACTAACTTTTCTTATTGACTAACTTTCTTGTTGATCTCAAATATTAAATAATTTTAATAAATTTTATTATTTTATTTTATTTTAATTAACATTTTTATTATAAAATTTTTGACAAATTTTTAATTTTTAATTTTTTTTTTCTATTTTTTATTTGTAAAACCGACGAGCTAACATTGATTATATCAATGTTAAAACTAACTTTTTTATTAATTTTACAACAAATCTTGCGTCTAAATTATATTTGTTTTAACTCAGATCTTAATGTAAATCAGCGTGCGTTTTCATATGTATTTTATTTATTTCACACTAAGGATAGCCTGATGACAGGCTATGAAATGTCTGTTTATACTAATGTTATTATAACTCAATCAACAAGTTCGTTCGCACTAAAATCTAGCGTTTTGATTCCTATTGCTCCTTTCCTTTTATAATTTTATTATTTGTTGACCCTTATCATTTTTAATTAAGATAAATAAAATTTCATTAATATGTCTACAAAGGACACCACACTTATAAACGACAGGCATGTAACAAGTATTTTGTCTGCAAATGACACACTTGTAAACGATATGTAACATGCATCTTGTCTACAAATGACACCACATTTATGACCGACAAGTGTATGATAAGTATCTTGTCTGCAAGCGACACCATATCTATATAAAGATAATGTATAAAGAAAAATGAAAAGTGATACAATAGGGTTCCTGGCGAAGATCCACCTCTTGGGTGGTGCGGAAGACCACTATATTAAAATGGTTAAAATAAAGTTTAAATACTAAACTATCCGATGTATAATCACATTGATATGCTTTGTCCAGATTACTTTTGTGTTAAATAAGATAGTCATAAATATTTTTTAAGTAAAAACATGTTTCTTTTATTTTCAATCAATTCTTTCCTTTACTTCTCAATGTATCTTGCTATTTACAAAAGATATTATGCATTTATAATGTGATTTTTCACGTTAATGTGTAAAATTGGAACATATAAATAAATTAATAATATATTAAATGTTACTTGTTTTGTTTATATATTGCAATATATAATTTTTATTACTTTATTCTTATTTTATACATTAACGTGAAAAATCATATTCTGCAAATACATAATGTTAAAATATTTTATTAATATGAATATGATATATGTTTCATAAAAGACTGTAAATCTCAGAAAAAATATCGCGTCGAGCGAAAGCAACACGCCGCTAGTCGACTTAGTCGCGTGGAGCGAAAGCATTCGGGAAAGCATTTTCGCTGCCAACGCTTGGCAGAAGAAACGGTGCGAGCGTTTAAAACCGGTTTTTATGCTAGGCTTGGTAGGAAAGAGATACAAGACATAGGTCCGCCCACTTCTACCGTCGACAGCCGAGCGCACACGGACACGTGACGTCAGCGGGTCTCGGTTGTGTGCGTGTGGAGCTCTCCGGGGAAAACTGGCAGCTCTGCGGGTAAGCCGAAGGGAGGTCTGTTGCGGGGTTCCTCAGGGGTCGGTTTTAGGACCCCTACTATGGAACCTCGCATATGACAGAGTGCTCCGCACAGCTCTTTCCCCGGGCTGCCGTCTGCTTTGTTATGCAGACGACACCCTGGTGGTAGCCCGGGGGAGGAGTTGGAGAGAGGCCCGGGATGCGGCAAACGCCGCAACCCGGGCGGTCGTATACTCCATACGAACGATGGAACTCGAGGTTGCCCCGCAGAAGACGGAGGCCCTGTTCTTCTACGACAGGGCCTTGGGGCGTCCTCCCCCCACCCAGATCTGGGTAGGGGAGGTTCGCGTCCGGGTGGGGACCCAGATGAAGTATCTGGGCTTCACTCTGGATGGACTTTGGGGGTTTGAGCAGCATTTCGCTGGGATAACCCCCAAAGCGGATAGGATGGCGACCGCGTTGGGTCGCCTCCTTCCGAACTTGGGTGGTCCTCGAAATAGAGTCAGGAGACTACGCGAGCGTCGTGCAATCGGTGCTCCTCTACGGAGCACCGGTGTGGGCCGACAGGGTCGCGGCCAGTCGGCGCATACAGGCGATGCTACATCGTCAACAGCGCCGACTGGCCATCAGACTGATCCGGGCCTATTGCACGGCGTCGTTCGCGGCGGTCACGGCTCTGGCGGGCCTCCTCCCGGCCGAGTTCCTGGCGAACTCGTACGCTGAATTTTATCGGCGTACGAGGGACCCAGACCGGCCCGAGAGCGCCCGCCTACTACCAAGAGTCGTGACCAGACTCAGGAGGGATGCCCGTCAGAGAGCCATGGAGGCGTGGCAGGCCTCCTTAATTGGCTCCAAGGCAGGCAGATGGACCATCCAGGCCATCCAACCCTGTCTTTCCGAATGGGCGGACAGGAGAGGACGCGGAATTGGGTTCCACCTGACACAGGTACTCACCGGGCACGGTTGCTTCGGTGACTACCTGTGCAGGATTGGTAAGGAGTATACGACCAGGTGCCACCACTGCGCGGCCGGTCTGGACTCGGCGTGACACACTCTCCAGGAGTGTGAAGCTTGGGAGGGAGAACGCCGGGCCCTGACCGCAGTGGTCGGCGAGGACCTCTCCCTTCCAGCATTAATGAGAGCTATGCTGGAGGTAGAGGATAAATGGAAGGCCGTCTCCTCCTTCTGTAACAGCGTGATGTCACAGAAGGAGGAGGCGGAGAGAAGGAGAAGGGGAGAGGCGGTGGGGGGACGGGATGATCCCCCTCCGCCGCCAACACAACCCCCCCCCCCCCGCCCCCAAAGGGGCAGACGAATAGGGAACCTCCCCGGGCGGTGACACGCACCATAAGCGCGTCACCATAGACCCCCGGGGAGGATTCCCCCCCTAGGAGGGATCCAGCCAGGGTCCCTCCAACTCAGACGGCCGGAGGGGAGATACCGTAGGTAACGATCGGGAATTATATCTCTCCTCCGGCGGGGGGTCAGTTGGGAGCAGGGGCTCCCGGCTGGCCTCAGCCCCCCACCAAACACGGGAGGGCGGGGAAAGGTCGCGGTAGCCCGACCTTTCCCGGAATAGGAGGCACCATGGGAGGGAGAGGGGGACGCAAGCCCCCCCCATCTCTCCCCGCGAAGAGACCGGTTGCGGTCAAACCTGAGGGAGGGTGAGACGAATACCGCTGGTGATACCTCACCCTCTCTCTACATGGTCCAGGAAGGCTATCGGCAGGGGTTTTAGTGGGTATGCCTGAGACATCTTCTCAGGAGACTCCCACATAACTCACGGATTCCCCCCCGGGACCTGTGGGTATCCATAAAAGATTTCCCCTGCCTCATCAAAAAAAAAAAAAAAAAGTGCTGCAACAGAAAGGAGTTTTAGTAGATACGGAAACATCCACACCATTAAAAGAAATCGTTTGACGACTGAAAGAGCCGGAAAACTGACATACGTCTCATTTAATTTGAAATTGGAATCATCGAAAAAAAGACTTCAAAGGGGAAAACAAAAAAAAATTATGTTTATTACCCCATGGGATGATAAGGAATTTGATCTTCAGGCAGAAGACTTAGAAGCCGAATGTGCTAAAGATGAAGAAGAGTATGACTTCGAAAATGAGTTTGATTATAGTTCTGAAATTGAAACTGTTGAAAACTAAAAGAGTCCATTCTTATCAAGATTTTAAATTAGTAAAAGAGTAGTTATTATAAAATTATTTATAGTTAAAAGAAACCAAAGCAAAAATATTTTATGTCATTTATGTAGCTTTAGCTAAGTATAGTTTATTTATTTAGCTTCCTTTGTTTGAACAAATTATTATATTTAAATTTTAAGTTTTTTTTTGTTAGAAAGAAAAATTTTATTTTATTTTCTATTATCAAACAATGTGATATTATGTTATAGTTTAAGTTATAACAAAGAGATAATACATAATACTGTTCTGTTCTTATTAAAAAGTTATTTCAATTTGTTTGTATTTAAGAATATGTTATTAATATTATTAATATTATTAATATATGTTCTTATAATAGTATTAATTTAAAAAAATATGTAATATGTAATATAAATCAATAAATTTTCAAATATATGTGTTCATTTTTAGTTATCTTTATCACTCTTAAATTCTTTGAAAATAAATAAAATTACATAATTAATTCTAATTTATAACACTTTTATTTGCTTTTTTATTCGCAGTACACTCGGAAACAATAATGCTTACCCATAAACCCATATCCCATTATCCCATATGAAGTTGGCCGCGTCTAGTTATATGCCTATACGATCCAATAGAATTGCCGCATAGGAATATAACTGGACGCGATCAACTTCATATGGGTAGGCATTATTGTCCTCGAGTGTACATTAAATTTTATATTGTTTTAAGTAAACAAACAACAAATAAACGTTATTAATGAATCTTCTCATAAATTCTCATAAATTCTTGTATTAACGGTATAATACGGTAATATTCTTTGTTACCTTCTTCGATTTTATTTTACCGAGAATTTTCGAACTCTACTAGTTATATATGTCTATGACCGTGACGAACTCGGTTCATATCCGAGTAGGACGCACGGTCTTTTCTCGCAAAAGGCGAGTCGGCACCGTCAACATTGGACATGAGGAGACACATACCTGCACCATTCCCCCCCCCCTCAAGCAGACAACGTATATTCGTATCGTCTAATCTCACAATCAGGATATGTGTCCGCGCCATCTGCACCTTCTGGATATATGCCCGCACCAAATAACTTCTGGATTGTTTATTTTTGCAAATTTTAAAGAAAATAAAATAAATTAGTTAATAAATTCACAAGTTGAATATTAATTTTATCAAACTAGTAACTATATTTTATTAATGTACATATATGTAACTTTTATCTTTATTTTATCTTTATTATAGAATGATAAAATATGATCATACACATAATACATAATACACATTATGATATTCTTTATATCATAATATTTACAACTTTTTAATTACGCCAATATTCAGAATGTTATATTGCACATGTAGAAAATGTCTGATTTTCTTTTATATATATCTGGAAATGGGGTTTTAAAAACAAATATTTCAGACAAAAGTTGTATGGTTTCAAGGGAGACATAAAATGGAAACGAAATTCTCTTACATAAAGACATTTTGCGAATTTGGACGCAAACTAAATTTTTTAAATTGGAATTACCCTAATTTTTTTATGCCAATAGATTCTATGTAACATTCTATGTAACGTAAAAAGTTAGAAAAGTAGTATGATCAAATATTGAATGGTTTACGCGATATTTTATCTTTTACATACTGTTACGTCCTGATAGATGTAGAATTTTTTTCGTTGGGCTCGGCGATCGACGTAAACGGGCCTGACCGCACGAGCCGAGCGGCACGTTTAGGACTTGCGACGGGTCAGCGACTGGAAGAGTCGTTTTTACTCCGTCAACAAGTCAACTGCTCGTGGTTCCCTTTTTGGGTCAAGGAATTGAATCCCTATTACCCGGGACGGAACCTTTGTGCGCAATTTGAGAGGGAAGGTGTGAGGGGGTGACGAACGAGGAGGGTGTGGTTAAATGAAAAAGAACAAAGTTTAATTTACTAAAAAGACAACATTTTAATTCGATTAAATTTATAATTACGATACAAAACTTAATTCTTAATTGCAGGTGTTAATAATTTTATTTGTGTATTCTTTACAAGTGCATGTGTGTGTGTGTGTGTGCGCGTGCGTGCGTGCGTGCGTGCGTGCGTGCGTGCGTGCGTGCGTGCGTGCGTGCGTGCGTGCGTGCGTGCGTGTGTGGATTATTCCTCAGGGGAGAGGACTAGATTTAAGAAGTCGAACCCTGTGAATACAGGGTGAGGAAGATGCGGAGGAGGCTCGACGTATTCAATGGTGGTGACTTCGGAGTTGACGGATATATTATCAAACTCCGGATCGTTATGTGGGAGTTCCTCCAGTTGAGCCTCTACTGGAGTAGGGTGGAAACGGACGGGCGAAGGGGGTCTGTAGTCCAGGAGCTCTTCTAGGATCGGAGAAATGGACCTAGGGATAGGAAGTGGTGAAAGGTCAAGAAAGGGTTCAGGAGATTGCTGAGGAGATTCCTGAGGAATCGATGGTGATACAGGAGGTGGGTCGGTTTGAGTGTGTGTGGTTATACGAGAGTTACTACGAGGGGTGTGTCTCCTAATTCTAACGGGTCTTACGGTGACCCTCGCCGCGTATCTGATGTATGGTGGGAGGAATATAGCTATGCAGAGAGCGAATGCCGAAAGGTCCGAGCGATTCCGACGATTGTTGGGTCTCGGCGAACGTTCAGTTCTCACTGATAAATAATACAAAAATTTTAAACGAAATAGGGACGGAGCACATAATAAGAATAAAGAAAATACTAGTGAGGAGAAAAATAAAACAAATGAACTAACTTACTCGTTACAGGATAGTTTCGGATTGGGTTGAGTGTGTACGGTGGTTTCAAGCAGGCGCCCCGTTGAGGGATGGTGTCGTCAGAGTGATGGACCCTCTGGTTGAGATGCACCACTTGGTCGTGACAAAGTATCGACCCTTTTTTATTTCGCGGCCCGAACTACTCGAAAAACTGTCTTAAGGACTTGGCAAACTTGCTTGATGAACTGAGTGACTAATTGTGTATAATTGACGTTTGGAGCCACCAAAACACGGGTTTTTATACCCTTTCCTTGGGGTGGATCCATTTGGAAAATCTTAGGTTTTTGAAGCGGGGATCGAATAGGAATTAGTCTTGTGAGAAGATTTTTAATGTGGGGGAGGGTGGCGTCATTTTTAGCTAATAGGATTAGGTTTAGGTAATTAAGTTACTTGGAATGGGGGTAGGAAGAAAGGGGCCTTAACGAATAAGGAATAGCGTCGTTTCGGGTCCATAAGCGATGGGGGTAGGTTTTTGAGGTGGCGTAACCCGGTTGGTGTTAATTAGTATAGGTGGGGTGCATCTCAGTGTCTTAAGATCTAGGTGGGCGTAGTCTTTAGACCGATCGACGGAACGAAGGGTGGTCTATAGAGGTGCTTGCCCCGATTCCCGGCTTTCGGATTGGAGGGTTGAGAATCGGTATATGAGTTCGCGAGACCTTGGGTCACTGATCTAATAAATTTGACAGTTTACGACTGTCGCGTGGCCCTGGAGTCGCGTGGAGAGTGCGATTAATGCATCTCGGTTTCCCAGACCTACTGAACACGTGCACCGTATCAGGTGTCATGCCTTCTAGGCGTGCGACTGTGGTCATTGCCCGATCGTCACTCGGTAAAACCCTATCTACTAGGGTTCCCGTAGGCGGAATCCAAATATATGGCTAGCTGGTGCCAGTTTTTATTTCTTACTTTAAACATCTGGAGTCGACTAAAGACTCCGGTTACCGCGAGTTTTGACTTTTATGATTTTTCTGACGACGATAGGCACGCTGACCGACCAAAGTATTTTCAAATATCTATCCCCCTTGCTATTTTTCTCTGTGAGAAAGATCGAGCTCATGGTGTCTCGTGAGAAAAACAGCTCTGGCGTTATAATATTCTTTAAGAGTTTTTGTTGGTCCCGTGTTTACTAGGTCTGGTATTTAATAAAAAGAAAAGAATCGTGAAGTCTGATCAGGACGTAATAATACTTTGACATAAAATACAAAATATCTTGTAAAACATTCTGTTTCAGTAATTTTATAATACTTTTATACACAGAATAATAAGACGAATCAACTGATGTAAAAAAATATATATAGTTGTTTTTAGGAAAAAGTATGCAGCTGCATGTTGCAAATACACATTTCTTCTTGGAAACAACTGTTTTTTTTTTTTTTACGTCTATTGATTCGTGTCACTATTCTGTGCATAAAAGTATTAAAGTAAGATTACCGAAAACTGAATGTTTTTAGATATTTTGTATTTTATGTAAAAATATTAATTTTTTTTTGTATAAAAAGATATAAAATATCTCGTAAACCATTCAATTTTTGATTATACTACTCTTATAACTTTTTACGTTACAGAATGTTATACCTATAGAATCTATAGACATAAAAAGATTAGGATAATTGCAATTTAAAAAACGTAATGAATTGAAATAAATTTATGAATTTACTCCAAATTTGCAAAATGTCTTTATGTAGAAGAAGTTCGTTCAATTCATTTTATGTCCCCCTCGAAATCATACAACTTTCGTCTGAAATATTTGTTTTTAAAACCTCATGGTTTCCAGATACGTATAAAAAAATGAGATACTTTGTATATGCAATATAACATTGAATATTCTGAATATTGGCATAATTAAAAAGTTGTAAATATGATATAAAGAATGATATGATAAAATAAAGATAGAAATTACATATATGTACATTATAATATAGTTATTAGTTTGATTCAATCAATATTCAACATGTGAATTTATTAACTTTTTTTTTTAAAGAAAAGTAATAAAAAATTTTAAATGCCTTTCACAAATCATCAAAATAATTTAATCAAAATAATTATTTTGTTTCGAGAATTCTATGTATAATTAAAAGACGCGCATTTTATATACATAATAACAGCAACCGCGCGATTCCTATATATGCAGTAAAATATAGGTATTTACTGCGCGGACAGAAAAATCTCGCTGCCGCGCATTGACATGCATTATGTTATAGGAGAATAGCGCGCGAAAACTAGTCAACCGTTACACCGTGTTATAACGTGTTGACCGAAAATTGTGTAGTGTTTTTACAGTATTTACTGTATTACTGTTTTGTTTAGTGGAAAGTACATTTTGTTAGAGTACATAATGGGACGCAAGTACAATGAAAAATGCTTGTCTCTCGGTGCTCGCAGACTTTCCACGAAGAGAGGATGGTATCAAAGGTTAGTACGTCTAGTTATAAAAAACATACACACAGATTATATATTTATTGCGAACATACGTGTACATAATGAATAGATATAAATATACAGAGAAAGATGAGAAAGAAAGATATAAAAAAAAAGATAAAATTAATCCATCGCCTTTCTCATTGCCAGTGTTGTTGTTTTGTTGCATAATGCAAAGGAGAAGATATATAGATCCCCGCTCACTCCTTTTTTTCTCTCACTGTCTTTCTTTTTCTTTATCTTTTTTCTCATCTTTCTCTGTATATTTAGTTATATCTATTCATTACGTGCACGTATGTTCGTAATAAATGTGTAATACGCGTGTGTTTCTTTTTATTTAATCATTTCTCTTTGTTAATCACTTATTTTATTACGTACAAACATAATCGTCAAATAATTACTATCTCTGAAAGGTAAGAATACAGTCCTTTGTTTATTGATTTAAAAAAATTGATTATATATACATTACCGCTCAAAAGTATTTGTCTCTTACATTTTCACAAAAAATGATTTATTTTTACTTATTATTTTAAGGCTAAATAATTTTTTCACTTTCATTTCTTTAAGAAAAGAACTCATAAGAGAAACTCTGTTCAGAAAAACTTTAAAAAAAGTTTCGCAAAAAAAATAAAGAATAATTACTTCTATAAAAAAGCAAAAAAATTGGATGGGCAAAACTTTTTAACGGTAGTGTATATATTATGTACGGTAGTGCCAGAGACGATCAATTCGTGTGCTGGTTGCATATTTTGCACCAAATGCGGTTTGCATGAGCGCTTTGGTTATACAAAAATTATGCCAGAGACGATCAATTCGTGTGCTGGTTGCATATTTTGCACCAAATGCGGTTTGCATGAGCGCTTTGGTTATACAAAAATTATGCCAGAGACGATCAATTCGTGTGCTGGTTGCATATTTTGCACCAAATGCGATTTGCATGAGCGCTTTGGTTATACAAAAATTATGCCAGAGACGATCAATTTGTGTGCTGGGTGCATATTTTGCACCAAATGCGGTTTGCATGAGCGCTTTGGTTATACAAAAATTATGCCAGAGACGATCAATTCGTGTGCTGGTTGCGTATTTTGCACCAAATGCGGTTTGCATGAGCGCTTTGGTTATACAAAAATTATGCCAGAGACGATCAATTCGTGTGCTGGTTGCTTTAAATATTTTGCACCAAATGCGGTTTGCATGAGCGCTTTGGTTTATTAATTATAGCTATGTCAAAACATGATGTATTGTGCTAGTATATTGTATTATATAAAATAATTTTTAGTTATAGCCATGTAAGATATTATGTAAGGTTGTAAACAAAGGACTGCGCTTATTTTTTAGAGCGGGTTTTACTTTTCAAAAAAATTATTAAAAAAGATTTACTAAATGTATTCAACGTATAATTATCATATTTTAAAAAATATAATAAATGTGGCATATATTATTTTTGTGTAAGATTTTGCAAAATAATCTATTTATTTTTCTTTGTAGAAGACAGTTGTGGAAGGAGATAGGGGCCCAAAAGATAAGTGGCTCCATGAACACAAAGCTTACAAAGGATACTAGCACCGAATCCATTGATTTTCATAAATCAGTGGGATTATTACCCAATATGATGGATTCGGAAAGTAGTACCCAAGTAATGCTGTGCATGGAGCCAACATCAAATAAAGGTACGTATGTTGACAATTGCGACGATAACGATACTCTTGTTATTGATAATGAAGCCCTTCTAGACCTTTATGGTGTGCAAGAAAACTTGCCTGAAAGCCGTCGCATTGTCGATATTGCTTTTATGTGGAGTGAAATCCACAGAACATTTAATAATCATGCGCGAGGAATAGAGTGCCAATTTAAAGATTGGAAACTCATAAATTCTCGTCGCCGTGGGTTAATGACGCAGTTGTTTTTCCAATGCCAAATGTGTCATTATAAAGACAGCATCTGGTCAGAACCCACAAAACCGGAAATATTGGACATTTGTAACGGTGCGTATTTTCACGCCTCACGGGCGGTGCGTAACGATGCGGAATTACGACGGTGCGTAGTTAGCGAAGCGGATTCTTACGACGCGGAATAACTCGTCGGTTTGCCAGAATTCGTTCGTGTGGTTTATCGGGAGACTCCAAATTAACAAAAATAATTTAAAGAAAAATAAATATTTATTCAATAGAGCATTTAGATTAATAATATAATTATAAAAGAAAATAGTAACAACGAGTACATGAGTATTTCTGTAACGGTCTAATATCTTAACGGTATAATCGGATACAACTATCGGAAATAAATATTTTAATACTGACAAGGGGAGGACGCGGACTTCGAGTCACCGATTTCAAAGAAATTTTTATATGGTATAGTACTCTATCAGAAGAATACTTGAGTAAAAGGATAGGGCGCAACGCTTAGTCGTTTTCGAGAAAAATCGATTTGAAGTTTATAACGTCCCTTATATTCCGGTCCTGTTGGATCGGTTGTCGAGATGGCGGCGTAGCTCGGGTACTTAGGCCCTGGGATATCACGCTGTCGACCTGGGTTCGATCCCTGCCTATTATACTTTTTTTTTTATTTATTTTATTTATTCTAGCGAATATTTATTCATTATATTATTATAATTAAATAAAATTATTTTAATTAACAATTTTGTTTTTTTTTTAATTTGCACTTTCACTACTATCATATAAAAAATAAAGTAAAAAAAAACGTCTACAATTTAAATAATATTATAATTATTATTTAATACCAGAAATATTTTATTAATCATAATTTAATTTAGTGTGTAGGAATATACGTTACAGAAGGGAAGTAGTCTGAAGGAGAGCTAAAAACTGTTAGCAGTTACCTGATGTGAAAACATTAGGTATACAAATATTATGGTTGAAGCAATAAGTAACTCAACGAAGTTTAGTGAAAAATTACATACTAAATTAAATTATAATTAATAAAATATTTCTGGTATTAAATAATAATTATAATATTATTTAAATCGTAGACGTTTTTTTTACTTTATTTTTTATATGATAGAAGTAGTGAAAGTGCAAATTAAAAAAAAAACAAAATTGTTAATTAAAATTAATTTATTTCATTATAATAATATAATGAATAAATATTCGCTAGAATAAATAAAATAAATGAAAAAAAAAAAAGTATAATAGACAGGGATCGAACCCAGGTCGACAGCGTGATAGCTCAGAGCCTAAGTGCCCGAGCTACGCCGCCATCTCGATAATTGATCCAACAAGACCGGAATATAAGGGACGCCATGAACTTCAAATCGATTTTTCTCAAAAACGGCTGAGCGTTGCGCCCTATCCTTTTACTAAAGTACTCTTCTGATAGAGTACTATACCATATAAAAATTTCTTTGAAATCGGTGACCCGAAGTCCGCGTCCTCCCCTTGTGAGTAGACTGCGTAGTTTATTTAACGTGTCGCGCGTTTGGCCGCAATTTAAATAATTATGAACATGATTAATCCTATTTAATTCTAAATCGGTCGGTTCGTACGGTACGGAGCAAAGTTAAAAAAAAAATAAGTGATACCGCGTATATCCAAGCCCTGCTGAGTCGTCGACGGTTGCCGGTGTGCTGTGTCCGAAGACAGTGAGAGACTTCTCTCGTGCAAGGGATATCGGAAGTCGAACGCCGGGAACACCCGACCGAGGCAGAGAACGCCCTACCCCTAGAACGACGGGAAGTCGGAAGTCGAACGCCGGGAACACCTGACCGAGGCAGAGAACGCCCTGCCCCTAGAACGACGGAGAGTCGGAAGTCGAACGCCGGGAACACCCGACCGAGGCAGAGAACGCCCTGCCCCTAGAACGACGGAGAGTCGGAAGTCGAACGCCGGGAACATCCGACCGAGGCAGAGAACGCCCTGCCCCTAGAACGACGAGGTATAGGAAGTCGAACGCCGGGAACACCCGACCGAAGCAGAGAACGCCCTGCTCCTAGAACGACTATCGGGATGGGAGCGAGTACGACCGGAGCTTCAGAGTGCGCCCTGAGGCTTGTCCGAGTCGTACTCGGGGGAATGGTCTCGATCTGTTCCGCGAGCCGACTTTTATACCGGTCGCGCTACCCCCACTTGGGGTGCTACCCTACCCGGCAGCTACCCCTTCTCGAGCTTTTACCCTCGAGTTGGGGGATCGGAATGCGGCCCTAAATGGGGGTGCTCACGTGGAGCCCGCGTGACGCTTAGTTACAGCGCGTGCTGTTACACATTAACACAGCTATTGCAGCAGCAACTATTACAACAGGAATTGGTTATGCCCAGCTAAATGAGCTGTGTGCAGCCATAAATGTTCCTTGCATGTCCGAATCAACGTACATCACATTCAGAGACAATATAGTCGATGATTTTCAAAAAACAGCCATGGAAAATATGAAAATGACTGGTGAAATTGAAAAACAACTCGCTCTCGAGAGAAACGATATTATAAACGGTATTCCGTACATAACTGTAGTAGCAGATGGTAGTTGGATGAAGAGAACATACGACAATGCTTATAACTCTCTTTCCGGTATTGGAGCCATAATTGGTTACTATACCAAAAAAGTTCTCTTTGTTGGTGTTCGCAATAAATTTTGCGCAATATGTGATATGGCAGAGCGAAAAGGTGTCAAACCAAGAATTCACAAATGCTATTATATAAAAATTTTGATCGCAATGCAAGTTCCACAAGAATGGAGAGCGATGCCATCGCAGAAGGTTTTAAATGTAGCCTCGAAATGCATGGTTTGATTTACAAAACGGTTATCGCCGATGGTGACAGTAGCGTATATCAGATCATTCGTGATAATAAACCATATTGTGAACAGATGGTAACTGTAAAAAAAATAGAATGCAGCAATTATTTGCTTCGCAATTTGTGTAAAAAGCTAAAAGCTGTGGCAGAGACGACTCAGCCAAAAGCGCAAAAACAACGTGGTTTTGTAGCGTTGCGAAATGTTATAAAAAATAACATTTTGAATATTCGAAAAGAGGTAGAAGAAGCAGCGAAGCTACGAAGAAAAGAGCAACAAACACCTCAACATCATAAGGCTATAGAATTACAACAAGATATATTGAACATTCCTAGCCATATTTTTGGCGAACATAAGCGATGTGAATCACGCGGTCGTATATGCACAGAAAATGGTAAAACGACAACAAATTATGTACCACATCTGAAATCACACGGCCTGTATGAAAGAATAGAAAAAGCGATCTCATATTTAAGCTGTTATTCTGACAGCTTGTTGCTGAATTTTAACAATAAACCTGCAGAATCGTTCAACTCGATAATCTGCAAAGAAATTGGTGGAAAACGCATTAATTTTGGAAAACGAGGCTCTTATAATGCTAGAATTGCGGGAGCAGTTGTGCAATACAATACGCAACAAGTTCTTACGCAATTGTATAAAAGCATGGATAAGATTGTTCCGCCTATTGTCGAGAATCTTGAAAAACAACGACAAATAAAAATTGCGAAAACTAGAGAATCTCGAGAAGCACAGGGAATGCCAAAAAAATTCAAAGAAGAGTCAGGAACAGATCGATATTACGGTCCGCAATTGCAAAAACCGGATCTTCCATCCCATGTATTCGAACAACTTCGACAAAATCATTTAGAAAAATTGTTAGAAAATGCGAAAAACTGGCAAAAAATCGAACTCGATACAAGAAATCAAAGTGAATCAGAATTGTGGTTATCATTGAGACGGGAAATGTTGACGGCATCCAATTTTGGAACCGTATGTCGCATGAGATCGACAACGTCTTGTGCAGCAACGGTAAAAGCCATTTTATATCCTCCATACATTGATAACGCAGCCATAAAATATGGTCATGATAATGAAGAAGTAGCAAAGAAAGAACTGGCTTTACAATTAAATAAAGAAGTGAATCCTTGCGGATTATTCATCGATACTGAAAATCCATGCTTGGGTGCTTCCCCAGACGGGCTTATTGATGAAAATGGTCTAGTGGAAATCAAATGTCCTCTGTTGGCTAAAAATTTAACAATTGAAAAAGTCATTGAGACATTGCCTTCTTTAAAAGCTATTTTTGATAAAAAAAATCCGCAAAAAATGAATCAGAATCATCGATATTATTATCAAATTCAAGGTCAGTTAAATATAACACAGCGAGAATATTGTATTTTTGCTGTCTGGACTCCAAAAGTATGAAAATATTGCGCATTGATGTAGACAATATTTTTTGGAAAAATCAAATGCTACCTTTCTTGACACGCTTCTATAACGAATGCATGCTTCCAGAAATCTTGGATAGTCGTCATAATAGACATATGCCTATCAGAAATCCAAGATATATTATAGAAGCTAAAGAAGAAGCAGCCAAAAAAATACTAGTCGAACAAGTAGACGAAAAGTAGCAGAAAACGAAAATGGCATGGAAGAAAGAAAACGATTGAAACCTAACGTTTCGCCAATGGAGGCAGCAATAATTGATCCTGCTGTTCTTGCTCTGCATGAAGAGCAAGATGATGACTGCATAATCGTAAGTTATTCAAGTAACAAACGAGATATAACTGAAGATGATATGGTAAGACATAAAAAACTTTTAGATGATACGTTTATTTCTTTCTCTTCGATAAAAGAGAATGTCTTACCTATAACAAGTCAATTGAATGACGAATCGTTGGATCAATTTTTGCGCATTATAAGAGAAACTTCTTGTTTCGAAACACAAAGTGTACTATATTTACAATACCCCCATATAATTGAAGTTAGTCATAGTGACAAAAGCTTACAAATAATTGGAGGCAATTGTAGTAATCATTGGAGATGTATTTTCTTTGATGGCACTGAACTTCATATGTACGATAGTCTATCCGGCTGTACATACGATAAATTGGTAGCTGAAGAGAAAAATTATATACATCTTCGTTATCTGGAAGTGAACTCAAGTTTTGACATAACTTTTGAAAAGGTTCAAACACAACCTGATGGAATCAGTTGTGGAATTTATGCTGAGCTTTCGCTACGACTATAGTCTTAGGAGGCAATCCTTGCGAGAAAAAATACTCCAAAGATGTAAAATGCATGAGAGAGCATTTTTGTAAAATTATAGAAAGCAATAAACTGCTGCCTTTTCCAAAATAATTCATATATTATTCGATAATCTATTCTAATACAAGATTATCGATTACAAAAAAGCCTCAATATCACTAAATTATAATCGGAGAGACGAAAGAAATATATGGTTGCGTTCTCACGAGAATGGGCGATGAAGGGGCCCATTCTATATTTTTATTATTCAGTATATTTAAAAAAATTCATTATATTTTGTCGCTGTTTTTTACATATAATGATTATGTATATATATTATACAACTTATATATATATATATTATTATATATTATTATTATTATATTATTATATATATATATTATTTCAACATTGCTTACATTGACATGTATCTTTTCATATATCTGTCAAGAGGAATAATTTCTTTTTTAGCCACACACACACAAAACACATTTGTATTGTGTATTGTTTTGTGTGTGTGTGACTAAAAAAGAAATTATTCCTCTTGACAGATAAATGAAAAGATACATGTCAATGTAAGCAATGTTGAAATTATTTAAACTATGCAATAAAGACAGACATATATTTATGTTTTTGATGTTATTATCAGCAATACGGTAGATAAGCTTCAATAAGCTACGCGTACGAAAGCTGTAATAGAGCTGTAAAAATATGTAATCTGCCTTCACGTATTGAACACAATTTTGAAACTGTTCTGACATGCATGAATCATATATTACTGTCGGTAATAGCTGTCGGTAATTACTGTCGGTAATATATTATAATAGTGTCACGTCCCGGCGCGGTGGCGGTAACACGTAGTGTTCGCACCTTTACGCGAGACTCAATCGGTAAGATTCACGAACCAATGAAAAAGTAAAAGATCAGAAAAGAACGTGAAACACAAATGTTGTGTTTAATATAAAAATCGTAACCAAAATCCCTTTCTAATGGATAGCGAAATTGAATGAGAGATCGTAAGGGAAGCAGTATCGCATTGATATTTTGTTGCTCCTTACGCGAACAACGTGTATGAACAATAATTAGGACCGTATTCTAATGAATAATAAATTTAAATAATAAATCTTAAGGAAAGCAGAGTATCGCATCGATATTTTGTTGCGACTCTGCAAAACAACGTGTATAGTAATAATTAGGACCGTATTTTAATGAATAGTTAATTTAAATAGAGGCGAATAATGAATCCGAGTAAGACCACAAGAAAATGAATATGATAATAATACAGCAACGTAGTAAGAAATAGTAATCAACCATTGTGACTGACGTGTAATTATTTAAGTTTTATTATCACGCATTTGAAATGAAAGAATCGCTTAATACCATTAGAATGCATCAAGTATATGTTGACCAAAAATTTAAGAGAGTAACATTGGGTCTCGCTGATCATAAAAACTTTCTCCGTTTTCAGCGAGATTTTGCATATAATTAAGGTACCTGTCTTCGCATTCGTGACACTCGGAAATCGGTTGAATCAACGCGAGGTAGCGATGGCAAATAATGCAATGTAATCTTGGGCGGCGACGCCCGACGGATGCGTAATGCCTATCATTTAAAACTACGAATAAACTTTTATATTCAATCGGTTCGCTAACGATGCATTCTTTGCAAAGACGCTCTTTTGCCGTAGGATTCACGAAGCTGGTTTCACGAACGCAACTAGCTAAGGAGTACCTATAAAGATATTCCAATCAAGGCGACCGACAAGCGTAACGTTTCCCCACACACATATCAATTATTTAAAATTCGATTAATCAGACGGTTGATTTAATAAGCTGGTTATAACTAACGTACGTATTCCCGGGCCTCCGCCAAGTAGAACGCTGGTAGGATCGGGAAGATTAACAACACTTCGTCCTTTTCGAGTTAATTGATTTGTTAGGCTTATAAAATGATTGAGACACGCGAGACAGTGACGCACTGGAAAAGGTTGAGATACGTTCTGGCCACAAACACGACACTTTGCTAATGGAACTATAGAACCGATATTCAAATGATGTCCAAGGACGTGTTCGAAATCATTTCGCGTTGGTTCTGATAAATCGTGATAACAATTGAGGCACAATATCGTGCCAGTATTTCTATTCAAGCACGCGTTATCCAAGATACAGTACACGAAACGACAATTACAATTTGAGTCTGGACGCAAAGATGTTACTTCGGTATCTGGCATTTTCTCTTGCTCAGATTTTAACTTTAAACCTTCCCATGCAAATGAATTTGGAACGGACTCACCGGTGTCGACTTGTATGGTACCTGAAGCCAGTGATAACTCAATCTAATTGTAAGGCGCCCGATCGGTTTCAGGATCGATCTTCCAATAGCAGGCTGATAGTCGTATGGAGATGAATCTTCAGATGCGTCATTGTTGCTGGTTATCTTGCGGTCGAGGAATCACTGCACTAGAGTTATTTCGCGACACGTCTTTACCTTTTATTATTCGTTGGAATTTAAGGATCGCACGCTAAATTGGAATAATGTTTAAGGATTTTAAATTAAAGATAAAATTCTCAAAGCAACCAAATAAATGTAATTATAAATGAAAATAAGAGTACATTGGTTAATAAATGAAATTACACTCAAATGAACTTATAAGATAAGAATTCTTACAAACATATAAGCACTTATGTTCTAGAAATGGAACGCGCAGTTCGCGGATTAAGTAATTGAACGTATAAAATTGATAAACCGAACTTAAATTAACCGTACTGAACTAGGACGAAACTAGAACTAGAATTAGAATTAGAATTAGACCGAGACTGAGTCAGAAATGAAATTGCGAATGCGAAAACTAACAACTTGACCGAAACTGACTCTCTGACTGAATATTGACGGCTTACTGAAAAATTGAATACTGACTCGGCGGCATCGCAGGGCCCGTATTTATACTCCTCTGGATCTTCAGAGACAAAGGTTTGTCCTATGCAATAGGACATGGATGTAATCTCGCTTTAGAATATCGAATGTTCGAGGCATGGTTTATATAAAACTGCAGGCGATACTCGAACCTAAGTTTTGAGAGTGGTATGGTTAACATAAAACTGTAGGTGATATCCGGACCTAAGTTTTGAGAGCGACGATATATAATTTACAGTCGTACGCTTTGAAACGCAACAAGGGGTTTACGTTACGCGAAAGGTTTCGTGTTGCGCCTTTCTGGCGACATGTGTCGAGCGCTATTGATACAGCGAGCGATAATTCCAAGAGGTGATAAACTAGAAAGTTTAAAACAAAAATTTACGAGTGGAAATCTACTTGCTAAAATATGGGGACGTTACAATAGTGTCACGTCCCAGCGCTGTGGCGGTAACACGTAGTGTTCGCACCTTTACGCGAGACTCAATCGCGGTAAGATTCACGAACCAATGAAAAAGTAAAAGATCAGAAAAGAACGTGAAACACAAATGTCGTGTTTAATATAAAAAATCGTCTCCAAAATCCCTTTCTAATGGATAGCGAATTTGAATGAAAGATCGTAAGGGAAGCAGTATCGCATTGATATTTTGTTGCTCCTTACGCGAACAGCGTGTATGAACGATAATTAAGACCGTATTCTAATGAATAATAAATTCAAATAATAAATCGTAAAGGAAAGCAGTATCGCATTGATATTTTGTTGCTCCTTACGCGAACAGCGTATATGAACGATAATTAGGACCGTATTCTAATGAATATTAAATTCAAATAATAAATCGTAAAGGAAAGCAGTATCGCATCGATATTTTGTTGCGACTCTGCAAAACAACGTGTATAGTAATAATTGGGACCGTATTTTAATGAATAGTTAATTTAAATAAAAACGAATAATGAATCCGAGTAAGACCACAAGAAAATGAATATGATAATAATACAGCAACGTAGTAAGAAATAGTAATCAACCATTGTGACTGACGTGTAATTATTTAAGTTTTATTATCACGCATTTGAAATGAAAGAATTGCTTAATACCATTAGAATGCATCAAATGTATTTTGACTGAAAATTTAAGAGAGTAACATTGGGTCTCGCTGATCATAAAAACTTTCTCCGTTTTCAACGAGATTTTGCATATAATTAAGGTACCTGTCTTCGCATTCGTGACACTCGGAAATCGGTTGAATCAACGCGAGGTAGCAATGGCAAATAATGCAATGTAATCTTGGGCGGCGACGCCCGACGGATGCGTAATGCCTATCATTTAAAACTACGAATAAACTTTTATATTCAATCGGCTCGCTAGCGATGCATTCTTTGCAAAGACGCTCTTTTGCCGTAGGATTCACGAAGCTGGTTTCACGAACGCAACTAGCTAAGGAGTACCTATAAAGATATTCCAATCGAGGCGACCGACAAGCGTAACGTTTCCCCACACACATATCAATTATTTAAGGTTCGATTAATCAGACGGTTGATTTAATAAGCTGGTTATAACTAACGTACGTATTCCCGGCCCTCCGCCAAGTAGCACACTGGTAGGATCGGGAAGATTAACAACACTTCGTCCTTCTCAAGTTAATTGATTTGTTAGGCTTATAAAATGGTTGAGACACGCGAGACAGTGATGGACTGGAAAAGGTTGAGATACTTTCTGGTCACAAACACGACACTTTACTAATGGAACTATAGAACCGATATTCAAATGATGTCCAAGGACGTGTTCGAAATCATTGCGCGTTGGTTCTGATAAATCGTGATAACAATTGAGGCACTATATCGTGCCAGTATTTCTATTCAAGCACGCGTTATCCAAGATACAGTACACGAAACGACAATTACAATTTGAGTCTGGACGCAAAGATGTTACTTCGGTATCTGGCATTTTCTCTTGCTCAGATTTTAACTTTAAACCTTCCCATGCAAATGAATTTGGAACGGACTCACCGGTGTCGACTTGTATGGTACCTGAAGCCAGTGATAACTTAATCTAATTGTAAGGCGCCCGATCGGTTCCAGGATCGATCTTCCAATAGCAGGCTGATAGTCGTGTAGAGATGAATCTTTAGATGCGTCATTGTTGCTGGTTATCTTGCGGTCGAGGAATCACTGCATTAGAGTTATTTCGGCGCGACACGTCTTTACCTTTTATTGTTTGTTGGAATTTAAGGATCGCACGCTAAATTGGAATAATGTTCAAGGTAAATTAAAACTATAATAATGGCTCAAATTATTCAAATAAATTATTACCAACAAGCTACAGAGCCCAAGCTGGATTTTCGTGCTTAATTTATTGATATATTATAACAAATGTTTAGGTCAATCTAGACGTTTCGACCATCTGGTTGTGGTCATCTTCAGTAGTTAGTTATTATAAAATTCGGAACATATTAATAAAACAATCGTTACTTATAAAACTAATTCGGAATTACAATAATCTTCTTATATTCGTTACATTTAAAAATTGTTTAGAAGGACATCACATCTTGAAAGTCATGCCCCTTCTAATAACAGCAATCTTAAGATCATCAGGAAGGAAATCATGTTTTACATTAAACATACACGATGTCCTTTTTAAGACTTGAATTGTGGTTGATTGCAATTATTCTAAAACCAGCATGAACCAATGTCTACTTTTATCTTTATATTACTTGTTATTTGTTAAAATTACTAAAAATATTCTTACCTCAATGCATAGCAGTACCGTCATGTTGTGTTTTCGTGTAAACTTTCTTATTTTAAAAAAACTAAGAACCAAAACTAAATTTGGTGTAACGAGTCAGTTTGCTTAAAATGATATTGGAGGTCCGTATCGTTTGAGTGGACATGGCAAACTAGTTGAATATAATAGAGGATATATTAGAGAACTCGTATATGAAGGAGATTCGTGGTGGGAGAGTGAGTGATCTTTAAGCAGTAAACAAATTGAGAACTGGCAAATACAAGTTTGGCAGTAACTCAGTATCGTTCTGCTTATTGAGACTCGTTTTTTGCCGTTTTATGTGCAACATCTCGGAAATAAGCTTTTTGCTATAAGACATTTCCTTGTCTAATATTTCTACATTCTCCCAATCCATTTCATGGTTTTTTTCTAATCTATGACAAGAAATGACAGAAGGGGATCCCGTTCTTTTATTTATATCCGACTTGTGTTCTTTAATTCTAGTTTTCAATTTTCTCTTTGTTTGTCCCACATAACTAGCCTCGCAATCATGACACGTTACCTTATATACTACATCACATTGGCTCATGGATTCAATGATGTCTTTCCCTGTTTTTATAAACCTATTAAGTTTATTGTTACACGAAAAGGCTAAATGATGATTATATTTTTTCATGTTCCGTGTGAATTTATCAAAAGTTTCTTTTATATATGGTATCGTAAAATAACCCGTTCTATCATTGTTATTTTTGTTTTTATTACAACAATTATTGCTAAATTTTTTAAGTCTTTCGTTAATACTATTAAAAATTAATTCCAATGGATAGCCGTTAATTAAAAGTAGGGAAATCATTTCCTCGATGTTCTTGTGCCAATATTGTGGGTGTGTTAACTTTAAAACTCTGTCAAATAAGCCAATGATAACACCTTTTTTGTGTGCCATGGGATGATGCGAATAAAAACTTAAATATCTGCCCGAAAAAGTAGGTTTGTGGAACAAATCAAATTTAATAAAATTGTTTTCAGATATTAGTTTAACGTTTAGGAAATTGATATGATTATTTATTCCCTTTTCTAATGTGAATTGTAATCTGCTATGCATTGAGTTGAATGTCTTCAAAACTTCGTCTAAATGATTTTCTGGAGCCGTAAATAGTATGTCGTCAACATACCTAAAATAAAACGGTAATTTGTAAGGTAGACGTTCGATTGCTGAATTTTCCAAATCTTGTAACACAAATTCTGCTATTATTGGAGAGAGAGGAGAACCCATTGGAGTGCCAAAAATTTGCTTGTAAATTACTTTATTAAAACTAAAATACGTTGAATTTAGAACCAAATTGATACCAATTAAAAATTCTTCTATTGGTATGGAATTGTACCTTCTAATCCATTCCCATCTGTTTTTTATGCTTTCTATTGCCTTTTCAACAGGAATGTTCGTAAAAAGAGAAACAACATCTAAAGAAGCAAGGCAATGATCCGATTCTAAAAAAACACCATTCAACTTTTCAACTAGATCAAAACTATTTTTTATGTTTCTTTTCGAATTAGGTACATTGTTTGCAAGGATTCCATGTAAAAAGTTAGCTATCTTATATAACGGGCTATTAATCGAAGATACTATTACTCTGAGAGGATATCCTTCTTTATGGATTTTTGGCAAACCGTAGGCTCTAGGTGTGTTTCCGTCCGTTTCCAAAAGACACCTGTATTTTATGTCATCTATGTAACCTCTCTCTCTCCATCTGGCAAGTAGAGACCTCAGTTTATCAGTTAATATTTTAGTTGGGTCTTTTTTAACAATTTGGTAGGTGTTAGTGTCAGAAAGTATGTCGACCATTTTTTCCATATATTCTGATTTTTTCATGACTACTGTACTATTGCCTTTATCAGCCCTGGTGAATAATAGATCAGGGTTTTTATTTATAAATTTTTTTGTTTTGTACAACCAATTGAGTAACTTTCTGTCATCAACACTATTGCGGGAGTTTCCCTTAAAGAACCCATTTATAATTGATATAGTATCATTTCTAACAGAACATTTGTAATCTTCACTCTTTCTTTCAATGTTTCTTTCAATGTTTTTTATGACTTCAATTGACATCGACATTTTTTCCGTGATAGGCATGTTAAACGTTCTCCCAATTGTAACAAAAGCTCGACCTCTTTGGGAATTACAACATCTGATAAATTAACGAACCATTTTTTATGTTTGTCGTCTAAGGTCGACTGAGAGTTGAAATTGTCAGGCATTATTATTATATTCGAATTAATATCAGATCCAAAATCATTATGTGTTTTCACATTGTTAGTATTGAAAGCAATTGGTTTGATACTTGCTCTTCTATCAATGTTCTGTTTAGAAACTAACCATTCAATTTTTTTGTTTATCTTAACTAACAAGGGGAGACTACGACGTGATACCAATCGATTTTGTCGAAACTCCGTGTATCGATAGAGTATCATGTCAAGTGTTTCAGGGTAAACGGATAAGACGCAATTCTCAAGCATTCGCGAAAAAATCGAGTTTAAAGAATCCCAAGCGCTATATTAACACATGGCGTAGAGCATAAAATCGAAGAGCGCGTAGCTCAGCGATTAAGTACTAGACTCGTAACGGCAACGTTGCTGGTTCGAGTCTCGATGATTTTTTTTTTTTTTTTTTTTTTTAATTTCTACAAAAGAATGTAATTATTAATATATTATTAATATATTATTATTAATACATACACAGAAAATAAATGTAAATACATTTTATTCATTCATTGCATATTAAAAAAGCACATTTTTCTACATATTACGAAGGAAAAAATTAAATAAATGTAATTATTGATTGTTTTTAAACAACGGATAAATCAGTGCTATATACAAATAAATGTGAAACGTGTTTTGTGTGTGAAGCAGTTGAAAGCCGTTACACAGAAAGAAGGAGAAGGCAGAACGTTATGTTACCAAGGGCCCTATGCACAAAGAACCACGTAGTCTACTCCGATTGGCCCATATTCGGCGAAGGCCCAATCAGATTGTCCTATATTGGGCGCTCGGCCGTTACGTGCAGCATCGGAGCGCATTTTGCTCCTAGCAACGATAGTAGACAGTAGAGAAAATTTTTGTGTGATATTTGTGTGAATATTAACAAGAAAATGGAAGGTGTTCCTGGTTCTTCGTCGGAACATGAATGTGACAGTAATTCACTTCATAGCGAGGAATCAAAATTACGGCTAAAAGATGCAATTAAACATCTGGAGCAATTACTCCTAGAAAATGACCTCGTGGCCCCAGAATCTTCTGGAACAATTAGCCATGAGGCAATGCAAATTGGTCAAGATTTATATAAATCCACCGTTGAGATATTGGGCAGTAAAATGTTTGTGGAAACAGAAGAATTGATAATGGCAGAATCTGATGACGAGGAAGGTCAATTTGAAGAAATACAAGACGACGATGACTCCGAACAATATATGTTACCAGAAAAAGATAAATCAATGGAATATATTCCTCTGGATTATAAAATTAAAGTCGTCAACATGGCTAAAGAGCATCCAAAGTGGACTCTTAAAACTCTACACAAACAAGGATGCTCCCGTTTAAAAAGCATGAAACATTTATATCGATGGGAGGAAGATATAAAACATGGAGGAACAATTATAGACAAGTATTCTATCATTAACTCATGGACATATGATCGCTTCGTGGAAGCCAGAGTTAATTATCAACAAGTAACAACAAGAAATTTACAAGAATGGGCGTTAAGTGCTGCAAGTCAGTTTGAAAACTTTCCTTTTAAGGCATCAAAACCGTGGGTTATAAAATTTAAAAAGCAGAACAGAATTAAACAACGAAAAATCACAAAATATGTAACAGAAAAAGAAACTGCCACGCTAGAAGAGATATTGGCTGCAGCAGATATATTCCGGAAACAGACACAAGTATTAATTCCGAATTTTCATAAGGATTTCATCATCAACACAGATCAAACAGGTAAATACTTATTTCTTTATAAAATGATGTAAAATATATTGTAACTTTACTTTATAATCGGTAATATAATACATTTAAATTGTATCTAAAATCAATTTTTTGTTGCAGGATGTCAGTATCAATCGACATTTAATAGAACTCTCTCAACGCAAAGAGCGAAAGCAGTTTTTGTACAACATAAAAGTAGCAATAAAATCAGCCACTCGTACACAGCACAATATGCAATGACTATGTCCGGAAAATTATTACCACTTGTATTTATATGTTTACAAGAAGCGACAGGTGCATTCGGTTCGAAAGTAAAAAAAGCTGTCGATGAGTTCGTTAAAATATATCAAAATGTTAAAGTAACATCCTCGAAGTCCGGAAAACTCACAACATATCTGTATACACAGTTTTTAAAAGAAGTGTTATCACCGTATGTGAAACATGAGAAATTTCTTTTATTAATAGATTCGTGGGGCGGTCAAACAAATCCTGCATTATATGATGACATTTTTCAAGATGATAACAATGTAGGAACATGTACAATTAAAGTTATTCCTCCAAAATGCACACCGCTATGTCAACCGTGTGATGTGTACTTTTATAGACAAGTTAAAAATCTTATCAAGCGCCTACAAAATTGTTCATTTTTAATAGAACAAAAACGTGAAATAGCGTCTCGTGAAGATTGCATCAAAATTCATGCAATTGTACATCATCAACTGTCTGCTCCCATTTTTGAAAACATGTTACGATATGCATGGTTTGCATCAAAATTAACAGATGAGAGAGAAGTTTTCATGAATGTCAACGAAGTATGTTTTCCGTTAGATATTTTAAAAAAGTCATGCGATTGTAAAAATGTAACTTTTATACGATGCGCACATTGTCGTGCGAATTATTGTTTCGCTTGTTTTTATGATAAATATCATCCTTCAACATGTACTGTTCCATCTACTTCCACCGATGAATAAAATATGTTTCACATTAATTTTTTATGTTTATTTATTTGTATAGCACTGACCATTTACCATTATTTTACATTAACATTTATTTAATTTTTTCCTTCGTAATATGTAGAAAAATGTGCTTTTTTAATATGCAATGAATGAATAAAATGTATTTACATTTATTTTCTGTGTATGTATTAATAATAATATATTAATAATATATTAATAATTACATTCTTTTGTAGAAATTAAAAAAAAAAAAAAAAAAAAAAAATTATCGAGATTCGAACCAGCAACGTTGCCGTTACGAGTCTAGTACTTAATCGCTGAGCTACGCGCTCTTCGATTTTATGCTCTACGCCATGTGTTAATATAGCGCTTGGGATTCTTTAATCTCGATTTTTTCGCGAATGCTTGAGAATTGCGTCTTATCCGTTTACCCTGAAACACTTGACATGATACTCTATCGATACACGGAGTTTCGACAAAATCGATTGGTATCACGTCGTAGTCTCCCCTTGTAAGTTCCTAAACCACAATTTTTGGGAGCGTCTCTCTTGCCCATTAAAAAACGTATTGTATAAATTGAGTGGTAATCTTCTAGTTACAATCTCTATATTTTATGGCATTTTTTTCTGACGCATTGTAAAGTCGCGTAGGCATCATCTAATTCTAATCTTATTATTTTTCGAATAAGCCCTTTCCTGATATTATCAAAGATTGCTACTGATCTATGGTGGTATAGTTGTCGGCAATTTTTAAAAACAAATTTCAAATGTGAAGGAGTTAGATCTCTTTGTAGACAATTTTTAAGAAACCTGATTCAAATGCGTAATTTAATGCTTAAATTAACATTATTCATAAAATTCTTCAGTTGCAAAGTTACAAATTTGCCAAAATAAATGTTTAAGGATTTGAAATTAAAGATAAAATTCTCAAAGCAACCAAATAAATGTAATTATAAATGAAAATAAGAGTACATTGGTTAATAAACGAAATTACACTCAAATGAACTTATAAAATAAGAATTCTTACAAACATATAAGCATTTATGTTTTAGGAATAGAACGCGCAGTTCGCGGATTAAGTACTTGAACGTATAAGATTGATAAACCGAACTTAAACTAACCGTATTGATCTAGGACGAAACTAGAACTAGAATTAGACCGAGACTGAGTCAGAATTGAAATTGCGACTGCGAAAATTAACAACTTGACCGAAACTGACTCTCTGACTGAATATTGACGGCTTACTGAAAAATTGAATACTGACTGACTCGGCGGCCTCGTAGGGCCCGTATTTATACTCCTCTGGATCTTCAGAGACAAAGGTTTGTCCTATGCAATAGGACCGCACATGGATGTAATCTCGCTTTTGAATATCGGATGTTCGAGGCATGGTTTATATAAAACTGCAGGCGATACTCGAACCTAAGTTTTGAGAGTGGTATGGTTAACATAAAACCGTAGGTGATATCCGGACCTAAGTTTTGAGAGTGACGACAGATAATTTACAGTCGTACGCTCTGAAACGCAACAAGGGGTTTACGTTACGTGAAAGGTTTCGTGTTGCGCCTTTCTGGCGACATGTGTCGGGCGCTATTGATACAGCGAGCGATAATTCCAAGAGGTGATAAACTAGAAAGTTTAAAACAAAAATTTACGAGTAGAAATCTACTCACTAAAATATGGGGACGTTACAATATAAAATAAATTTTCAATAAAAACATGCACGTGTCATTTATTTATTTTTATGTTAAAGCTTAATTTACAATAAGTTCTTTTTAACATCAATATATGTGACAATTTTGTTAATAAAAATTGCATCCAAGAATCGTTACATATAAACTTTTTTAATTTTTGTAAATTCTATTTTTATATTTTGTCCTTACTTTACAATTTTTGCGTTGCAAGATTATAACTTTAGATACATATATATATATATATACGCGAGTTACTTATATAAATACAAAGTGTCCCAAATGTCCCGCAACAGGCAAATATCTCGAAAATAAAGCATTTTTGAGAAAAATGTTTCAAATAAAAGTTGTAGAGTTTAAAAAGATTTATTTACTGATCTTATTAGTTTGACCTTGGATAAAGTTCTCGAAATTATATAAAGATCAAATTGAATGTTTTAAATGGAACTTCCTATTTTTATTGCATATTCTTGTAGCTAAAGTCGAAACGTTTTCAAAACAACATAAAAAAGTATTTTTTTATTAAGTACTTTTCGAGTTATTTTATATCTTAATCTGACATATTTTGATATAAAATCTAAAATGTCTCATAAAATATTTAGTTTTCGATAATCTTACCGTAATATTTTTATGTACAGAACAATAAGATAAATCAATTGGTGTAAAAAAACTCATTATTATTTTTAAGAAGAGAAAAAATGTAATATACAATGTACTTTTTTAATAATTATACGTTTTCTTTACACCACTTGATTCGTATCATTATTCTGTAAGAAAGTTCGGAGTTAAGACGTCGAGTCTGCGTTGTCACGCCTAGTCCCTAGAAGCACGCCTAACGCGTGATTGGTCAATGTGGCGAATTATAAGTGCAATCACTTTAGCACGTTTTGTTTTACGTATGATTGGTCGAGGCGGTTGCCTAGGCCAATAAGAGGCTGAAATGCCGCAGCGAAGAAGAGAGCAGTGAGTCGGACATCTACGAGCACACGAGTGGTGTGTTCTAGGTTAGAGCTTCCTAATATAGTATTTTTGTAGCCGTTCAGTAAAAATATATTTGTGATAAAAGTGAACGTATGAGTATCCACAGTGAGTATCCGTTGCCCGTTCCTCCTCATTATCCTGACAAGACGTTCGTGTAACGATTACGACGTTAGTTGTTTCCACGCCGTTTCCTAATCACTTCGTGGTTTTACGGATCGGAAATCGTCTCTCGTTTTTCTACACGGATTTATATTCGAGGGGTATTCTATGAATGTTAACGTACCCGAAGCATAACAGCGTCTAAAATTCATAAAAGTATGATTTTACAGTTCAGAAGTGTGATTAGATAACGGACCTCGTGTGGATTTTTATGGCTCAGCCATATTGAACATTCAGAGCCGCGACGTGCAGTGAAAACGGCCATATTGGACGTCGTGTGAGAAGGAAGCTGCCTATTGGCTGTGCACTTAGCGTCTAATTTTTCGCTGTTTGTTGCTAACAGAAGTGGTTTTGGTGAAAAAAAACTGGAGAAAAGGGCATTATTGGTTAGCCCAGTGCCTTGAGAACATCTTAGAGATTCGAGACACGCAGCTTTAGAGAAGGCTGTTCTCCTTTCCATAAGTGTTCCGCGGACGGTTTGTAGGACTTGCACGTCACGCCATTCGTGATGGATCGACGTCGCTTGGAGGACCTCTCGCTAGCCGGACTACAGAGCGAGGCTCGACGTTACGGTCTCGAGCCGAAGACGACCAAAAGAACGGTAATCGACCAAATAATGTCACATCTCAAAGACAACGGCTTATTAAGTGACGCGCAGCTGACCGAGAATCTACCAGATCCTCACATCACGGAATCTTCCAAAGAAATCTTTTCACATCAAGCTGCGGGAGCTGCTAATTCCTCGTCTAGTAGTGGATTTCAATCTGAAAGTGGCAATGGGGCTGTGACGCAGTTGTGTGCCTTATTTGCCGGAATGATGAACCAACAGCAAGAAAGATTTATAGCTCAACAAAGGGAAATGATGGATCATCAACGTGAAATGTGGACACAAGTAGCCGCTTCGCTGAATAGAGGCAATAGCGTAGGCCAGATGAATACGTCCGTATCTCAATCGGCGGTAGCCAATGACCAGACGAATGGATCCGCACGCGCGAGAGGTGCTATCTTATCGTCGGTTCCTACGGCCCAAGCGATCAGTATACTTTCTAAACAAATTTCGTCTTTTAGCGGTGCTGAGGACGAGTGTGTTGAATCATGGCTCGATAAAGTGGAACGAGTAGCACAGGTACATGGCGCCGTCGATGATGTAATCTTAATGGCTGCTTCGGATAAACTAACGAAGCTCGCACGATATTGGTTTGATTTGAACGCAGGTTCAGTAAACGATACGTGGGACAATTTTAGAAGTGCAATCTCTAGAAGATTTCAAAGAAGCGTTCCTTATCGTATCATAATTCAAAAAGTGGAAGCACGAAGATGGAACATGTACAAAGAAACATTCCAGGAATATGCTTCACACAAACTGAAACTTATGCAGAATCTCAAACTGCCAGATCGGGAGGCAATATATTTCCTGATTAATGGAATAAACACTCCTGCTCTTCGTGGGATGGCCGCGTTGCTGAAGGCGGACACTATTGATCAGTTCCTTGAGCAAATGCATAATTTAGTCATAGTGTACGATGACTCGGGTAGAAAGTCTCCACCGGCATCGAAGAAGATGGATAAGGAGAGGCCCAAAGGCCCTAGAGGCGCGCCGGAGAAGCCTAACACGTCGACGAGTTCATCAAAGGACACCTACTGCGTATACTGTCGCACCAAAGGGCACGTACGAGCAGATTGTTACCGGTTGAAGAGGAAGGAGGAGCAGAGCAGTTCGTCGTCTACCTCTAAGTCCGTTTCGTCGGTGTCAGCAGTGGACGACGCGTCGTCCAAGGCAGAAGCAGTTGCGTGTGTCAGTGAAAGTGTTAGGTTAGAGGTATGCGATACCAAACTAAAAGTAATTGAATTGAACAATGTCAAGTGTTCGTTATATGCGTTATTAGATACCGGCAGTCCCGTATCTTTCATAAATCCTAAGGTGTATAAGTTATATTTTAAGAAACCGAGTACATCTCTTAGTGCTATGGACAGTCCATATAAAGCGTTAAATCATACACCAATTCATGTCATTGGTTCGGTATCAACTTGCATTAAATTAGAAAAATTATCTGATTTATCTTTAAAGGTGAATTTACAGGTATTGCAAGACGATCGATTGTCTATTGATTTGCTAATTGGTCGAGATTTTTTCCAGGTCAATAAATTATCCGTTCTCTACAATCCGACAAGCAAGGAAGAACAAACTTTACGTTTGTTTTCTGAAGTTGCGTCGGCCGAAAGCGTCAGTGATGTACACCATGAGGTAAAGGCAACTATGACGGAAGTTAACACGGATTTCGATTTTAATACGAATCAAAGATTATTAACCGTCATAAAAGAAGTTTAAGATATGGAAGTAACGCCGATCCAGGACGATTATTCGGTAACCGTAGCACTAAAAGATGACTCAATATATGCGTATGCTCCTCGACGATTCGCGTGGACTGAGAGAGTCCAAATTAGGGAAATTGTAGATGATCTACTGGAGAGAGGAATAGTAAAGCCTAGCGTGTCCCCCTATTGTGCACGTGTAGTGCCAGTCAGAAAGAAAAATGGGACATTACGTTTATGTGTAGATTTGCGTCCTCTCAACGCGCGCGTCGTTAAGCAAAAATACCCCTTCCCGCTGATAGAAGACTGTCTAGCACGGTTGAGCAATAAGAGGATCTTTTCATTGTTGGACTTAAAGGATGGCTTTCACCAAATAAAGGTCCATCCGGATCATACAAAATATTTCGCCTTTGCCACACCGGACGGACAGTTCGAATTTAATCGACTTCCTTTTGGATTTTGCGAGGCCCCGGCCGAATTTCAAAAAAGATTGATTTACATTTTTCAACCGTTAATTAGAGAGGATAAGATCATAGTATATATCGACGATATCTTGATCCCCTCAGTTACAGTGGATGAAAATTTGAGTATTTTGAAACAGGTACTCTCGTTGCTCAAGCGCTATGGATTCCAGCTTAATTATGAGAAATGTCTCTTTCTAAGAATCAAAATAGAGTATCTTGGATACATTCTATCCCCGTATGGGATCACTTTGAGTTCTCGACATACAGAGGCAATCAAAAATTTCCCTCAACCAAAGAAGGTGGTGGAACTCCAGCGGTTTCTAGGCCTCACAGGTTATTTCCGTAAATTCATAAAAAACTACGCATTAATAGCAAAGCCTCTACAAAACTTACTGCGTAAAGAAACTGAATTTAACTTCGATGACAGTTGTGATCGAGCTTTTAATACTTTAAAACAGGAATTAGTTGTATATCCGGTATTACGACTGTATAATCCATTTGCAGAGACTGAGCTGCATACGGATGCGAGCTCAGTGGCATTGGCAGCAATTCTTTTTCAAAAACAAAAAACTGGGCAATGGGCACCTGTCGCGTACTACAGTCAAACAACTAATAGCGCCGAAGCTAAATACCATAGTTTTGAGTTAGAGATGTTAGCAATCGTAAAATCGGCGGAAAGATTTCACATGTATCTATATGGACTTGAATTTACCGTAGTTACGGACTGTCATGCATTGGTCTACGCGGTAAACAAGGCCCATTTGAATCCGAGAATAGCAAGGTGGACTCTCCGCCTGCAGAACTATAAATTCAAAGTCATCCATCGCGCCGGACACAGGATGACCCATGTCGACGCCCTGAGCAGAATTGCCGCTTATGTAAATGCAATGCCTCTCGAAAGGGAACTGGAGTTCCGTCAACTGCTTGATCTTCGATTGAAAAAGATTGCTGAAGATTTAGAGTTCGCGGATAACGAGAAGTTCGAGCTCATCGATGGGCTAGTGTATCATAAAAGTCAGGATAAACCTCGTTTTGCGGTCCCCGATTCGATGGTGGACAATATCATTAGAGCTCATCATAATGAAATGGCTCATTGCGGCTTGGAAAAGACTCTGCAAGGAGTTAGTGTAAACTATTGGTTTCCGTCAATGCGAAAACGCATTCAGGACTATATCAGTAATTGTCTGGATTGTCTTGTATCCAATAATTCGGCAAATTCCAAGGAAGGCGAAATGCAAATCACCGACAGTCCAACGGAACCATTTCGAATTTTACACATTGATCATTTCGGCCCTTTGACGGAGACGCCAAAAGGATTTAAACATATTCTGGTTGCTATTGATGCATTCACTAGATACACGTGGTTCTTCGCGGTAAAATCTACTGGTTCCAAAGAAATGATTGAACACTTCACGATGTTGTTCCATATGTTTGGAAACCCAGACTTAATAGTCTCAGATCGAGGTACAGCATTTACCTCCCAGGAATTTGCGGAGTTTTTACTTTCAAAGAATGTTAAACACCGATTGGTAGCGGTAGCAGCACCATGGGCGAATGGCTTAGCGGAAAGAGCTAATAAGTTCCTCAAATCTTCGTTGAAGAAGATTGTTGAGGAACAACAGGACTGGCACGCCTGTCTAAGCACCGTGCAATATGTAGTTAATAATACACATCATGCATCTCTACAAGCTTCTCCCTCAAAAATATTGTTAGGCTATGATCAGCGTAACCACTCGGATGCTGCTTTAGTCAAGCTTTTATACAAAATCGCTAAAGTAGAGTTAGATTGCTATAAGGAAAGAGATTTAACGAGAGAATTGGCAATAGAGGTTACTAACAAAATTAAGCATTACAATAAGCAGTATTACGACAAAAGACACAAAAAACCAACATTGTACAAGCCGGGTGATTACGTAATGATCAGAGACTCTGTGATTAAACCAGGGGAGGATAGAAAATTAAAGCCTATTTATAAAGGTCCGTATAAAGTATCAAAAGTGTTGAATAAGAATCGATACGTGGTTCAAGACATACCCGGACACAACGTAACGTCAAGACCGTATAACTCCATATTGTCGCCAGATCGTATGAAGTTGTGGGTCACACCACCGTGATATTGAGCAAGAGAAATAGGTAGTTTTAAGCTTAATATTATAGGATTAAGTTTTTGCGTTTAATATTAAGTATACAAAAGACTGTTTATTGTAAGGTTTTCAAGCTTTTTTTTTATGTTCATTGCGCTTAAATTTTATAGTTTTGTTTTGCGGTTTAAAGAGTTTTATTTTTTTTTGCGATCAAAACTGGATGCGATAGAATTATCAACCTAAATTAGTTTAACCAGACCCTGTTTAAACTTTTTGTTAAAGTTAAATATGAATTTTGTTTTTTCGATTATAAAATCGGGTCGATTTATCCTTCAGGCTGGCCGACTGTAAGAAAGTTTAGAGTTAAGACGTCGAGTCTGCGTTGTCACGCCTAGTCCCTAGAAGCACGCCTAACGCGTGATTGGTCAATGTGGCGAATTATAAGTGCAATCACTTTAGCACGTTTTGTTTTACGTATGATTGGTCGAGGCGGTTGCCTAGGCCAATAAGAGGCTGAAATGCCGCAGCGAAGAAGAGAGCAGTGAGTCGGACATCTACGAGCACACGAGTGGTGTGTTCTAGGTTAGAGCTTCCTAATATAGTATTTTTGTAGCCGTTCAGTAAAAATATATTTGTGATAAAAGTGAACGTGTGAGTATCCACAGTGAGTATCCGTTGCCCGTTCCTCCTCATTATCCTGACAAGACGTTCGTGTAACGATTACGACGTTAGTTGTTTCCACGCCGTTTCCTAATCACTTCGTGGTTTTACGGATCGGAAATCGTCTCTCGTTTTTCTACACGGATTTATATTCGAGGGGTATTCTATGAATGTTAACGTACCCGAAGCATAACAGCGTCTAAAATTCATAAAAGTATGATTTTACAATTCTATACATAAAAGTATTACGGTAAGATTATGACAAACTAAATATTTTATGAGATTTTTTAGATTTTATATTAAAATATGTCAGATTAAGATATAAAATAACTCAAAAAGTACTTAATAAAAAAATACTTTATTATAGTGTTTTGTAAACGTCTCGACTTTAGCTACAAGAACATGCAATAAAAAATGGGGAGTTTTATTTAAAAAATTCAACTTGACCTTTATATGATCTTGGGGACTCCACCCAAGGTTAAACTAATAAGATCAGTAAATAAATCTTTTTAAACCCTACAACTTTTATTTGAAACATTTTTCTCAAAAATGCTTTATTTTCGAGATATTTGCCTGTTGCGGGACTTTTGGGACACTGCATATACCTAGTATAAACTCGCGTCACTTGAAACAAAATAGCATCTCCATAATAACACGCTCAGTCTTGTGAAAAGGGAGAGAAGTTCTAGTATCACGTTGACAATAGTGAACAACAGATAGTTGACTTGTGAAGGATTTGTGAAGGAAGGACTTGTCAAACATTTCGTTTTTAATTGTGTCGCGGAACAGTGTTATCACGTTGACAATAGTGGACAACAGATAGTTGACTTGTGAAGGATTTGTGAAAAAAGAACTTGTAAAAAATTTTATTTTTAATTGTGTCGCGAAACAGTGTTCGATTAAAAGATAATATAAATAGTTGACTTGTGAATGTGAATATTTCGGTCGTTTTGCAGTGCAGTGTTCAATTTTATAAAATTAGTTTAAGTGCTTTATATATTTATTTCTATTCTCTCTTTTTCCATTACATCTTTCTTCATTCTTTTTTTCTTTCTTTCTTTTTATTCATTTTTTATATATTTTTTTAATTTACTTTTATTTTAATTACTATGTTTATTACTATTTATTTATTTTATTATTGCTAATTTTCTCTCTTTACTTGTAAAGTGTAATTGTAGTTTGGTGAGTTCTAGGATAAATAGAAGACGTGATTAAAAAAGTTTTGAGTATACAAGATTTTACGAACAAATATAATAATGAATAATCAGTGCAATGTAGAAACTGTTTATGATAAATGCGTGTATAGAAACTGTTATAATGGGCGATATTCCACGAGAACTCATTTATTTAGATTCCCATCGAAGACGGATACAAGACAGAAAATGTGGATACGTAACAGCGGTAAGTTTTTATTTTTGGCAAGATACGAAATCTGAGTGTAAAATCACACTGTTAAAAAAAAAATTATTTAAAGTTATTATATAAAACACGTAAATAAGATAAAAATGTAAGAATTGATGGCTAATCTAAATGTTACTTAATGAGTTTATAAAATGATAAATAAATTAAAAAATAATTTGTACTTATATCAGTGCTATAAAGTATCTACTAATTTATTATAATGTCAAATGTGTGTGTGTGTGTGTGTGTGTGTGTAAACAAATACGATGTATATCAATGCTCGGAATTACTTCAGCTTCTCAACCGATTCTCACGGCACGCCTCCTTTCCTCTCCTTACCGCGCGCGCCGTAGCCGCTAGGACCAGCCGCCGAGCGTTAGGAGCGACGCTATCCGATTAGTTTACTATCCACTTAAAAAAAAAAACGCGTCAGCAATAGTACCTCATGGGTGACATGAAAATGTATTGAAATATTTCCACAAAATAAATTTAAAAATGAAAAAAATATTTTTAATAAATTTTTTTAACTTTTAATGATCAAGGGAGAAGAACCCAACATTAATTGGAGCAGTGCGCACGGTAAGAAGAAGAAAGAAGGTATGTGCCGTGAGAATCGACTGAAAAGCTGAAGTAATTTCGAGCACTGATGTATACAATCGCATGTAATGAATGTTAAAAGTTTGAACGTTTAAGAAAAATATATCTGTTATATTTTTGAATATATGTACTTCCGAATGTCCCCTACTCTTGATCGACATGAAATTTTATACATAAATACTATTTGATATGAGGAATAAAGTGCGCGTAGTCCCAACTTCGGTTTAAAAAAAAAATTTTTTTTTTTTAATTATTATTTTTTTAACATTATTTTGATAAATATTAACACGCACTTTATTCTTCACATCAAATAGTATTTATGTGTACAATTTCAGGTCGATCGGAAGTAGGGGACATTCGGAACTACACCCATATTTTTTATCTTTGACACGAATTGAAATGAAATAATATAAATGCCTTCCCCCCCCCCTCCCCCATCTCTCTCTGTTTTTGATAATATCTGAACTCTCTCCTTACTCCATCACCTCGGGTTTCCACACAATTTTGTGCGGATAATTCGTTGGTCACATTACCTTTTCAACCATTTGACCAAGTTGACACATTTACTCCTATAATTTTGACACTTCAGTTTTTAAGTTTTAACAAAATATTTATTATGAGTGTTGAAGGCGAATCATGGGACAAAATCTATCTCTGGCTCTTCCATTAGAAATATGTATCAGTTTTCATGTTATCATTGTACAATTTATAAAAGAATATCATATATTAATTTACACGGGCAATAAGTTTTACAGTTCCAATTGTATATATCCCCACATTGGATTCTAATTAATAAGAAGATATCACTGCGTAGCTTATAGCGTTTATTTATTTAATTTTTAATGTTTCAACTATTAAGACAATGTATTTATTTTGTAATTTTCGATAATGTCACTGAAGAAGGCCTAACATAGGCAGAAACGTTTGATTTTGAATGTAATTCATATCCATAATATAATTTGATTTTATGCACGAACACCTTGCAACGGCTCTTTTCGCCTCTCATTTTTAACTAATATAAATGCCTTGCGGTACTTTTTTTCTACACGACAACGGTATCGAATTATCGCGTCAGTGTATCGTGAATGTAAACACATGTAGTATCCGCTCTCTTCTCTTTTTCATTTTGCGAAGTCCGCTAGAACATTTGCCGCGATACGGCAGCAGTCAGGATACCAGAAACAAGCGCGGCTCATAGGCTGCAGTGGAGGAGATAAACACGAGCGAAAGGAGCGTACATGTGATACATTACGCTATTTTCGCTTGTGTGTTTATCTCCTTTACTGCGCAATGTGGCCAGATTTGAGACGCAAACAGCAGCAGCAGGAATGAAGGGGTACCGCACATATGCGCAAGCCACGTACATGTGAAGCGCGGAGCTCACATGTATGTGGCTTGCACATGTGTGTGGTTATCCCTTCATTCCTGCTGCTGCTGTTGTGTTTCAAATCTGGCTACACTGGCTACACTGCTACTGCCGTTACAGATCACTCGTTTTTTGGCTGCCCAATTAGTCCATATCAGATGGACTAATTTCAAGAAAAAATCTTAGTGACGACAATGATGTCGACGACGACGGGTACGAGCACGACGGTGCCGGTCCCGGTGACGACAATAACGTCGACGACGGCGAATACAAGCACGATGGTGCCGGTCCCGGTGACGACAATTACGTCGACGACGGCGGCGGGTACGAGCACGGCGGTAACGATGCTTACGGCGATGCCGGTGACAACGGACACACTACTTTCTTTAAATGTTAGTAACATTTATTTATTTATAATTTAATTTAATAATTTATCTTGATAAATTTATTAATAATTTGATTTAAAGTTTGACTTTAAAAAGAAATAGTTAAATAAATTATTAATGATTAAATATTAATGATTTAACTAATGATTAAAAGAATTTATATACTTTTTGAATACGCAAAATATTTTGTATTAATTTTCTTAAAATTATAATGTTAAAATTAAAATAGTCTAAATGCTTAATCTTTTAAAGATATATAGTTATAAAAACATTTTTATGCAGATTCTGTATGTACATTATATTTTAGGTACAACAATTAAAAAGAATAATAAGAGAAGCAGTTCCGCCTCTGCCTCCTCTGCTCCGGCCTCTTCCTCTGCCCCTGCCTCTTCCCCTACCTCCTCTTCCTCGACGAACTGCTTCTGTTATTATCCTTTTTAATTGTTGTACCTAAAATATAATGTACATATAGAATCTGCATAAAAATGTTTTTATAACTATATATCTTTAAAAGATTAAGCATTTAGAATATTTTAATTTTAAAATTATAATTTTAAGAAGAAAATTAATACAAAATATTTTGCGTATTCAAAAAGTATATAAATTCTTTTAATCATTAATTAAATCATTAATATTTATACATTAATAATTTATTTAACTATTTCTTTTTAAAGTCAAACTTTAAATCAAATTATTAATAAATTTATCAAGAAAAATTATTAAATTAAATTATAAATAAACAAATGTTACTAACATTTAAAGAAAGTAGTGTGTCCGTTGTCACCGGCATCGCCGTAAGCATCGTTGCCGCCGTGCTCGTACCCGCCGTCGTTGACGCCATTGTCGTCACCGGGACCGGCACTGCCGTGCTTGTACCCGCCGCCGTCGTCGACGTCATTGTTGTCACTGAGACCGGCACCGTCGTGCTCGTACTTGTTGTCGTCGACATCATTGTCGTCACTAAGATTTTTTCTTGAAATTAGTCCATCTGATATGCATTAATTGGGCAGCCAAAAAACGAGTGATCTCTAACAGCAGTAGCAGTGTAGCCAGTGTAGCCAGATTTGAAACACAACAGCAGCAGCAGGAATGAAGGGATAACCACACACATGTGCAAGCCACATACATGTGAGCTCCGCGCTTCACATGTACGTGGCTTGCGCATGTGTGCGGTTACCCCTTCATTCCTGCTGCTGCTGTTTGCGTCTCAAATCAGGCAACATTGCGCAGTAGAGGAGATAAACACACAAGCGAAAACAGCGTAATGTATCACATGTACGCTCTTTTCGCTCGTGTTTATCTCCTCCACTGCAGCCTATGAGCCGCGTTTGTTTCTGGTAACCTGCTGCCGTATCGCGGCAAATGTTCTAGCGGACTTCGCAAGATGAAAAAGAGAAGAGAGCGGATACTACATGTGTTTACATTCACGATACACTGACGCGGTAATTTGATACCGTTGTCGTGTAGAAAAAAAGTACCGCAAGGCATTTATATATTATTTCATTTCAATTCGTGTCAAAGATAAAAAATATGGGTGTAGTTCCGAATGCCCTACTTCCGATCGACCTGAAATTGTACACATAAATACTATTTGATGTGAGGAATAAAGTGCGTGTTAATATTTATCAAAATAATGTTAAAAAAATAATAATTAAAAAAAAAAATTTTTTTTTTAAACCGAAGTTGGGACTACGCGCACTTTATTCCTCATATCAAATAGTATTTATGTATAAAATTTCATGTCGATCGGGAGTAGGGGACATTCGGAAGTACATATATTCAAAAATATAACAGATATATTTTTCTTAAACGTTCAAACTTTTAACATTCATTACATGCGATTGTATGCATCAGTGCTCGAAATTACTTCAGCTTTTCAGTCGATTCTCACGGCACATACCTTCTTTTTTCTTCTTACCGTGCGCACTGCTCCAATTAATGTTGGGTTCTTCTCCCTTGATTATTAAAAGTTAAAAAAATTTATTAAAAATATTTTTTTCATTTTTAAATTTATTATGTGGAAATATTTCAATACATTTTTATGTCACTCATGAGGTATTATTGCTGACGCGTTTTTTTTTAAGTAGATAGTAAACTAATCTGATAGCGTCGCTCCTAACGCTCGGCGGCGCTGGTCCTAGCGTCTACGGCGCGCGCGGTAAGAAGAGGAAAGGAGGCGTGCCGTGAGAATCGGTTGAGAAGCTGAAGTAATTCCGAGCATTGATATACATTGTATTTGTTTACACACACACACACACACACACACACACACACACACACACACACACACACACACACACACACACACACACACAATATGTTTATTAAAAATATTATTAACATATATTCCATTTACAAATTTTTTATAATGTGTAACATTTTTTATCATTCATTAAGAAAGATTTTTTAATATAATATATTTTAATTATAATTAAAATGTAAATATTATTTATTTATATATAATTGTTTACATTGTAATTCTTGACATTATTCATATATACAGACATTGTATATATTAATTGAGGGCGCGGATCAAAGAACTCTCCCAACGCTCGAAATCCTGTAAAAGTATTGTCCAAACGTCTCACAGCATGAAAATTTTGAAAGTCGCAAAATTAAATTTTTTAAATATAGGTTTGTAAAGAATGACGAGACGGAACTTTTTTCTATTTGCAGTTTTTTGTTAGATGCTTATTTTTATTAATAAAAATAAAAAACTGAAAAATTTTTATAAATTCAATAAGATTTTAAGATATAAATCGTCGTAATTTGGCCAAATTTTGTTGAAATTGTTTGAAATTAGATATACGTATGCAGTATAGTCTAGCGATGCCTACAAAACAATAAAGAAGCTGAAAATCGCCTATTGTTTAATAATAATTAATTGCAAATTGAGGCCAGTCGGTAACCACGTTTTTTTAATTTTGTCGACAAAAAGTATCGAGGGAACTTGAAATTTGAAACAACTTCCAGTGAGACATTTGTTCCTCACTATTGAAGGAAGATTTCTGGAAATTTTCAGATCGATTCATTAAAAATTTACGGAAATATGCATTTTATAAGAAAACATGCGACGTCGCCAATGATAGCTCCGTGAGCGCTGGGCACCATCAGGCAGCGTACTTGCCGTTCGGCTTTCCAGGACTCGATTTTATAATGATTTTTTACAATTTTAACTATTGTTATTTGTTAAATTATTATCGTCCTAAAAACCGCGTCTCTGGAGTATATGTGAAATATTTCGAAATAATAATAATAAAAGTATTTAATTAAGGAACCGTATAAATAATAGTTTATTATTTCGATATTTCGTGGGAAGTGAGCGATTGTTCAAATGTATAACCATTAAAAAATTATTATAAAATCGAGTCCTGGAATACCAAACGGCAAGTACGCTGCCTGATGGTGCCCAGCGCTCACGGAGCTATCATTGGCGGCGTCGCATGTTTTTTTATAAAATGCATATTTCCGCAAATTTTCAATGAATCGATCTGAAAATTTCCAGAAATCTTCCTTCAATAGTGAGGAACAAATGTCTCACTGGAAGTTGTTTCAAATTTCAAGTTCCCTCGATACTTTTTGTCGGCAAAGCTAAAAAAACGTGGTTACCGGTTGGCCTCAATTTGCAATTAATTATTATTAAACAATAGACAATTTTCAGCTTTTTTATTGTTTTGTAGGCATCGCTAGACTATACTGCATGCGTATACCAAATTTCAAACAATTTCAACAAAATTTGGCCAAATTACGACGATTTATATCTTAAAATCTTATTGAATTTGGGGATAAAAATTTTTCAGTTTTTTATTTTTATTATTAAAAATAAGCATCTAATAAAAAAACTGCAAATAGAAAAAAGTTCCGTTTCGTCATTCTCTACAAGCCTATATTAAAAAAAATTAATTTTGCGACTTTCAAAATTTTCGTGCTCTGTGACGTTTGGACAATTCTTTTACACGATTTCGAGCACAGTGCGAGTTCTTTGATCCGCGCCCTCAATTATTAATAGTCTTATAAATTAATACAATATTATGTTTTGGCTTCAATTATTTTTAGAAATAATGTGCTTTTTTTGAGTTAATAACCAAAATATTTTTTATTTATTAATATTATGGAACATATACATATAGCAATTATAAAAATGTGTTATTGAAAAAATTATTTTATAGAAATTTGTTAGAATGGGTTCTGTAAAAAAGTTAACAATTAAAATGTTATTAAATATTTATAATTAATGTTACGTGTCATAATTCTGTTGCAGGAAATATTAATTTGGAAAAATGGTCTGCCAATTCTGTTCGTCGTGCCGGTTTATGTGCAAATCACTTCAATATAGACAGTTTTAAGGGAGAAGACAAAAAAAGATTAAAACGTGACGCAGTGTCCATTCGATTCAACGATTTACGAAATAAAGAATCTGAAATAATAATAGAAACAGCTGAGAGAATAAACGAAATGGAAAAAAGGGAGGAACTTAGAAATATAAACAATAATACAACAGCAGGGACGTCATTTGATAGAGCTTGCGAGAATGATGAAATAAATGAACAATTATTCGAACAGCCTCCATCACGAACTTATTTTCCACCACGGTTGAATTTTGATACTTCATCAGAAGAAGATCTAATGGAATGGATACATTTAGAGCCTACAACGTGCGAAAATGTTCCTACGCATGATCAGATAAGTACAATAAATAAAGAAAAAAATGAAAGACAAGACTCATTCAGAAATATTAATTAATTCTTTAAAGCGTGAAAATACTCGTTTGCGTCGTATTATAAAATGTTTAAAATTCCGTTTAAAGACTCGGCAAATATCTAAAAAACGAACAAATAAAAAAAGTAAAAAAATTTTTCTAGAAAATTTAATCGAGGAGCAAGAATTGCATTCTCTTGCAAAAGCAATGATAAATTTACAACTACATACGCCACATGCGCCATATACAGAACAAGAAAAAATTCTTTCAAAACAGCTTTTTTATTATTCAGCTGCTGCATTGCGTCGCTTACGAAAGGCAGGTTGTAATTTTCCTGCAGAAAGAACTATTAGAAGATGGCACGAAGAATATAATATGATGCCAGGATTTTGCGATTTTATATTTAAAAAATTACAAGAAAAAATCTCAAAGATATCCGAGGAACAAAGAGTATGCGCTTTGAAATGGAACAAAATGTATATTAAATCGTATGAAGAATATTCACTCAGACTTGATCAAATAGAAGGGCTTGTTGATCTTGGCCCTTTAGGAAGAACACATGAGAGAGCAAAATACGTATTTGTATTTTGTCTGGACAGCATAAATGCGAGTCATCCCTGGCGTCAACCACTAGCATATTTCCTTCCAGGTAAATGTATGAAAGCGGAAGAAATTGTTATTTTAGTAAAAGAATGCTTAGATAAGTTGAGCAAGACAGGTGCTGATGTGCGACTCGTAACATGTGATCAAGGCACATGTAATCAGAGCGCTTATAGTCAACTTGGCGTGAATTCGGATAAACCATTCTTCATACATAATGAAAAAAAAATACTATGCATTATATGGTTTTCCGCATTTAGTAAAAAGATTGGCGAGTTTACTAAGACAACACAAATATTTGTATTGTGATGGAAAAGTAATCGCATCATATGCTGATTTTGAATTAACTTGGTCCATTGATAATACCGCAAAAGGAGGCTCAAATTTGTTATCTCACATAACAGAAGCCCATCTTTATCCAAATACTTTTGAAGCAATGAATGTGAAAAGAGCTTTTCAATTATTCAGTCATAAATTTGCAGCCGCAATGAGAACAGCAGGCTACGGAAAACAATTACAGACAAGTTCATGGGAAGCGACGGCTGACTTTACAGAGCGTATGAATAAAATAATTGACGCCTGTAATTCTTATAGCCTTAATATTAAATTTGGTGGCAAACGATTATTATCGTATAAAAATCCTGATATTGAGAATTTATTAACAGATTTTGTTGGATGGTGTTCAAGATGGTCCACATCATCAGAAAGAATATCGAAAATTCCTTGTTTGAAAGGCTTTAGCTTAACAGTACAAGCTATTCTAAAAACATATAAAGATCTGGAAAAGCAATATGAAACATTCGAACTTGCTACTGGATTATGCAATCAAGACTCCGTCGAACATTTATTCTCCAAATTAAGACAGCGCGGAGGATTTAACCCTAATCTTACAGCAAGAATGGTTCGTCTTTCTCTTAGACATATACTCTGTACAGGATATATTCAAACAAGTGAAAAAGGCAATGTTCTGTGCCCAGAAACGGAATCTCTTATTAATCCACCGAGTAAATTCGTAAAGACAATGGAAAATTTCATGAGTGAAAGTCATACTGTTATACAACATGATATTGATCCTGAAGATGAACTGCTTATGGAAGATACAAAAATTCTCGAAGAATATGATAATATCGAAGATCAGGAAAATATAAATCCGCTTAACTTTTATGATCAAAATGCTATTGCATTTTTCGCTGGATATGTAGCTCGACGAAGCATTGCGAAAACAAATTGCGATAATTGTCGCAATATTATGATGAAAACGCCAATGGATTACGCAACGGAAAATGAAAAGTATATAGAATTTAGAGAATATCCAAACATAGACGAAGACGCTCCTACTGTAACAAAATTAATACGACCAACAGCTGTTTTTACCAAAGTGGTTGAAACACAATTAATAGCATTTAATCAGAAGTGGCAAAATTATTGGGCTTCCTCACAAATTTTGAACAAAATAACCAATGAATGCGTAGATTTAACGAATAAAATACATTGTGGATGGTTCGATAAAAACGATGCGTGCTACAATCATCGACTTCAAGCGCTGAAATATATGATTAACGTTAAACTATATTCTCGTACGAGATATAATAATCGTGCTAATAAAAAAGGCAGCGCATCTTGCAGAAAAGTCAAAAACTTTTTAAATAAATAAATTTTAGTTGTGATTATAAAAAAAAGTTAGAAGAATAAACCGCGTCTTGGACACCATCTTATATAATAAAGAAAAATAAATAAATGATGCGAAGAAGAAAGAAAAAAAAAAGAAAGAGAGAAAGAAATAAAATAGAAAAATGAAATGACTTACAAGGAAAGGGACCCAAGTGTCCCCCTCCGATTTTGACGAGCTTTAAATATGTTGTAAAGTAGCTCAAAATAAGAGACACGTATTTTTTTTTTATGTGCTTTCTCGCACGTTTAGGGTTGAAACAACTCCTACAAGCTAAAACGGTTTTTTTGGTTTTGACTGAATATCGTCAAAACTGTAAGAGATATCAAAAAATGTTTCGAAGAAAAGTTGCATGGTCTTTTATGAGCTTTATAACCGCATAGCTCGATTTTTAAAAAATTTTATATTTTTTAATTTACCCTCACCCCTTCTTATTATTTTTACAAATTTCAAAATTTTTGTTATTACAAAAGTTGTAGCATTTTTTACGCTGAATACAACCATATATGATTTTATTATATTTCAAAATCGCATCTTTCAGAAATGAGCTGTCAATGTCGCACTATATGCGTCGCGCTGCGATATATGCATATATATGCATAACGCATCGTTTGTGCCGCTTGTGTAATTGATGTTTGTCGTGCATGTGTAATTGATAAGACAAATAAAATTAGAAATAAAGATTAGCATGTTATGAAACATTCGGAAAAATGTTCTGATCAAAGAACAAAGTTCACTAAAGTTGTTGCCAAAACATCCCCTCTATTTTACACTTTTATAGTCGCATTTCGAGTGCATTTATAGCGCAGCGTGTTGTCATATCCCGTCAGTGCATATTACGCTTTAAAGTTGTGCGCTTGTTAGTGATTACGAAAAAACAATATACAAAACAGCATCAAAAAAAGAACAGCAAATTCACTATAAAGTAGATATTATTTTTTTGTACACAAATAAGGAGAAATATTTAATTGTTATTATTTTCAGAATGGTTCAATTAAATCCATTTAACGTAATAATGTTAGTATACGCAACTTTTTCGGCCCTTAATCTATCAACAAGTCCGATAACATCTGAAGAACGAGAAATGGCACATAAAATAGAATCTATGCTGAAAGAAATGCGCGATGAGAGATACAAAATGGAAGTAGAAGAATCTTTAGATTATGAAAACGATAACGATATTCCAACAGCAGAGCAATTCGAACTAGGAGATAAAGAGGAAGAAGGTGAGCTATGGACGCAAATCCTAAAGTTATATGTACTACAGATGGACGTATTCCGTATGAATATAAAAAAAATGCAGTCGAATTTTGAAAAAGCAGTGCAACAAGGCCAAGAACATTAGAAGGAGTAAAACAAAGATTTCGGAAAGTATATTCATTACGTCAATTACGACGATGGGAAATTCAAGTGAATCAAGGTGGCAGTAGATTCGAAAAATTAAAACAAATTTCGGAATATACATTAAATAATTTTCATACAGCTCTTGAAAATAGAATTATTGTTCACGACGCTGATTTAGCTCGATGGGCTATTCGGGCACAGGAAAATTTAAATGTACCAGAATTTACAGCTTTATCGCGATGGATACGAAAATTTAAAATAATACATAATATTGTATCTCGTAAAATAACAAAATTTATAAGAAAAACATCTATAATGTCTAACGTCGATTTTGAAGAAAAATGTAACACATTTATTGAAAACGTTAAAAATCAAATAATAGAATATGGAGTTGAAAATATTTACAACAGTGATCAAAACGGATTCCAATTAGAACTTCATGCCGGTCGTACATTGGCATATAAAGGAACAAAAAAGATTGAATCTGCAGTACAATCCGTATCGGCAACTACGCATAGCTATACTATACAACCTACTGTTTCAGCCGATGGTAGATTATTATCGCCTCTTTTTATTGTACTGAAAGAAGTTAGTGGAACATTTGGTCCCAGAGTGCAAGAAACAATGTTTAAGGCACCTAATATTTTTGTTACGACTTCGAAATCCGGAAAATTAACAGCGCATCATTTTAAAATTTGGTTGCAAGACGTATTTTTTCCAAATGTAGGTCCAAAATCTGTTTTACTACTAGATTCATGGACTAAACTTTGGTCATTGTCCAAATATTATTCAAGAATCTAAACCAGAATCTACAGAAGATAGATTATTTTGTTGACTATACCAGCTGGAACAACAGGAAAAATACAACCATTGGATGTATATGGTTTTCGTTTGTGGAAGAATTTTATTAGACACTTTTCTGATACTGTAATGCTTTTAGGTCTGGAAGTCAATCTGCATGCAAGAAACACCATTTTAAAATTACAGTCATTGACTCATAATCAATTTTCATCGCCAAGATTCAGAAATTTATTGAAATACGCATGGTATAAAAGTGGGTACGTAATAAATAAGTCCGAAAAATTCGAAACACCAGTGGAATTTTGTTTCCATAAACAGTCAAAACCAACATGCAATATTTGTGGCGCACCTGCAATAATTACTTGCGCATGGTGCAAAAAGTCACTTTGTATAAATCACTTTTTTCACGAACATCACCTTTGTGATACGTTTGTTCCATAAATTTATCTGTTTTTAATATATGTTAATATATGTATTATATTCAATATATGTAGTATGTTATTGTTGAAGGTAAAGTTGCAATTGTTTCGACATATAATATTATAAAAGAAATAAAATAATAAACAAACAAATATTTCTAGTATTGATTAATAGAAAAACCTGAAATTAATTGGAATTTTTTGCATTACCATTGAAAAACAATAAATTGCATTTTAATTGTAAGATTTTTATTTATTTATTTCTCTTTCGATATAATCCACTCTTAAAAAAAGGCATGAAAGATCGATACTCGAATGTATCGAAAGTATTGTTGACGCTTATCCGCGACGCTGATTGGTTATCTCGATTATTCTGACAGTTTGATAGTTTAAGAGCAAAGATTATTTTGACGGTTATTTAAAATTTTAAAAATTTTATTAAAATATTTAGATTTCATAATTATTAAATTATTATAATAAGTGCACGGGCGCAGCGCGCGCTTGTATTGTTCTAGTATAACTATAAAAGTGTAATATAGAGGAGATGCCTTGCCAACAACTTTAATGAACTTTGTTCTTTGATCAGAACATTTTTCCGAATACTTCATAACATGCTAATCTTTATTTCTAATTTTATTCATCTTATCAATTACACATGCGCGACAAACATCGATTACACAAGCGGCACAAACGATGCGTTATGCATATATATGCATATATCGCAGCGCGACGCATATAGTGCGACATTGACAACTCATTTCCGAAAGATGCGATTTTGAAACATAATAAAATCATATATGGTTGTATTCAGCGTAAAAAATGCTACAACTTTTGTCATAACAAAAATTTTGAAATTCGTAAAAATAATAAGAAGGGGTGAGGGTAAATTAAAAAATATAAAATTTTTTAAAATTTGAGCTTCGCGGTTATAAAGCTCATAAAAGACCATGCAACTTTTATTCGAAACATTTTTTGATATCTCTTACAGTTTTGACGATATTCAGTCAAAACCAAAAAAACCGTTTTAGCTTGTAGGGGTTGTTTCAACCCTAAACGTGCGAGAAAGCACATAAAAAAAAATACGTGTCTCTTATTTTGAGCTACTTTACAACATATTTAAAGCTTGTCAAAATCGGAGGGGGACACTTGGGTCCCTTTCCTTGTCAGCAATGCAAAAACTAAGAAGACAATAAAGGTGGAATAAAAGCAATAACAGGTATTTATAAACGGAAAAAGGTATGTATGAAAAAGTCAAATAATGTAGAACGTATCTTTATATAAAAGAAATAACGAAACTTTCAAATACAATATATTGAAGCAAGCATTTCTTGTAAATTGTTATTATTATTTATATCTTATAAATCATCATTGCAGGAATACTTATTGCAGCATCATAATATGATTTGTATAAACATATTTTATGACTGAATATATCTCATATGTTCAGTCATAAAATGTTTACAAATTATGTTACTTTGCAGCAAGTATTACCCTCAAATAAGAAGGAAAATAAGCATGAATTTTTCAATTTTGTAGAAAATCGCAATCACAGTTGATATAATTGTATAAATCATTGACTAGCAGATCTCATCACGGAATAAACAAAAGATTTTAGTGTGATTTAATAAGATTATGCTAAGAAATTGTAAAATCATGCATTTCCTGATTATCAATAATGCAAAATAAGATATAAATAATAATGCAATTTAAAGGAAATTAATTAACGTAAAACATATAAAATCATTGGCACACGGTATTTACAATTAAAATAAGACAGACAAATACCGTGAAATATATCATACAAATAATTTTAATAAATCTATAAACAATAAAATACGTCTTGCACATAAATATTAAGAAAAATAGACGTCAAAAACAACTGATTTTTTCAGCTTATTATTAGGAAATGTACATTATGTACATTTCTCCGTGATACGATCTGCTAGTCATGGATTTATGCAATTATTTCAACTGTGATTGCGATTTTTACGTCATGTCTCTTAAAATGAAAAACAAATTGTAAGCCAATGGACAAAAGCAAAAAAAACACACATCTATGCGCCTATATACTTATATTTATCATCAAAGATTTTAATTTTTTCAATATATACGTTCCACATTAAAAACAATGTTTTGCTAAAATTATTTATTAATAGCTCCTTTTAAAAGAAATATTTTCAAATATAATTTTTAATATTTTACAGCTTTCTTCAATATAAATTTAATGAGTACCTACATTCAGTTTTGACTGGTAATAGTCTAATTAAAAATTCGAAATTTAAAAACTGATTGCAAATAATATATTAAATTTAATACTAAAAAATGTAAATATGTAATTTAATATATAACATAATTTGAAAAAATGAATAAAGTAACAAATAAAATGTTTTCTTACATATATTATGCGAAACTACTATCTGGCTTTGTAAATTAGAACTTATTATTTTTTCTATATTTGCCATATTTGCATAATTTAAAAGTTATTAATATACAGAATAATAATGATTAACAAAGCCGGATATTGGTATTATTTTTATATAAAACCTAAACCTTTTATTTTATATCTCTGCTCTTATTTTATATACATATTTTACACGCATATTTTACACACCTTTTTGTTTTAAATTTATACTACCTATATAACTAACTTAAAATTTTTGTCTTAAATATTTTTAATAATATTTTATATAATTTTATATTTAAATTTATATTTTATTATTATTGTAAATATATATATTATGAACATTGTATATATTGAAAATATTCTGTCGCCTTTCCGTAAGACAGTAAGTATTCTATCATGTATTTTTCCAGAATAATTCTTCAATTTATCCATTTCTTGAAACCGATATTAAATTATTTTCCTTTCAATTTCTTCGTGCATAAAATAAATATCTTTGAATGTATAAAACTTTGCATTTATTATATGTACTACATAACGTTATTTATTACATATCGTAAAATTTCAGATTCAAAATTTAAGCATAAAATTTAACAGAGAGATAAAAATATTGTTCTTTAACATTACATACGTAGTTGCATATACATGTAGCAGAAATTATTAATAAATAATAGTGTATGGCCATTAGTATGTATTATCGTAGAATAATTGATGTTTTACATTATCTTTTTTTTATTAAATTTCTTAGACTGCAATCATATAATGCATCATATGAATATCATATCAACATCATGCAATCATGAATATATGCATATGGATATTATTAGAATATATATGATAGTTCACATTTTCAACAAATTTTATAATAAATATCATATTGCAACTTTTATTAAATATTGATCTATTAATAGAGTTAAAAGTCAATTATAACGCACTTTCCGAAATAACCTGTTATATTTAGTGACACGTTGAAATCTCGAAATAGCTGTTATTCTATAGTTCGCCTAATAAATATACGTTTAAAAATTTTTTGTTTAAGTTTATAAATTAAGAAACACTAAATATTTTTCTAAAAAATTATTATTATATATTATACTTCCCAAATATATGTTATAATTTTTGTAACTATTTTAGTTATATTGATAATTAAAGTTTATACTAAAATTTGCATTTATGCTCTGCACATATAAAAATCTGTAAAAATCTATCATTGGGAAAACCTATAATTGTCGTAAAATAAATCATATAATATTTAGTTATAATTAAATTGTAAAGTAAAGAAAAATTATAAAAATAGAATTTACAAAAATTAAAAAAGTTTATATGTCACGATTCTTGGATGCAATTTTTATTAACAAAATTGTCACATATATTGATGTTAAAAAGAACTTATTGTAAATTAAGCTTTAACATAAAAATAAATAAATGACACGTGCATGTTTTTATTGAAAATTTATTTTATATACATCAATGTTACCCTACTAACTCTGTGTTACCGACACTTTGTGCACATAGCATAGAACAGAATCAAACATTGTGCACATAGCATGGAACAGAACCAAACATTGTGCACATAGCATGTTACCCACTGGAAAGTATCGTGCACATGGCTTAGTAGTTTAATGTGCACGTTTTGTGCATATAGAGGCGTCTTGAATTGTGGTTGCAGCTAAATCGGGGGGATGACCGCTCTCAGGCTTCTCTCTGATGATATTAATTAACATTGATATAATATCGGTCGTAAAATGTATATATATATATATAACGTGTTGTGGAGACCAATAAAGATAGTGTATATCAAAATAATAGTATTTTTTATGAAAAAAATTTTTTTTGATCTTAAAGTGCAGAAGTGTAGCAAGACATGCTGACAACACTCTCAGTATTCTGTAATTAGTGGACAGACAGAACAGAAAGTGTACTTTGTGCACATGGTATATATTACAAAAAAATAAAATAATATCTATCAAAAAATTACCTTTTTTTAAAAAGGTAAAAAAAAGGCGCCAAGTACGCGCTCTTGTCATAACTAAAACAAAACCGTATTGTTTTATCTTTCAAAAAAATTGTCGTATATATTAAACCTTCCAAAAAAACCTGTCATATATATTAAAACCTTTCAAAAAAAACTTGTATATATTAAAATTTTTAAAAAAGCTATTATATATACTTTCTACAAAAAAATATGATATCAGGAAATGACACTAAGTGGGACTAAAAAACTATGAAAAAAGTTGTACACTATTTCTATAAAACTCTTCTATAAAATTCTATAAAATTAAAAAATTTTTTAATATATTTAAAAAATAAAAATATTTAATTAAAAAATAAAAAAATATAAAAAATTTAATCAAAATAAAAAGATATTTATTAAAAAACGCAAAAAAACTTGGCGCTGCTACACCACAAAGTATTATAAAACAATGAAATTAACATGTGTAGTTTACTGTAGCAACACCAAGTTTTTTTGCGTTTTTTAATAAATATCTTTTTATTTTGATTAAATTTTTTATATTTTTTTATTTTTTAATTAAATATTTTCATTTTTTAAATATATTAAAAAATTTTTTAATTTTATAAAATTTTATAAAAGAGTTTTATAGAAATAGTGTACAACTTTTTTCATAGTTTTTTAGTCCCACTTGGTGCCATTTCCTGATATCATATTTTTTTGTAGAAAGTATATATAATAGCTTTTTTGAAAATTTTAATATATACAAGTTTTTTTTTAAAGGTTTTAATATATGTAACAGGTCTTTTTGGAAGGTTTAATGTATACGACAATTTTTTTAAAAGATAAAACAATACGGTTTTGTTTTAGTTGTGACAAGAGTATATATTACAAAAAAAAGAAATGATATCTATAAAAAAATTACTTTTTTAAAAAAAGGTAAAAAAAGGCACTAAGTACACGCTCTTGTCACTACTAAAACAAAACCGTATTGTTTTATCTTTCAAAAAATTGTCGTATATATTAAACCTTTCAAAAAAACCTGTCATATACAGGGTGATTCAAAATAACCGTATGTCCTTAAAGGGACATATTCCTGAGCGTATTCTGAGACAACTTTTCCTTTGGCAAAAGTTTGTGCGGAGCTTAATTTTTAAATTATAAAAGAAAATAGTTAGCGTATCGTGAGTTGAGTACAAGAAACAAGCAGGGGCGCCGCAACTCACCGCTACACACGGGTGTTTACGTGAGGCGCCTGCTACAATCAGCTGACACTCACGATACACAATTACTCGAAAAACACCTGTTTCTTTTTTTGAGTAATTTTCACGCATCAAGTGATTAGTAGTGATCATTAAATAAATTCCTCGTTTTATCGATGAAGTGAGTAAACAGAGTATGTGAATGTGTTGTGTTTTAAAACGTGAAACGTGAACCATAAGAAAGTGGAAAAACTTTTACTCGATATGGATCTGTCTCATCGCGGGAGAAAGAGAGAGAGAGAAAGAGAAAAAGAGAGATGCGTATACGTATTTGTGTATCGTGAGTGTCAGCTGATTGTAGCAGGCGCCTTACGTAAACACTCGCGTGTAACGGTGAGTTGCGACGCCCCTGCTTGTTTCTTGTACTCGACTCACGATACGCTAACTATTTTCTTTTATAACTTGAAAATTAAGCTCTGCACAAATTTTTGCCAAAGGAAAAGTTGTCTCAAAATACGCTCAGGAATATGCCCCTTTAAGGACATACGGTTATTTTGAATCACCCTGTATATTAAAACCTTTCAAAAAAACTTGTATATATTAAAATTTTCAAAATAGCTTTATATATACTTTCTACAAAAAAATATGATATCAGGAAATGGCACCAAGTGGGACTAAAGAACTATGAAAAAAGTTGTACATTATTTCTATAAAACTCTTCTATAAAACTTTTGTACATAAAGCTGTCGTATATATAATTAACTATATTATATACTATATTTTACCATATTTTACATATACTATACTATATATACTATATATATTATAAAATAATAAATACATAAATAAAAAAACAAAAAATTAAAATTAAAAAGTTTTTTTAAATATTAAAAAAATAAAAATATTTAATTAAAAAATAAAAAAATATAAAAAATTTAATCAAAATAAAAAGATATTTATTAAAAAACGCAAAAAAACTTGGCGCTGCTACACCACAAAGTATTATAAAGCAATGAAATTAACATGTAGTTTACCGTAGCAGCGCTAAGTTTTTTTGCGTTTTTTAATAAATATCTTTTTATTTTAATTAAATTTTTTATAAAAATACAAATAATATTAAGTTATTGCTCTTTCTTAATTAAATTAAAAATCGTTTTAATATAAAGCCAACAGAGCAAGAGCTGGATCGATTTGCTCAAAAATTCTTTTTTTATTATAAATTTATACAGACGTTTTGGCCAAGGTACGTGGCCATCTTCAGTGTAATACAATTATAAAGCTTAGTACATAATTAGAGAAGCGTTGGTAATATTTTGACTAAGGAAACGCATCCTTTGATAAAACGTGTAGTACAATAGTAAAATCATATACGTGTGAAGCCACAGACCGTCTTGAACGGTTTGTCAACGATTATGTAAAAGAAATGTGACATATGTCCACGGCTGTGAGTGACCAGTCGACTAGTGACCAGTTGACCAGTCGAGTCCCACTCACAGCCGTGGACACATGTCACATTTCTTTTACATAATCGTTGACGAACCGTTCAAGACGGTCTGTGGCTTCACACGTATATGATTTTACTATTGTACTACACGTTTTATCAAAGGATGCGTTTCCTTAGTCAAAATATTACCAACGCTTCTCTAATTATGTACTAAGCTTTATAATTGTATTACACTAAAGATGGCCACGTACCTTGGTCGAAACGTCTGTATAAATTTATAAAAAAATAAATAAAGATAAATAATAAAAAAAGAATTTTTGAGCAAATCGATCCAGCTCTTGCTCTGTTGGCTTTATATTAAAATAAATTTTTTATGTTTTTTCATTTTTTAATTAATTATTTTTATTTTTTAAATATTTTAAAAAATTTTTTAATTTTAATTTTTTGTTTTGTTATTTATGTATTTATTTTTTTATAATATATATAGTATATATAGTATATGTTAGAGTTTTGCGATCAATGTAAGTATCTCGTGTATGAAATAAGCAAGGCCTGCCGATTATGCGTTTCAATTATAGATTTATTATAAAAACACAAGTCAACGTTATACATGAGAGAGAGAATGGAAGTGACCACAGAACACACGCAAAAAGAAAAAAGGAAGTACTATATGTGCGAACCATGTTACAAAAACCAACCTAACTATTAACGATACTACCAACCTCTCAAACTAAAACTTTACCATAGAAATCTAAATAACATAGAGAGGTTACTCATACAAAAATGTCTATAATAATTGCAATATTCAACAGTATAGTATATGTAAAATATAGTAAAATATAGTATATAATATAGTTAATTATATATACGACAGTTTTATGTACAAGAGTTTTATAGAAGAGTTTTATAGAAATAGTGTACAACTTTTTTCATAGTTCTTTAGTCCCACTTGGTGCCATTTCCTAATATCATATTTTTTTTGTAGAAAGTATATATAAAGCTATTTTGAAAATTTTAATATATACAAGTTTTTTTTGAAAGGTTTTAATATATATGACAGGTTTTTTTGAAAGGTTTAATATATATGACAATTTTTTGAAAGATAAAACAATACGGCTTTGTTTTAGTTGTGACAAGAGCGTGTACTTGGTGCCTTTTTTTTACCTTTTTTTAAAAAAGTAATTTTTTTATAGATATTTCTTTTTTTTGTTATAGTATATATACGACAGCTTTTTTTTAATTAATATATATGACAATTTTTTGAAAGGTAAAACAATACTGTTTTGTTTTGATTCTGATAAAATTGACTGGAAATTATAAATGTTGAAACTAATTTAGGATCTGTCAAAAAAGCACACGTTTCAGAAATTTTGTATGATTCGTCTAAAATAAATAAAATTAAATACCAAAGTTTAATATTTCTGTTCTATGTATCCTAAATTAATTCCAACAATATTTATAGTTTCCAGTCAATTTTAATCAGTCAAAAAAGCACACGTTTCAAGATTTTAGTATGATTTGTTTAAAATAAATAAAATTAAATGTCAAAGTTTAATATTTCTGTTCTATGTATCCTAAATTAGTTCCAACAGTATTTATAATTTCCAGTCAATTTTATTTTTGTTCTATGTATCCTAAATTAGTTCCAACAATATTTATAATTTCCAGTCAATTTTATTTTGTGTATTACAAGATTTCTTGTCGAGTTTATGTTTATAATTTTTGTTTTTAATTTTCTATGGACATAAAATTGACTGGAAATCATAAATATTGGAACTAATTTAGGATAACTACAAAAAGTATCTTATGCTATATTTTTTTATATATAAAATAAATTTTATATATAAAATATAAAATTGACTGGAAATTATAAATATTGTTGGAACTAATTTAAAATACATAGAACAGAAATATTAAACTTTGAGATATTTAATTTTATTTATTTTGGACAAATCATACACTAAAGTCTCGAATGATGTGCTTTTTTAATAGAATGTATTGTAAAATTAATTTATACAATCATACCAATCATCACTATGCCTTATATGACCATTGTTTAGAAACTTTAATGTATAATTTGTCTAAAATAAATAAAATTAAATATCAATTTATACAATCATACCAATCATACCAATCATCACTATGCCTTATATGACCATTGTTTAGAAACTTTAATGTATAATTTGTCTAAAATAAATAAAATTAAATATCAAAGCTTAATATTTTTGTTCTATGTATCCTAAATTATTTCCAACAATACTTATAATTTCTGGTCAATTTTAATTTTGTGTATTACAAGATTTCTTGTCGAGTTTATGTTTATAATTTTTGTTTCCTATTTTCTATGGATATAAAATTGACTGGAAATTATAAATATTGGAACTAATTTAGGATAATTACAAAAAGTGACTTATGCTATATTTTTTATATATAAAATTGACTGGAAATTATAAATATTGTTGGAACTAATTTAAAATACGTAGAATTGAAATATTAAACTTTGAGATATTTAATTTTATTTATTTTAGACAAATCATACACTAAAGTTTTTTGACAGAATGTATGATAAAATTAAAACACAACACTTATAACCTATATACATATACACTTATTTCACTTCATACATTTATAACGAATTTGATCACTCGCACTACACTGCACTACACTACTCTGGTGAACACGAATAAAAAACTGGTGAACATTAAGCAGCCTTGAGTGTGCACCAGTGCAATGTTGCGAGTGGCCGAATTCAATATCATTCTTTTGACACATCTTCTGTAAGGTTATTTGATAAGCGCGACTATCTCCTATAGCGCCACCAACACAAACCTAACTACTAACATCACCAGCCTAGTGATGAAAAATGTAACTGTAAATCCTAAAAAATTAATAATAATTTTTTGACATTTCGACTTTGGACTTTTATATGTTTATTTATGGAGCACGTAGAACAAAAACAAGCCTACTTTTATTATATATTTTGGGTATGCGCTATTGATTGAGACTATTATTAACTCGATCGGCCCAGGCATTATTGAGTTCGGATAATCTCGGCTCTCTGGGCTCTTTGGGCTCGCGTAAAGATACACGTTCGGTCTTGCGCTGCGCGTGAACTTGGCGCGAGACACTACCGTGTCTCTTGAGGTGCGTTCGGGGAGACGCTATTAGCGCTATTTGCGTCATTCTATCTTTATCGCTCATTAGACATAAAACAAGGATAGAATGACACAATAGCGCTGATAGCGCGCTCCCCGAACGCACCCTATTGATATTCATCCCGAGAACATTGCTAAAATAAAGCTCGTAGCGTCAAATCAGCCAAAAATTCCTGTGTGTCCGCATTATCTGCATTCAGATTCTAATGTCTTAGGATTTAATTTTAAAACACTATTACCTATGTGGGAAAAAGGTAAATATGTAGAAGTATTTGCAAAAATGCTTCAGTGGTGATAAGTGATGACGAGGACACTGCTGGCGAGGATCAATCCGATATTCAATAAAGACAGACCGCTTTGGAACTCTTTTACTATTGTCTGTATTTTATTTTCATTAATTATAATTTTACAGTTTTGAGTAAAAAAATTTTTTCCACAAATTTTTCTTTTTTTTTAAATATTAAAACTTTTCAGCATATAATGGCATTAAATAACATATTTTTACCTTTAGACCGCTGGAAAGTTATTATAATGGCTTTCCGGCGGTCTAAAGGTAAAATATAGCTTCAAGTAATTTTACCCGAAAAAAAAACAAAAAAACGAAAAAAAAAACCAAAAAAAGGAGCTACAAAAACTTTCTACGTTTACGTCGTTAGTTCTGGGTAACGCTAGAGGAAGGTTTCCGTATATTTTTGTATCTGCTAAGGTTTGGTCTGCAATACTGGTGCAACCGTAAAAAATTTTCAAAATCTGACTTCATAATAGTGATCAGCGATCTCAAATACCCTTATAAACACTTTATTTCCGAAATTAAACATTTTTTAATTTTTCTATATTTTATTTTCCGCTTGCATGATATTTATCATCTAACAACCTTCTTACACCGATTGTGAGTGAAGCAAGGGGGGGGGGGAATCATGGGGGGTTTTTAGACATGATTGGCAGAAACTAACTGAACATCTTTGCAAATTTTCAGATTTCCACGAATTATTTTGAGGTATCAATAGAATTTCGCTTTATTGACTAGGCTACCACTGCATAGTGCGGGAGAAGTATCTTTCCTATTATCTCATTTTTTTCGAAAAATATTGATTCTATGCAAAATATGCATACGACTTAAATGATGTATTTTTTCAAGAGCTACAACTTTTATTTGAAACATTTTTTTGTTACATCAATATTTATCAAAATAATGTTAAAAAAGTGATAATTTTTTAGTTTTTTTGAGTTTTAACTTTGAAAATAACCTTGTCGCCAATAGGCATGGTCATATTCGTAATTAGCGCGCAAAAATACAATAAAAAACGTAGTTTGAAGCAAATCGGAGGTGTGGACTTTTCGAAACTTCACTCTTATCATCTAACAACCTTTTTACACCGATTGTGAGTGAAGCAAGGGGGGAATCATGGGGGGTTTTCAAACATGATTGGCAGACACTAACTGAACACCTCTGCAAATTGTCCGTGAATTATTTTGAGGTTTTGATAAAATTTTGCTTTATTGACTGGGCTATGGTTCCTTGAAATAAATTATTTTCCATCAGAGTTGATCTTTAACGACTTTGAAGGATCTTTAATCATATTATAGTTTATTGTATGCATCTTAAAACGCTCTATTAGAAAGTAAGTGAAAAACATTATTCTATTTAAAAATACGAAGTTGCCCTTTTTGCATCTCCTCTACACCTACAAAAGCTATTGACATCAGATTCCCATTGAAACCAAGCAGGATTGGTCTGATGCATTTTTTTTTTATCGCCAAAAGCAAGCGAGTTATTTAGGTGGCCTATTTTAGATGCCTCACCCTGTATATTTATTATCCTAATATAATATAAATAATATTATCCTAATATTTATATAACATAATATAATTATATTATACACTTACCTATTAATGACGAATCGGAGATAATGCTAATTGACTCTAAATATTCTTTGGAAATAAATTTTATTTCGCATTTAACTAAAAAAATTGTATAAAAATTATATAAAAAAATTAAGATATTTCTAATTTTTAATTAATAATAAATCTAATATCTATATTTTATATTATTTATTAAAATATCAGATTATTAATAACTTACTAAGTATAAGTGCATTCATTCTTCGTTTAATCTTGCATTTACTCTTCGTTTTTCTAAGGTTATAAAACTTCGAACCATATACGTAGTAAGTACTACGTTTATGGATCGAACACAGTTTTGATCCATACAAGATTTAATCCTACTTCTAGTAGTGCCCACGACAGATTGAATGACGTCATTAATTAAATGAGTCGATCAAAATCCGTATAATCAAAAACGCCAATAAATTTCGATATGAAATATCTGAACTTTGGCTTATTATATCTCTTATTTATAGTGTGTGTAGAAGAAAAACAAAAATACTTTTTGTTTGATTTTAAAAATACTTCTATTATATAATTTGGGTATTCTCTATCGATTGAACCTATAATCAACTCGATTGGCCCAAATGTTATTTAGATTTGATAATTTCGGCTCTTCTCAACTTGTGGGCTCACGTGTACATAGACACACGACTGGTTTTTAGTTGCGCTACATATGAACCTGGCGCGAGACACGAGACTCCTTGTCTTTTAATAATGATATCTTTTTTCATTAAATTTTTATTATAGTTTACTTATAGTTTCTTTACAATTTTTATTACATTTGTGTTACAAATTGGCAAATTAACAAAAATGTAAACTCTTCTTTAATTAATGTTTTATATTGTATATATTTTAACAGTATTACATCAAAATGTATAATATTATTTTTTTATATTGTTTTGCACAACTATAAAATATATTTTCATAAAATAAAAACAAAAATACAAATAATTTTGCATTGCATTAAATACAAAAATACAAATAATTTTGCATGCATTAAAAAGTCATTTTATAAATTATGCAGTGTCCAGATAGATGACGTGTTAAACATATATAGTTTGTATTTACGTCTAAAAATATAAACTATTGTAGCTTATGCATAAACGCCCAATCTTCTGTCGCAAATTATTTGAATATGAACGTATATTTCGATCTTTAACAACCATGTCTCTTATTCCTTTAATTAAAAAAAAGAAGAAATACTTTATTATTAAAAATAATTTGTATAAAAAAATGTATTGAAAAAATTAATTTTACGCAAAAATTATAATGTTTAAAGTTTTTAAAAAGACGCAATGTGACAATTAAAAAAGTTTTGAATGATAGATTTTATATGAAACTTTCTCAGAAAAAGAATTTTAGAAATATTTAATTTAAAAATTAAAATAAAAATTTTATAATTAAAAAAAAAAAAAAAAATATATAAGGCAAAATATAGGTGAATTCAAGAATAATTATTGACAATAAATTTAAATAAAATATATAAATTAAAATTTAAAAATACAATAAATTTTATTTTTAAATGATATTATTCTTTTTTAAATTTTATTTTGCATATAAGATATTATCCTTATAATTCTATATAAAATAATATCCTTATAATTAAATATTCTAATACTAGATTTCATTCTGATGGTTATAAAAGTTTAAAAATTAGGTTTATAAAATAGAATAATTTTTCAAATTTGCATCCATTAAATTGAATTCGATTAATTTGATTAATTTGATCATTTTGATTAGAATCTAGTTTAGCGACCTAGAAGACTTACGAATACTATGTTCTGCAAAATCTCATAGATAGAAAATATTTTTTTTTATATAATGTATGTATTCATTCATTAATAATGTCATAATAGTTCGTATGGAAATGATGTATAAATATATAATACTTGAGATCTCTTTTAACGAGAAGAAAGATTTTTCACGCTCTGTCTATTATTACGCAATTCGTACGCATAATGCTATTCCTGTTTTATGCTTGGACAAGTATAACGCGAGTGTTACCTCGTCTCGCCGTACGAAAGCTCTCGCTGTCTCTTTATGTAAGATATAGATATATGTTAAATCAATGATACCGGGCTTGCGCCGCGTTACACCTCCGTAACGTGGCGTAAGGTCGGGATTGCCACCCTCGTATCTCCCTCCTCTTCACTCTTCATGGAACGGAGCGCCGGGCAATACCGTCCTCTCTCCGCCACTTTTATTCTTCATCCCTTTTCCCATCCTATGCACCACGCATCCACTCACCCTATTCTCACTTGCCCTTCATACGACGTACTACTCCATCTTTGTCGCCCCTTCCCTTTTGCCACTTTTTACGAGGCTCCATCGAAGTCGAACCACAGAAGCTTAAAAGAAACTTAAACAATCAGTTTTGACGTCCATAATATTGCCCTCGATTGCTGGCTGCAATTAATTGGCGTTGTCGTCGCAGTCGCAACTATCGTCATAGGCGTTCCACTTTTGCCGGAGCCCCACGAGCACCCCTTGCGCTTCGACGACATAGCGCCGCGGAGGCGATGAAGAGACGCGCTTACATCCCCTTTCATCTTTGTTTCCCTCTCTCCGCCTCCCACCACCCTTGAAATAACGTACTCCAGAAACGCTGTGAGCTAGCTCGCCGATCGTAGACGTAGTAAAGAGTAATGCGCGCGCGCGTGCCGCGCTGCCGCCGCCTCAGCGGCGGCGGCGCAAACGGCGGCGCGACGCGATACGCTGTGCGGTCATCGCCATTCTTGTGCGATTTTCCACATCACGCGAATCACCATCCGCAGAAAGTTTGCTCGAAAAGTGTTCATAGAAAAGAACGTCAACATACCTACGTCTTGTTCGCCGGCTACGCCGGCTCGTCAGTTTTCGATTTGTCTCTTGTTTTAGCAATGGCTTTTGCTCTTTGCATCCTTCCATCGCTCGCGCATACTATCCCTTCCCCCCTTCCGCGCCGTTCTAGTCCACTTTAATCTTGCCATCCCGCTGCTTCCACGTTTCTCTCACTTCGTTTCACTCCCACTGTCTCTCACTTTGTTTCTTTTTCCATTTATCGCAATCCTGTCTTCCATTCTTTCTATCTCTCTACGCATTACTGTGTGAACCGTGCTGATCGAGATCGCGCGATAATGCGGTAATCGACAGTGCCCGCGATTCTCTACGAAACAGCAGCGCTTTTCTAAATAAATCGCGTTATCGACAGCGACAGCGACAATAAAGTGCGAAAGGAAACTATGCCGTCGCAATGACGTTTGCGTTTCGAATGTCAGTGAAATCATGTGGTCGCGCCCAACTCTGAAGGAGGCAGTGACACTTGCGGATATACGTTCCGAAACAGTACATACGTAGTCCGGAACACCGTCTTCATCTTGCTGTTTTCTGGTGAAATGATCGACTCGAACTTGGCCGGCCTTGTCGTCATTGCGACGCGTGTAGCGCGGATCGCCATTCGTGGGGAGGAAAAGGTATCGGGAATGAAGAGAAAACTTCGTGGCTGTATGTGATTCGATTTTGCAACTTGTACATACGATATATGTATATACATACGTGCGAGCGCAAGTGACGAAGTATTACAAATTTGTGAAATTAGTGAAATTAGTAGATTAGATGCACTTGAGGTTGGCCCGGAAGCGGAGCAAGAGGAAGAGACTTGAGGAACGCAGTGACAACCTATGAACGATGCGTGGAAGTCGTTAAATCGACAAGCTGGTTCCTGGTTCTACGATCGATCATACCGAATTACCACGAGAAAGATAAACTTACGAGTCACGCACCGGAAACGACGAGAGAGAGAGAGGGAGAGAGAAAGAGAGAAAGAGAGAGAGAGAGAGAGAGAGAGAGAGAGAGAGAGAGAGAGAGAGAGAGAGAGAGAGAGAGAGAGAGAGAGAGAGAGAGAGAGAGAGAGAGAGAGAGAGAGAGAGAGAGAGAGAGAGGGAGGGAGGGAGGGAGAGAGAGAGAGAGCAAGGATTTCGAGAAAAATAATAATAGAACATCGTCGAAATAATGTTTCCGCGTATTGACGATAGATTCCTGCATTTCGGGATACTATGTCTGCTGTGGATCGGTTCAAGCAGCCAGCAAGAGGAAGACATTCCTCACAATGAGTAAGTGTAAATCGTAAAAATATTTTTACTATTCTTATGATTAAGTGATGTTAAAGGCGTAAAAATGATATTCGGCAACCCTGTGCATTGTCAGACATAGATGACGCATGAAGAGTTTGAAAGGAATTAACAGGGAAGGAGGGAAAGATGAGAGGGGTGTGATATGCGAGCGTTCGGATGAATGGAGTGCATAAAGCTCGGGTAAAAGTTGATAGGAATTGAAAGAGATGCGAGATTGAAGAGTGAAAAGCGAGGGTGAAAACAAGTTAGCAGTGACAGAATAAGAAAATAAAGAAGCATGTAAAGAGAGATAAAGAGGCAGAGTATATTAGAGAGGGGGTGGGGATAAAAGAAAGAAAAGAAAAAAATGAAAGAGAGGAGAAATGAGAGGAGAAAAAAAACGAAAGATATAGAAAGCTTGAGGATGTAAGAAGAAAAGTGAATATGCAGAATAAAGGGAAAAAAATAAAAGAAGCGCAAATATAGAAGATGCAAACGAAAAGATCTAGTAAAAAAATGTATCTGTGAAAAATGAGAAAGGACGGAAAGGAGGGTAGATAGAAAACAAAAAAGAGAGAAAAGGAAAGATAAAAAGGGACAAAGAAAAAGGAGAAGAATAAAAATGGAGGAAGGGGGAGAAAGAGTGGAAAGGAGAGAAGAAGAGAACAGAGAGAGAAAGAGGGAGGGGGGACGATTATGCGAAAGATTTTAAAAGATGCGCAAAGACGTTTGTAAAATAATGCCTCGTATTCCCAGTTTAAAAGTTTTGTTTTAAATTTAATCTTAGATTATGATTAATCAAATTTTTAACCAGTTAATTAGCTATCTGATCATATTTTTCTCTACATTTTTTAATTAATAATTATTATATGCCAATAATTATATAAAATATGTTTGATTCAAAAATGCATAACTCGCAATGTAAGATATAAATGACGCTATAAATGCAAATAACTAAAAAGGCAAAGGAGGTTGGAAAGATTCAAGAATGAGAGAACTTGATATAGATCTCAGAAAAACTTTTGATATATTAGTCCCAAAAAGATTTTTTTAATGAATAAAATTATCGACAAACAATGTGATTATTTATTGAAACTTAAGTAAAGAAAGAGTAAACCGCTGTTTAATATTATATTATGTGCTTCTCAACAATGTTTAAAGAAGATCTAGAAAAATTTTATGTATTAGACGCTTTTTATTTAATTTTCCATTAAGATGTTTGCATTATTAATATACAGTATTTAATATATTATATACAGCGTCTAATAAGTGTTAATAGTATAAAACAGTTTTTTTTTTTAAATAGAAGGTCTACCAGAAATCAAATTTGAATCTCTTAATTATTAATCACGTGTCTGATTTGTCTGAATTCGTACACCGTAATGTCTTCAATTTATCCTTTTTACTAAAATTGTGCAAAATCAAAAAGTAATAGTATACTTAATCATTAATCTTTTTATTATAATTAATCTATTAAATAAATTCTTTGCATTTACATGCTTATTTTGTAACTTTTCCCGTATTATAGTTTTAGTTGATAGAAGTGTAAATTACTGCGATTAGAATAATTAATTATTTCTTATATGTTAACACCTTGAAGACCGGTGCCTTTGACGCGGAAACTTAGCCTTGTTTCCGGCATGTTTTGTCGTATATGTGAAAATAAAAATTTCTATTATACTCTCCAAAAATTGTTTTTTCTACAAGCAGATAAGATAAGATAAGGAAACATTGCCATTATACCGCCATTATATCAAAACACGAATCTGTGTCTCCGGTCCGCAAACGATGGCTGAACGAAGACACAAATATCGGTCTCCGGTCCTTAAAGTGTTAAGATAAAGTATTAATAGCATAAAGTAAGAAGAAACATAAAGACATAATATATTACTTATTTTTGTTATAAATGTCACAATTCTTACTACAATAAAATAAACCGAGAATAATAATTAATAATTATTGCAGAGTGAAAAACTGGGCCTTAAAGTTTGGCGTGGATTTATGGGAATTTGGTAAACAAGCAACAAAAATGGGCGAGATACAAAGAGTAAGATATTATATTTAATATTATAAAATATTATATTTAATATGCGTGCGCGCACACATGTGTACGTGTGTGCGCATAATGCACATATAATTAATTATAATTATATAAAAAAATATATTTTTTATTGAGTAAATCATATTAATTTTTTATCGGTTAATGATATAAAAATTTACCATAGTATTAATGACTCATGTATGTGTTATTTCAAAATAACCATAAAAAAATGGTGTTTTCTGTCTATTGGATCCGTATGTCGAAAACACTGTATCTGTAAGTCTTGAATGAATTTGGATCTCCGGTAAAACTTTCAAACTTTGCAGACTATTTAACATATCACGTACAAATTTAAAAAAGTATTCTATTTTGTCAAAATCTGATTTCTAAGAATTTTTACGATCTTTGAATATAATAAGTCCAACATAAATGAAAAAATAAAAAAAAGAACTATTATTTTTACAAAGTACGAAATAAAATTTATTGTATTTTTGAAATTTTTATTGACATATCATATTTAAATTAAGTATTAATAACTATTTTTTGAATTTTTTGAATTTAATTACATTTTGTTCTTAGGTTAAAAAGAATCATACAAAAGTTACATTTTAATTTTTAAATTAATGATTCTTAAAGTTCCTTGAAATAGTTTTAAATAAAATCTATTATTAATGAATATTTGAAGAACATTTTAGCCACAATTCTGTTTTTTTTCAGCTTGAGAAAATACAAAGAAAAAAGGAAAAGGTTTAAACTATGTGAAAAATATAAATAGATTGAAACTCAAATAATTAATAAAATAGATTGGATTTATCAATCATACGTGCAGCATTAATACGACATATCAGAGTCATCTGATATGATATATTAATTAATTATACGCAACAAGGGCTTGGAATGAGTAATTAGGGTATAAAATCCGTGAAGAGTATATGATCTACGTGGAGATTCAAACAAAACATTCGGCAGTCTCTAATATAAGATAGTATATATATCTAATCCATGTATGTGTGTGTCAATTTTCAGATTAATGTCATTCATTTTTAATACCTATACACAATTTCAGAAATGATCATCTCTTTGAATAGGAAGTAGGAAAAACTTACTAAAACTAATCATCTTATAAAAAGTACAGAAAGATTCACTGTGTATAAAATCGATTGTTTTAAATTCTTGTTAGGTACAGATATTGGTATATCATATTAGTTTGCTCTGGCATATTGTACTGGTTGGTGTTGCACGTATAATCGGTATATCTTGTCTTTGTCTTATTAATAATTTGAGTTTTAATTTCGTTTTTTATATTTTTTCCGTGTAACTTAATCTTTTTTTATTTTTCTTTGTATTTTCTCAAGCGGAAGAAACTTTGAAATTGTGGCTGAAATGTTTTTATATATTAATAATTAATATATAAATTCATATTAATAATTGTTAATAGTTTTTGCGCTTTAACAACAGTGCTTCTGGTTTATATTGCTTTCTTTGTCATTGTTTGACTTTGATGAATCATAATTTACAGTATAAAATCTACTGTTTAAAATTTTAATTATTACATTATGTTTTTGATTTGGAATTTTAAATTTTGATTTTTGATTTGCATTTAGTGTTTTAAAAAATTTCAAATATACATTTTTTTACGTGAATTTAATTGCTTTTTTATATAAACAATTTTTGCTCTTAAAGCGTTTTTATTTATTAACAGTTACAAAGTTAATAAAGATATAATTATTGTACAGCTACAAACTTAATAAAGATATAATTATTGTACAAATATTTATAAAAAAAATGACTTATTTTTAAATTCTTCAAAATTGTTGTTTAATGCAAGAAGCTTATAATATAATTGACACAAATTTTAACTGTTTTATTCTTAGAAATATCACGATGTGGAGAGCAACATTGCAAAAAAAGATGGTCTTGTTCTTGTTCGGGAGATGGCCGCAGAAGTGAAAAACATGATGGACTTTAAAATGAACGCCGTAATGGTACGTCAACATATAAATTTGTTTTGCCAATTTTTTGTTAGTTAAAATTTAATTTTATATTATTTGATAAACTAATAATTAAAATTAGATTGTGATATAATCTAATTATTATACAATTATTATACAAATATTCTAATTATTATACTAATTATTATACATACACACGCATACATGCTTGTGATATAACGCAATATAAACTGTCTAAAAAGAACTGATAATAAAAATATACAATATCTTTAGAGATTTACGGAGTCACTTACTAAACTTATATGTCAGAACATTTTTGTAATTTAGATAGTAGTTTGAATTACTCATTTTTTTTGTTTAAAATGAGTTCTAATTTTCACGTATGAGTCGTATATTGAAATATTGACAGAACGTACAAATTGTAGATTATTTTATGATTTATTTTAAATGTTTGCGTAAATTTTAGACACAATTCTTTGATTATTTTGAAAGTTATTTTATTTTTATGTTTACCTTAGTTTTTTAGGTAAAATTATGTATTATAGCACTTATTGACAAATTCAAAGAAAAAATATTCTTAACCAGGTAAAATTTTTCATATAAACTAATAAAACTTTGATGAATTCGTGCGAAATTTTATTCGGAATTAGTGACCAGGTTGAAAGTAATTCATCTAAAACTGCAATAAAACATAATAATTGTGATTTGGCAATTTGGTAATTATTATTTTGTTTCTTGCGGTTAATTTTAGGCAGTATTTATATCAAAAAGTTTTCTCTCTTTTTATTATCGATTAGAAAAAAAGGTACTAATTATAAATATTTTTTTCAATAAAAATCTTAAACTACATTATATTATTATAATATTAATAAGTAATATTAATTACTCTTTACATAATTTATTTTATGTTTCAGTATTAAATAAAAAAATATATTGTTTATAACTATCAAATAATATAATAGAAAGCGGAAGATCCGGGTTCAATTCCTTAGCGGCTTAGCCACTCGCGCCCTGATATTTTTTCTCTCTCTTCCTTTCTTTCCAATAATTCCTATCAGTACATAATGATTCTCCATATGTGAGAACAATGTACTAAACTTTTCGTACACTTTAAATATCTCGAATTAGAGATCGGTGTACAAGTTAACTGTCTCACGTAGACTAATAAATTAATTTCTTTAAGAAAAATTAAATAATTTTGCACTAACATCCCGCGACGGCTCTCAATGCCTTTCTACAATATTATATTATTATATAATATAATATAATATTATCAGCAAATATTTTAACGAAAATACTGTAAAAAATAATTGTTTATCGTAATCTTTCCAATTTTTTTAATTTCAAATTAAAGATGTATTAACTACACAATATTTGTTAAAAATCATTGAAATTTAGAAACAATATAACACATATAATGGAAAGGCTCATATACGATAACTATCAAATAATATAATATTATATTATTTGATATTATATTATTTTAATATTATATTATTTGATAGTTATATCGTATATGAGCCTGATGATATATTATTTGATAGTTATCGTATATGAGCCTTTCCATTATATGTGTTATATTGTTTCTAAATTTCAATGATTTTTAACAAATATTGTGTAGTTAATACATCTTTAATTTGAAATTAAAAAAATTGGAAAGATTACGATAAACAATTATTTTTTACAGTATTTTTGTTAAAATATTTGCTGACTTTGTGCATTTTCTATGTTATAAAAAATAAAATCTTTACTTTACAAAATGTAATAGCAGAGTTATTGATTAGCTAATTTGTAAGTGATAAAAAAATAGTGTAGTTTTAAGAAATAGTAGATAATCAAAAAAGGTTTGCCATTTTTTCGATAGTCATATTTTTTAAAATTGTTTGAGAACTGATGTAATTTGATGGTTTTATCACTTATATTGAATGCAATTGCAAGTTCTTGACACGTTAATTTTGAATTTGCATCGATTGTTACTTTCAATTCATCATTATTCAGAGATGAGGTCTCCCCGAAAGCATCTTCCAGGGATTTATCTCCTGATACAAATTTTTGAAATTAATGTCAAGCGATTCTTTTTTTATTGTATCTTCTTCAAATGCAGAATAAATTTTTCGGCGAGTTTTTGACGTTTTGAATCCAAGTTTAAATTCATACAATAATTCAGCACAAATCACACTCATTTAAAGACATTTTATAAAGTTAAAATGTTTATTTAACTTGAACTTCACATTTTGGATTTGCAGTAATTAAATGAAGTGAGGTATGTAATTTACGATAAAAAAAATTTCCTGCACAATTAGTCATGATTGATATAAATAATTTCGAGAATTATGACTAACGAAAAACGATAAGAACTTTTTTAGTTATCTAACATATGTATATATTGTTTTATTATATAATAATTAATGAAGAAAACTCAATTTGAAAAAAGATCAAAGACAAAAAAAGAAATAAAGAAGAAAAAAAGAAGCAACTAACAAAAAAACTAACAAAAAGTACGATTGATTTTGGACTATTCTGGTTAGGTTAGGTATTATTTAAGTATTATTTAAGAAGCCTGAATCGTTTAAGAATTCTTATTTTTGTAAAAGTTGATCTGTGTCATTTCCGTGATCTGAGAAACATTATTATTATGTCTGCCTACAGCATGTTAACGGATCGAACTCTAAACGTTAAATCAATGTTTAATCAAATAAAAATTGAATAAAACGGCTACATAGCTAACAAATGCTAACTAAAAAGATACATATATGCATGTTTAAAACATAACATTAATCATTACATAAAACGTTACGACCGCAGAGATTAGTGGAGAGTGCCGAACAAGCCGCGGTAGCGGCACCAAGAGAAGGGAATGTGTCACCTAAATATTATGCCTCGCATCGGCTTCACAATTTGGTCAGCGATGAAAAGGGTTCCGCTGGTACGCAGGAGATGTTTCTCGCTGCAAATCGTCACTTTGACCATTTAGCGGTGAATGTTACTTTGTCTGCTGTACTCTTGCCAAGTGGAATTAAAGACAACGGTGAGCATTGTAGCCTACAAAATTAAACATTTTTTTGTTGTCTGAACAGAAAAAGCAATTTTCTGTATTTTTTTATGCACTAAATTCATATTTAGTCTTAAAAAATGCATATTATATTATTTTAAGCAAATCAAAGGAAAATATGCAAAAAATAATGATCTCAAAAGTCCAAGGTAATATACATTTTTTGATATTAAAGTTGATACATGAAAAAAACTACAGAAAATTACTCTTTTTTTTCTTTTTTTTTCAAATAACAGATCCATGCAGGACAATGTAATAGTTCTAATAAGTCGTGATATCAATCGATAAATGCAGATATGCGCGAAAAAATAGCATTTTTGATATTTACATTATTCAATTACCTGTGTCTTAAATTTAAGAAAAGAAGTTGCACCTTATTTTAAAATAGTTTGATTTGACTCTATTTGCAGAACGTGATGTTGCATCAGGCATTCAATGGAGTGAATATTTAGATCTCTTGTTTGTTAATAATTATGAAAGTGACCCTACGCTATCATGGCAATATTATGGAGCGACAACAGGATTTTTACGCCGTTTTCCAGGTATTTAAATATATTTATGTAAGCCATTACATTTTTACACATAAATTTTTATGAAATATTGTGTTTATACGCGTACATAAAAAAATATATACATATGTAAAAAAATATATTAATAAATTATAAAATTTACTATTATAAAATTTACTATGTTAATTTTATAAACTTATAAATTATTATAAGACTTTTATTTATAATTGTAATTATAAAATAAATTTTAAAATAAAAATATTTTTTTTTGTAAAAAGTAAACTAATAATTATATTTTAATTTTTGTTAAATATAATTTGACTGTAGTTTGGAAGAAGACCTGCGGAGTTCAGAGCCGGACTTGTGGAGTTTGAAAGTACATAATAAAAGGAGTTTAACATAATTTATTTAATGCTTAAGGTTAGGGTAAGATTTGTTAAGATCTTCGCCTCCCGGACATGAATTGAATTAGGTTTGGTTAGATTTTTTGGGTGGAAGAGAGTGCAGGGGGAGAGGTAAAGCTGCTCCCCCGTTCACGTATTTAGTTCATTATGTTTTAACAAATGTAAATATATTGTGAAAGTATATTTGATCCTAAAAAATTATCTTTCCATACAAGTCGCCGAAAATCCCTTTAAGAGTTTTGAGCAATAAAAAAAGTTTCCATAGTTTTATCAAAATTGGAGGTATTGTTTTTGAAACTTTATCCAGAAAAAAATTTACCGGCATTGAAGAAATTATACTATACTCTTTTTATTATACACTTTCAAACTCTACAAGCTCGGTTCTACACTCCGCGAGTCCTCTTCCAAACTATCTCAGTCAGAAACACAGGTCGATATATACATATAAAATGTCTATAGATGTCTAATAGACATCTACATACGTCTTTTCAATCTGTCATTTTTCACTGGGATACATCCTCCAATTTAAAAATACAAAAATATATGAGTCGCAGCAGGACGTTAGCACGCGGAACATGTATAATATATTGAGAGTACATCTTTTCCATTTTGATAATAGAAACGATAACAGTTATGGATAATAGAAAGGTAAAAGTGTCAATATTTGATATCCCAAACAACACGCATGTTTTAAAGATATATAAAAAACGCATAAAAGACATCTGAAAAAAATGATATCTTTTGAACGTCTTTCAGATGTTTAAGACATGCGTGTTGTCTGGGATGTTTATAGTCTTCTTCGTTTTACTGACCGTAAATTCGAGACACATCGGATCAAAATTCAATTTTTCTTTTTTTTTTTTTTATTTAAATAGATTCTATTTTACTCAGGTAGAAATCTGGTCTAGGAGAAAGCCTGGCCCTGGATATTTTTTCCTGAGTATAGCTTGAATCTGTCCGGGAAATCTAGCTTGGACCCATATGTAATGGGGGACGGCGGGCATGGACGGATTCGTTATCTAAAATGTACCCAGGCTTGTTTCCACGGTTTTTCCTAGAAATTATACTGGAATCCCGCCTAGGGCCCTTATTTTACTCGGGTTTTCTCCTGGATTGTTCGATATTGTATTTGTCGGATGACGTTCCTATAAACATTTTTGTAGATTTGGGTAAAAGTGGCATTAATCTAGGTCGTAAAATATCCAGCAACTCATCTGCTTGATTGTGTGGAATTTGGTTGGTTACAATCCACTGACGTAATTTTTCCATTTCATCAACCATTTCGTCCTCATTATTGTGACCTTTATTGTATTCATCGATTTCTCTTTCTGATTCTAATATATCATCTTCGAGCTCTGAATTCTCGATTTCTCTTTCTGGATCTGACATATCATCTTCGAGCTCTGAATTGTTATTTTCCATAAATATTTTCAGGCCATCAGTTTCCTCTTCGTCGCGTACATGATAGACATTCTCATTTACAGCACTATCAGTAGCTTCATTACTGTTAGATCGCGAATACTTGTTTTTTATCAAGTCACTTTCGTCACACGTGTCACTTTCAGTTTCGATGTTCGCTATTTTTGTTTCTAATTTTGTCCTCGCCCAATATTTTCGCTTCTTCAACAGTAGACGAGAAGCCGCGAATATGCGATCACATATTTTGTACGTTTTAAACCATTTTTTCTTTTATTTCGAACCGTAACTCTTTGATATGCTCTAAGGTGTTACTATTTTGAGCCGTAAAATATTTAACAAACGTTAACATAACCTGAAAGTTCAGAATAAAAATACTGGTTTTTCCCTGATCGGACCCGGTCAGATCCAGGAAAAAATACAGATAGATATTTTTTAACCAAAACCTGGGAAAAATCGTGGAAAATTTATAGCGAAAAGCCAGGACCCGTCTGGATTTTCCAAACTAATATTTCCCATGCGGGGCCCGTATATATTCAGGGAAGATTGAGGGAAATTTTTACCTGGGTACTTAAATAGATTTTAAAAAATCGCACACTTTGCAATGAAAATTATTTTAATAACTAACGGGGACGAAGTCACAGAATTAATTCGAAGTATGAAGAGTTACGTGCGCGTATTGTTGATCCTCTAGTTTTATATTTATAACTAAAAGTTCTATTAATTTGTATCTGGTTTATTGTGCGATAATAATTCGGCCTATGTATTTCAATTAAAACAACAGAAAAAAGAGCTATACAGAGAAAATTTTATATTAAAAATTACTATGTACGGCAATAGTCGCGGACCGTGAAGCCGCGAACCGAAAATTTTTATTATGTTTCACATGTGAAAAACATAGTAAAAATTTTTATAATTTCTTCATGGTCCATGGTTACTGACATACATAGTAATTTTTGATATAAAATTTTCTCCGTGTATGAGAACCAAGCACGGGTGTTGTAAAAGATGTTACAAATCAATGTAGAATAAAACTACAAAAACGTTTTGGTTCAATTTTGAATTCTTTTCAGTCTTAGAATGTAACCTGTAAAAAAAGACTGAGATCAATTTAAATTAATAAAACTTACCAATGCACTCTGTTAACATTTATTTATTTGTTAGTGGAAAGTGTGGTGTTACAATCTCCTTTTGTATTACAATTGTGTTGTGTACGAACTTGATTCTTCTTTCGAGGAGGAAGAGCTGTGAGAGCATTAGATCAATTGTCCTTAAATCAATCATGCTTAAATTACGAGTCAACTGTATTAGAAACAGAAGAATTTGGGCAAAGTGAAGCGAATTCACTAATAACACAGGACCACAAAAAAAATTTTTGGAAATAAACTCAAACCAGAGTAGGTGTTTCTTATAGATTTTGAGTCACTGAATCCGAATTCGTAAGCCATTTTGCTTCATCTTGTCCAGTTTTTTAGATAATCGAGAAAAATGATAAAAAATCTGTGAAAATTGAAAGAAACATTTGAGGAAAGAGCAAAAGTAAATATGACATTAAAATGCGGTCGCAGAACTGATTTAAATATATTTTAATAAGTTTAATAAATAAAGTGCAAAAAATAAAAAAAATTTTGCACTTTATTTAACTTACTAAAATATATTTAAATTAGTTCTGTGACCGCATTTTAATGTCATATTTACTTTTGTTTTTTCCTCAAATGTTTCTTTCAATTTTCACAGATTTTTCATCATTTTCCTCGATTATCTAAAAAACTGGACGTGATGAAGCAAAATGGCTTACGAATTCGATTCAGTGACCCAAAATCTATAAGAAATACCTATTCTGGTTTGAGTTTATTTTCCAAAACTTTTTTTTGTGGTTCTGTGTAGTTGTGATCACGTGTAAACACCGTGCAACTACCGATTGTAATACGGGAGTTATTTGAAAAGTTCACTGACTGAAATATATATATATATATATATATATATATATATATATATATATAATGAAAGATTGTCTTTTTTATTTTAAAATTATTTTTATTTTTTAATATAATCTCTCTGAACTTTGATACACTTTATGTAGCTTTAGTGTCTTTATCCTATCCCGGAAGTCCGATTTCTCAAAGTCCTCAAAATAGTCGTTTACTGTAACTTTTAGCTCATTATATGAGGAAAATTGTTTTCCATCAAGAACTTTTTCTAAATTTGCGAATAGATGGAAGTCAAACAAAGAGTTAAATCAGGCAAATAAGGCGGATATGGTAGCAAATTTTAATTAATTGGTTTTTGCTATGGAAATGACATTTTTATGTGCATGTACCCATAGCAAATATGACATTCATTTTGCAGGTAATTTTTTCATACTTAAATTTTTAGTTAGGATATGAAATGCCCGTTTATCTGAGATGTTCACAACCCTAACAATTTCAAACATTTTGAATTGATCTTCCAAAAAATTATGCACTTTATCGATGAATTCCGATGTCGTAGCACTTTTTAAATGCCCATTGCGAGGATCATCTTCCAAGCTTGTACGATTACATTTAAATCCTCTATTTTTTTAGTTATAAATGAAGGTGTATTCTTACCCAACACATTTTTCATTTTGTTAAAAATTTCTATTAGCATTAAACTCTTTTAACAAAAAAATTTTATTACTGTACAATATTCAATTTTTTCTATTTTAAAGAATATACTGAGATGGTCTTATTGAAACAATTGTACACAGAAAACTTGACAGATCGATTATTTTACAGGTATTTCACAGCTATTTATATAACAAATAGCATTACAATGGTAAAACTTTTATATACAGCACTGATATTTATATGTCAGATTGCGAACTTTTTAAATGATTTTTGTATCTTTTGCACCTTGACATCCGCGCTTGATAATCTTTTTTTCTTTCTTTCTCTTTTCCTCTCTTTTTTTATTTTTATTTTTATTTTTTTTATTATAATATAGAACACGCGTTATACTATGGTAGTTAACTTATTGAACGTGTTTAATACACTGAGGATGGTTTGATAACAGGTCGAAGTGTTTGCTAATTATAAATAATTTTTACATATAATCTTCTCATATAATCTTATACATATTTACAGTTAACTTTCTGTTGAGGCTCAAGAAATATATATACATAAAAAATACTACATTTCATTTAAAAAAACAAAGTTGACCTTTATATGACCTTCAATTTTACCTTCATCAAAAACTCAAGCCCACCATCTTGTGTCCCCCTCCGAACCCTACAACTTTTGTCTGAAACATTTTTTTCTAAACTCAACAGCGTTTGAAATATTCGCCTGGCTAGATTAAAATAAAACACCCTGTATATATATATATATATATATATATATACAGGGTGTCAATTAAGTCCCGGGACGGCTGAATATTTTCTCATGTAAGGTATTTTTGAAAAAGGTCAAGGTCATTTCTGAAGTAATTTTCAACGAGGAATTTAACATTGACCTTCAATTTGACCTTGAGCTTGATCTTCAAGGTCATTTCAAGGTTAGGTTAGATTTTTTAAATAGAAACTCCTATTTTTGATTCCAAAATCTAATAACTGGTGTCAAGAGCTTTTCAAAACACTATAATAGAGTTATTTTTCATTAAGTACTTTTCGAGTTATGAGGCTTGTAAATTACAGTATTTTGACATAAAATACAAAATATCTTGTAAAATATTCAATTTTTGGGAATCTTACCTTAATACTTTTATGCATAAAATAATAAGACAAATCAATTGGTATAAAGAAAACACATAGTTGCTTTCAAGAAAAAGTATGCAGTTGCATGTTGCAAACTACATATTTTTTTATGAAAGCAACTATGTGTTTTCTTTATACCAATTGATTCGTCTTATTATTTTATGCATAAAAGTATTAAGGTAAGATTCCCAAAAATTGAATATTTTACAAGATATTTTGTATTTTATGTCAAAATACTGTAATTTACAAGCCTCATAACTCGAAAAGTACTTAATGAAAAATAACTTCATTATAGTGTTTTCAAAAGCTCTTGACACCAGCTATTAGATTTTGGAATCAAAAATAGGGGTTTCTATTTAAAAAACCTAACCTAACCTTGAAATGACCTTGAAGGTCAAGCTCAAGGTCAAATTGAAGGTCACCGTTGAATTCCTCGTTGAAAATTACTTCAGAAATGACCTTGACCTTTTTCAAAAATACCTTACATGAGAAAATATTCAGCCGTCCCGGGACTTAATTGACACCCTGTATATATATATATATATATATATATACATACATATATATGTTACAGCGATATCATGGCCTCCAATTGAAGGTGTATTCAGATTATCTAAGTACTCTTCACATCATCGGCCGGTGCGTGATGTGTATGACTTCAGAATGTCAAATTGGTTTGTCGGGGCGGCAAATAGTCCGAGGGATCTAGCAATATTAATTGATAGTACGACCTATACTTCCGACAGAAATCGACGATTAACAATTGCAACGACGAGAGTCATATTGGATACTTTGGGACCGAATGATTATGTCAACGTATATCGCTATGGCGAAAATGCCGAGGAAATTGTGCAGTGCTTTAAGGATAGCTTAGTGCAGGCATCGCCGGAAAACATCCACGAAATGAAGATAGCGTTGACTTCTGTAAAGCATGAAGACGCTGCGACCAATATTTCGGCTGCATTGAGTACTGCCTTCGAGATCCTGCACAAGTACAATCGTACCGGCCAGGGCAGCCAGTGCAATCAGGCGATTATACTGATCACTTCCGATACCGACAGCCCACCCACAGAAGTGATAAAACGTTACAATTGGCCGCACATGCCCGTCCGGATCTTTACTTATCTCATTGGAGGTGATAAAAGTCCCGATCTTCGAAATACGGCTTGCACAAATAAAGGTAATCTTATTTATCGATATGTCGCAAATTAACAATTATAACTGCGAGGGTAGTACAAAACGATATGAATGTAACAAAAATAGAAAAAGCAAATATATTTATAATATAATAATATAACCTGTAATAATAAAAGAGATAAAATTACCGAATAGGGATAACCTTCCAATCTTGATCTTGACGTGTGTTATTAAGATCATAGTCCTGAGTAACAAAAAAAAAGGTTTTAGCCGTTGACCTTAAAATTAAAAAGTTATACAAAAGAAGTTTACTAAATAGAATACGTAATTTTCTGATACGTGTATATTTAACAGAACGTACTCTTAGCAGATTTATTTATTTAAACGTGATATATCAAATACTTGGGCAGAGGAGAAGCAAAGCCTTGTACCTCTGCCTGAAAAAACTCTAACCCGATCTAACTCATGTACGAGAGGTGAAGCATTATTTGAAGATAAATAATTTCTAACTAATTGAGTAAAAATGCTTAATATATACGTATGTAGTAAAATTATACTCTAAAAAATAATCCTAAAAAATATTATTTAAAAAAACATTTATATCAAAACTAAATATGAAATCAATAGTCACTTAACCAAGTATATAGAAGCAATTCAATTTGCAAGAATTTGTAATTTGAAATAATATTTTTTATTATTATTTGTTATAAAATTAGTCTTACATTTGTAAAAATATTATACATTATAGATTCTCTCCATAAAATTAAAACTTATTTTGTTTTTAATAGAAACCTGATTTTCAAAATAAGTTCAACTCATACAAAATAGTGTTATTTTAATACAAAAACAATGTCATTTTCAAACCAACAGACTGTTGTAAAAAATAATTGTTTTAATTTTCTATTACAACATGATTAAAATAATGGAATACATTTAAGTATAAAAGGAATTTTAATTAAAAAAAAAGATAAACTTAAAATTAAATTATAAAATAAATTTTTAATAAAAAAAACTTGGTGTCAACTTATGACATTAATTTGACCCTGATACATGCCGGGGGCAGATTTGCCTATGTTATCTGACTACAATCTTTATTAACGTAAAATTCCGGAAAAGCTACTTGGTAGCGCGGCGGCGCCTGTATATAGGCAAAACTCTTAACATTTATGTTCTCGTCGCGACGCTACTACGTCGCTGAATATACAGGGTGTCCGATAATTGCTGAATCACCTCTCGGGTGTAGGTAGAGCGGTTTAAACCGAATAGAAAAGTCCTTTATCATTTTGTAATTTTCGCAATAATTAATGAGGAATTAATTAAAAAATATCGGCCAATTCGCGCGAGTTTAAGAGCGCGGCGAGAAGAGACCCGTGGTGATACAGCTCACTGTTATTTGGTTACTAGGCGCACGAGAAATCGTTGGGAGGAGCACTCTATAAATGACGGTGTGTAACGCTAGATCCTTGCGTCCTAGCGAACACGTAACAACGGGCTGTCTCTTCTCGCCGCGCGTTTAGACTCGCGCAAATTGGTCGATCTTCTTTAATTAATTTATCATTAATTATTGCGAAAATCGCAAAACGATAGAGGACTTTTCTACTCGGTTTAACCCGCTCTACCTGCACCCGAGAGGTGATTCAGCAATTATCGGACACCCTGTATAGTATGCATATTTCTTTCTTAAATAGTATCAGAAAATTATGAGAAATTATTGTCTCTTCGCCTCACTACGGAACCCCTCCCTTGCCCACACATTCAATTTGCTATACTTTAAATAAATTTTTTTTTTTCTCTCTCAGCAAATTTATTCTAAATAAATAAATTTTATTATTATAAAACGTACTTTTAGCAAAAAAATTTTTTTATTTATTTTAAATATTATTTTATTAAATTTAATAATTTAATTTATTAATAATTTAATAAAAATTTAATAAATTAAATTATTAAAATAAATAAATTTGCTCACAGTACGTTTTATTAAATGTAAGAAAAGGTGAGATTATCTAAGCGAGAATGGCCATATTTTTTTATATTAATGACAAAAAATAGTTGAAATTTAACATAAGGAAACTTTAGAATGTTTATTATGAGATTATAATGTTAAATTTTCAAATTTATAAAAATCTTAATAACAACCAAACTTGCAAAAGTGTTTAGTTGTTATTAAGATTTTTATAAAACCTTATTTTAGTCTGTTTTACTCTATAAGTAAAGTAAAATGGACTATCCCGTGAAAAAATAAGAAATTGTTGAAAAAACAAGAAATTGTTAAAAAAGAAAAAAGAGATGTTTTTATTTTGCTTTATAAAGATAAAAAGTAAGCTGATTGGTATAATCAAGATGGGATTATTTTTTAAATTTTTTATTTATGAATCAAATTTGATTTTGAATTATGTATTACCGATGATTACACTAATCAACAAGGTTTTTGTCATATGGATGGAAACAGGCATTTTATACAAATTTTTTTATGCGCTGATTACGAATCCGAACTTTAAAATGTTTTAAATGCTTTACGTTACAATTTTGAGAAGTTCAAGGTCAAAGTTGTAAAAAGGGCTATTAATGTACTTTATGATGTTATAACTATGATATGCGACGTGTTAGAAAAGTTTCTTTTTTTTAATAAAATATATTATTAGGACTTTTAACTCTCAAATGGAATTTTTTGTATATATTATGGTAAAGAGATTTTGACGATTTAATATTCTGTTTGTTACCGCAGATAGATTATAAATGGATCTAACAAGGGAACGTTCACAAGTGTTTCCTCCCCCCCCCGATTTGATTCTTCTTGAAATATGTTGTAAAACATATAATTTGAGGAGACACGTATTTTTTTATAGCGGTTCTAACTCAAATTTAAGGAGTAAAACACCCCTTTAAAGAAAACGAGTTTTTTTGTGTGTAAATATCGCCAAAACCGTAGGAGATATCAAAAAATGTTTCAAATAGAAGTTATAATGGCTTGTAATGGACTTTATAACTGTGTAGTTGAATTTTCAAAAAATTAATTTTTTTAAATTTACCCTCACCCCTTGTTATTATTGTTTTGATCGTCAAAATTTTTGTAACGACAAAAGTTGTAGCATTTTTTACACTGAATTCAACCATATATAATTTTATTAAGTTCCGAAATCGCATCTTTCAAAAATGAGTTATCAGTATCACACTATATGCGTCGCGCTGCATGACGCATCGTTTATACCTTAAACTATAAGGTATATAAAATTTTGAAATATAAAATGTATATCATAAGTATAATATAAGTATAATATAAGTATAATTATAATATATACAATAAATAAGCTTTTATATATATATAAATATATATAATTATATATATAAGCTTATTTATATATATTATAATTATACTTATGATATACATTTTATATAGGTACCTTATAGTTTAAAAGTATCGTAGTAATTTAGTGAAATGTAATAGTATGTAGAATGTATTGCAGTGTATTAAAATTATTGAAAAAGAGTAAACTGTACAGAATTTTATATTTTAATTCATTGTCAGTCAAATTGGACCAAGAGGGTAAAGTCAGGGTGGATATATGTTGAATAGATTGATTCATTCACTATTTTTGTTTCATAAATTATTTTTCCGTAGTCATTACAAGCGAAACTTCAAAGTGTAATATGCGCTGATAGCTAACTTGTATATGACAACGCGTTGCGCACGAAATGCAGCGATTATCTATAAGAGTGTAATGTGGAAGGGATGCTTTAGCAATAATTTTAGTTAACTTTTCTTCTTCAAATATGTGATAACAAGTCATTTTTATATTTATTTAACAACTATTGCGTAACACAAGTGTGATACAAACGATGTGTTATGCAGCGCGACGCATATAGTGTAATACTGATAACTCATTTTTGAAAGATGCGATTTTGGAACATAATAAAATTATATATGGTTGAATTTAGTGTAAAAATAGCTACAACTTTTGTCATTACAAAAATTTTGACGATCAAAACAATAATAACAAGAGGTGAGGGTAAATTTAAAAAAATTGTTTTTTGAAAATCCAATTACACAGTTATAAAGTCCATTACAAGCTATATAACTTATATTTGAAACATTTTTTGATATCTCCTACGGTTTTGGCAATATTTACACACAAAGAAAAAACTCGTTTTTTTTTCAAAAGGATGTTTCACCCCATAAATTTGAGTTAGGGCCGCTATAAAAAAATACGTGTCTCTTCAAATTATATGTTTTACAACATATTTCAAAGAGAATCAAATCGGGGGGGGGGGACACTTGTGAACGTTCTCTTGTAAGAGCTGCGAATTAGTCACTGTATATTTTCAATTTTATGGAACATACATAATGATTTTTTACTCAGATTCATATTCAGCAGCCTCGACAATTTTATTTAAATACAATTATATTTAAATACGAATTTTCACAAAAATTACAACCGTTTATCATTTTGATAAGCCATCTATCATGTTAAATTTGTCAATTTTGACACCACATTTGTGATTAGCAATCTTAAAAATCATTATGTGTTCCACAAAAATTGAAAATATTCAGTGACTTATTTGCAGTTCTTAGATCTATTTATAATCTATCTGCGGTAACAGACAATATTGAATCGTCAAAAAAATCTTGTTAATCGTAATATACATAAGAAACTTCTTTTGAGAGTTAAAAAAGTCCTACTGATATACTTTATTTAAAAAAAAAGAAACTTTTCTAACACGCATATTATATCATACCATTATAACATCATAAAATACATCAAAATAGCCTTTTTTACAACTTTGACTTTGAATTTTTCAAAATTGGGACATAATGGAGCATTTTAAAGTCCAAAATTGTAATCAGCGCATAAAACTTGACATAAAATGTCTGTTTCCATTTATGTGGCAGAAAAGAGGTTAGAAATTGTTGGCTAGTGTTATTTTATCAGAAAAAAGATAAACCTTTAAACAAAAAATTGAACATGTAATCTATAAAATATTTCTCAAATTAGAGCAAATATAACCAGAAAAATACAAAAAAAATACATATTTAAATTAATCTATTTTATATATCTCACATGACAACATTAATATTATATTTTACTTTTATTTACTTATATTAAAGTTATTTTTTAAATGTAACTGATAAAATATTACTTCCAAATACCAGAAACAAGGGATTTGACGAAAAATTTCAAAATATTAAGTTTTGCAAGTTTTTTAGTTACTCAAAATGCAATACAAGAAATTAGATCACAAGATCATGCTGGCAAAATTTGATGTTTTTTTATAAATAACTCATGATAGTTTTACGGTATAATAATGTTTAATTGATGTTTAATGTTAAATTTTTAACAGTTGAAAAGCATAAAAAAAAGAAGCTAATTTTATGTTCATCCAACAGAGGCACTCATGAACAAGATCTAACAAATGAACATTTTATCTAGCGGTCGGCTTTATCTTACCTTCCCCTACATGATATCAAAACATTACGTTTCATTCAGTAAACTTCTTTTCTTAATTACTTTTTAATAAACAACGACCGATGACTAACTGATGAAAAACCTTTAAAACATTATTCTAGATAATAATCTTAGTAACATACGTCAAGATCCAGGTTATTAATGGAGTAGTTCCCTGTTCGGTAGTTTTACATAATAAAATATTTATAGGAATAATAATAATAATAAAGAAATTTAATAATTAAAATAATTTATCACAAAATTGAATAAAAAATTTTTAATATACAAAATACGATAGAAAACACGATATATATAGTTATAGAATAATTGTTTGTTTAAAAATTAAAATTGGGAAAAATATTAAATTGAAATTTGGAAATAAATTCTTTTTGTACAAAATTTTATTTTTGAGAAAACAATTTTAGTTGAAATTCCATTTAGTACATATATATTATACAGGGTGGCCCACCAAAAACGAAACAGACTGAATAACTACCATAAAAATAATTTTTCAAAAAAACGCAAAAACAGGTCGATTTTTATTGGAGGGGGACATCTTTTGACGTAAAATTTTTACCCTAAACTTCAACCCTCTAGGTGGGAGGGCCAACCCTTCAAAAATTTCAAATGGAAAGAAGGGTCAAATGATACATCCTTAAAAAGATCTTTTAATTTCCTATATATTCTTACGTTTAATTTTTTAAATTCGAGTAATTCGTTTAGAAGATACAGAATGTTTAATTTTGCCACTATAACTCCAAAACATATTTGCGATTGACATACTTATTTGCATGTCATTGATTGAACAGCTCGGCTATTCTGTTAGCATATTTATTATTTCCAAAGAAAAGTGCAATTATTTCAACCCTTTCTACAATCGAGTAAACCATAATGTAATTTAAAATTTTTTAATTTGCAACAACAAATATACTTACATGAATACATGAAATTCACTTGCCACACACACTAGGTAGATACTAAATGGTCTTGCTTTAATCATACCATCAACCTGCGAGGCCTTTTTTCCTTCAGTGTAAAAAAGAATACAAAAGAAAGAATCAAAATATTGGAGCACATTTACCGTGGAAGTAATGATCGAAATTCAAAACACTTTGGATGTCTTTAGATATCCCTCCTTGCTACTAAAAATTTTGAAAATAATGGACCGGTAAAAATATAAAAATTTGTATGTTTTAGATTTAACACCTTGTATCTTCTAAACAAATTGATCGAATTTAAAAAAATCAAATGTAGGAATACAGGGAATTGAAAGACCTTTTTAATGATGTATCATTTGACCCTCTTCCCATTTAAAATTTTTGAGGGGATGGCGCCCGCGCGTAGGGGATTGAAGTTTAGGGTAAGAATTTTACGTCAAAAGATGTCCCCCTTCCAATAAAAATCGACTTGTTTTTGCGTTTTTTCCAAAGAATTATTTTTGTGAGAGTTATTCAGTTTGTTTCGTTTTCGATGGAGCACCTTGTATTTGTATCTATTGTTCGAGAATTGGTAAACAGTAACAAATTATTTTCTCTTTGTATTTGTGTTTATATAGACTTATATTTATAAGTTTATAGTTAAGTGGTTTATCAATCGTTCTCCTCAAAACGCGAAAAAAAATTCATTTCAAAATTTGACTTATTTTTCAACAAAGAATCATTCTATATCTATATGTATCACGTTTTGCATCATTCTGTTTGCACATTCTGTATATTTATTATATTTTGTAATTATTTCTATTTGTAATAATTAAAAATTTCTGGAATAAATTCCCAAAAATAATGTTTTTGAAATTATAAAAACAAATAAACGTTGTCTTGATTCGTGACTTTTTAAAAAATTGCTTTATTAAGACATTTATTTAGACTATTTTTTTTTGTATTCCGACATCATACACAATATACATATGTCTGAAAAATGATGATATTGCTACTATATAATATTACATACAAACACTGGTTGTATAGGTACAAATTGTTTATTTTATTTGAAATATATCTCTTTGGCATTGATAAGGCGATGGACACAATGAAGTAATGCATGAATAGATTTCTAGAAATCTGTTTTCAAAATTGCCTCGAAAATCTTTGTTTTGTGTGCTTCAGCCGTTGAAATGTCATTGTAGTGAGAGTCCCTTTATCAGAATTTTGAGTTTTGAAAATAAAAAGTAGTCGCAAGAAGACAAATCAGGTAAATACTGCTACGGTAAAAGAAATGTAAATGCATTGTTGTGCAAAAGAAATCAGCCTTCTGACTGTTGATATTTAAACTCTTGTTCATTATTGCTATTACAAATACTCCAAAATATTTAACTCAGGGCTCGGCTGATTTTCGTATGTCAATGCCTACTTTCCCTTCTTACCGCGAACGCTGCAGCCACTAGAACCAGCGCAGTTGAACGTTAGAAGCGTTCTGTCAAATGAAATGATTCTTCTAATTTTCAAATTTCAATAATCAGGATTTTTATAAGAAAAGAATTAATTAATTTATTGAATAGTGTCGCTCCTAACGTTCAACGGTGCTGGCTCTAGTAGCTGCAGCGTTCGCGGTAAGGAGGGAAAATAGGCGTACAGACATACGAAAATTAGCCGAAAAGTGCAACTAATTCCGAGTCTGATTTAAATAATAATCACTGTTCATCATATAATCTTCTGAAACAAATTCCCGAAAAATAGTACCTTTAAAATTATAAAAAACAAATAAACATTGTCTTGATTTGCAATTTTTTTAATCACAATTTTTGCTCTTCCGGTGACTTCCATTCAGCGCTTTGGTACTTATTGTTTGTTTGTGAATCATACTGAATTACATCTCGTCATCAAAGATCGGATGAAAAGTTGTCGCTCTAGCAAGGAAAACATGTTTTTTTTTTAATTCGAGGTTTTATTTTTTAATGTAATTTCTTTGAATGACTCAATGTAGTTGTTCCAAACTTTTTTTCAAATAGTTTTAATGCAACTATATCCTTTTTATATTTGGATTTGTCGAGGTCCTCAAAATAGCTATTTATTATGGTGATGACCTCGTCATTGCAAATTTTTTACCCGCTAGTTACTTCTTGAAATTTAGAAACAAATGTAAATCACATAGCACTAGGATCTAGTGAATAGGGCATGTGTGCGGCATTAATTCGAGTTGCAATTTATGGATTTTTGCCATTGCAATTGTTGATATGTGAAATGGTGCATTGAAAAGTAGTTTTTTCTTTGCATGATTATTTTTTCTTTATGTTGAAAAAATTTATTTGCGGTCACAACTAAAAATTTAACTCAAAACTCTAGTTTTTCTTAGACGTTTTCCGCAAAATTGCTTATAAATTCTCAATTAATATTTTTATGAAAATTTTTGAAATTTTTTTGCAAATGGATTTGAAGAAACAAGGAAGCTACAAAGAATTGAATATAAGTTAGTTGTATATAATTTATTAACTCAAATAAAATATTTTTACATTTATATTCTGTAAATACCTAATAATATCCACATATACATGACTGTCTCACTGTCGCAATACAAGCGTTAACACGTTAAATAAATACACACGTTAGTAAATAACCGTATAGGTCATTACACGTAAAAAAGTTTTAGTCGTAACCGTAAGGCGCTCGCATTACTGCTCATTGTTGTGATTGGTTGATTTGCTTACGCCTTAAGATTACGACTAAAACTTTTTTATCTCTAATGGTCTTTAATCACTATATGTATAATAGAACTATATAATAGAACTTTTAATTTAAATACAGTCGTTTCTATTAAAGTTAAAATTAAAGTTCAGGTTAATCTTGCGTGTTGTCAGCAGTGTTGCTTGAAACTTGCGCTTGAATGCGTCTTTCCTTGGTCAGTAAACGCTGCACCATCGCTGCATCCGAAATAACTTTCTCAGAAAATGAGAATAACTTTCTCATGTTTAAATATTTATATAAGATAGTGTATATGCATTCTTTCGAGACGTTTGTTATGTCCGCTATCCCTTTCAACTTCAAACGGAGGTTACTTGTTATCTTGCACATTTTCTTCATTTATTGCCGTTTTTGGATTAGAGTGAGATACATCTTTACAGCTTATAAACCATCACATTTTAATTCAATAGTTCTCTTTTACTGTTGAAAGTGGAGGAGCAGATTTTTCTTAAGCTTGTTTTTAATGTTGATTGTCATTTGCACATAAAATACATATAGAGAGTGTCCGGTAACTCACGGACCAACGCTCGGATAATTTCGTTACATATGCATGTAACTACGTAATGCTTTATTGCATATAGTTGTAAAATTTCAACTGACAAGTTTCAAACTATTCTATTTATAGTATAAATTGCAATTCCAGAAATTTTTGTTTTTATTTTTGTTTTTATTTTTAAACAAATTGCGTGGTTGCGTGCGCAAACGGTAGACTTTTATATTATTGGAATTTATATAAAAACTCGTAGCCACACACAGATTACACATATAGGGTGTCCGTCCCATGGGAAGTTGCTGAAACTAATTAGCTGTCATCAAGAGACACGGTAGTGTTTTGCGCCAAGTTCACGCACAGTGCGCAACGCAGCGCAAGACCGACCGTGTCTCTATACGCGAGCCGGAGAGCTGAGACGGGCCGAGATTATCGGATCTCAGTAACGTCTAAGCTGGATTTAAAAATAGGCTCAATCGATTATGCATGTCCAAATTATATAATAAAAGTATATTTGTTTTTACTCTACGTGCTCTATAAAGATATTAGATATAAAAGTCTAAAGTTTAAAATATCGAAAAACTATTTCAGTCATCGTCTCCGTCGTCTGGGATGTCCATTTTCGCTTTTTATACGTTAGGGGCGCTAGTGGCGTTGACAAGTTTCAACTAGACGCGCTTGTTACAAATTTGCATAACCTTCAGAAAAAGTATCAAAGTAGCGAATTCGGTTACTCGCACTGCAGCAAATTAGGTTATTCGCATCAGGCTACATTGCATTGCACACTCAAAGCTGCTTAGTTTTCACCAGAGTAGTGTAGTGTGAGTGATCAAATTCGTTATAAGTGAAATTAGTGTATGTGTATATTATCATAGAAAGATATAAATGAAGAAAGTAATGGTAGCGATGAAAGTAAGTTAAATCTTGTTGAATACAAAAAATCATTGATGAAATTAAAAGACATTAATTTTGAATTTTTTAAATATTTCAATGATTATATTCTACTCAAGAAAGATGTGTGGAATTCAATTCAATTTGGATGACGACATCACAGTTTAAGATTTTGTGGAGAAAACTGCAGAAAATATTGAGAGAAATAAAGTAATTTGTAATTATTTACATAGATTTAGGATACATAGGACAGAAATATTAAACTTTGATATTTAATTTTATGTATTTTAGACAAATCATACACTAAAGTCTTTAAACAATTGTCCTATAAGGCATAGTGATGATTGGTATGATTGTATAAATTAATTTTACTATACATTCTGTCAAAAAAGCACATGTTTCGAGACTTTAGTGTATAATTTGTCTATAATAAATAAAATTAAATATCTCAAAGTTTAATATTCCTGTTCTATGTATCCGAAATTAGTTCCAACAATATTTATAATTTCCAATCAATTTTATTACAATTAAAACAAAACAGTATTGTTTTACCATTAAAAAAATTGTCGTATATATTAAAATTTTCAAAAAAAGCTATTATATAATAAAATATTTATTAAAATATTTATTAAAAAACGCAAAAAAACTTGGCGCTGCTACAGTAAACTACATGTTAATTTCATTACTTTGAGGTGTAGCAACGCCAAGTTTTTTTGCGTTTTTTAATTATAAATATTTTTATTTTTTAAATATTTTTTTAATTTTTTTATTTTTATTTCTTTATTTATGTATTTATTTTTTAATAATATATATATAGTATATGTAATAATATATATAGTATATATAGTATAGTATATGTAAAATATGATAAAATATAGTATATAATATAATTAATTATATATACGACAGCTTTATGTACAAAAGTTTTAAAGAAGAGTTTTACAAAAATAGTGTACAACTATTTTCATAGTTCTTTAGTCCCACTTGGCACCATTTCCTGATATCATATTTTTTTGTAAAAAGTATATATAATAGCTTTTTTTGAAAATTTTAATATATACGACAATTTTTTTGGAAAGTAAAACAATACTGTTTTGTTTTAGTAGAGCACTAAAGATGTTTATAGTGCCTTAGTTTTAATTGTGACAAGAGCGTGTACTTGGCGCCTTTTTTTTACCTTTTTTTAAAAAAGCTTTTTAAACACATGGAAAGCAAAAAAAAGTAAAATATTTTTTAACAGAGGCCAATTTGCAGTTTTTTTACATATAAACTAAAGATAATATTTTCATTATTAAATAAACGTTTTTTTAAAAAATGTCAAATATCGTTAATTTTAATGGTATTCATTTTCGAAGTACGTACCGTCAGAATTATAATAAAAATTAAGTTGATTTCGGAAACTATAATTGTAATTTTTGTTGCATAAAATTTTTTATAGTTTCCAAAAGTGACTTAATATTTTTGTTATAATTCTGTTATATATTAAAATGAGTAAAATTTGACATTTTTTAAGGTTAATATGCATTTTAGGTTGCACTAGAGCACTAAAGATGTAGGTAAGTTACTTCTTAGCTCAGCGGTAAATGGGCGAGAGGGCAAGGAGTGGGGGAATGGGACAAAAATGGCGTAGAGACGAGAATACTTACATCTTTAGTGCTCTAGTATAACCTAAAATGCATATTTACCTAAAAAAATGTCAAATTTTGCTCATTTTAATGGTATATAACAGAATTATAACAAAAATATTAACTCACGTTTTATAGTGCCTTAATTACACCTCACCGATTTTGTCGCCATTTAAATATGTTGTAGGATAGGTTGATCTGAGTAATTCCTCGCAAAAATCACATGGGGACAACATTGGTTTAGAACAGGCCTCGGAATTATTTCACCTTTTCAGCCGATTCTCGTGGTATACGCCTTCTTGCTTTCCTCTCTTCACCGCGCGCGCGGCAGCCGCTAGGGCCAGCGCCGCCGAGCGTTAGGAGCGGCGCTATCTGATTAATGTTAAAAAAATTTATTAAAAATATTTTTTTCCTCAATAGCAATAGTACCTCATGGGTGACGTGGAAATCTATTGAAATATTTTCACATAATAAATTTAAAAATAAAAAAAATACTTTTAATAAATTTTTTTAACTTTTAATGATCAAGGAAGAAGGACCCAACATTTATCGGATAGCGCCGCTTCTATCTCGGCGGCGCTGGCCCTAGCGGCTGCCGCGCGCGCGGTGAAGAGAGGAAAGGAGGCGTATACCACGAGAATCGGCTAAAAAGATGAAATAATTCCGAGGCCTGGTTTAGAATATATAACAAATTACAGTTTCATAATTTTAATGCTCGTCTTCTGGTGTTATAAATTAATATTACAAACAGTGAAGTTTATATACGCCGTGTTCGTATATAGAAACTTGTAAAGTTTTTGTTTACATTTTTTAAAAGATAGCTACATGGTCATAGATATTTTGTCAACAGTCGGCTTTACCTATTTCTCGCAGTTCGTTAACAGCTTTTAACATCCGACTACACAAATTTCTAAGTTGTTGTTTGTTGAGGATAGCAATAAGTTATTAGATTTTCTTGTTAATCGAAAAGTTATTCATAGACACATTAAATGTCCATGGTGTGAAGCAATCGATTTAAATCGTGAGCGTCATTATTTTTCCTTATTTTTTCTCATTCTGGTGAAAAATATTTATTGAAGTATAAGTTGTGTGGCGGGGAGGGATAAAGCCGCTCTACGTATGAAAGTTGTATAAACAGATTCTTTTAATTAAATAATAACAAATTGTTCACTTCACTGTTCGTAATATTCGTTTATAACACTTAAAAGAGCATTAAAATTGTGAAACTTTAATTTGTTATATCTCTTAAATCAATGCCATCCCTCACTTGATTTTTGCGGGGAATTACTCAGAACAATCTCCCTTACAACATATCTAAATGGTGACAAAATCGATGAAGTGTAACCTAAAATGCATATTCATCTTTTCTTGTAAACGTTTATTTAACGATATAAATATTTCCGATTGTTTTTAGTTTATATGTAAATAAAACTGCAAAACGTCTTTTGTTAGAAGATATTTTTTTTGCTCCCTATGTGCGTTTAAAAATAAAAGCTAATTAGTTTCAGCAACTTCCCATGGGACACCCTGTATGTTTTAATAAGTATGGTAATTACATAGAAAAATAGTCAAAAGTATATATTAAAATTTGATTCTTCTACTTGATTTTATAATAAATATTTCTTGTGTTTATATTTTTATTTCTTAGTTTATTCTTGTAAACAAAAAATGCCTAATTAAAAATACATTTTACTGAAAATATATTTAACAGTTCAGAAAAATTAAAATAAAGAATTGGTATACATATATTTTAAGAAATTAAAAAATTAAATGTTAATACTTGGTTAATAGATAAAGAACAAGTTTATTCATCTTCATATTAATAACAATGATCTCGTAGGATTTTATGCAAGAATAACAAACGTGGACGACATTCATGATAAAGTCTTTGAGTACGTGAAAGTTCTAGCGCGTCCTATGGTACTCTATCAGCACGATCATCCTATTCATTGGAGTCCTGCTTATGTAGGTGGAAAGGTGAGAAATTTAATTTGTGTTATTAACCTAGTAAACACAAGCTAACAGTAACATAACGTCAATGTTATAATTTCCCATTTAACAATGTAACTGCAATATAACATGCCTTGTACGTAACAATTATGTTGTTGAGTGGGAAATTGTAATATTAATGTTATGTTACTGTTACTTTGTGTTTGCTGGGAATATTAGTTATCTTATTCTTAAATTATTTCACATGTAAATTATATTACTCTGCATCAATTTATTATTTGAAAAAGAAGAGTAGCTTTCTATACTACACATTTTATGCGTTAATCCGAATTCAATTTAAAAAAAATACGTATTATATTGAAATTTTAAGAAAACTAAAGAAAAATATTGATTTGTCATGTTTATGATGCTACTCGAAAAAAATTAACTTATTATTTTGTTTACGCTACGTTAAAATACTAATTTTTGCTAATATGTAGATTTTGTTTTGTTTTCTTAGGATTTTTCTTAATTAATTAATTTACTACTTAAAAAGAAATAATTGTTTAATTTATAATTTTGTATAGCAAAGATTTTTGTTTTATTATTTTATGTTTTTTCAATGCGAGATGTTTAGGTTGTATTCGTTATGAGTTTGCTAACAATAAGATAGACTGTTAAATTGTACGAATAATATTAATTTTATTTAACGTGTACAGGGTGGGCTATTTTAATCTATGCACCCAAATTTCTCCGTAAGTAAGCCAAATACAGAAAAATGGTTCAGACAAAAGTTGTTCAGGACAATGGGGGTCACCTATTTGTGCTAGTGACTTTGACCTTGAAGTCAATTTTCAAGGTCATTTAAAGGTCAGAGTTATTTTTTAAAATGGAAACCCCTATTTTTTATTCCAAAATCTAATAGCTGGTGTCAAGAGCTTTTCAAAACACTATAATAAAGTTATTTTTCATTAAGTACTTTTCGAGTTATGAGGCTTGTAAATTACAGTATTTTGACATAAAATACAAAATATCTTGTGAAACATTCAATTTTTGGGAATCTTACCTTAATACTTTTATGCATAAAATAATGAGACGAATCAATTGGTATAAAGAAAACACATAGTTGCTTTCAAGAAAAAATATGTAATTTGCAACATGCAACTGCATACTTTTTTTTTAAACCAATGTGTTTTCTTTATACCAATTGATTCGTCTCATTATTTTATGCATAAAAGTATTAAGGTAAGATTCCCAAAAATTGAATGTTTCACAAGATATTTTGTATTTTATGTCAAAATACTGTAATTTACAAGCCTCATAACTCGAAAAGTACTTAATAAAAAATAACTTCATTATAGTGTTTTGAAAAGCTCTTGACACCAGCTATTAGATTTTGAAATCAAAAATAGGGGTTTCCATTTTAAAAAATAACTCTGACCTTCAAATGACCTTAAAAATTGACTTCAAGGTCAAAGTCACTAGCACAAATAGGTGACCCCCATTGTCTTGAACAACTTTTGTCTGAACCATTTTTCTGTATTTGGCTTACTTACGGAGAAATTTGGGTGCATAGATTAAAATGGCCCACCCTGTATATTCCAAAGTGTGTCACATGAAAATGGTTACATCAAATTTCTCTTTTCTTTATAAATTTTTAAAATTTTAATTATTTATTTTGAAAAGAAAAATTAGCATCTTATAATAGCGTAAAAGTTATTGAAAATTATGTTATTTGAAGTAATATCGTAAATATATATGGCCAAAAAGTATAGTTCGAAGCCTCGGGAAAGTTCTCGAAAGATTTGGAAAGTTTCCTCTGAGCCAGGGAAAGTTTCCAAACCTGGGAAAGTTGGTATTTTATCCAAATAAGAGATAAATTAGGACCTCTCTTAGGTCTTACGCACAACAGAAAAAATATTAGGAATAAGAATCAATATTAAATATTAGATGTAAAAAATTGATATTATTCCATTTCAAAACGAGAAAATAAAATAAATTAAGAGTCAACAAGAGTGACGGCCCAGTCCAGACTGAATTTTGGTGACCTCATGCGGGGAAACTAAGAAACTCCGGACAAGGACAGACACTTCATTGTCTCTCCTGTAAATGGAAAGGGAGTGCATACGTACACGGTATGTCGCTTGTGTGCGGGGAGCCATTCTCACTTCATTCTTCTCTATATGCTACTAATTCGGGGATCGGTTCACTGTTAACGTGTAGAATACTCCATCCCTTCCACACGCTAAACCACGCGCTAAGCCATTCCTAGATAACATGAATACGGCTAACGTCCAGCTATGCAGCAATTGCACAGAACCCCGTACGATTTACTCTTGAGAGGTTGGTGGCTCAAAATTTTTTTAGTGGAATAATCAACAAGCAAGATAAACATTAAAAATTAGCTAAGGCTATAACAGCATAAATGAAGAGTATTTTTAAAAAGCTCTACCGTCGATAGCCGAAAAAACACTTTTTTGTACATTTGAAACTGGTTATCTCAAAACCTATGGAACGCACTACAATCATTTTAATCTCATTTGAAAAATAATTTAATTCTCTACAACTTTTGTTTTAGTACTTTTTTGTTAAAAAACGCATACTTTCCCTGATATTTGTAAAAGTATAACCGTGATTTCAGTGGTTTTTGGGCGCTAACTCTTTAAGGAAGCATTTTTTGGCCCATGTTTATACAAAACTTTTTGTTCAGAATTAAATTTTCTATCAAATCTCAAAGTCTGGCCGGAACGTTCGGGCCCACCCTGGGGGACATCCCTAATTTTAGCAAAAAATCTTTGTAATCCGTGTTATTCTTATTTGATTATTCTCTATGTGATGGAGTAAAAAAAAAAGTAATGTTTTAGCAAGTATAAAAGGCACTTATATTTTCTTGATAATAAATTTTATTATCGTGTATATCATTACTTAATTATTATCAATCCGTAAATGATTTCAACTTTTATATATAATATTCACCAACAATTCATTTACATATATGCACATATATGCATATGTATATATGAAAAGTACGATAAGCGGGCGCTTGCTAGTCTTGCTACGTTAGTACGAGGTGATTGTCTCTTCTTGTCAAGCAACCATTGACATACAAATCGTTCAGATTTAGCAATTTTGTTGTTCTAAAACTGTGAGACAAAAAAACAATATTTTCTCATGATTCTTTTTGTATAATATATTTCTTATATAATTATAATTATACAGCGACATACAGAGTCCAATTTTGCGCGCGCGCAATTTGATTCTCAAAATTTTATAAAAAATAAAAGTGCACGTTTTTACCAAAAAATTTTTTTTCGATGATTTTTCCAAAACAGCGCTTTTCGATATACTTCTTCTCAACATGAATATAATAATTATTATATGTGTTTCTCTTGTAATTGTGTCCAAAATATTGGAATAACTTTTCCGTGTTTTACTTTTTATTCCAACAGAAGTGCTAGTTTCACTCTTGTCGATCCTTAACGTATTATGAACTAGGAAATAATAATTAGAAATAATTATCTATTCCGTTCCCTTGGTTGAAGTAAAATAATTCCAAATTGCTCTTCCTAATATCTAATATTTATTCTAATTCCTAATATCTTCTCTGTGATACGTAGGGCCTTACTTTATTTTTGTTGGTACATTTGTTTCGAGCCATTGAGCATGTCTACCGTAAAATTCAAAACAAGCGAGAAAGCAGCGATCAAAGTGCGATGCAAGATTGCTTGCTTTGCCTGGCCCTGTCTCATCAAAATGTATAGTTATTTTTTTTAACTTCTCTGGAGCGTGCCATAATTCTATGTTGTCGATTCAAACGCCATCTTGAAATGGCTGTTTTAGGAACGTTTTCACATTTACTCAAGAAATCAGAATACAAAAGAAGGAGCGGGCCAAATGTTAACTCTGTCAAAATTGTCACTAATGTGGAGAACTTTCCTAGATTATGGGAACGTTCCTCAAATTGAACTTGCCCGAGAAAGTTCGAACTACACTCAACATACTTCAACATGGTGCGTTAACATAGTGCGTTAATTTTATCCAGGAGTTTATATCAAAAAGTAATTTTTGATATATTTTTCTTAAATTTTTTTTAAAATCTTTAAGTGTATTACTTACTTCCACAGGCCAAATTTGAATTCAGCGCAAAAGTTATGAAAAACTATTCTTCTTTTTCAGACAACAAAAAGAAATGTTTAACTTTATAGGCCAATTATTATACGAGTATACAGGGTGATTCAAAATAATGTCCTTAAAGGGATATATTCTTGAGCGTATTCTGAGATAACTTTTCCTTTCGCAAAAGTTTATCCAGAGCTTAGTTTTCAAGTTATAAAAGAAAATAGTTAACGTATCGTGAGTCGAGTACAAGAGGCAAGCAGGGGTGGCGCAACTCTCTGTTACACACGTGCTTATGTAAGGCGCCTGTTACAATCAGCTGACACTGACGATAAAGTCTCAGAATACGCTCAGGAATATGTCCCTTTAAGGACATATGGTTATTATTTTGAATCACCCTATATATACCCAATAAACACAAGCAGTAACTTAACGTCAATGTTATAATTTCCCACTCAACAATGTAATATAACTGCAATATAACATACCCTACGTAACAATTATATTGTTGAGTGGAAAATTATAACATTAATGTTATGTTACTGTTACTTTGTATTTACTGGATAATGATTATGTTTGTTATATTAATTATTCCATTAGGCTGTGTGAACTATTAGTTATTCATAAATTACATACACAATATTTTGTGACAGATTACATTAGAAATCATTCACTTTCAGAGTAGTAGATATGGTAGAGAAAATCGTGGACAATTGATGACATCTGTGACAGCACCAATTTTAGATCGCCGAAATCATACGGTAATTATTTTGGGAATGATAAGTACATAATGTTTTAATTGTGCTACTTTAATCCTAAATATGAAATAATATATAAATAAGTTATACTTTAACTGTATGCGTTGTCATTTAAAGGTGAAAACAGCCAATTTATTAGGTATTGTCGGTACTGATGTACCTGTTGAGGAGATTCAGAAACTCGTGCCGCCTTACAAGGTACAGACATATTTTACATCGTTTATTTTATTTTATTTTATATAGGTCCAGTTGCATCATTTGGTTTCAATAAACTTGGCTTTTTTTCAGATTGTAATTTGTTTTTTATAGAAAAAAGAGGAGGTAATACGGATTGAATGCAGATGTAAATGTGTTAATTATTGTTGCATAAAAAATGTACAATATAAATATAAAATATTGTGGAACATTATTATTAATGTCTGATAATAATTTATATTATATACTTTTCCTATAAGTTTAATGAACGCATCTATATTTGCATTCGATTCTCATTGTCTTCTTTTCCTGTTTTAATCGAAAAATTTCTTAAAGCTTGCTTATTCTTTATTTCTTAAAGATGAATGACACAGTTTAACAAAAAAAAAAAAAAAAAAAACGCAAAAGATCAATTCGAGATATCTTTTTTTACAATTTTCTTAATGCTGAAAACGATGTCAATTTTAACAATGCTTTATCACGTCACAATTTTGAGAAATTCGAGGTCAAAGTTGTAAAACACAGCTATTTTGACATACTTTATCATGTTATAACTATGGTATGCGATGTGTTAGAAAAGTTTCTTTTTTAATAAAATATATTACTAGAGCTTTCAACTTTCAAAAGAAATTTTTTGTGTACATTCTGATTAATAAAATTTTGATGATTAAATATTGTATCTATTATATCGCAAGTAGATTATGTAGAACTAGGGCTGTGAATAATTCATTGCATATTTTCAATTTTTACGGAACATACGTGATGATTTTCAAGATTGTTAAATATAAATCTAATTATATAGTATATATATACTATATAAGTATAAATTGATAAATTCAACATGGTGAAACATTGTTAAAATTACAACCGTTTATAATTTTCATGTCAAAATAGCTCCTTTTTACAGTTTTGATCTTGAATTTCTCAAAATTATGACGTAATGGAGCATTTTTAAAGCATCGTATTTAGCATAAAAAAATTATAAAGAGATATCTTACGTTTTTGTGTTTGAAAAAAGCTATTTTTTCTAGAACTATGTTGTATGAAAGACGAAGAAATGTCTTCATTTGTTCAAAGAAGAAATTTACTTATTGTTAGTAAAAGTTGGCTGCAAGATTTAGTGCAACTGGTCCTTAAATAGGTTACACAGTATGTCTGAAAAATAACGGAATTAACTTTTTTTTAATTTTTCGTGTAAGCGTCATTTACGTGGTGCAACGTTTACTATATGTATAATTTATTAAAGGTTAAAGCTTAATGTTTACTCCAAAACGTTACTAATTATCAGGAAATAACGTTCATATAAAAAATTAAAAAAAAAGTTAATTTTGTTATTTTTTAAACATAGATTATTTTCTTGTCTTTTTTTCAATTATAAATATCTTAATGTTTGCTGTTTTATTTACAGTTAGGGGTTAATGGATATTCGTTTATTGTTGACAATAATGGCAGAGTTCTGTATCATCCTGATTTGCGGCCTCTCGTAAGCATTAACATTATTCTACCTTAAAAAAGGCATGTAAAGTCGATACTCGCATTTATTGCCGCTTTTCCGCGACGCTGATTGGTTATCTCGATGCGCATTGTGCGTTACTTCGTGCTATCGAGTGGTTATCATTACGAAATTTGCTTACTTTAATTTTTCATATTTTTGAGAAGATTAGTACTAGTATATTTTTTTATTATTTTTGTGTTTTATAGAAAATATTCAAAGTATCTTCTTAAATAGAGTTATAATATATATTCTTTGTAATTAAAAAAATAAATAGCGCGCATGTGTAGCAGCGCGTGCTTATGTGTATCTAGTCCACTTTTAAAAAAGGCATGTTATCCAATATCTCGATAATACCGAAGTTTATTGTTGCCATTTTTCCGCGATGCCAATTTTCTTTTGTTGCGCTCAGTTCATATTGTGAGCGGTTGTTATTGCGAAGTTTTTGATGGTTGTACATACATATTTTATACTTCATTGTAATTAAAAGAATAAATGACATGCGTGTGGCATGTGCTTGTGTGTCTAGTTATTGTAAATAATAGCATGCTCGAAAAATTACATTATAAGTATATTATACGTTGTACTATATAAAATTATTATTTTTATAAATCAAAATAAAAACATTCTTTAAGAGAGAAACAATAAATTTTATTCAATTAAAATATGTATCACTATTAGCATTAATAGTTTTCTCTCAGCGGAATACCCACACGGAACAAAAAGCTCTAATGGATATCCACTAGATGTCCATCACGGAGATTCGAAACCTCTATTAGATGTCTATGTAATTTCCTATAAATGTCTACTAGACATCCACACAGTTCCGCATTACATACCTCCATTCGACATCCATTAAATATATTCATAGATATCATATGGAGCAATCATAGATGTTCCATAGATATTTCATAGAGCTGATAGATTGTAGTTTCAATTCGTCGTTAATAAAATTATTTGGAAGTAAAGTCACAAATATGATTGCGAGATAGTCTTGTTTATATAAGTGTTAACAGAATGTCACGACTGTGAGACAGTCAAGAACTGTGAGACAGTCGAGAACATGGTGACATTCTGTTAACACCTACATAAACAAGACTATCTCGCAATCACATTTGTGACTTTACTTCCAAATAATTTTATTAATGACGAATTGAAACCACAATCTTTCTACTAAACAGATTTGTAACGTTAGCACTGAAGATGGCTGAATGATCAGCCGAAACGTTTGACATCAACGATGCCCTAACAATATTCGTTACTATGGATACTGATACTTCTATCAAACATCGATAACAGATGTCTAATAGACATTTATGATGGATTTATATCGTCATTTATCATGGAAATAATATGGATTTCTAATAGAAACCTATCCAATATCCATCATAGAGATAGATGTAGTATGGAGTTATGGAGATTATATGGACGTCCATTGGATATTATGTTCCGTGTGGGTATTAATGATGCATTACACTTGTGTATAAAATGCGACATTTTAAAATATTTATATTGTTAAATTTCTCCAATTACTGTTTTTGAAGAATATTTGAAGAACCATCATTAAAGTTTTTTTGCTAATCTAGATCTCATCAAAAACTGAATTAATGTTTTTTTTGTATCTCAATTGTAATAATTGTTTTAATTTAAAATTGTATTACTAAAAAAGTGTTAGTTAAAACTTGTACTTTGACACTTTTACTTTGATAACTATGTGACAGTTTGTATCTTTATTATTATACAAAAAGCAGAAGTGTTTAAAGAAAAATGTAAATTATAAAAGTAAAAATGTAAATTATTATATAATGGGAAAAAATAGCACGCGCTTGTGTAGCCTAGTATTGTTTTAAATTTTAAATAGTACATCTGTCAATATTCTTATGTATTTTACTAACCGCGATTAATCTTCAACTAGTTAATATCGGTTATTTTATATAATACAACAATAGTTTGCTGCTAATATTTCTTATCAACTTTGGTAATTTGTAGAGAAATATAATATCACGATATAATATGTTTACATATAATAATTATGTGAATGTTTTACATGCAGCCTGGAAATACAGAAGTAAGTATGAAAGTCAGATGCACAGAGAGTGGCGAAAATCTTATTGTTAGTATATGCGAAAACTATGATCTCTGATGCAAAATACGCAATAAATCGAAAATAATAATTTTTTATATAAGAATTTATTACCGCGAGAATTGATTTTGAAAATTAGGAAATTAATAACATCTTTGTATTTTTTCCAATTCTAAGCTCTCATAATTTTCTATTACTTTGTATTAAATTTTTCTATGATTTTGTGTCACGTGTTTGCAAAATCTTTTTTCACCTGTCAACAGCTGTCAACAGATAAATAAAAAAGTAAAACAATATCTAGAAAAAGTAATTTTGATAATAGTACATTATTGAAAAAGTTATATGTAAAATATCAAGCTTTTTTTTATTTTTTTATTTATATGTTGTATTTTGCATATATACCTTGATAACTACTGTTTAAACGAATTCCGTGATAAATAATGAAGATTACCCAAATTTAAAAAATTGCAAAAATATTAATTTTTTGGCTTCAAAACTCGAAAATGTAGTCTTATATGTGCCGGTTATTATGAAAGTGGCCTAAGTCATATACTTCTCGTTTCGAGATATTCAAACTTTTGCGTTTGACCATATTAAAAATATTTTTCCATCATGGTGCAAAATTTATCAAAAATTATAATGTTCTCCTGATGTTAAATTTATCTAAGATCATTAAATTTTATGAATAACTTGCACGAAACTGTGTGTTTTTAACCGTTGAATGACTTATGCCACTTTCAAAATTAATAGTAGTCCTAATTGATGATTTACGATAACAAAAAATTAATAAATTTAATTGAAAAAATAACTTAAAAAGAAACAAATTTATTTACTTTTAGAATTGTATTAACTATTTCAATTGTATTAATTATTTTTTAAAATTATTATTTTATCCGTTTCCATTTCTTGCAAACATTATTTCGTAGTACTAAGTTTATGAAACACAACGATCAAAATAACCTCAATTAGTAATTTAATGTTTCGCAAAATTATTACGGCAATTTAATTATATTAAGCATTATTTACATTATTGATATTACATTTATAAATAAATATGAAATATTTTTGTGAAGTTAAATTTACTTGAGCCGCTGTCTGACGACATAATAGAAAAATATGTTGAAAATTATGATAATGTTACTTTTTCTATCGCAATGTTAGAAAAAAATGACTTATGCCACTATCAAAATAAGCATGCAATTACACCTGATAATAATGAAAATGACAACTTCATTTTATTGCTTATTTCATGGTAACTTTGCAAAAATTCTTCCATAATAATGAAATATAGTTGATATAATATAATGCTAAATAAAAATCTCATTTTTTTTTTTTGTGATTTAGGCCACTTTCATAATAACTGGCACATATGTAAGACTTATGTGCGTGCACGCGCACGCGAGTCCGGTTCAGCGGGTATTGAGCAAAAATGAGTAACGCATCATGAGACTGTCAAATGTTACATTTGAGTGAGTCCCAGCTGCGCACAGAATAAATCGGACACACGGTGGTTGGAATCGGACATAGTGACAATTGGACACAATGCCCACAAAAATGGGACACCCTGTATATTACATATTGTTGCATCCCTGTATTCGATCTCGTGGTGTTCGCGATCTTGTATTCCCGTGCTTCGATGTTACATCGCTCATTGCGGTAATATGAAGATTGTCTCCGGGACGCGCATGTTGTTTTATCAAATACGGAGGACATATTAGATTTGGAGAAACCGTCAAGCTGTGCGGAAGTGTGTTTAACGGTTTCCACTCTATTTCTTAATATGGTTGTATTTCTTATGAGAGTGTTCTTGTTATTAAAGTTTTCCTTTTGTTAAAGAGACCCCAACAGCATAAAATATTGCAGTAATATTATTTAGAAAGATTGCAATATTTCTATGTCCGCTAAAATAAAATGTTGCTGCAATATTCTTGCAATATTACGAGAAATATTGCAAATATATTGCTGATATATTATGTAATATTCCTATAGGCAATATTGTAAAATATTGCTTGTTTTCATATTATGTAGTAGTAATTCCTACAGCACAATATGAAAACAAGCAATATTTTACAATATTATAAAGACAAAAAAAAGTTAATTATTTTATTACATGATAATTAATTTTTAAATTTTTATTAAAAATACATTAAAAGTGTAATTATTAAAAGTTACATTAATAACTCAATTTTCCAAGTTATCTTGTTGGGCTACAATGTAGCCGCTACATCATGTTCAACAATTTCCAATTGTTCTATTTGTTGCATCTTGGCCTGAACACGTTTCACACGTGTTGTTGTTTGAGCAAGCCATGTTGAAGCGGCTTCTATTATTTGTACATCAATACATTCCGTATCATACGTACAGTTTCTAAAACAAAAAAGAAAAATTTAGACGATGTCTTTTCTGTAACCTTGCATTTCATGAATAATAAATGTAAAAAATATTAATTATTATTATTGATAGAATACTTACTTATAATTAATTTTGCTGTCAAAAGTTCAGCACAGACTTTTTTCCCTTTTCTTCCATGCCAGCTATATTTTGTGGCAAGTATATCTGCAATTAATTTGCTAAGAATTGCATACGTTGTTAAGTTTACTTTGTCTCCACCAATTATTTTCAAGGACGAACTCTATAAAGTAACATTATTAAATAATAGGATATTTTACGAAAATTTTGAAAATATACAGGGTGTCTGGCAATAATCGCCCCACCGGTCATATACAGGTAGAGGAGGTCAAATCGAGTAGAAAAGTCCTTTACCATTTTTTAATTTTCATAATAAGTACTGAGTAATTAACGAAAAAAGATCGGCGAATCTGCGCGAGTAAAGCGCGCGCGGTGAGAAGGACGTCCCACTGCTACGCGATCACTAGGACACAAGGATCTAGCGTTACGCGCCGCTCGTATGTTGCCATTGTCATTTGTAGAGCGCTCCTCCCAACGCTTCATCGCGCGCCTAGTGATCGCATAGCAGTGGGATGTCCTTCTCGCTGCGCGCGCTTTACTTGCACGGATTCACCAATCTTTTTTCGTTAATTACTTAGTACTTATTACAAAAATCAAAAAATGGTAAAGGACTTTTCTACTCGATTTGACCTCCTACCTGTATATGACCGGTGGGGCGACTATTGCCAGACACCCTGTATATGCAAAGCCAGGAAACATGTCGACTTGAGTCACTAAATAAAAAGCACCTATTTTAATTATAAATAATAAGAAATTTTTATTTTGTATCTTACCTTTTTTTGGAAGAATATGAGACTTTTTAATTTTCTTTCAAATTCCAATAATTGCTCATTAGTCTGAAAAGGCAATATAACATTTTCTTCGTTATTTTCTTTATTTATTGCTTGCGTTTGCTTATTTTCTTCAATTTTTCTTATCTTATTATCAAAACTTTGTGTTTTTCATAATAATGTTAGCATACTTTTTACTATAAATTTCTTAAAATTTGGAAAAAAGTAATATTTAATCTCTTTTAATCTCTTTTAGAAATAGATTTAATAATACTATAAAACAAATTGTACCATTTTCAGATAGATCACAAAGGGCATTGTACTCGGATGGCATTTTTTCTCTTGAAGAAGAAGAATTTCTTCTGTCAAAATGTTCGAAATAATGATGAGATGGCAGTGATTTTATACTAATAGAAGCAGCGAATACATTAGGCAGAGTTTCACCTACAATTCATTAAAATTTATCTATAATAAATATCCAGAATACAATAATTATCTGAAAAATATTCAAATTTTACTGAAAAAATCTTAAAAATGTTAAAAAATCTGAGAAATATTCTAATTTTAATTTGAAAAAATCTGATCAGTACTTTTCTGATCATACTTTTCTTAGAAAATATTCTGATTTTTTAAAATTATTTCTGAAAAATGTTCGAATTTGTTCAAAAATTCAAAGAAATTTTTTACAAATAAAATATTAATATAGAAATTTCTGCTTATATAAAAATTCTGAAAAATTCTCCGAAATTTTTTAAAAATGTTATAAAATTTGTGCAGAAATTCTAACAAATTCTACAAAATTATATGAAAAATTCTAAAAAAAGTTTTCGTCACAGAAATTTATGAAATTCATAAATAAATTATTATGTTACAAATTTTAACAGTAAAAAGAAAAACTTACTCGCTGCACTTACTAGTGCTTTGTCAGTTTTTGAGATTGAAGCTTTGTATGATAAATTTGGAAGAGATGATTGCGTTGAAAATGAAATTGGCATATGGTGTAATGATGGCCATTGTAAAAGCTTTTTACTTTGATTGCATATTCCTTCTTTTTTCTGGTCATAGTGACAATCATCGTTTCTTCATATTTTACGACGATAATGCGTTGTAGACTCTTTGCTTTCTTTGCCTTCACCTGAAGATTCTGTGGAATCGTACAATTTTCGAGCATTCTTTCTCCTTTGCTTCTTCATTTGTAATCTCCATTCTTCCTCGGAAAAATCTTCAAAATCCAAAATAGTTGATGTTTCTATTGCCTCTGCTAATTTCTCTTGAGCTCGTTCCCAAGTATCTTAACAAAGAAAGAATTGAAAGATATCTTACAATTTTTACAACTTGTTACAATAGATGATATAATGTATTAAAAAAATGTGCACAAATCTTTTAAAAATATACAGATTAATCTTATTAAAAAAGTAATTTGATTAAATATATATAAACTTACCTGCCCAGGTAAAAATCTGGTCTAGGAAAAAGTCTGGCCCTTCCCTGAGTATAGCTTGGATCTATCTGGGAAATCTAGCTTGAACCCATATGTAATGGGGGACGGCGGGCATGGACGGATCTATTATTTAAAATGTACCCAGGCCCAGGCTTTGTTTCCACGGTTTTTCTTAGAAATTATACTGGAATCCCGCCTAGGGCCCTTATTTTACTCGGATTTTCTCCTGGATTGTTCGATATTGTATTTTGCGAATGACGTTCCTATAAACGTTTTTGTAGATTTTGGTAAAAGTGCACTGGAAAAAAAGTTTTGTTGTATTATAAGAAATTCTGATTGATTCTACTAGTACGTTTGTTCAACAATTTTACGAAACAAATTTGTTGTTGGAATTACCAGAAGATTCTGTTAAATTTCATCCTATTTAAATCTATCAGAATTTCTCGTAAACCTTACTACATCGTGTTGTTAGATTTACAAAACTCTACCAGAATTTCTTGTTAACTTTACTATATCGTTTTGTTAGGTTAACACTACGTTGTAGTTAAAAAACAAGTTCGGATAGGTGTGGTTTTTGTAAAATACTAACAATATATTTTGGTTTAAAGTATACTCAGTGATGTGATGTTTCCTACCGGGCTCCCGGCTCCCGAGCCCGATAGGAAACATCACATCACTGGTATACATATATTTCATTAAAAAAAAAAAACACCATGTGATCATAAAACTTTTCGGATGTAAGGCTGATGGCAGAGACAGTGTTCCGATTAGGGACCGGTTGTATGCGCATGTGCAGTTCTGCGCATGTGCGGTAATGGAGATCCAGTGCCGTTATATGTTGGCTGCATTCCAAAATTCACTGCCAGTACTAAAAATCTGCAGTTTACGTTACGTATATTGTAGATTTTCAGTACTGGCAGTGAATTTCGGAACGCAGCCGTTGTGTGTTGACCGTATGGCGGGACGTTTTGACATGAGAAATTTAGGTGACTACAAATAAGGTAAGATTTATTTATTTACAAGCATGGAATCTACGGAGCCAGCAGCTAAAAAACCAAGAAGTAGAAAATTTCAATCAATTTCAAAAAATTTTGAAATATTTTAAATGTAGGAGAGTAACGGTGCTTTGTTTAACTTGTATGAGACACTGTACTGACGTCGTATTGCCGCACATGCGCATACAACCGGTCCCTAATCGGAACACTGGGCAGAGACCGAGACGTAAGCACTTATGTATGTATGTCGTAGTCGTATCCACATGTATCCACACAATAACCTTTCACAACTTACATTTTTCTCTGCCTTATCATACGTCCACGACAGACGTCTACGACAGACATAAGTGCTTACTTCTCGTTCTCTGCCATCAGCCTAACTAATATTCCGTAATGGATCCACGACGCGACGTAAAATTTTAGCGAGCTCAGTTGAGACTGTTCCGACTGCTCAGCGCCATTACTTCGCGAAAGATCTAATGCGCGCGATTCGCGCCGCGAGTGGCGAGGGCGTAGTAGCAGTGTAACAAATAAATGCGGCGAACAGTTGATCAACCGTTTAGTGATGACAAAACTGTTGCAGAGCGCTGCGATTTATGTAAATATAACAAGAAGTTTTGTAGATCCAACAAGAAAACATTTATTCAGATCCTTATAGTAAAGTTAACCAAACGGTATTGATAAAAGATGTAAAATTTTGTGACGATAACCAGAAATTCTGTTTTGTTTGACTAAATACGGTCAATCAGAAGCATTTTGTTAATATAATAAAACCATTTTTCTCAGTGTGGCATTAATCTAGGTCAGGACTCGGAATTATTTCATCTTTTCGGCCGATTCTCGTGGTATACGCCTCCTTTCCTCTCCTTACCGCGCGCGGGGCAGCCACTAGGGCCAGCGCTGCCGAGCGTTAGGAGCGGCGCTATCCGATAAAAGTTAGGTTCTTCTCTCTTAACCATTAAAAGTTAAAAAAATTTATTAAAGATATTATTAAAGATATTATTAAAGATATTTTTTTCATTTTTAAATTTATTATGTGAAAATATTTCAATAGATTTTTACGACACCCATGAGATACTATTGCTATTAAAAAAAAATATATTTTTAATAAATTTTTTTAACATTAATCGGATATCGCCGCTCCTAACGCTCGGCGGCGCTGGCCCTGGCGGCTGCCGCGCGCACGGTAAAGAGAGGAAAGGAGGCGTATACCACGAGAATCGGCCGAAAAGATGAAATAATTTCGAGCCCTGATCTAGGTCGTAAAATATCGAGCAATTCATCTTGATTGTGTGGAATTTGGTTGGTTACAATCCACTGACGTAATTTTTCCATTTCATCAGCCATTTCGTCCTCATTATTGTGACCTTCATTGTATTCATTGATTTCTCTTTCTGATTCTAATATATCATCTTCGAGCTCTAAATTCTCGATTTCTCTTTCTGGATCTGACATATCATCTTCGAGCTCTGAATTGTTATTTTCCATAAATATTTCCAGGCCACTAGTTTCCTCTTCGTTGCGTACATGATAGACATTCTCATTTACAGCACTATCAGCAGCTTCATTATTGTTAGATCGCGAATACTTGTTTTTTATCAAGTCACTTTCGTCACACGTGTCACTTTTAGTTTCGATGTTTGCTATTTTTATTTCTAATTTTATCCTTGCCCGATATTTTCGCTTCCTCAACAGTAGACGAGAAGCCGCGAATATACGATCATACATTTTGTACGTTTCAAACCGTTTTTTCTTTTATTTTGAACCGTAACTTTTTGATATGCTCAAAGGTGTTACTATTTTGGACCGTAAAATATTTAACAAACGTTAACATAACCTGAAAGTTCAGAATAAAAATACTGGTTTTTCCCTGATCGGATCCGGCCAGATCCAGGAAAAAATACAGATAGATATTTTTTAACCAAAACCTGGGAAAAATCATGGAAAATTTATAGCGAAAAGCCAAGACCCGTCTGGATTTTCCAAGTTAGTATTTCCCATGCGAGGCCCGTATACAGGGTGTCTGGCAATAATCGCCCCACCGGTCATATACAGGTAGAGGAGGTCAAATCGAGTAGAAAAGTCCTTTACCATTTTTTAATTTTCATAATAAGTACTGAGTAATTAACGAAAAAAGATCGGCGAATCCGCGCGAGTAAAGCGCGCGCGGTGAGAAGGACGTTCCACTGCTACGTGATCACTAGGACACAAGGATCTAGCGTTACGCGCCGCTCGTATGTTGCCATTGTCATTTGTAGAGCGCTCCTCCCAACGCTTCATCGCGCGCCTAGTGATCGCATAGCAGTGGGATGTCCTTCTCGCTGCGCGCGCTTTACTTGTACGGATTCACCAATCTTTTTTCGTTAATTACTTAGTACTTATTACAAAAATCAAAAAATGGTAAAGGACTTTTCTACTCGATTTGACCTCCTTTACCTGTATATGACCGGTGGGGCGATTATTGGTATATATACAGGGTGTCCCAAAAATTTTGACACAGCGCTTGTATGCCGGTAGAGAAGAAGTTTTTACGGTAGAGAGAAGAGTAAAATGAATCAAAAAGTCCTCTACCACTTTGCAATTTTCGCAAGGGTTAATGAGATATTAATTATTAAAAATCGCCGAATAAGCGCATATCCGCTCAACCCACCACCGAATGCAAGCGCACGGCGAGATACGACCGTCCAGCGATCGCGGTCGCTAGGCGTGCGTAAAGTTATTTATCACAGTAACTGCGCGCGAGCGGCGAGCGGTGAGCGGTGCACGAGCGGCGACTAGTTTTTCATTCCGAATAATTCTGCGTCTTTTTATCGAAATAAAATTTTATAATACATGAGAAAATAATAAGAAATGTTTGCTTATACGTGCTTACGTACACGTATAAAAAATAAGCGGTGTACGATGCAGGATCGCGCGCCGAAAAATAATGTCTCTCATTCTTTCTAAACTAAATTCTTCGTTGTCGTTATTAAATCTTTTCAATTTTTACAAATCGATTATTTGTAACAAGTATATTATATTTAGCTCAATAATAGTAATTTACTTGATTTTAAATTTATTTTATTTGAATTGAGAACTAGAAATATAAGAATGTACTCTAATAAGTAAATATGCAATATATATCTTACTCTCATCTTATACTCATCAGAGCAAAGTAACGTCTTTCAAGATGAACTGTTGCTTTTCTATTTCATGAGTTGAACTTGAAGTCTTATAGTGTGTCATGTGATATTAATTACAGATTTTTATTAGGATAAGTTAAATCTCTTTTTCTATATAATTTTCATGTACTACTTTGGCAAATAATAATTTATGAAAATAGCATTAACAAATAACATTAACAATCCATGTTCAGCTAATAAAACAGAAAAGCAACAGTTGATCTGTATTGATAGGCTTTTATTTTGATGACTGTAAAATAAGAGTAAGATAAGATAATTGCATACTTATTTATTAGACTATCGCTTCAACGTTCTAAATGCAAAAATTGTAATATTTCCATAACTTTGTCTTCCCCATAACTGCAGTGAAGTGCAATTACATTTTTATTTGTTAGAAGCAAACGTTTATTTATTTTAATTAAAGGTTTTCAATCTATGATACGTATATTTAATATGGGGATAGTATGCATGCATATAAGCAAGTGTGCGGTGTGCTGACTGATGCTATAAGTGATTTATTGTAGTGCTTGTTATGAATTTTATTGCACTTCACTGCAGTTATGGGGAAGACAAAGTTATGGAAATATTACAATTTTTGCATTTAGAGCGTTGAAGTGATAGTCTAATAAATAAGTATGCAATTATCTTATCTTACTTTTATTTTACAGTCATCAAAATAAAGTGACGCCTGTCAATACAGATCAACTGTTGCTTTTCTGTTTTATTAGCTGAACACGGATTGTTAATGTGCCATTTTCATAAATTATCATTTGCCAAAGTAGTACATGAAAATTATATAGAAAAAAAGACTTAATTTATTCTAATAAAAATCTGTAATTAATATCACATAACACATTATAAGACTTCATGTTCAACTCATGAAATAGAAAAGCAACAGTTCATCTTGAAAGACGTTACTTTGCTCTGATGAGTATAAGATGAGAGTAAGATATATTGCATATTTACTTATTAGAGTACATTCTTATATTTCTAGTTCTCAATTCAAATAAAATAAATTTAAAATCAAATAAATTACTATTATTAAGCTAAATATAATATATTTGTTACAAATAATTGATTTGTAAAAATTGAAAAAATTTAATAACGACAACGAAGAGTTTAGTTTAAAAAGGATGAGAGACATTATTTTTCGGCGTGCGATCCTGCATCATACATCGCTTATTTTTTATACGTCTACGTAAGCACGTATAAGCAAACATTTCTTATTATTTTCTTGTGTATTATAAAATTTTATTTCGATAAAAAGACGCAAGGTTATTCAGAATTATTCAGAATGAAGAACTAGCCGTCGCTCGTGCACCGCTCACCGCTCGCTGCTCGCGCGCAGTCACTGCAATAAACAACTTTACGCACGCCTAGCGACCACGATCGCTGGGCGGTCGTATCTCGCCGTGCGCTTGCATTCGGCAGTGGGTTGAGCGGATACGCGCTAATTCGGCGATTTTTAATAATTAATATCTCATTAACCCTTGCGAAAATTGCAAAGTGGTAGAGGACTTTTCGATTCATTTTACACTTCTCTACCGGCATACAACTGTTGTGTCAAAAGTTTTGGGACACCCTGTATTATATTATTATATATTTATCACTTTCTCTCAAATTTTTAATTTTTATTTGAAATATTTTTAATTTTTATTTGAAATATATATATTTAAAAAAAGTATATGCAACATCTTTCACCATAAATGTGAAAAAATATAATTCAATATAAAAAATAATTATTTTGTTTGAAGAAAAGAGAGAAAAGATACAATAAATATTACTTTCCGAAATAAGAAAGCGTATTTTTTGTTTATATCATAATAGTATATTTAAAATAATTTATATTTGATTAATGTTTTCAAATATAATTCTTTAAATTTCTGTTATGGCAGTTAAATATTTATGAAAAAATTTTTGCATAAATAATTATAAATAAATACATACCTATAATTATATGTATATACATATGTGTGTATAGAAAAGGTTTATTCACTCTCCCTCTTTAATATAGACATACTAACACAACTTTTTTTTAATATAAACTCTTTATTTGTATAGGAAAAATAATTCGATAAAGTGGTCGACAGACTGGTCAATAAGACTTTTTTTGCCTTTAGTTGTATTAAATCATTTCTGGTAGACTTTTTAGTGCTAATTTGACTGAGATTTGTTTAAAAATTTGACGTGATATGCCATTTTCATGGTCAAATTCATAATCAGAGCTAAAACATTTACCAGAAATGATTTATAGAATGTCAAGGCAAATTTCGTGTCGATTACAATTAAAAGAATAACTTCTTCATGTTTAAAATAAAACTTAAAACTTATAATTAAGTAATCCACAATATTTACATATAATGTACAAAGTGTGTCAAGATTCATGGAATAAACTTTAGGAAGTGTAAATTTTATCAAAAGAATTGATTTTGTTCTAAAAACGCGAGTAATTATTAAGTTTAACCTATTATTTTAAATGTTAACAAAAATGTTGACAAAAATATATCAATGTGTTTTTGCTTAAAAAAAAGGTTTAACAATTGAAAATGTATTTTTGTATAAAAAGAAAAATTTGACAAGTAAAAATTGACATTTGATAGTGTAAAAATTGTTAAGAGGATGCTAGAGCCATCTCTTTTATCGATTCTTTTTTTAAACATGACATCTTTTGATCATGTAAATTGAAAAATCTTTGTCTGTAATTAAAATATATATCCTAATAGAATGCGGATCATTCGATTTGAAAGGATTTTTCATGTAGCTAAAAACAAAAATTTTACAAAAAATAGATAGTGATACGTACTTTAATCACACAAAAGAATTTGCGATTCTACAGGGTGTCTGGCAATAATCGCCCCATCGGTCATATACAGGTAGAGGAGGTCAAATCGAGTAGAAAAGTCCTTTACCATTTTTTGATTTTTGTAATAAGTACTAAGTAATTAACGAAAAAAGATTGGTGAATCCGTGCAAGTAAAGCGCGCGCAGCGAGAAGGACATCCCACTGTTATGCGATCACTAGGCGCGCGATGAAGCGTTGGGAGGAGCGCTCTACAAATGACAATGGCAACATACGAGCGGCGCGTAACGCTAGATCCTTGTGTCCTAGTGATCGCGTAGCAGTGGGATGTCCTTCTCACCGCGCGCGCTTTACTCGCGCGGATTCGCCGATCTTTTTTCGTTAATTACTCAGTACTTATTATGAAAATTAAAAAATGGTAAAGGACTTTTCTACTCGATTTGACCTCCTCTACCTGTATATGACCGGTGGGGCGATTATTGCCAGACACCCTGTATATTCAGGGAAGATTGAGGGAAATTTCTACCTGGGTGCCGAACCAAAAATTCGCTTTATTTTACAAGTATCCGATGTTTCAGTTCTCGATAGAAGCACTGATTTATTAAGTAATTTATCCAAAGTATTTTTAGATTTAATATGGCTTGGTCATTTTTATTTTTATATTTATTAATCCAGCAAGACGGAACTATTTGTAACCCGTCAGAAAATTCGACGAATGTTATTTTTGTGTCGTACACATAATTTTCTAAGAAGTAAAATAATATAGCGAATCACTAATACATTTTATTTAACATACATGTAAATATATTTTTCACTAATAACTTAAGTATTGCACGTGTACGTACGAATTCGAAACGTGGAAATGTCTTTTCTACTTTCGAGTGGCCGTAATTTAGACTGGAAACATGGCAACGACACAGACCAGGAAAACAAATGCCGCACACGCAACGCGACGATTGTTTTATAAAAAATAAGAAAAAAACATTACATCTTTTACAGAATGCAGACTTAATTACGTACCAGAGAGACAAAATTTCAAGAAATGGAAGATAATAAACGGAGAAGGAAGTATTTCGAGCACTGTTCACGTAGATATTAAACACGAATTATTCAACAAGATATCGAAAAAGTTTTTCTTCAAAAACAATATAAGCAATTGAATAATAATAGGCAGGAAGATCTATGTAACAGCTTTCATAATAATAATGCATCAAACATCAGTAGTTCTGTATATGTTGATAATGAAACGAAACGTGTTTGTATCACAAAAGACGAATTACAGAGAAATGTAGAAACGGATTTTGATGAAAATCACCAGATTTGTTTTCAATTTTTGGAAGACGACCATACACGCGAAAATAATATGCAATTACTTGACTTTCCAACTCACAATATAGAAGAAAATATTGAAGAATATTGGGAAGAAATAATGAATGACAAACATGAATATTATCATTATATTTTTGATAATTTAAATGTAAATAAATTGCCTGACGAAAATATGCAATGCAATGAAGAGCTGGAAAATTTTAGACCAGATTTATGTGATTGGGCTTTACGTAATAATGAGTCTCATAAATCAATAAATAAATTATTACAATTGCTTTTGAAGTATACGAATTATTCATTGCCAAAAGATGCCCGAACTTTGTTACGCACACCACATACAACAAATTATACAAATATTGCAGGTGGACAATATTTACATTTTGGATTATTAAATGTGTTGAATTTACTTATGAAAAAATATACGAACGCAGGACTTGTTGTTAACAATGTAACACTTTCTTTAAATATCTATGGTTTACCAATATCTAGGTGATCATCTCATTATCTTTGGCCTATTCTAATAGCTGATGGAATTTTTAAATCTGTTCACATAATAGGTACTTATTATGGTACAGGTAAACCAAGATCAGCCAATGATTTTCTTGAAAAATTCGTTCAGGAAGTGAAGATATTTATACAAAATGGAGTTATCTTTGACGGACGTCGTATCAGTGTTATTCTTTCCACCATCATTTGTGATGCCCCTGCGAGATCATTTATCTTGTACACAAAAGATCATAATGGATTTTCAAGTTGCTCTAAATGCACTATTCCAGAGAGAATATATACAGAGGACTATGTGCTTTCCTTATACTAAGACTTTTTATAATCTTAGAACTGATGAAGATTTTTGATAGAATATCATAAAGGAGAGACATTGCTACTGCAAATTCCGCATATTGGCCTGATATCAGCTATTGCATTGTATTATATGCATATAATCTGCTTAGATGTTGTAAAAAAATTGTTGCTGTTATGGATGAAGGGACCATTGACAGTACGAATTGGTGGTACGAACATAAATCTCATTTCCCAAGGTTTGATTGCACTAAGAAGTTCGATATTAAAAGAGTTTTCAAGAAATCCCAGAAGTCTATCAGAAATTAAATATTGGAAGGCCACTGAATTCCGACAATTTCTATTGTATACAAGACCTATTGTATTGAAATCAGTCTTGAAACAGACGATATATGAACATTTTCTAACACTACATGTTGCAATTTCAATACTAATAACTTTAACATTAATCGTAGATGACGAAAATATAAAATACGCTGAAAAATTGCTGGTCTACTTTGTGGAAAGTTTTCAAATTCTGTATGACAAACAATTTGTCTCTCACAATGTGCACAATTTACTTCATTTAGGTAATGAAGTAAGGAGAAATGAGATATTGGATAACTTCAGCGTTTTTCCATTTGAAAATTTTTTGGGTAGTCTGAAGAAATTTATTAGAAAACAATCAATTAATATAATAGAAAGGCATAGAGAGCCGTCGCGGGATGTTAGTGCGAAATTATAATTTTTCTTAAAGAAATTAATTTGTTAGTCTACGTGAGACAGTTAAATTTGTACACCGATCTCTGGTTCGAGATACTTAAAGTGTACGAAAATTTTAGTACATTGTTCTCACATATGGAGAATCAGTATGTACTGATAGGAATTATTAGAAAGAAGGGAATAGAGAAAAAATATCAGGGCGCGAGTGGCTAAACCGGGAATTGAACCCGGGTCTTCCGCTTGCCGGGCGAATGTTCTACCACTAAACTACTCAGACCCCACGCTTCTAACATTTATTTCTCTTAGTTTAGGAAATCAACAAATCTGTAGGACATAAACGCGTCATAATGCCCGCGTGATTTAAAACAATTTAACACATATAAAGGAATGGCTCAAATAATAACAATCAATTAATATAATAGAAAGACATAGAGAGCCGTCGCGGGATGTTAGTGCGAAATTATAATTTTTCTTAAAGAAATTAATTTGTTAGTCTACGTGAGACAGTTAAATTTGTACACCGATCTCTGGTTCGAGATACTTAAAGTGTACGAAAATTTTAGTACATTGTTCTCACATATGGAGAATCAGTATGTACTGATAGGAATTATTAGAAAGAAGGGAATAGAGAAAAAATATCATTAAATTGTTTTAAATCACGCGGGCATTATGACGCGTTTATGTCCTACAGATTTGTTGATTTCCTAAACTAAGAGAAATAAATGTTAGAAGTGTGGGGTCTGAGTAGTTTAGTGGTAGAACATTCGCCCGGCAAGCGGAAGACCCGGGTTCAATTCCCGGCTTAGCCACTCGCGCCCTGATATTTTTTCTCTATTCCCTTCTTTCTAATAATTCCTATCAGTACATACTGTAACGATGCAGCCCGCTGCATCGTTACGGCTACGGACCGTCCATCGTCCGTAGCCCACCAAGGGCGCATCGCGCGCCGATAAATTTCCTATCAAAAACAGCGGCGGTCAACCGCCGAAAATCCCCCACACCCGACCGTTCCGAAATTCCGTATTGTGGGGGACTCGCCGCCGAAACCGCCGATGCTTGCCGATTCGAAATCATTCGGCCGCCAGCCGGGTATAAAAGAGGCCCGGCTGAACGTCTTCTCACCAGACTCCGTTCGCTGATCGACAGCGAACATCCCTCTACGAGTGTCCTCGTAGTCCTCAACCGAGCATACTCGGTTTTTCTTTATACCTGTTCCAGCACACGAGTATCCTCGTGTACCGCCGAGCGTCCTCGGTATGCTTGATTCCCGCATACGAATCTATTCGTATACCCGCTGAGCGTACTTGGCTCCTCTAGGCCACCGAACTTCGTATTGCGGGCATTCCCGCGTACCTAGCCAGGTCGCCGTTCTAAACTCCGCCTTCGTACGAGCATCCTCGTACTCCCGTTGAGCTTACTCGACGTCATGGTCCTGATTCCGCGTTGCAGCGCACCAGGGATTCATCCGCAGAATCCAGCGAGCAAACCGCGTCGACCAATCCGCGCCGTCAAGCGACCCGTCACGATCTACGGACGATCGAACGGACTCGCGATACCGTCACGAACGCACTCACCGACGAGCGTTGCGTTGTACCAACCGTTGCGACCCGATCGCCCGCGCTTGCGCTCTCTCTGATCGCACCAAGACGCCTCACGTCAAACTCTAATGATCAATTCACCGCTGCTTAAACAATTGTCTCACTGTTGCCGGTACCCCAGACTTATTTTACGCCGCTTTAATAAGTATCTCGCCGTCCGTTTAAATAACTGTTACACCGTTACCGATTCTCCAGATTTATTTCACGCCGCTTCAACGAATTACTTCGCCGTTTTCTTAAACGACTGTTACACCGTTACCGATACTCCAGATTTATTTCACGCCGCTTCACCGAATTATTTCGCCGTTTGCTTAAACGATTGTTTCACCATTGCCGGTACTCCAGATTTATTTTACGCCGCTTTAATGAGTATCTCGCCGTCCGTTTAAATGACTGTTACACCGTTGCCGATACTCCAGATTTATTTTACGCCGCTTTGATAATTATTTCGCCGCCCGCCTAAATAATTGCTTATACCAATCTCACCGATATTTGTACGATTATTTCCCGCCGCTTTAACGAATCATTTCGCCGTTGCTTCACTAATTATTTCACCGTTGTTACCATACCGATCGCACCGATCCTTTCTATTTATCTCACGCTACTTATATGTTCTTTCGAATTCGCTTCGCACGCGCTTCACATGTACACACGAGCATTGAAGCAGATCATTCGAAACAAATCGTATCAACATCTTTCTCAATAAACGCTGTTTCATTATTTTGTTATAAACGAGCATTTGGTTTATTTGACATACCCCCAACCGACCGAACCTGGATTCCGGCGAGCTACTCCGCGTCCGCCGAAGCTCACACGGTTTCAATACTGATTCTCCATATGTGAGAACAATGTACTAAAATTTTCGTACACTTTAAGTATCTCGAACCAGAGATCGGTGTACAAATTTAACTGTCTCACGTAGACTAACAAATTAATTTCTTTAAGAAAAATTATAATTTCGCACTAACATCCCGCGACGGCTCTCTATGCCTTTCTATTATATTAATTGATTGTTATCATTTGAGCCATTCCTTTATATGTGTTAAATTGTTTTATTAGAAAACCTGAAAAACCTTTGCAGCAACTAGCACAACGATATAGTAAACAGCAGTCTATGTCTCAAGAGCAATTCATAGTTCCTACGTGTCAGTTAAAATATCAACACCACTGCATTACCTCTGTTATCTGAATTTTCACATGAAACAATGATACAATTTAAAATATTGCAAAATGACGCATATTATTTTAACTGTAATAATATAAATAATAATATTCTCATGTTAGATAATAAGACAATTGTAAGAGTTTTGAATATAGTAAAAACACGAAATAATAACTATATTATAGAACAAAGTGTAACATTACTAATAGTATTTATGAAAAGCCATGTTTTTCAGCCATATTATCCATCTTCATAGTAACTGATGATAACATTATTTTATTAATCTATAAAACACATAATGTGTAAAATGTGGATAATTAAAAAAACGAAAATTGATTTCATCGTTATACCACTACGGCATAATAAAAATTGAAATAATTGATGTATAAACTTCTTGTTCGGTAGTTCTTATTGACGTTTTGTAATCCAACTGTATACATTTGTAAACCCAAACAAATATTGTTTTGTTCTTATTATATTGTATGTGCTTTTATTTTATATATAAAATCAGTTTTGTGATATGAATCAATTAAAATATTAATTATAAATATTGTTTTTCAATTATTTTAATATTCTTGATTATAAACAATAAATTTCATTAAGTTACTTAAATAATTTTACTTAGAGCTAATATTAAACTCATATTATTAATTTTGTTATAAAGATATATTATATCATGAAAGAAATATATCTGCAATATTTCAAAATATTTTAATATACATCTTTGAATTATAATGTTGCACTAATATTTAGCAACAATTTCTACAGAATATTAAATTAACAATATTGCAGCAATATTGCGCAATATAAAAATATTGCTGCAATGTTGCTGTAATATTTCATGCTATAAGGGAAGTGTTCTTATTAATTTCGTGTTCCATGAGTGCTAATTGCGTTGCGTGCCTTTGAGATCGTTCGGCAATGAACCGTGATCGTAATAATATATTATATATATTGTCGATTTTAATCGATAAATGCTGTATTGTACCGAAAAAATTGTTTTTTTTTGTTTTTTTTTTCTGTAAACGTTTAGATATTTCCGTAAGTTGCTGCTTCATATTTATACTCACAATCAGTATGCCCTATATTGTATGTAAGAAAATTTCAAGGCAATATCGCGAGGGCCGTATAAAGCCTTATCAAAAATTACTATAATACGACAATAGCGGCGGATCATAAGAGGAATTATAAGTCTATATATGTACTATGACCATTATGCAAAAAATGTAGTAAAAATTTTTATAATTTTTTCATGGTCTGCGCGTACTGCAATAGTAATTTTGGATATAAAATTTTCTCCGTGTACAAGATATTCAAACTAACATGTTACGTTTTAGTGAAACATTTGAGAATTTTGAAAAAAATGTATGTATGTATTGTATTTCTTTTCTAGTATGAAGAAACGCTGAAACCTTCATATATAAGTGTAGATCTATCGGAAGTTGAACTTGCAGAATACGATGGCCCTTCAATCCCTCCAAATAATTCGCTTTTGCTTGATGTAAGCTTTGTTTTAATGTATTTTCTTCTTATTATTGTTGTTATTATTATTATTAATATTATTATGACTACAGAGTAATACATACCAATATGATATTATTTTCTTTAGCTAAGGCGCGACATGATCGATCAAAAGGAAGGAGAAACGGACTTTACAATCAAAATGCATTACGATGATATGGTAAGAAATTATTATAGACATTTATGATTCATTTTAAAATTTATTTAATTTAACCATTAGACATGTTTTTTGGAAGCAACATATTTTTGAAGGATATGTTTTTCAAGGGATAAAAAAATGATTATTTTTATTTGAGCTCGAGTAAGCGTGTCGAGATGATGTCAATCTGCTGTAAAAATTTGTTAAATAAGAAACCCCATTTTTTTATTGCATATTTTGTAGCTATTATTGAGATGTTTTTAAAACAGTATGCATAAAGTTTTTTATTAAGAATTTCCTAAGATATTTTGTATTATGTTATGATATTTTGATATAAAATATTAAATATCTCCTAAAATGTCAGGAGAAAAAAAAAATAAATAAAATAAAAATAAATAAAAAAATAAATAAATAAACATATTTTTGATTGATGTGGAAATTAAAAAAGTTCTTTTACTTTTCTTGGACTATTTACTTTTCAATTATTTTATTTTAATATCTTTATACATAGAATGATAAAGGAAATTGATTAGATTAATATCTATTAATTGGTGGTGGTTTTTACATATGTAATTTTGCAAAGTACACTAACATATTTACAGAGCACAGTGGAATCTTTTAAAAATAACTTTTGTATTTTTTTATATCAATCGATTAGAGCTCTGTATATTAGTATAATTACAGTTATTTCATAATATTAATATATTGTAGAAGTACAATTTCTTATCACATAATATTTGTTGATTTACAGAAACGAGTCACAATTAGAAGGCACAACTACTTTTACAAGCCGATTGATGGTACTCCATTTTCTTTAGGCCTGGCTCTACCGGAGGGTTATGGCTTGTTTGAATTGCGCGCTGAGCAGGAAATCAAGCTGGCTATCGTAAACGGTAAATTTTGCATTGTTATTGCACGGCTTAACCCCTTTAAGTATTAATGATGCATACACCACACACATACACATGTGCGCGCGTGTTATTTGAAAACTGAATGTTAGTAGTAATATACAGTATTACGAAAGTTACTTCATAAAAATAGCTCGTTACAGTTACCGTTTCTTTCTAACTTTTATCGTATTATTCGTTACTGATTCTAAAAAGTAATTTGTGTCACCATTGCTATTATTTTATAAGTAACAAATTATTGCTATTTGTTATTTTCTTTTTGCAACTCAATATAGTGCTGAAAATTAGGTATAAAAACGTTACGCTTTTAATATTTTGTTATTAAAATATCAATGAAAACAATAAATAAAATAAATTATTTATATGTGAAAAAATTTATATTATTTTATTAACAAGTGTTAATAATTTTACAAATATATACATACAGTAAAAATTTAAATATATGAGTATATAGGAATATTATTGATCCGTAAGGCTTGTTTAGGTATTTGGTAAGCGGTCGGAATAATTAAAAGAGTAGTGGTGTGGGGCCTCGCCGTGCGTAATTTCGTTCGGTTAGAGGTTGCTCAAAGGATTGTTGGATTCTAGGTCGAGGGGCTTCGATCACGACACTGTGGTTGATAGTATGCTATTTATTGCACTTACAGAAAGTGACGGAAGTGAATCTCTCCGATTTTTACAAGCTTTGAATATGTTGTAGAGTAGCTCAACATAAGAGACACATATTTTTTATGTGCTTTCTCGCTCATTTAAGGGTTGAAACAATCCTTACAAGCAAAAACGGTATATTCGGTTTTGATCGAATATCATCAAAATTGTAAGAAATATAAAAAATATTTCGAATAAAAAAAGTTTTATGGTCTTTTATGGGCTTTATAACCGCATAGCTGGATTTTAAAAAAATGTAATATTTTTTAATTAACCCCCACCCCTTGTTATTACTTTTACAAATTTCAAAATTTTTGTAATAACAGAAGTTGTAAAATTTTTTACGCTGAATTCAATTATATATGATTTTATTATGTTTTGAAATCGCATCTTTCAGAAATAAGCCGTTCAGAAATATCGCAATATATACGTCGCGCTGCACGACGTATCGTTTATGCCGCGCTTGTGTTGCGCAATATTATTTTTTATATGATATATATATGTATATAAAAAATATATATATACATATATCAGGATCCTACAATATAATTTTTTGCTGAGTTATCATCCGTCAAAGTTGACCAATTTTTGCCCAAAATTTTTCAATGCCATAATTTTTTTGAGCAATATATATTATATTTTATGGTATATATATTTATATATATATATATATATATATATATATACTGCTCAAAAAAATTATGGTATTGAAAAATTTTGGGCAAAAATTAATTAACTTTGACGGATGATAACTCCGCGAAAAATCATTGTAGGATCCTGATTTTTTTAAAATAAAAGCTTGAAATTTCTACTTTAAGATACTATTACGCGATTTTAAGTTGCATCCCAACGACTGTAATCCCTTAAATCTGAGGGCATGATTATCATATTGAAAATTGCAAAGTTTGACAGAATGCACGGACTTGCTAGAATTTTTTTGAGGGGATGCCGTTTGCAGGGGCATAAAGCTGGAAATTTCCCCTTTAATTTAATAAAAAACAGCAGATTGCTGCGTTTTTTTTTTCGCAAAGTTATAATATTTTAAAGTAAGCCTTGCATTTTTGACATGTATCACCGGCATTACCGTTACCGGATGTGCACCACGGCGAGGTTGCTGGCCGGAATTTGTACATCGCGCGCGCGCGCGTGTGTGTGTGTGTGTGTGTGTGTGTGTATGTACATGTACATGTCACAGCAGAGATAAGAACCCCGTGGTTTGTCACTTCCGCGGTATTTAATGACTCCAAACCCTCTCTACTATGTGAGTCTGTAAATTTCAGTAACGCATGTTGCCTCCGCGTTGCTCGATTATTGCTTGCAGCCGTTTCCTTGTGTTAATGCAGGTCCTAATTTCTTCCTGCGAAATGCCATTCCAGATTTGAACTAGGGCTTGTCATAAGTCATAGCAGAGAAGATTTGGAGTCATTAAATACCGCGGAAGTGACAAACCACGGGGTTCTTATCTTTGCTGTGACACACACACACACACACACACATACACACGCGCGCGCGCGCGCGCACAAAACAAAGATATAAATCCGACCATGTGACCTCCATGCAGTACACTTTAGGTAATGTTAATGCCAGCAGTATTGTAAATTTCATGCTTCATAACTCGAAAAATACTTAATAAAAAAATACTTTATCATAGTGTTTTGAAAAGCGAGTACAAGAATATGCAATGAATAATGGGGGCTTTCATTTAAAAACCTCCATTTGAAGGTGACCTTTACGTGATCTTCAAACGACTTTCCAAGGACAAACCAATGACACCATCTTATGTTCCTCTCAAAGTCAAAACTTTTGTATGAAACATTTTTTTCTAAAATCCCGTAATTTCCAGATATCTGACTGTTTAAAATAAAATAGGAACACCCTGTATATTGAAAAAACAAATATAACAGATACTGATATGAGATATAATGAGAAAATAAGATAATTGCAAATTTATTAAACACATTATTATGTTATATGGTATTTAAAGATTACTACCCATAGGCAATCTATCATAGTTATGGAGTAGTCGGAAATAAATTAGGGTACTAATATTAGCTGCATTTAGCAGAACAAAGTGTTTAGTAAACGATCGATAATTTTGTTTTATTCAATATTTGCTTGATAATTATGTAATTATTATTATGTGTTATTATGTAAATATTTCTATAGTTACAGCAGTCTTTAATAATATTTCGTCTATAATAATAAAGTCTATAATAAAGATTTTTAAGATTAAAGAAATTTCCCTCTTCTCTGATTTTTCAATAAAATATTGAAGATCAGTAACGGCAGCTTTTCATATAGTGTTGCTTTCCAACGATTTTTATTTGGTATATTACTGTTCGTCTAAAAGTATTGGTTGCCTTCATATAATATATCTAAAAGTATACATTTAAATTTAATTATTATTATTATTGTTCGCAAGCAAGTTTGAATATTCACTGCAAATAAAAAAGAATAGCTCTGGTATCGCTCAGAGACAGCGTAGGAGATCTCACAGAAAACGAAACAGTGTGACAAAGAGCGACGAGGAATAGCGAGAAGGGGAGAAAAAGATTGCTGTCGTCTACGGAGCGAAACTGACTGTAACGAGAGTGAGCAAGAAGAGCGAATGAGAGAGAGCGAGAAAGATGGAGCAAGTGCGAAAGGAAAGAGCGTGGATCACACAATCGAATAATCATTTACTTTTAGATTAACAAATCCGATTTATTGTCTTCGTTGAAATCAGATTGAGAACTCAGATGACAGTTAATCGTTGAAGAATGCACAGATAAACGAAATAATGTGTCTCAAAGTTATAACGATTGACGCCAAAAAATACTGAGCGAATTTTAGACCACACTACGGATTAAGGAATAGAGAGACCGAGTTTAAAATCCTAGTTTAGGAGTAACTCAAGCGATAACTCAAGCATGTGGGGGGAATTGCTTTTCGCCATATTAGTTTCTATTCTCTTACACAGAGACACCAGTCTGTGACATTCCTACATTTGTGTGGTAGTGTCCAGTGGTATCAGAAGACGAGAAGAAGTTAGGTGCATAAGAGAGAATTATAAGAAAATTAATTTTTTTTATTAAAATGGTTAAGTGTATAGTGCCAGGATGCTCTATTACAAATTATAATACTGAAAAACAAAGTAAATTTCAAAAAGCATTAGAGCAAAATGTAAAAATTAATCTACATAGGTAAAAAATTATATTAATCTTATTATTTAATATATAACTTTATTGTTGTTATATATGAAAAAAAATGCTGTCTTTGTTGATAGCTTAACTCAAAAAGGTTAAATATAAAGGAAATGAGATTAAAATTATGATATGTATAAATATTTCATATTACCAAAAGAGATGTAAATAAAAGAAAATTGTGACTGAAAAATATTGAATTACATGAAGACATAAATTCTTTCTATTTTAACTTTTATTATGTTGACTCTTTCATTTCTCACATATACACAAGTATGAGTTCTATGTGTGTAACTGAGAAACGAATATGACGCCCCTCCCCCCTCCCCCGCTAAGCCATGAACGTGTTTCACGGCTAGAACGTGCTCCGTCCCTTTATTCCAGAGCTCGGAATTAGTCAAGATCTATAGAGAGAAGGTTACCTCAGTAAAACCGGTTGTTGGCGAGGGACGATGAAGGAAGGGGGGAGCTAGAAACAACTTGAGGCGAGAGGCGATGAAGTAAGAGGGGAGCTAGAAACAGATTGATGGCGAGGGGCGATGAAGGAAGGGGAGAGCATGATGATCTCATCTGCGAACAGTAGCTGTCTGAGATCAAGATCTATAGAGAAAAGGTTACCTCAGTAAAACCGATTGTAGGCGAGGGACGATTAAAGAATGGGGGAGCATGATGATCTCATCGGCGAACAGTAACTGTCATAGCTCTGTTCGCAGATGACATCATCATTGCCTCTCTTGCCGCTCGTCCCTCTTTGCGTATGAGGTAACCTTCTCTCTATAGATCTTGGGAATTAGTTGCACATTTCGGGTCGATTCCCGAGACGACGTCTCCTGTTCCCCCACTACCGCCCGGTCATTAGCGACCGAGCCGCCGATAGCTCTGGCTCAGGAGCGTTTTATATTAGAAATAGGCTGGATTGTTTAGGTATCTCTCAGGAAATCGTAATATTTTCTTCGCTACATAAATAATGTTTATTTTTATTAATACATAATATATATATTTAATTATTAATGAAAATAAACATTATTTATGTAGCAAAGAAAATTGTACGATTTTTTGAGAGATGCCTAAACAACCCAGCCTATTTCTAATATAAAATGCTCCTGAGCCAGAGCTCCAGAGCTATCGGCGGCTCAGTCGCCAGCGGCCGGGCGGTAGTGGGGGAACAAGAGGCGTCGTCTTAGGAATCGGCGCAAAATGTGCAACTAATTCCGAGCTCTGCTCTGTTCTTTAATCCGTGGACTACACACAACGTCGCTAATTGCCGAGCAAAGACGGTCTTGTTTGTCTCGTTTTTTGAATACCCATGTGGAAATTGACAAACAGCCCAGTATTGGGTCAATATCGGCAAACGAGACTCGATATCGGCATGATATTAGTAGCCAATACTGGACGAATATGCTTAGTGATCAGATAAGGCCAACGCTAGCTCTTAAGCCTGGTACGATATTAACTTTCGATATTGGCCCGATTGCTTTTAAGTATTTGCACAATGTTGCAGTTTGATATTGACGGGACAATCTTAGCCAATACTGGCCAAATATTCTTAAATCAAAACAGACCGAAGTTGGCATTTAAGCTTGGTACGATGATACTTATTGTTAGTAGAAAGAATTAACAATGCTTTTAAATTGTCAGAATTGATTTTATTAACGAAAAAATTATAATGCCATCAAATTTTTCAACTTAAATCAATCGGATATTTTTTCAAACAAAAAATAAAATTATAATTTTTAATTTCACCGATTGACTAAATAAAAACAAGAAAAAATAACGATATGAGTAATATTCTTGTGCACAAAACAAAAAATAAAATTTGTTTTTTAAAATCTAGTAATAGTATAATTAAAGTATAGTCTAGTATAACTAATCAAATAAAAAATAACTTTTTATATACTAAACATACAGATATATAATAAGAAACATTGAACAGAACCTATTAAAACTGTAACTTACAGATTGGCCCGTCAGTAGTGCCTGTTGTTTTACCAGTGCAAAAACGATGCTTGGTAAAATTACAGTTTTAATATTGGTCCTGTCTTCTTGTCAATATTGGCCCAATATGGATGCCGAGTACTGGTGAAACAAGCAGGCTAATATTGGGCCATTTATAAATACAAGACTGGGACAAGACTGGGCCAATTGTCAATATCGAATATCGGCTATCATGGTTGGGCCTTTATTGGTCCAGTAGTACTACAGGAATGCTATCGACAATTTCTACATGGGTAATATCAATCTTCGAATAATCTCGTTTCGAATAATAATCGACAGTTCGCACCGATAACACTTGATACTCTTGACTTTATTGAGTATGTCTTTAATGACGTCTTTACCTTTACACCTTTCGCGATGCACGAGCGTATACTCCAAATGCAACTTTTAAAAACTCGTGAAGAAATAAATCGCACGATAGTTTTTGAAAGAAGAAGAAATATAGCAATCAAAAAATCAAATCTTTTTCCGAAAAATTGGTATCAAGGAGGGAGGGGGGAGGGGGGGGGTCTTGGGCAAAAATTCATTTTTCAATACCCAGTATGCTGGCCGCCAGTGCCGAAACTAGACAGGTGCAATACAAGGGAAATTCGAAAAGTTCTCGGTCTGACACAGAAATGACGTTAGAAGTATCAAACCGCTGTAATTTTTTGCAAGTTTTATCCTGCAGAGGGCTACTGTCAAAATTTCAGACAGATGCGTTCATTAGTTTCTTTATTTTTGTCGTGTAAAGCAGCACTCGAAATTAGTTGCACATTTCGGGCCGATTTCCGAGACGGCGCCTCCTGTTCCCCCACTACCGCCCGGCCGCTGGCGGCCGAGCCGCCGATAGCTTTGGCTCAGGAGCGTTTTATATTAGAAATAGGCTGGATTGTTTAGGCATCTTTCAGGAAATCGTAATATTTTCTTCACTACATAAATAATGTTTCTTTTTATTAATACATAATATATATATATTTAATTATTAATGAAAATAAACATTATTTATGTAGCAAAGAAAATATTACTATTTTCTGAGAGGTGCCTCAACAACCCAGCCTATTTCTTATATAAAATGCTCCTGCGCCAGAGCTATCGGCGGCTCGGCTGCCAGCGGCCGGGCGGTAGTGGGGAAACAAAAGGCGTCGTCTCGGGAATCGGTCCGAAATGTGCAACTAATTCCGAGCGCTGTAAAGCGGTGTAAAGCAATCAACTTTTGGTTTTCTTTAAAAGTGGATAAAGTCGAATATCGCGCAGTGATAAAATACTTCGTTTTAGAAGGTTTAACGCCAACAGAAATAAAAAACGAGCTAGATTCAATTTTGGGAGAATCTTCATTATCGTTTTCAACTGTTAAGAAAGGGCTACTGAATTTAAATGTGGCCGTACGTCCATAAATAATGATGAATGTTCAGGTCGCCCAAAAACCGCTACAATTGACAAAATTATAGAAAAAATCCATAATGCCGTGTTGAATGATTGACGAGCAAAAGTGCGTGAGCTTGCTAACATTGCAAACATCTCAAGTGGTCGCGTTTACAACATCTTGCATGAGCATTTGCATATGAAAAAGCTTTCAGCGCGATGGATGCCGAGTTTGCTAACAGTTGATGTAAAACGCATTCGAATAAACGTTTCTAAGGAGTGTTTAGACATGTTTAAACGCAATCCAACCGATTTTTTGCGGCGCTTTATCACTGTTGATGAAACATGGATTCATTACACGCCAGAAACTAAGCAACAGTCGAAGCAATGGGTAGAAGCGGGTGGAAGTGCTCCAAAAAAGGCGAAAACAGTTCAATCAGCCGGAAAAGTAATGGCAACTGTTTTCTGGGATTTTCATGGTATTGTGCTCATCGACTACTTAGAAAAAGGAAAAATCATCAACGGAGAATATTATGCAGCATTATTGGATCAATTGAACAATGCTATTAAGGTCAAACGTCCTCATTTAGCAAAAAAATAGTGCTTTTTCATCATGACAATGCACCCGCTCACAGTTCTTCGATTACAGTCGCAAAATTGTATGAATTGCGCTTCGAATTGGTATAATCCAGCCTATTTCTAATATAAAATGCTCCTGAGCCAGAGCTATCGGCGGCTTAGTCGGCAGCGCCCAGGCGGTAGCGGGGGAACGGCAGGCATCGTCTCGGGAATTGACCCGAAATGTGCAACTAATTCCGAGCTCTGGATTAGAAGAAGAATGTAAATCAATGCAGCAATTTTTTAAATGGGTAAAACGCTCAAAGAAACGCCCGAAGACGAAGGACCTGCGGAGAAAAAATCTCCTGCTAGTCTTGCTTCACAAAGTACCGATTTACAATTGAATGCCAATATTTTAGAGGATGATAAAACGCCTAAAGTTGAACAACCTGCGCCAGAGGAAAAATTTCTTGCTAATCTTGCTTTACAAAGTACCGTTTTACAATTGAACTCCAATATTTTAAAGGACGATGATATGTCTGAGGAGCAGCCTGAGTGAAATTTTTCTAAGTTACAACGATCCACATTCGTGGCCTGTTCTCATAAATAAATTAATATATATCCTTATGAAACACGATCTAAAGCAAGGCAATGATATAAATTTCAATTACTTGGTATCAAACATGTTTCTTACCGTTTTGTGTGTGTAATGAAAATACAATGTGCACTGGTTCGCTTATTACCTTTTTTTTTATTGAATTTTATTAACTCGTGTCACGTGTGTCGTATGTATACGAACAAGAAGTATATGATTAATATATAAGGAAAACTGAGACTCGACTGACCTCTGCTCGAGCACCAAAAACAAAAGACGGCGATAATACATTTAATAGCGATGCAATAGATGGCAGTCTTAACAAATAGTTAGATAAAATTAATAACTCAATAGACTCAATATAAAATAATTTTACATACAGTTTGCTTAATGCTACGCGACCAACATCAAACGTAAACTTTGAATTAATATCAAACATGCCGGCCGCCTTAACAAATATAAATTTTTAATAAAGACAAAAAATTAATCGCGGATTTCCTTCAAATCCAATGGGAGAGGACACAAGCGAGTGGCTGGCCTCTTGTATGTTCCCTTATTCGTCCGGACAGTGGCGGCGCGGACGATATTATCATTGCCTAGATGCACCTCCTTGATACGAGCCAACGGCCAACATAGCGGCGGGGTATTGTCCTCCTGTATGATCACCAACTGTCCTGGTTTCAGCGAGATGGCTCCGAACTTCCATTTGGTGCGTTGCTGAAGCTCATTTAAATACTCATTAGACCATTTTTTCCAAAAATGTTGTTGAAGTTGTTTGACTCGTTGCCACCTTGAGAGACGATTTATTTCGATGTCTAATAAGGTCGGTTCAACTGGTGCAGTAAGGCTATCCCCAATCAAAAAATGAGCGGGAGTAAGATAGGAGTTATCGTTAGGATTGGATGTTAATGGAATGAGAGGACGAGAGTTAAGTACAGCTTCTATTTGTGCGAGCAGCGTTTCCATCTCGTCACAGTTTAACAGTGCGGCTCCTGCCATTCTTTTGAGATGAAATTTCATTGATTTTACCGCGGCCTTCCATATGCCACCAAAATGGGGAGTTTGAGGCGGATTAAAGTGCCAGGATATTTCTTCTTGAGCGCAAACTTCAGACAACTTTCCTTGCTGAATGTCCTTGACTACGTGTTGTCTTAATTCCTTCAGTTCTCTGGCCGCGCCGACGAAATTTGTCCGTATAGATGTCGGATGGTTTTTTTTGTCTGGAAATAAATCTCTTAAAAGCATTCAAGAAGGCTTCTGTCGATAGGTCGAAAACTAATTCAATGTGTACGGCCTTACAGGACAAGCATACGGCAGCATAAGTCTTTGAACTCTTGGAGATGCGTTTTTTAGAGTCTCGAATTATGAATGGCCCAGCGTAGTCGATACCACAATGCATGAACGGCCGAGATTGCAAGGATTGGAGTTGGAAGATTGGCCATAATTACTTGATTGGGGCTGGGAGCTGTCTTAAAACATTTTATGCAGGCCCGAGTAACCTGTCTAACAGCGCTCCTGCCAGATATTGGCCAGAAACATTGTCGTAGTGAAGCTAACGTCATTTGAGGTCCAGCGTGTAGTAGTCTTTCATGCTCATATTCGATCAACTTCTTCGTGAAGTTATGTTTTGACGGTAATACAATTGGGTGCTTTGCCGCATATGGAAGCTTAGAGCATGCTAATTTTTCTCCAACCCTGATGATGCCATCGTGATCAAGAAAAGGTGCCAATCCGAGTAATTTGCTGTTGCGAGGAATTGCTTGCTAATTATGCAAGGCCTTGATTTCAGTAGAAAAGGAATAACTCTGGACGATTCTGGCGAGTCGCAGAGTAGCGCGCTTCATTTCCCTTGCTGTCAACAAGCCGGCGTTACGATCTTCTCTCGGTTTTCTTGAATTGTCGATAAATCGTAATATATACGCGGTGATTTTTTGCAAACGTCTCATCGATGAAATCGTGTAAAAGATACTCCATTCTTTAGTAGAATTCTTGGCAATTAATGCAGTCTTGCGCGCTTCTGGAAGATTCTCATGTGACGAAACTTCTGTAGATTCTATTTCCCATTTGTTGCGATCAAGACTAAGCCACGGCGGTTCCTTCCACCAAAGTTGCGCTTGAAGTAACTGTGTCGGTGAAATTTCTCGAGAGATTATGTCGGCTGAATTCTCCGTGATTTTAACATGACTCCAAGAAGTTGAGTCGCACAATTCTTGAATTTGACCCACACGATTGGCCACAAAGACGCTCCATCGTTTTGAATTCGTTCGAATCCACCCAAGCGTGATTGTTGAGTCGGACCAATAATAAATTCCATCGAATTTTGTAGGAATTGCTTCTCTAATGCGCTGCATTAATTGGGCGAGTAATTGAGCTGCACACAATTCTAACCTAAGCAAGGTTACGCTCCTCGCTGGTGCGACTCGAGATTTTACGCATAAAAGATGAGCTCTGTGAAAATTCTTGTAACTCGTTCTAACATAGACGCACGCACCGTAGGCTTCCATGCTGGCATCGCAAAATCCATGAAGCTCAAGTGAGAGTGGGTGCGCTTCTTCTATAACCTTCCGTGGTATCTTGAGTCCGTTTAAGGCGCATAATTGCGATTTGTATGCACGCCATCTCGTTTGAACATCGAGAGAAACCGTTTCATCCCATCCTATTTTAAGTTGCCAAAGATGTTGCACGAGAATCTTGGCCGTTACTGTGACTGGCCCGAGCAATCCGAGTGGGTCGAAAATTCGAGATATGCTTGATAGTATCGTTCTTTTCGTGATTATCTCGGCCGGCGTCCTATGTTTTACATCGTACTGCAAAACGTCGTTGACGGAATGCCACTGTAATCCAAGAGTGGACACATTTTCATCCTTGTCAAGTATTACAATAGAATTTGATGATGATGATGTTGATAAGTTGGGTAATAGTGCTGGTGTGTTTGAGGCCCACTTTCGTAGGTTGAATCCTGCCTCTGATAATATGGTTATCACCTCATCTCGAATGATGTTTGCCTGCTGAATGCAGTTTGAACCCGTCACGAGGTCATCAACGTAGAAGTCTGACAAAATCACCGAAGCTCCTTTTGGAAGCTCATCCTGTTTTAAATGTGCGATTTGTTGTAACGCTCGAGTGGCTAAATATGAAGCAGAAAATGTCCCATAAGTAACAGTTTTAAGCTGATAAGTATGAAGATCTTGTTGCGGATTTTCTCTCCACAATATGCGCTGATATTGTCTTTGCGAAGCGTAAATCCACACCTGTCTATACATTTTTACGTCTGCTGTCATGACGAATTGCCAGAGATAAAATCTTAAGATGATGTCCAGAATGTCCGGTTGTAGTACTGGTCCCACCATGAGAACGTCGTTTAGTGAATATCCTGTGGACGTTTTGCATGAGGCATCAAAAACTACACGCAATTTCGTAGTCAAACTCGTGTCCTTAATGACTGGGTGATGCGGCAAATAATATCCTGGTTCTGTCAGCTCAGAATCTTCAATCGCCTCCATGTGCCCAAGTTGTATATACTCTCTAATAAATTGTACATATTGATTTTTTAATTTCAGGTTTCCTTGCAACCTTCGTTCTAATGAGCAAAATCGCCTTTGCGCTGTTGATTTTGATTGTCCAAGTAATTCGATCATGTCTTCTTTGAAAGGAAGTTTTACTATGAATCGACCATCAATGTTTCTGCAAACTGCCTTGATGAAGTGTTCTTTGCAAAGTTTTTCTTCGCGCGTGAGAATAGGACGATTGCAACAATGCTCGATTTCCCAAAATTTCGTTAGATCCTTATGGAGATCTTGGTTTGTGATAACGTTGCACACGATGCGATCCTCCTGGTACGATCGTGGCAAAGCTGTGGTTGCTCCACCTAGAATCCATCCAAACAATGTTTTTTGCAGAACCGGATGAGACAAGGTGGCTTTCATCTGGCCGACACACAAAATCTCCCAGAATATTTCGGCTCCTAGAAATCTATATTCCCTGGAATATGAAAACTTGGATCGGCAAGACGTAAATTCGATGGAGTGACAATATTGCAATCGTCTCCTTGAATCATTGGAATTCGATTTGTTATCTGTCGCAACACCAGACACTCGACGCTCCTTTGATATTCGGATAATCTGGAAGCAAATGATACCTTTACCTTGTTTTGGATAACTGCTTGGTTGATTCCTACAATGGGAACGCTGATATTGTGCAACGTGAGTCCTAGCTTCTTGACTAGTGCCTCTGTTATAAAATGCGATTGGGATCCGGAATCTAATAAAACTCTGCACGTTGACCATTTATTGTTGTGATTCAGAATTTTTACAACGGCCGTGAACAGCCAGACATATCTTTTGGAATTGTCATGAGATGAAGAGCTCAAAGGTGAAGACGATGCGAGAGCTATCTTCTTATCAGTCGAAATAGTAGCTGCAATAGGTTTCTCTTCCCTTGGTGAAGTATTCTGTTCAGTTGTCGGTACTGTGAGATGCAGCAATGTATTGTGCCTTTTGCCGCATTTCTTACATCCACCTGATTTGCAGTCATTTGCGCGATGTTCTGTTGCTCTCATACAATTCAGGCACAGATCCCTCTTCCTAATTGCGTTGATGCGCTTAGGTATCGACATTTTCAAGAGTGAATCACATGCAAATACAAAATGTTCGCCTTGACAAATAGGACATTTGTTTCCTCGTGTTGCAATGTGCGATGATGTCCTTTGATGCCGCTGCTTATCCGTATTGGAAAATGTGTTAACTGATTGAGCCCTTTTTTGAACAATTTCCAATGTATGACAGCGTCGTTCTAGAAAATTTATGAGATTCTGTAACGTTGGATACTCTGTTGTGGTAAGACTGTTCTCCCACTCTCTGTTGGTGATCGCGTCAAGTTTACTTGTAGTTAAGTAAACAAGCAGATCTCCCCACTGCTCGGTCGATTGTCCTAAAGCCTTTAGTGCGCGTACATGCTTTAAGATTCCGTCGCAGAGGGATCGTAATGCTGCGTGATTTTCCTTCGTGATTGCGGGTAATTCGAAAATTGCCTTGATGTGTTTTTGAATTGTCAGCCTTTTGTTATCGTACCGGGCCGTCAACATTTGCCATGCTTCCTCATAGTTAGCTGTGGACACTTCAAGGGATTGTATTACTGTTGCTGCTTCACCTCGAAATGCTAATCGTAGATAATGAAACTTTTGGATGCTAGAAATATTTTCAACGTCATGTATTAAAAATTTAAATCATAAAACGTGTACCACTCTTCGTAATTACCAGCAAATGTTGGAAGCTCGATTTTTGGTAATCGTAAATTACTTGCCTGAGTTTGACTTCCTGTGCGTTGAAGTTAAACCACACCTAGCTCCCGTGCTGCAGCGGACTCGCGTTCAATTAATAATTGCTCAAATCTTGATACTATGTCGAAGTAAGCGTTCTCGAATTCCTCTCTCTCCTCCGAACCGTTAACACTTTCTTTTTTCTCTTCGATTTGCGCTTGTATGTCGTTGAATAACTCCCATGTCTCAGAAATTTTGTCCTTGCGCTCTCGCAATTGTGGCAAAATTACTTGCTGAGCGTTTTCAGAATCGAGAAACGTGATCGCTCGTGTCAGCGTTGATTTTAATACACCACGTGTTTGTTTGAGTTTTTTCAACTCTGCCATTGTGTTGAGGCAATTTGCTGTGTAGGATAGAAGAGGAAATGAGATGGAAAATGATTGGGGACTTACCTTTAACCTCCAAATGCTTGTGTAGGAAACGTCTCAGATGTCGCTCGCTCAATCACTTCCGACTGGATCCTTGCAATGTATTGCCCTTGTAGTATGATTGACGCATGGTATTTTGCAATGTTTGCAATCACAATGTGCCCGACGCTTGGCGTCTTGCAACGTGGTCTTTACAATATGGTCGACGCTTGGCGTCTTGCAATGTTCTACAGTCACAATATGTCCGACGCTTGGCGTTCGGGAATGTTTTCACCAGTCCTAGTGATCCTTGTGAGTGTAGGCTGAACAGATTTTCTTTCTTCGTGATCGAAAGATGCACCTCTGTTTGTCTTGTGAGCACAATTATGCGTGTTTCTACCGAATATCTTCGTTCGCTAACAAAGTATCCGGCTCGAAGGACTAATGTTTCTTACCGTTTTGTGTGTGTAATAAAAATACAATGTGCACTGGTTCGCTTATTACCTTTTTTTTATTGAATTTTATTGACTCGTGTCACGTGTGTCGTATGTATACGAACAAGAAGTATATGATTAATATATAAGGAAAACTGAGACTCGACTGACCTCTGCTCGAGCACCAAAAACAAAAGACGGCGATAATACATTTAATAGCGATGCAATAGATGGCAGCCTTAACAAATAGTTAGATAAAATTTGATAACTCAATAGACTCAATATAAAATAATTTTACATACAGTTTGCTTAATGCTACGCGACCAACACCAAACGTAAACTTTGAATTAATATCAAACAAAACAGGTACAGGACGAAAATTTTTAAGACTAGTTTTTCGTCAAACAAAAAAATGGTGAAACAGTTAAACGCGAAAATAGATGTTATATTCTTCAAACAAAAAACTCATAGTCTCACTGATCCAAAACAAGGATTTCATGATTGGAGGCACCTTCATTCCGTTATTCTCAATCACAAAAATTCTTCCGAACACCGCAACAATTATGTCAAATGAAAAATGATGGAAAAAAAGATAAGATCAGGAAACATAGTTGATGATTATTTAGTTGATTCAATTAACAAGGAAAAAATGATGTGGTGTAAAATATTGAAAATAATAGTAGATGCTATTCTATTTTGCGCCAAAAATAATATAGCTCTAAAAGGTTTAAATGAAACAATCGAACATCCAAACTGCGGAATTTTTTAAAATTTAATTGAATTTGCTAGTTATTATAATAATACTTTAAAAGAACGTATTGAAAAACATAAAAAAAGTTCCGTTTTCTATTTTTCATCAACTATTGAAAGTAAAATAATTAAATTGATTGGTGATAAAACCAGAAATGAGATTCCTAATCAGAACAGAATTAGGAAAACAAAGTACTACATAATTTTATTCGACTGCACTCTTGATGTTGCAAGAAAAGAACAAATGAGTCAAGTAATATAAGATACGTTCATATTGATTCTAATGGCAAGATAATGATTGAAGAAAGCTTCATCAACTTTATTTACATGAATCACATGAAAAATCAGACGAAGGTTTAACGATTGAGATTTTGAATAAATTAAAAGCTGAGAAATTGGATATTTATGACATCAGAAAACAAGGATATAACAACGGTGCCAATATGATTGGAAAATACAAAGAAGCTTGTATTTTAGAAATTAACAATTTGGCTGTATTTATACCTTGCACTATTCATACTTTGAATTTGGCTAGTGTTTACGCTGCATTAATAACACCAAAAATGATCACTTTTTTTGGTACTAAGAATTACTAAGAAGAACTCACTGCGTATTTTATGGTTTTTATTTATTTACTTTCTCAATGTTTCGACTAGCAAGACATTGATTTATTATGTATTTTTTCGTAATGTCACTGAAGGAGGCCTAACATAGGCAGAAACGTTTGTAATTTGTAATTTTCATAATATAATTTAAATTTTATGCACAAACACCTTGCAACGGTTCTTTTCGCCTTTTATTTCAGATTATAAATAAATTAACAAAAGTAAAAAAAAAAGAAAAAATTAAAAATAAAGGACATTTTTTTAGACGATCTTTAACAATTATCGTTTACTAAGTGTTTCATTTTCTGAATGCAGTCTTTTAACGCATGGACACGTTAACAAATAGGATCAGAAATATATAAAGTAACAATAAAAGTATTATGTTCATCGAATTATACAAGGTGTTTCATAACGATAGAACCACTCATGTATGGGTAAAGCGCAGTAAACTGAACATAAAAGTTCTTTACCGTTTTACAATTTTCGCAATAATAAATGACAGAGACAATAATTAAAAAAGATTGACGAATTATAGTGCATTGAACGTGGCTAGACCGTGGTCTATACGATCTAGGTGGGTCAGTGGCGTGTCACATGGTAACGAAAAACGACTACGTATGGCGAGAGGAGTAACACGCAAACAGCGAGTGAATGAAAACGGTGAGGCTGGATCTCCGTATTGTTATTTTTTGTCGCTGTGTGACACGCCGCTGACCCACCTAGATCGTACAGCCCATGGTCTAGTCGCGCACAACGCGCTATCATTCATCAATCCTTTTTATAGTTAATATCTCATTTATTATTGCAAAAATTGCAAAACGGTAAAGGACTTTTATGTTCAGTTTACCGCGCTCTACCCATACACGAGCGGTAATTCCATCATTATAAAACACTCTGTATAGTCCTGTTTTTCGGAGCTCAGGAATTTAGAAATAATAAATTTGCAAAGAAACCAAAATGTTAACATAATATCGGAGGTGGTGAGAATTTAAATTAAATAAAAAAATTATTTAGATATTTTTATTAAATAATAAAGTCTAAATGCACGATTTCTTACGAAACGCAGCTGATTGTTCCTGCGGAATGTTAACTAATCTTTAGAACTAACCTTTGAAACTAACTAATCTGATGGAAAGAAAGGAAACTTTATTTAGTTCAGTTTTTGAACTATACATTTATTTCTCTTGTGACGGCATACCGCTGCACCGAAGCAGTATAGTACGCCGCGGCGCCGCTACGCGCCGCAGGCCGTCAACCAAGCTCTAAGCCTACAGCTACACCGCCAGGTAGCGCAGGCGGTGTAAGGCTTTCTCGCGATCGAGAATCAATCGACTCACTATGAAAGATCGTCGACTCGATCTGTTGCTTCACTCACTCGCTTCAAGGCGAGCTCTAACCAAGGGCTTTTAAGCAGAGTAAGCTCTCGTAAAAAGGAGCGTAACCAGAGGCTAGTTTCCTCTATGTTTTCTTACAGTGCCTAGAAAAGCACGGAAACGAAAAACAGAGTCCCAGCTTCGGTCGCGCATTTTATCCAAGCGGCCCGCTGACTCTCCAGCACCACCGTCGCTACCACAGACTCTACCGTGGAAATTAATTCCACTAGAATTCTGTGTGCGGTTGACCTGGCCTCCAAGGGACACTCTCGTACCGGGGGACATACGAGCACGGAGACCTCTCTCTCCTCGATTCACAGAGCACTCTGTTACATCGAGAGCCGAGACGGTCGCAACGCAAGGCACGCCGGAGACCCGCTCCATTACCATTCAATCTTTGCCGCCTAGGGCTTGTTCCGAAAGCAGTTGCCACACGGAAGACCATTTTCCGAACGGAGTACCCCCGCCTCCAGGCAAGGGGCTACAGCGCGCTTCATCAGTAGAGCCGTCCTTTTTAGGACCGGTTCAGTACACTAAGACACAACCGGTAATCACTTACCGCGCCCGTCAATTTTTGTTCTAAACTCACGGCCTTACACATTGTCGTGAGCGCATTATTGGCGCACTAAACGCTCAAACACAACTTGTCAGGAGACACGGTAGTGTCTCCGGCCAAGTTCAAAAAACGACACTACTAAGTCAGAAAAAGAGTCTCTGGCAAAGTTCAGAAAATGACACTACTAAGTCTCTTATTCTGCGCGCACAAAGTCGACTTTTCGGGAGTTTGTAGCAACTAAAATATAAAAAATTTTTTAAAAACATAGTATATCCTGAAAGGTGGCATCGCCACGAGTAATTTAAACCGAAAAAAATTAAAATCGGTCCAGCCGTTCCGGAGATACAAGCGGTCAAAAAGTAATGTTTTTCATATTTACTATAATTAAGAAACGTCGTCTCCTTCTTCTCCTCTGTCTGCAGAGGCGGATGAAGAATTTACGGGGCCCAGGGTATTATTATTATCATGAAAATTTAAGGGAATTTCTCGCATCAGGTGCCAAGAGTCGACGATTTCGACTTCCCCGAGTTGCGCTACGGGAATTCCTCGCACCAGGTGCCAAAGGTCGATGAATTTGACTTTCGCGAGTTGCGCTACGAGAATTTTTCGCACCAGGTGTCAAGGGTCGACGAATTCGACTTTCAGGAGTTGTACTACGGGAATTCCTTGCACCAGGTGTCAAGGGTCGACGAATTTGACTTTCGCGAATTGCGCTACAGGAATTTTTCGTACCTGGTGTCAAGAGTCGACGAATTCGACTTTCACGAGTTGCGCTACGGGAATTTCTCGCACCAAGTGTCAAGAGTTGACAAATTCGAGTACCTCGAGTTGCACTACATGAATTTCTCGCACCAGGTGCCAAGGGTCAACGAATTCGACTTTTCCAAGTTGCACTACGGAAATTTCAAATAATTTTTCAATTAAATAATTAAATATTTCAATAATTCAAGACCATACATATTTGTATGGTATATTTCAATAATTTTGTACATTTCTGTACATTTTTATATTGACTTAATTACATATTAACTAAATTATTTTACATTATAATACGTCTTGTGTTTTATATTGCATTTACGTCATGTGAAATAGATGTTTTATTGGTAATATTAGAAAATAACTAATTACATAAGTCTTGCGTTTGATATTACAGTTACGTTATGTGAAGCATAATAATGTCATTTCGAATGTTCTATCTAAATTATTTTATGTTTAATATGTCTTTAATTTGATATCATAGTTTTATTTCGCATATTGTAAAATTTTAACATAACTGTGATATCAAACCAAAGATATTTCATATCAGTTATCCATGCCTTCAAATCAATAGAGCAGTCAAATCAAAGATATGTTTCAACAAAAAATAGTTTAGTTTGAATATTCGAAATAAAACATCTGTTTCACAGAATATAAGTGTGATATGAAAAAAACAGAATACTTCTGTTAGAATGTAAAATAATTTAGTTAATATATAATTGAGTTAATATAAATGTTACATCCGAAATGTGCAAAAATAATTGAAAAATAATTTAAATTTTGTCACATAATTAAGTTTGTACATTTATATTAACTTAATTACATATTAACTAAAATATTTCACATTATAACACAAGTATTTTGTTTCATATTATACTTATGTTTTGTAAAACAGATGTTTTATTGGTAATGTGGGGGAATAATATTTCGCACATCGACGTACGTCGATCTGAGTCGTATTAGAGGCGAGTCGACGGTTTATGTTAGTCCGACTATGTATATATTATTTAACGAGGTCAGCGATGTTTTTGAGGAGCGATGCTTTTGACTGACGATGACGATCTCGTTTTGGGGAGAACGTCCGTGACCGTTGACGAGAGAACAACTGTAATCTTTCACTGGAAAAAAAGTTTTGTTGTATTATAAGAAATTCTGGTTGATTCTACTAGTACGTTTGTTCAAAAATGGTCGAAACAAATTTGTTGTTGGAATTACCAGAAGATTCTATTAAATTTCATCCTGTTTAAATCTATCAGAATTTCTTGTAAACCTTACTACATCGTGTTGTTAGATTTACAAAACTCTACCAGAATTTCTTGTAAACCTTACCACATTGTGTTGTTAGATTTACAAAACTCTACTAGAATTTCTTGTTAACTTTACTATATCGTTTTGTTAGGTTAACACAACTTTGTAGTTAAAAAACAAGTTCGGATAGGTGTGGTTTTTGTAAAATACTAACAATATATTTTGGTTTAAAGTATACTCAGTGATGTGACGGCTCCCGAGTCCGGTAGGAAACATTACATCACTGGTATACATATATTTCATTAAAAAAAAAAAACACCACGTGATCATAAAAATTTTCGGATGTAAGGCTGATGGCAGAGACCGAGACGTAAGAACTTATGTATGTCATAGTTGTTTCCACACGTATCCACACAATAACCTTTCACGGTTTACGTTTTTCTCTGCCTTACCATACGTCCACGACAGACGTCTACGACAGACATAAGTGCTTACTTCTCGTTCTCTGCCATCGGCCTAACTAATATTCCGTAATGGATTCCACGACGCGACGTAAAACTTTAGCGAGCTCAGTTGAGACTGTTCCGACTGCTTAGCGCCATTGCTTCGCGAAAGATCTAATGCGCGCGATACCATAGACATAGGAATAAGGAGACGGAGCATAAAATCTTACTTTAGGCGAGGGGAGTGAAGCCAGTTCCGTGGTGCGGGGAATAGCAGTCACGTGATACTTTGGTGCCACATTGGTGATTGGTTGTAGCATAAATGCGCGAAATTTAAAAATAAAACAGATAATTTGTTTACAATTATAAGTATATGACAAAATATTTTGAATAAAATAGAAAAACACAATATTTTATCTATAAATCAACATGCTAAAATGTTAATAATATACATATCATTGAGATATTAGAAAATAACAACTCAAAGTTATTAAATAATTTAAATCTATAGATATCAAAAATTTTTATTATTTTGTATATTTGAATATATTTTATTTGACAACAACGCAATAAATTTATAACAAAATTTTTCTTTTATCAATTTTATTGTTTATTATACGTACATTTATTGACCTTTAAATAAAATTAGCTTATTAAATACATGCCGCATACTTATAGATGTATTAATAGCTTGTTTCGCAATAAAATGTAATCTTATTTTAATATATCTATTACATATTGAACGCATTAAATGAGTAATGTAATTCTCAAATGTACTTTGTTCAAATGTATGATTTTCTAAATTTTTAAATAATTTATGTCCAATAAAATTGTCTAAAACTTTAATTGAATAAAACTTGCTTGTATCCTGCAGTTTTTTATGGAGATATACTTTCTCAAGAGAGTCATCTTCTCTCTGTGGAGACATACTTGTTGACTGATCTACAACTAAAAAATTTCAAATAATTTGTAAAACATTTTAATTTTAGAAAAAATGTATATATTAAAATTGTATATATTATTAAAAGTAAAATAGTATAATATTAAAAATAAAATTGTATATATTATTAAATAAAGTTAAATATTTCTTACAATGACTGCTTTTAGGGATAGGAGATGTAGCTCTATCTATTTTAGAAGTTGTATTAAAATTATTTGAAACATGTGCAACCACATTTTCTACTGCATCTACTGCATCTACTGCATCTACTGCAACGTGTTCTAAACAAGTAAACAAAAGATGTATGTATAAAGCGATATACAAGTCAAACTACATAATCTTGTAAATCATATAATAAATCAAAATGGGGAAAGTTACTTTATAAAAGTAATGTTATTACTAACGCGTTATTACAAAAAGTAAAATAAAAACGTAACTTATAATAGGAAACTTATAATAAGAACAGCACTACAAAGGTATCATTTCCCAATTTTGATAATAATATTATTTGATACCTGTGTTCGGTAGTGTATTTGGTCGAAGTCTTTTCGTATTAAATGACAAATCAAAAGCACCTTCGCTAAAATGTGCGGAGCAAATTCTAGCTCCAGGTGGAACTGACTCCATATTTAGCTTTAAGATGTCCAACCATAACATTTTTAATTTTTCATTCTTTGGAAATCTATTGAAAAAGTTATATTACATGTGTAATTTATATTAGTTCTCTCATTTTGATATAATCTTAATACATGTAAATAGAACATAATTTTTTACCTGTGATATGATATATTATTATTTTTCTTATTTTCTCCTAAAATCGAACGACTTGCCGTCCGATTTTTGCAATTTGTTACAATACACAGTGGCATTGTGGTTTGTGATTCCTATGTACTACGTTGCACTGTGATTTTAGATTATTCTTATTCGGTCAAAATAAAATATTACGCTTGCGCAAACTTTACCCAATTGTCAATGCGGCACCAAAGTACCATGTGACCGTAGTCCCCGCTCCTCGAAAGTGGCTTCACCCCCCGCGGCTTACACTCCGTCTTCTTATTCCTATCTCTATGCGCGATACACGCCGCGAGTAGCGGGGGCGCAGTAGCAGTGTAACAAATAAATGCGGCGAACAGTTGATCAACCGTTTAGTGAGTGATGACGAAACTGTTGCAGAGCGCTGCGATTTATGTAAATATAACAAGAAGTTTTGTAGATCCAACAAGAAAACTTATTCAAATCCTTATAGTAAAGTTAACCAAACGATGTTGATATAAGGTGTAAAATTTTGTGACGATAACCAGAAATTCTGTTTCGTTTGACTAAAATACGGTCAACCAGAAAAATTTTGTTAATATAATAAAACCATTTTTCTCAGTGTTCGTATCTTTTAATTTACTTTACTTTAATAAATCTACTTGTTTTAAATAAAATAAATTAATTAATAACCAAACCAAGATTCCTACATATTTTGGGGGCTCAACCGGGATCGGAGTGAAAGCAGTTGTTCTCACTAATAAAAGAAGACGAAAGACAGTTTTGCCGTGTGTGAGTCGTATGCGTGTGTGCAGCACGATACGTTTTATCGAAGTGAAGAAGTCGCGAAGTGCAGGAGCGTTTAGACGAGACTCTGCTTGCACTAACGGGAAGACGGGATTGTGTGCGTGTGACGAGCACGCGGTGGCCGCACACACGTATTAACGGCAAATTAGCGACGAAGTGTGTCCCGCGACGAATATAGCCATGTCGGATCCTAACGTTTTCAGTGTGCTACAGCTGAAAAAACTTTTGAAGGCTCGTGGATTGTCGGCCTCAGGAGCAAAAACGGAGCTCATCGCTCGTTTAATCAAAGCGGATCCGTCGGACGACTGGATGCGAGAGAGTGACGATGATGATGATCGCGATGACGATTGTGCTGGTGGAGACGTCTGTCGCGAAGATCGTATAAATCAGCGAGAATTAGAGATCTGCAGGCGCGAAAGAGAAATTGCCGAACGTGAGTTGAAACTTGCTCGCCGCGAAATCGCTTTACTGCGAAAGAATCAAGATGCGAATCGTGCGTGTCGGAGAGAGACACTTGCGGGCAACGGCAATAATAATGGCGCGATAATACCGCCGCATTCGCGAGTAAATTTAACGACGATTGCGGATCTATTAGCAAATTTTGATGGTGGCCTAGCAATTTCAATACGTGGGAAAAAATGGCGAAATTTTTAAAGATGACTTATCGATTGGAGGACGATCAAGCGAAAATTTTAGTCGGAATGAGACTGAAAGGAAAGGCTCTTGAATGGTTACATTCGAAACCCGAGCTCATCAATACGAGTTTCGATATTTTAATCGAGAAACTAAGGGCGATGTTCGGTCGACGACAGAATAGGATAATGATTTGAAGGACGTTCGAGGCGCGTGGTTGGAGAAGAGACGAGACGTTTCGCGAATATGTGCACGAAAAAATGATCATGGATAATTGTGTACCGATTGAAAGTGATGATATAATAGATTATATTATAGAGTATTCTCGAGGTTGCATTACGTAACCAGGCGCGTTTACAACGGTTTGGCGAAGTAGAATTTCTGTTGGAAGCATTCAAGACAATATCGTTACGAGATTATCACACGAGTTCGAGTCGACCGGATAGACGGGGCAGCGGACAGACGTCGAGCGAGCGAGACGGCAGGACGAGTCAGAGCGAGAGAAAAAATGACAACACCAACGGCAGCGAGAGAAGGAAAACAGTGACCGATGTCAAACGATGTTTTAACTGCGGTGCGCGCGATCATATTAGCGCTAATTGTCCGTCGAAAGATCGAGGCACTAAATGTTTTAAATGCGGAGAATTCGGACATATTGCATCAAAGTGTTCGGGAAAAAATGACGTTCCTACTTCTTATCTTGTGACGCTTTCCTCGCATATTAAACATACGAAAGACGTTGCGATAAACGGGAAGAAAATCGAAACGCTTATTGACACGGACAGCGATATCTCCTTGATGCGTGCGGACAAATACATTAAATTAGGTTTACCTCGACTGCGGGCGACTGGAATTCGTTTCTTAGGCGTAGGATCAAACGAAATAATCACGTTAGGCGAATTTCGCGCGGAACTCACAATCGATGGGCATTCTTATCCAATCCTTATTAGAGTCGTTTCAGACATAGTATTGCAGCAAAAGTTAGTAGTCGGCACTGATTTTTTTAATACGGTAGAGGTCAACATTAAGCAGGGCGTAACAATGATTCAGCTTATTTGTACTCAAATGGCAAGCGTAGATGATTCGCCGGATATCGTTCAAATCAATACATGCAAAACGAACATAGTAGATGCATCTTATGTGCAAAATGCCGATCACAGACGCGCTGTTGTAACGGTAATTGACGAATACAGACAGAATAAAGTATTAGAGACCGATATAAAGATGCCGATTATTTTAAAAGATGGCAAACCTGTGTATCAGCGAGCGAGGCGTTTATCATCGTCGGAAAGAAATATTGTAAATAGCCAGATCAATGAATGTGAAGATAGATTGACGGCTCGCCTGAAAAGGGCACAATCCGGGGACGAAGACATAAAGAGAATGTTGGATGCTTTAAAACAAGGACAGTCGAGTGATAATATCTTGCGAGACAGACTGTTATATGAAGAAGTAGATAACGATATACGACTTGTTCCTAAGTCAATGCAAGCGCAGAATGACCGAGACGGATTGCGCATACAAGTGCAAGATGACCGAGACGGATTGCAGATGCAAGCAAGAGGAAATATCGAAAAGATTCAGCGAAAATGAAAAGCACTACGATAAACGAAGAAAAAAGGCATTCTGTCATCGTGAGGGCGATCTCGTCGCAAGTAAGCGGACGCAACAAGATCCAGATCTCAAGTTGGCGCCTGAATGTCTTGGACCGTACAAGACGTTAAAATGATTGTTAAAATCTTTCGCGACGATCGACATCTAATGCATAAGGTCGGTGAACACGAGAGACTATACCGGACCTCGTCAGCTGCGGGTTATGAGGCCATAGGTGGACGGCATCGACGGCGATCTGCCCGGCGACTCCGAAGACGAAGTGGATGAACATTCAAAGTGAATGTTCAGTCAGGACGGCCGAATGTGGGAGAATAATATTTCGCACATTGACGTACGTCGATCTGAGTCGTATTAGAGGCAAGTCGACGGTTTATGTTAGTCCGACTATGTATATATTATTTAACGAGGTCAGCGATGTTTTTGAGGAGCGATGCTTTTGACCGACGATGACGATCTCGTTTTGGGGAGAACGTCCGCGACCGTTGACGAGAGAACAACTGTAATCTTCCGTATCTTTTAATTTACTTTACTTCAATAAATCTACTTGTTTTAAATAAAATAAATTAGTTAATAACCAAATCAAGATTCCTACAGTAATATTAGAAAATAACTAATCTAAAAAGTAGGTGATATAACACAAAAATTCATAAATGATAAGGTCTGGCCAAGTTCCAAAAAAGACACTCCAATATGTTTATATTTTAATAATTATTTAAATTTTTTATATATTACCAACATAAAAAGTAACTGATACATTATTCAAGGTGCAAATTCAAAATAAACATACATAAAATATACATAAAATGTATAAATAAAACTGATCAAAATTTGATTGAAAAAAATTTAATTAAAATAACAAAATATTTATTAAAAAATACAAAAAAACTTGGCGCTGCCAACGGGCTTTGCCCCTCTCTTTTAAGACCCTCCCCCCACCGGCGCAGCCCTTCTTACCATCCCCCCTCCCACCCCATATCGTATGTATGTACGTTACATGTATTATATACACATGGAATGTACACGAGGTATATTCTATGTATGTACAGGCAGCGATCTCGTTCAAATATACATTCTATGTATATTCATAAATGTACCTACATCAGCGTATATCGTATATATGTATGTTACATGCAGGGTTGGGAAGTAACGCGTTACTTGTAACGCCGTTACGATGCCTTTTTTTCGGTAACTAACGGTAACGGCATTACAAATTTTTTTTGTAACGAAAAAAGTAACTTTGTTACATTTTTCGGTAACGAGTAACAAATTTAACAGTTATTATTATTTTTATCGTTACATTTTTCAAATTTACTCTATATATCTACGAATTTATAGAAAAACTAACAATAAGAAAACTTTTTAATTTATATTTACAGCATCTAAAAATTTTTAAGAAAGTTGGTTTACAACTTATTTTTTTTTTTTTAAAAGTTTTCTTATTTAAAATATCTTATTATCAAAATTATTACTTTTATTATATATTATTAAAATTATTACACTTTATATTAACAGCGATATCATTATTAAAATTATATCATTTTTGTTACTTTAATGCAAAATAATGTTTAAAATTTTTTAATGTTTACTGTAAATTTGTAGTGTTTAATTTAATCTTGTATTAGAAAAATTGTGCATAAAATTTGTATTATATATAAAAAAAGTAACGGAAATTGTAACGATTCGTTACTTTTCGAGTAACGGCAACGGTAACGAGTTCCTTTTTAAAATTGGTAACGAGTAACGATAACGAGTTACTTTTTAGAAAAAAGAACGGTAACGATAACGAGTTACTTTTATAAAGTAACTTTCCCAACCTTGGTTACATGTATATACATGGAATGTACACGAGGTATATTCTATGTATATACAGGCAACGATCTCGTTCGAATATACATTGTATGTATATCCATACGATATTCTATGTATATCCAGAAATGTATCTACCTCAACGTATATCGTATGTATGTACGTTACATGTATATACATGGAATGTACACGAGGTATAATATATGTATATACAGGCAGCGATCTCGTTCGAATATGCATTGTATGTATATCCATACGATATTCTATGTATATCCATAAATGTATCTACCTCAGCGTATATCGTATGTATATACGTTTGATGTATATACATGAAATGTACACGAGGTATATTCTATGTATATACAGGCAGCAATCTCGTTCGAATATACATTCTATGTATATCTATAAGATATCTTATGTATATCCACAAATGTATCTACATCAGCGTATGTATGTATGTATGTACATAGTATATACAGTACATTTTTTTCACATTATGGATATTTCATGTATATACATAAGATATCGAATGTTTACTGGGAAGAAGAAATAAAAATTCCAACACTTAAAATAACGTATCCAAGGACTAATTGTAGGGCAGGGACACTTCAAAAAACTCAAAATGTTAATGATTATAAACAGGAATATATATTTTAAGAAAATAAAACATAAACTTGCAAGAAATTGTAATATAATTTACTTTCGCAAAAGAAAATAATCTCTCTTAGCTTGCTTGCTCCAGATTGCTCCGCTTCGCTCACACACACGCCGTACGCATTTCTTTTTCTTTATTTACTCGCATCACTCATTGTTTAACATATATACACATATACATATGTATGTACGTATTTTACACACGCACACTTCGGTATTACAATATAAATTGTAGCTCTTGATTGAAATTATTATAGTTGACAGTCAGCAGTCATTAGTCGCTGATAAAACGCATAACACAAACTTTTGCGTATGTATAATAGAATATAGAATTCTCATTGATCGAACTTAGTCGCTTGATTAATATAATAAATCAGGTTGTCATAAAAATTATTCAACAATAATGTAGTGAATGTTCGCGAAATTTAAATATGGTTATGACATATTTATCTAATTATATTCAATTTTTTGTAAATATTATATTTCGAAAGTAAATACTCCATAGTTTTTCTATAATTAAACTAAATTGTCCAACTTTCGTCGATTAGAAATCATCTTTCCATGAAAATCATTGAGTAAATGACATGTTAAATGAAGGATATTTTAATAACTACACTTACATGCAAAAGACGAGCCACCAAACTTTAGCACAATTTTTTAATATCTTTCAATAGCGATAACTCAGCAAAAAATCATTGTATTGAATAACGCTTTGAAAAATCATTGTAAGACAATGCTTTAAAAAAGGAATTGAAGATAAAACCATGTTCTTAAAAAAATATGTATGGTACATTTTTATAGGATTATTTGTTTAAACTTTGTATTTATTTAAACAAATGTTTATTATCGACAAATTTTTTTTATTTTAAAAAGAGCGTACATTCTTTGCACATTATCTTATCGTGGAGAAATAAAAAAATTATAAGGTTTAAAGTTTACACTTGAATTTCCTTTTTGAAAAAGTTTTCCATGATAATTTGTTTCTGAAATGCAGATTTTACAACAAAAAGTTGTCCATTTTGTAACATTTTTTTTCAAAACGGTATAACTTTATTAAAAAAGGTCGTAGAAAAATGTTTAAAATATGGATTTGTTAGGAACTAATGAGCTTAAAAACTCATACATTTTTGTACCAGGCGGCCAACTCCTCTGAGCAATGCAATAGTTTAAAAAAATTTTTTTCCCCTTTTCTCAAAGTATATCTTCAATGTTTGTCATTTTATAAAACATTTTTTGTAACTCAATTTTTTTTTTTTTTTAGTTGTTAAGAGGAAGGTTGAAGCTTTAGTTTGAGCTTTATTTTATCTCAATACGATGATATTTTGCTGAGTTATCGTTATTGAAAGATGTTAAAAAATTGTGCTACAGTTTGGCCCGTGTTTTTTGCGTGTATATAATAAAAAATTCTAGAAAAATTAATATAATACTCGACATTGCATATATTTCTTTCTTAAAGTTTCAAATAAATCTCGAATAATTAAGAAATTGCTGGAATTACTTTAACATATAAATCTTACTTTAACATATAAATCTTTTAACATTTTTGTTTTTTTATTATTATTTGCTTTTCTTCTCTTACAATGTTAAGACACATACATACAAAGTTCTTTAATCGTTTGAGTACCACGGGTTATTATAAAAATAGGCTCAAAAAGTGCCAAGCGTGATCCCGTTTCATATCAAAAAATGCTAAAGAACGCGATTGCACTTCTCTTGTTTCATGTCGAAAAGTATCAAGTAGCATGACTGATATTACGAAAGGAAAAGTTTTGATTTAGCAAAGCCTCTTCAAATTGTAACACTAACGAGGTGCTGTGGAATCCGAATCACCATCAGTGACAGTTAAATTATGTACAGCATAAATATATACACCATAAAACGTATACAGCAACATTTACTTGTCCAAAATCTGTCCCATTTTGAGATTCTTCAAAGTATTTGCTCCTATCATTTAAGTCAGTAAGCTATTTGCCTATTCGACAATCTATGAATCGGAATAAAACGATTTTGTGGGATTGACTTAATTCGCGGGTTTAATAATTTACTCAAATTAAAAATAAAGAAATTGTCTATTTGGGCTTTTTTAATAAACAAATTATTATATTAAAAAATATAGCTTTGTCAGCCCAGAGCTGGGTGTTAATTGCTCAGTAAAGAAAAGTTAACAATTAGTTAATTCAAACGTTTCGGCTCATTTATTTTGGCTATCTTCAGTAAAAATTCATAACAGCAAACGAAAATTCGAGAAAGAAATAACATGAGAATAATAAAAATAAGTATACGTCGCAAGGTTATCGTATTTTGATTAGAGAATTCAGCCGTTTACACTAAGCCTACGTACAATTGGTATGAGATGTCCGAGTTATAAAATTAAAAAACTAATCTTACTTGAGTTGTCAGAGATATATAAAAAATTCGCATGACGTTGTGTAACGGTCCAGATGGATAACGTACCGATCTAGTTCAGCGGTCGTATGTTATGTATGTATGTTTAGTTTAAGATTAGAATTACTAGTTATATGCACAATTAAGTAATGTTGATAAGTAATTATGAAAGTAATAAATAAATAAAAAATCTATATTTCATTATTAATAATATGTTCAATAATAACAACATGGCTTACTGATATGTCATTGATATGGCAAACTTCAATAATTAATTAATAATTAACAGCGCTATAACTTCAATTGACATACGTCAATTTCTAACGCACAAGTCAGAAGTTGGTCATATCGCAGGGCCGAAAGTAAAAAGGTAAACGTCGCCCGCGATTTCAAGCCAATAAAACTCGTACGATATGTAAAATATTTATATTAAATCATATATTGTTATATTCTTTTCAAACAACGCTACAATTTCTTACAAGATATCCACATTATTATAAATAAATTGTGCATACCTCTCCGTTCGTTAACACGAATAGCTTTTGTAAGCAACTATTATGCTCACAATAGAGCTCAGTTTGAACCATTTAATTTGATATATATTTGTTATGGTCTATCTCTTTTAATTTAAAAAATAAAAGAGGGTGGCCACTTTTGGTGGGACATTCTGTATATGTATATCATAAAAAATACTATTGCACAACACAAGCGCAGCATAAACGATACGAAACATAATAAAATCATATATAGTTGAATTCAGCGTAAAAAATGCTATAACTTTTGTCATTACAAAAATTTTAAAATTCGTAAAAATAAAAACAAGAGGTGGGGGTAAATAAAAAAAATATAACATTTTTTTAAAATCCAGCTGCACAGTTATAAAGCCCATAAAAAATCATATAACTTTTATTCGAAACATTTGTTTTATAACAAATATAATAGAATGGCATCCAGAGCCGTCGCAGGATGTTAGTGCTACATTTTTAATTTAATTTCTTAAAGAATTATTTAATAAATTAATCTACAAGAGACAGTTAAATTGTACACCGATCTCACATCGAGATACCTAATGTGTACGAAATTATAAGTATATTGTTCTCATATTAAGAAACATTTACTTACATATAGGAATTATTGGAGAGAAAGGAAGAGAGAAAAAATATCAGGGCGCGAGTGGCTAAGCCGGGAATTGAACCCGGGTCTTCCGCTTGCCGGGCGAATGTTCTGACCACTAAACTACTCAGACCCCACGCTTTTAACATTTATCTCTCATATATTAGGAAATCAACAATTCTGTAGGACAAACGCGTCATGTTGCTCGCGTGATTTAAACAAATTTGTTTTATATTTCTTACAGTTTTAATGATATTCGATCAAAACCAAATGGGCTGCTTTAGCTTGTAGAGGTTGTTTCAGCCCCTAAACGTGCGAGAACGCAGAAAGAAACAAACACGGGTCTATTATTTTGAGTTACTTTATAACATATTCAAAGCTCAAAATTAAAGGGGAACACTTGCGTTACTTTCCTTGTTAGTCTATTTCACGTTATCATACGTTAATTGCACACAGAGTGTTTCTGAATTTTTATTTTATTTATTAAATAATTTCGCAATCCAAACAATTCAAAATGAATACAGAAGTTAAAAGAAAGCGTGTAAATTTCATGAATAAATTTATATTTTATATTGTATTAAAGCTATTTTTGCATTAAAATATTTGAATTTGAAAAGAGTAAAAAATGGTAAAAAATGTTCTTTTCTTGGTAACATTCGATTTAATGGACTTTTGGTATTAACAAACTCTTTCACCCTTATTAGTCCGTTAAATCGAGGATTTACTGTATGTATAAATGTTGAAAAATTTATATACAGGGTGTCCCGCGTAACTTGTCCCACCGGAAACTGGGAGGTAGATGGGATTGAAATAAATATAAAAGTCCTTTACCGTTTTACGATATTCGCAATAATAAACAAGATATTAATTTTTACATTTGGACTAATGAGAGCGCGTTGAGAGAAGCGCTCCAGCCGCTCGAGGTCTAGCCCGGCTCGGCGCGGTGCGGCGAGACGTGAGCCGGGCGCCGAGCCACGGCGCGTTTCCCCTCTTGCCTCTCAAACGCGCTTCCAGCAGCCAATGTATGATAGACTAGGCCGGACTAGACCTCGAGCGGCTTGAGCGGGACACCCTGTATACAATATAAATATATAGGATGTTTCATAATGTCCGTGCCAACGCTCGTGTGCGGTAAACTGAATAGAAAAGTCCTTTATTGTTTTGCAATTTTTGCAATAATAATTGAGATAGTAATTAAAAAGGATTGACGAATTATCGCGCGTTGCTAGGCCGTAGGCAGTACGCTCTAGACGTGACAGGATCACACGGCAACGAAAAATGACAACGCGTGGCGAGAGCAGGAGTAACACGTGTTGTTATTTTTCGTTGCCGTGCGATTCTCGTTGCTGTCACGCCTAGAGCGTGTTGCCTACGGCCTAGCAACACGCAACGCGCGATTATTCGTCAATCCTTTTTAATGACTATCTAATTATTATTGCAAAAATTGCAAAACAGTAAAGGACTTTTTTATTCAGTTTACCGCACTCTACCCGCACACGAGCATTGGTACGGACATTATAAAACATCCTGTATACAAGTTGTGCCAAAAGTGTGGAAACCCCTTAATATTTCGGAAACTAAGCATTTCTGAAAGAAATGTTTTATGCAAGAATTGTAGGATTTTAAGTGGCGCATTAGACAGAAATAGACAGTGTAATCTTGGCTAGCGCTATTACGTAAGATTACGTAAAAATTACTTTGAAATTTTCAAATGAAAACCCTTATTTTTTATTGTATTTTCTTGATGATCTCAAGAGCTTTTCAAAACATTATGAAGTTATTTTTTATTAAGTATTTTCCAAGTTATGAGGCTTGAATGTTACGGTAGAATGAGAGAGAAAGAGAATGAGGCATTGCGCTCAACGCGTTTCTTTCTCTCTCACTCTAACTTTCAAGTCTCATAACTCGGAAAATGCTTAATGAAAAATAACTTCATTATAATGTTTTGAAAAGCTCTTGAGATCAACTACAAGAAGATACAATAAAAAATAGGGGTTTTCATTTAAAAATTTCAAAGTGATTTTTACGTAACCTTAATAGCGCTAGCCAAGATTACACTGATATTTCTGTCTAATGCGCTTAAAACCCTACAACTCTCGTATGGAACATTTCATTCAGAAATGCTTAGTTTCTAAAATATTAAGGGGTTTTCACACTTTTGGCACACCTTGTACATTAGAAGTTAATAGAGAAAATAATGGGTCTTTGGTAATGTTGCAATCCTAATAGCTATGTATTACATTGCAGTAACAGACTATTTCAAGGGAAACAATTGGAAGGTGCATCCCGATTGGATTTATTGCGAGTACAGCTCAGCTTCTGATAAGTTTTTTTCCTCTCCGGAAGAACGTGTCCTGCACTTTCTATTACGAACGCGCAGGCCGGGGTGGAAATGGATGTCCTTGAGACCAAGGAGTCCTAGCTCGCATCATAAACAGGCGAGCAAGTCGGATAAAGATGCTTATTATTGTGAGTGCTTATTTCTCATCAGTTTTATCTATAAATGAAGGATTTAAAGAAGCAACAACAAATACTTACATAAAATGTTACATAAAGGCATAAAATATTAGGGCGATTTATTTTAATTTTAACAAATATTTTGAAAAAATAATTTTGGAAAAAAATGTTTTCAGATAAAAGTTGCAGAATTTCAAGGAAGACATAAAATGAATGGAATAAAATTTTTCGAAATAAAGACATTTCGCAAATTTGGAAGACAATTTAATTGTTTTATATAGAACTACCCTATTGTGTTATGTAAATAGATTCCTTGTAACATTCTGCATAAAAAGTTATAAGGGTAAAATAAGCAACAATGGAACGGTTTACGAGATATTTTATATCTTAATCTGACATATTTTGATATACCATAAAATATCTCGTAAACCATTGTTGCTTATTTTACTCTTATAACATTTTATGTAAAATGTTACAAAGAATCTATTTACATAAAACAATTAGGATAGTTCTATTTAAAAAAATTAAGTTACTCTCCAAATCTGCGAAATGTCTTTATCTAGAAAAATTTCGTTAGATTCATTTTAGTCCTCCTTGAAACCCTGCAACTTTTGTCTGAAACATTTTTTTCCAAAATCACACTTTTCGAAATATTTGTCTGTTAAAATTAAAATAAATCACCCTTATACTTTTTTAATTTTTTAATGAAAATTCTCTCATTGTTAGATTTATCTCATATGTCAATTTGTATACATCAAACAAGATATCTTAAATCCTTCGAGTAATACCAATTTATTTTCGAATTAATGCTCAAATTAATACGCGATCACATTCCAGGTGATAAGAAATTAGTGCAGTCTTTGGTTTTGGATGCTTTAGTAACAGACGGATTTGATAAAAGAGAGGCACAAAGAATGCATAAGGAGGAAAATGAAAAGTAAGTGGCTCGTTGGCAGTAAGCAAAAGTGCACGCCTGTCTCTCACTCTTTCACACATTCATACGTTATTGCAAATTGCAATCGAGCACTGCACAAGCACTCGGTTTACTATTACGCACAGCATTAATGATGGTCACTTTTGCAAATTATTCAACCGGCACTGCCTTGATTATAGCCCATGATGCGTCTTGGTTTGCACAATTGTTTTTGCACACGATAGAAGAAATAAATTTAAAATTACAATATTTATAGCGTCGGATTATTAAACATAAAATTTGTGAGAATCGCCAAATATTGTCCGCGACAAATCTGTACACGCGGAATGATTTTAAATACTCAACAAAATATCTTGAAAACTAAGCAATATCGAAAAAGAGTTTTAAATAAAAGCGAATATTTGAAGGGAGAAACAAGATGATGATTCACTTTTGAGGAAATTTAGATTTGTAAAATTATTTAAAAGTTTATTTTTACAAATAAGAATTCAGATTTCTTATTTTTATTGTGTCAATTCTTTCTACTTATTAATACAAACAACTTTGATCCGATATATTCTTTTATTTGATTAATATATATTTTTTGAAATATTAAAGAAATTTTAATAAATTTTTTAATTTTTTGCTCACAATATCTTATCAACTATTGGTCGAAAGAAAATATGGTACTACGACATTTTTCAACTTGGTTTGGTCTCAGAAATCAGTTTTAATAGTGTAATTTTTGTTACTGTTTATACATTTTTACTGAATGATGCGTCTGTTAAAATATAAGATGTTAATAAAAATTGTTGTATTATTGTAACAGTATATTTGTAATATCAAACAAAGTCAAAAAGTATTCTATACTATTTTAATCCGCATTGGAATTGTTATCATTATATTGTGAGCTAAATATTGAAAATTTGTCGAATTTTCGAAGAGTGTATCTAAAAAGTATTGGCTAAATAAAAAAGGTTCTAAATAAAAATTATTTTGTTTAATTAATATAAGAAAATATTATAAATATACAGGGTGTCTCAAAATGATGGGACAATACGCTCGAGTAGAGTGCGATAAACTGAACAGAAAAGTCTTTTATTGTTTTGCAATTTTTGCAATAATAAATGAGATATTAACTAAAAAGGATTGATGAATGATAGTGTTGCACGCGGCTAGACCGTGCTGTACAATTTACAGAGTGTCCGGTAATTGCTAAATTATCTTTCGGGTGCAGGTAGAGCGAGTTAAACCGAGTAGAAAAGTTCTCTACTATTTTGCGATTTTCGCAATAATTAATAAGGAATTAATTTTAAAATATCGGCCAATTTGCGCGAGTTTAAGAGCGCGGCGAGAAGAGACCCGTGGCGGTACAGCCTACCATTATTTGCGGTTACTAGGCGCGCGACGAAGCGTTGGAAGGAGCGCTCTACAAATGACAACGGCAACATACAAGCGTTGCGTAACGCTAGATCCTTGCGTCCTAGCGACCACGTAACAGTGAGCTGTCTCTTCTTGCCGCGCGCTTAGACTCGAGCAAATTGGCTGATCTTTTTTAATTAATTTCTCATTAATTATTACGAAAATTACAAACCGGTAGAGGACTTTTCTACTCGGTTTAACCTGCTCTACCTGCACCCAAAAGGTGATTCAACAATTACCGGACACCCTGTATGTGGGTCAGCAGCATGTCACACGGCAACGAAAAATAACAGCGGTACGGAGACCCAGCCTCACGCATTATTTCCGCCCGCTTACTGCTCGCGTGTTACTCCTCTCGCTATGCGCAATTGTTTTTCGTTGTCCTGCGACACGCCACTGATCTACCTAGATCGTACAGCCCATGATCTATCCGCACGTAATCCGCGCTATCATTCGTCAATCATTTTTAATTAATATCTCACTTATTATTGTAAAAATTGCAAAACGGTAAAGGACTTTTCTGTTCAGTTTACCGCACTCTACCCGTACGCAAGTAGTTGTTCCATCTTTCTGAGACATCCTATATATGATGTGTCTTTATTAAAAAGTTTCCATTAGCTTTAAAATAACCTACAAAACTTATAAGTTAATATCTATTAAATAATAAATATTATATGTCCTTTTTTCCCTTTTAAAATTTTTATTAAAACTTTTCTTCTAGCGTTTTTAACTGAGCAGATTTTGATCGAGTCAAGATCAATTAATGATGGTATTGCATCTTCTTTGCTAATAAAAGATTTAAATTTATAGTAAAATAGTCATTAATTAACCTGAGATGGATCAAAATCCGTTCAGTTAAAATGCTATTCGATATCGTTTAGTTTTGAAATAATTCGCTGAAGTATTCGAAATGGATCATTCTGTAAGAACGAAAAGCTCGATATACATAAATATGTAATACATAGGATATTGAAAATCACAAATTACTCGCACATTATTTGTGATATATGCGATATATGCATACCGTACAAAGAATATGAGAAAAAGGATCACTACTTTGTAATATACAAAGCAAACTATGCACAACCGTCCAACATTTCATTTCACAATATTATCTTTTATTGCATATTTTTATTACATTTTATTATTGTGTGTCTCCACCGCTAGCCCTATTGCCATACTGATGGCTCTACTGCACAGGTAATTCATTATGCACAATTATTTGTCTAACACGTTAAACATGTTTGTTAATAATGCACGGTAACACTCATTTTGTGATAATCGTATATCGTCTAAAATGTGTATTTAATTTTCGATGATTTAAGGTGTAAATTTGTGATTGTTTTGGCAATCTTTCTTTTTTTATTATATTTTTGCGTATTGCAATATGGATAAAAATATGGACAAAATCTGGCAATATTATGCTCGTGTGTTCATACAGGCTGTATTAAAACTGATGGTACAACCGAAAAAATCGTGATCTTTATAGAAAAAGATAAAAAAATTATTTTTTTATTAGTCTTCTTTGATTTATAAATATATTCTGTATATAAATATATGTATATAAATTATATTTAAATTTTGGGTTAAATATGTTTAATTTCGATGAAACATGATTAGAATATTTTAAAAAAAGATAATTGATATGGTTTTGGAATTAATTTTAAATTGTAAGAAATTCATATTTAATTTATACATAATTTTGATAAAATTGGCGAGAATAAGGAATTATCCTCCGAATGACCTAGACCTTGATTAAGACCTTGACTTTATCAAGATTATTATTCATAATATCAGAATAATATTTTAAAGGTTAGCTGTCAATCATTGTTTATTAAAAAGTTATTAGCAAAAGAAGTTTACTGAATAGAATGTAATTTTCTGATAGAACTCGTAGCAGATTTATTTACTACTACTTTAATAAATAAATCTACGTGAATACGTTTTGTTAAATGTACACCTGGTCACACTAATGCCTTAACACATAAACTTGCACGGGTGTCAAGGCATATCGAGTCGGCGTGTTCCGACTCTACATATTTTTACATCATGACTGGTTATGAGCGTAGCGGCAATGCTGTTTTGGCTGTTTCGAAGCAACTGGAGCAATTGACAAATAAAGGTTAATATTTATATTTATATCAATATTTATTGATAGTTTAATATTTATAATATTTATAATTATATGAATTTATATGAATTGGTGGAAAACGAGCAATATATATACTAAATGATAAAGAAAAGTGTAATTATTTATCAAAATAATAGGAACTTATATAAAACAATTAACAGATTTGAAAATATTAACATGTGATTGTGGTGTAGTCAAAGAATTTGCTGAAAATTTAGGGACTTCTCATGTAAGTAAAAATATTCGTTTAAATCACAGATAATATTATTAAATCAAAATATTACTTATTTCTTTCTTATTATCATGCTAATACTTACAAATCTGTTAATTGCTTTATATAAGTTCCTCTTATTTTGATAAATAATTACACTTTTCTTCATCATTTATATATTAACTCGTTTTCCACCATCAATAAATATTGGTATAAATATAAATATTATAAATATTAACCTTTATTTGTCAATTGCTTCAGTTGCTTTCAACAGTCAAAACAGCTTTGCCGTTGTGTTCATAACCACAGTCATGATGTAAAAATATGTAGAGTCGAAACACGCCGACTTGATATGCCTTGACACCCGTGCAAGTTCATGTGTTAAGGCATTAGTGTGACCAGGTGTACACGTACCGGCACGTATGGTGTCCCTCGCCGGCAACGGTATACGTGTGTAAAACAACCGAAGGCGTCACACGCATTCACACAAATGCGTATTTGACGTGTCGCTTGAAGCGAGGAGCACAGCGAGCAGCGAAAGGAGAATAGTAGTGGGGGATATTTTGATCTTGCATCCTTAGCGCAAATCTGACGATCGGGAGAGAAAGCATTACAAGACGTGATGTCAAGTTAGTGGTGTTTCTATAGCTCTCTTCCTCATGCGACCGTTTAAGGAAGGAAGTGCGAGCGAGACAGTTAGAGCAGCTCAGTGTCCCTATCGATGTCTCGTTCGCTCTAACACTTATGTGTCGTGCTTTTCTTTCTTTCCTTTAAGAAACGTAGCTGAGCCGCGTGCACCGACCGCCGGCATTCATTCTATTAATTATTATATCATATAAAGAGGCTTAATTTAATGAAGAATAGAAATTTGTATTGAAATGTTTAATTATACGAATATAAGAATTGTTTGCTTCTATAACAAAAATACACGCTCGTCCTGATTAATTATTGGTTCATTTATGATTACGTAATTAATAATTTCTTTATTATAAGCAAAATTAGTAACAATGGAACAGGATAAGTCACTAGAACATACTGTCTCCAATAAATGTTCAAATATAAGATTTATTCGAAAATATGTATATCATATAGAAAAATTGCTTGGTTGCGCGGGAGATATTCTAGACATCCAATCAGCACAGTTTGTTTCAAGTGGAGGTCTCTTTCCAAAATATGATTACTTCTACTTTTTGAAAGCCAAACCATGGCTTTTTTTAAGTTAATTCCTTTCATCGTTCTACGTAGAAAAATAATTAAGTTAGAAGTGAATTCTTTACGAGGTTTTTTGCATCTTACCCTAATATTTTTAGTCTTAAATACGAAATATCTGGTAGTCATTTCTCGATGATTTTATTCTTAAGCTTTTATACGTGGTATAATGAACAGAATACGCTCATGATAATAATTTTCAGATACATCAACTGTTTAGATATATCAACTGACGTGCTAATTTTGCGAATATAGCATGACCTTTTTTCATTCTAAACTACATTAATTAGCTGAAAATTGCGACTTTTTGCAATACGTCCCGATTGTTCTACGCGAGCGCTTCATTCTGAAAGTCATTTTTGTGCAGAGTTTCGCAAATTAACTATTTCTAATATCGTAAACAATTTTTAATATCAGCCGCCAATGAAATAGTTGTAGAATATCGCACTTTTGTTCGCCTATGTGTCACTTTCTTTTTTCTTTTTTTTTAATTGATTTATTACTAAGAGACCGCGCTTCTGATTTTTTTTTGTTATTAAATTAATTATCGTTGTGTCATAGCATCAAGCAGACGTGAATCGCGATAAATATAACGATGCTTCAGAACTTGTGTCCTGAGATATGAGGTCGTATTATCGGAAAGTGGTAGGCAGGAAGAGCAGTGGCAGAAATTGCTGCTGCTATTCCTTGTTCTGTAAAAACTGTCCGACGATGGATCCAACGGTTTATTGAAGATAGTGATCATGCTTTGCATGATCATCGTCGAAATAACCGTGGTCCTCGTAAGACCAGTGCACAAGAAGACGAAGCTATCGTTACCGCAGTTTCTGATAATTCCTTCGGTACTGTCCAGGAGACTATCAACGCGGCGAACGTCCACATATCCGAGAGGACTGCCCGGCGACGTCTCAACGAAGCTGGGTATCATTGCTGTCGTCCAGCCCGCAAAATTCCGCTGACTCCCGTTCATCGGGAACAGCGTATCGCGTTTTCTTTGGAAAACCTGGTAACGAGTCGTGAAGAGAGGGAGGCCACGATCTGGACCGATGAAAAGGTTTTTGTATCGTGTGCCGACCGCCAACTTCACATATGGCGACCAAGAGGTGAACGGTTGAATCCAAATCATGTTGTACCTATCCACAGAAGTGGAAGGATTTCATGCGCAATGTGGGGCTGGATTTCCGGCACTACAATTGGTGAGCTGGTGGAAATTCCCACACGTATGAACTCTGTGGAGTATATTCGCATACTGGAAGATGTTCTTCTTCCATCAGTACGCGCAATCTACTCCGCAGAGGACATGCCAGTAATCCGATTGGTGCAAGATAATTCCGCAGTCTATACATCGCATGAAACACAAACATGGTTTCGGAATCATCCAAAGATCCAATTGGTTAACTGGCCTGCTCGTTCACCAGATCTAAATTTGATCGAAAATGTTTGAGCACAAATGGTTCGACGATGGGAACCAAGAAGGAAAAGAACGGCAGCAGCGCTAGTTAATCATGCAAGAGAAATCTGGGAAGAACTTCGGTTCCGATCAAACTTTCTCGCTAACTTAATTTATTCGATACCCCGTCGAATCAATCAAATTATTGACCGGTCCGGATATTGGACGGATTACTAAGATGCTTCCGCGCTAGTCACACGATCGGCCCTTTTTAGGGCCAATAAAACTTTCACACCGCGAATAGAAGCGCCTATAGGCGTCTCACTCGCCGAATACGTGTCTACTCACGTGTTACTTACGCATTCGGACGAGTGAGATGTCTACAAGTGTTTCTATATATTATATATATATATATATATATATATATATATATATGTATGTATGTATGTATGTGTGTTTGTGTATGTGTGTGACATCGAAACTATAGGTGGTGTGTATATGTGTGTGTGTGTGTGTACTACTTCATTGGCGGCCGATATTAAAAATTGTTTACGATATTAGAAATAGTTAATTTGCGAAACTCTGCACAAAAATGACTTTCAGAATGAAGCGCTCGCGTAGAACAATCGGGACGTATTGCAAAAAGTCGCAATTTTCAGCTAATTAATGTAGTTTAGAATGAAAAAAGGTCATGCTATATTCGCAAAATTAGCACGCCAGTTGATATATCTAAACAGTTGATGTATCTGAAAATTATTATCATGAGCGTATTCTGTTCATTATACCACGTATAAAAGCTTAAGAATAAAATCATCGAGAAATGACTACCAGATATTTCGTATTTAAGACTAAAAATATTAGGGTAAGATGCAAAAAACCTCGTAAAGAATTCACTTCTAACTTAATTATTTTTCTACGTAGAACGATGAAAGGAATTAACTTAAAAAAAGCCATGGTTCGGCTTTCAAAAAGTAGAAGTAATCATATTTTGGAAAGAGACCTCCACTTGAAACAAACTGTGCTGATTGGATGTCTAGAATATCTCCCGCGCAACCAAGCAATTTTTCTATATGATATACATATTTTCGAATAAATCTTATATTTGAACATTTATTGGAGACAGTATGTTCTAGTGACTTATCCTGTTCCATTGTTACTAATTTTGCTTATAATAAAGAAATTATTAATTACGTAATCATAAATGAACCAATAATTAATCAGGACGAGCGTGTATTTTTGTTATAGAAGCAAACAATTCTTATATTCGTATAATTAAACATTTCAATACAAATTTCTATTCTTCATTAAATTAAGCCTCTTTATATGATATAATAATTAATAGAATGAATGCCGGCGGTCGGTGCACGCGGCTCAGCTACGTTTCTTAAAGGAAAGAAAGAAAAGCACGACACATAAGTGTTAGAGCGAACGAGACATCGATAGGGACACTGAGCTGCTCTAACTGTCTCGCTCGCACTTCCTTCCTTAAACGGTCGCATGAGGAAGAGAGCTATAGAAACACCACTAACTTGACATCACGTCTTGTAATGCTTTCTCTCCCGATCGTCAGATTTGCGCTAAGGATGCAAGATCAAAATATCCCCCACTACTATTCTCCTTTCGCTGCTCGCTGTGCTCCTCGCTTCAAGCGACACGTCAAATACGCATTTGTGTGAATGCGTGTGACGTCTTCGGTTGTTTTACACACGTATACCGTTGCCGGCGAGGGACACCATACGTGCCGGTACGTGTACATGGTCAAAAAATTACATTTTATTCGATAAACTTCTTTTGTTGATAACTTTCTAATAAACAATAATCGATGTCTAAAACTCTTTTTCTGTTACTTAGGACTATGATCTTGATAACATATGTCAAGATCAAGGTCATTCGGGAGTGGTCCCCTATTTGGTAGTTTTATCGAAAGTTTTAAATATTATCTATTATTTTTAATTATTTCTTTACAATTAGAATTTAAATAGCTTATATAATTAAAGTATGACATTTAGAATATTAAAAATATTATACGCGTATATAATATTTAAATAATATATAAATATATAATTAATATATATTTTTTTTATAATAAAAGTATACTACTTTTTTAATTATATAAATTAATCTTGAAATATGAAATAAAAAGATACTAATTATTACTAATTAAATGAAAAGTTTAATTTAATATATATACAAAGTGTCCCGCATTGAGCGCACCATATGGTAATGACATATTCTTGAAATTATTTTGAGATAAAAATCATAATATACCAAAATGTCGAAACTATAATAGTTTTTAAATAAAAAGCATTTAAAATTGATTAATTAGAATGCTACAAATTCGTACGCTCAAATATAATACAATTTATAGTTATTTTTATTTTGTATTTTATATAACTGAAATGATATATACTCTCATTATTTCAGTCATTATTGTATAAAATACAAAATAAAGATAATTATTTATTCAATATATGTGTATATGTATATATTAATTAATTGATTAATTAGTTATTTTGTATTTACTACATAAGGATAAAAATCAGAAAAGTAAATGACATTTTTCTTCAGTGATATATATAGTATTATATGTATATTTTTCATTTATTATTTTGTCATATTTAGTTCATATTTATTTAACACCTTGTATACGCCTATGTCTTCTCGGACATTATATTGCAACCTTGCGACGAAATTTCAGTCGAGGAAACAAGTGCCAAGCATCGTTTGTCTGATGACACGTACACAGACCACACGTCAGTGTAGTGAGTTACCACTACAAATAAATGCGTACACACGGACCTACGCGGCGTAGGTTTGTAAGCTACGCCGATAATGTCATTTTCATTTTTAGTACTATTGAAATGAGGGCGCTTTCGCGTCGGAGTTCGGCTTTCACTCCTGCATCCCCTTAAATACAAATATAACTTTACGTACAATAAAAAATAAAAACAAATCAATATCTAAAGATACTTCATTACTGTGCGATGTGCCATGCCTGAGTGCGCAAATTTGGAACGATTTGATTGATCAACTTTTAATGCTTGCCATTTAAAAATTATACTATGTAGAATAATTAAGGGGACTAGGCAGTCAAAAAATCGATTTTTTTAATTGCATTTTTCTAGTGCTATTCCTTCCTGAATAAAATGCCGCTTGGTAGATGTCGGAATTCGCAAAATTACCGATTTAGCAGGTTGAGCGGCGCACGGATTCGAAGTGTGTATTAGTAATAGTACTTTGAAATCATTTAAAATTTTAAACGCGTTTTACTCGAAACTTTTTTTTCTTTTGGTTTTGCCCTGATTACGAATAGACGAAGGTTCAGATCAATTTGAAAAAATTCTAGGATTTATAAAACATGTGTCATTTTCCGCTAAACCTCCGATACAGTCTGTAAAAATTCCAGTTCTACCAAAAAAATTCAAAAGTCGCGTTTTTTTTCACAAAAATTATTTTTTCGAAAAAATTGCCGTTTTTTGGCCGCTATTTTGATAATTTTGTTCCGATTTCTGTTTTTTTTAGGTTTGGTTGGAACTATGAGTTTGACGAATAATATCCCACAAAAAAATGTCGATACCCAGGTAGAAATTTTCCTCGATCTTCCCTGAATATATACGGGCCCCGCATGGGAAATATTAGCTTGAAAAATCCAGACGGGTCCTAGCTTTTCGCTATAAATTTTCCACGATTTTTCCCAGGTTTTGGTTAAAAAATATCTATCTGTATTTTTTCCTGGATCTGGCCGGGTCCGATCAGGGAAAAACCAGTACTTTTATTCTGAACTTTCAGGTTATGGTAACGTTTGTTAAATATCTTACGGCTCAAAATAGTAACACCTTGAAGCATATCAAAGAGTTACGGTTCGAAATAAAAGAAAAAACGGTTTGAAATGTACAAAATGTGTGATCGCATATTCGCGGCTTCTCGTTTACTGTTGAGGAAGCGAAAATATCGGGCAAGGACAAAATTAGAAACAAAAATAGCAAACATTGAAACTGAAAGTGACACGTGTGACGAAAGTGACTTCATAAAAAACAAGTATTTGCGATCTAACAGTAATGAAGCTACTGATAGTGCTGTAAATGAGAATGTCTAGCATGTACGCGACGAAGAGGAAACTGATGGCCTGGAAATATTTATGGAAAATAACAATTCAGAGCTCGATGATATGTCAGATTCAGAAAGAGAAATCGAGAATTCAGAGCTCGAAGATGATATATTAGAATCAGAATCGATAAATACAATGAAGGTCACAATAATGAGGACGAAATGGCTGATGAAATGGAAAAATTATGTCAGTGAATTGTAACCAACCAAATTCCACACAATCAAGCAGATAAGTTGCTGGATTTTTACGACCTAGATTAATGCCAGTTTTTTACCCAAATCTACAAAAACGTTTATAGGAACGTTATCCGCAAAATACAATATCGAACAATCCAGGAGAAAAATAAGTAAATCCCGAGTAAAATAAGGGCCCTAGGCGGGATTCCAGTATAATTTCTAGGAAAAACCGTGGAAACAAGCCTGGGCCTGGGTACATTTTAAATAATGGATTCGTCCATGCCCGCCGTCCCCATTACATATAGGTCCAAGCTAGATTTCCCGGACAGATTCAAGCTATACTCGGGGAAAAATATCCAGGGCCAGGCTTTCTTCTAGACCAGATTTCTACCTGGGTATATCACTTTTTAAACTTTGTATCGCTACAAGAGTAAAACAAAATTTTTTGAAATTTTTATATGGTCGCCCCTTTGTCATGCCATTTTTTAAATATATATATATATCTAATACCAATTTTTTTTTCAATCTGTATGATAGCAATAAACATTAGGTAAAAAAGTAAATCTGGATTTGCTTTCATTTCTTTGCAATTGACTCATAAAAAAAATCTTTATTTTTAAGCGATTTGACTGCCTAGTCTCCTTAAGGGATGAAGAAAAATTACTTTAAAAAAGGCAATTTTCAAAGCATTGTAATTCCACAAAAAATAATCATATTTTAATTTCAAGGAAAGCATTTTAAAGCTTGAAACTTCTTCCTTCAAATGTGTTTTGTGTATTTTAATTTATTATTTGTTCTCTTTTTTTTTTTACAAAACAGCACGATAATAAAGTTTGATTCATTAAAATAAAAATTTTTAATGTAACTTTGCTGCGTTACATCTGGCGTGAAAAAAACCATGGAGAATTTCTGTTACTTGCATCTTGTAGCGGGATCTTTTCTCTTTAATTTGAGTAGTAGCGGATCACTGTGCAATATTTTTAACCGGATTATTGACGTTTGAAAAAAAAGTCACTTTGATTGCTTATTACTTGTAAAAAAAAAACAACGTCCAGTACTCTTCAAAAAAACCGTTGAAAGGCTGAAAGAGAACCCTCCCGAATGTTGTTATTGTTTTTTTAACCCTATTTTTTCTAACAAAAAATCGAATTCAAAGAACACATTAAAAATCGCATATTTCATGTTTTTTCTTTAATTTGGTATATTGTCGCTAAGAAAGATCCAATAAAAATTATTAAGATAATGTTTCTTATTGTTAGTGCAATTATATCTTAACAATAAACAATAACGTTTATCAGTTAAAACTTTTTTTTTATGTGTCCATCGTACTTGAATCAGCCGAAATTGCTAAAAATTAATAAGAGATTAATCACTATTGCAATAAATGAATGAAAAATGTTATAAACAATTTTCATTATTTTTTCATCATTATAAAAGTTATTGCGCTATTTTTTAAATAGAAAAATGGGAAAATTTTTTTTTAAGATTTAAGAAAGCGTACCATGTAAATTCTACCATACAACATTCACGTGGTGCGCTTTAAATAAAGTTAATGTCGGCGATATTTTCTAAAAAAAATTTTTTCTTATTTTTTGTTTTTTAACGGTTTTTTTTGTAAAATGTTGTACGTTGGTTTTTTTTACAAGTAATAATCAAAGTAAAAATAATCATTTTTTTTTCCAAACCTCGATAACTCGGTCAAAAAAAAACAAAAAAAACAACAAAGCGATTCGCTACTGCTCAAAGAAAAAAATCTCGCTACAAGATACAAGTAACGGAAATTGTCCACGATTTTTCCACGCCAGGTGTAACACAGCATCAAAAATTTTTATTTTGACCTATCAAGCTTTATTATTGTACCATTTTGTAAAAAAAAGATAATTAAAATTCACAAAAGGCATTTGAAATAAGTTTCAGTTTTCAAAATGCTTTCTTTTGGAATTAAAATATGTATGATGACTTTTCGCGGAGTTACAATGTTTTGAAAATTGCTTTCTTTTTAAGCAATTTTTAAAAATCCCTTAATCCTTTCATTCTCAAATTATTCAATAACTACAAAAAATATATTTATTCGTATTTTTGTGCATTAAATAACAAATAACTCATTCATAAAAAAATTTGGACGGTGTACAACAATTTTCATTATAAAGTTATTATATTATACATAAGCTTTATTATACATAAAAAAAACCTTTTCTATTACCATTGGTGTGGTAATAAATCTATTTAAAATATTACAAGGAAATTATAATTTTTAAACATTAATTGCATTTAAAATAACTCTAATTATCGAATTGTTATGGTAAAAAATAAAAAATGATAATATTCTAATATTTTATTGCGAAATTTGTAAATATGTATCAAAATACGTATTAGAGTCATGTATACAAGACTAAAAAGAATGAGTACATATTCAAATATGGAAATACAGATATGGAAATATAGATGACAATAATATTTTATTTCATAATTTCAAATACGTAGCCACATGGCTACAGTAAGAACGTAAGGATTAATTATTGTGAGTAGTGTATTATAACCTCTGTTGGTTGCGCAGATAGAAAAACGAGTACGTGTTATCTTATAAGCTATTTTAATCTAATTTATTACACAAAATCATAAACGTTCTTATAATTAATATTATAACAAAAAGAAAAAAAGGTTCTTATCATACCTTGATCGCATAAAAAAGGTCTTTCTAATATGTTTGTTAATTATTGCTGATTATTAACGATCTTTTTAAAATTTTGCTCAATTATGCACTGTTCTTTTCCACTGAGTCACTCTTGTATACCGATTGCACTGACTTCAGACAGGCTTCTACTGGTTTTTCCAGCGACTCATGCTAAAAGCTTTTCTTACAGTCTACCAACTTGCTAAAATTAAATATTCTTATCTTATTGATAACCTTATATAAATAATAATATAAAATTATATCCTTTAAAATTAATAGGAGCGTAAAGAACCACAATGCTAGTTTTTCGTGCGAAGTTTAAAATATATTCGTTAAATTGTTTACAAAAAATCAAACGTTTCGACCTGCCATCAGGCCTTCTTCAGTGTACATTAATAATAATACAAATAAAACAGAAAATTTGCTCGCAAATTTCAACATAATGTGAAAGATGTGAAAGACGTTAATATCATCCTTTCATCCGATTGTAGTTTGGTAAAAAATAAGTTATTATTGAAACAAATTTATGTTGAAGCGCCAGTCCACGTAGAGAGGACAAGGTGGAAAAATAGAAAACAATGGTCTTTACATTTTGCAAGTCAAGATCTTAGTGCTAAAGACTAATTCAGTGGTGCTAAAGACTAGTGCTAGTAGTGCTAAAGCCTAAGATCTTGACTTGCAAAATGTAAAGACCATTGTTTTTTATTTTTCCACCTTGTCCTCTCTACGTGGACTGGCGCTTTAACATGAATTTGTTTCAATAATAACTTATTTTCTACCAAACTACAATCGGATGAAAGGATGATATTAACGTCTTTCACATCTTTCACATTATGTTGAAATTTGCGAGCGAATTTTCCGTTTTATTTGTATTATTATTAATGTACACTGAAGAAGGCCTGATGACGGGTCGAAACGTTTGATTTTTTGTAAACAATTTAACGAATATATTTTAAACTTTACACAAAGAACTAGCATTGTGGCTCTTTACGCTCCTATTAATTTTAAATAATTTTTATAATCAGTTGAGCCTTATATTTTATTAATTTTAAAATTATATCCTATTAACAGCCACGATATTTTGGCATAAAGATTTTCATCTCAAAATGATATCAGAATATGCCATTACCGTATGGTGTGTTCGATGTGGAACACTTTGTATATGTATGTACAGAGTGCGGAAAAAGTACCGGGATCCTGGAATATCTCGAAAAATATGTTTTGTAAAAAAATAAATAAAAGTTGTAGGGTTTTAAGTAACGCATTACATGACAATGTTAGAGTGACTTTGAATAATGTTGTTAAGATCACGTAAAAATCACTTTAAAATTTTCAAATAAAAATCCCCATTTTTTTAAATTGCATATTTTTGTAGCTAACTTCTTAAGAGAGCTTTTTAAAACGCTACAATAAAGTTATTTTTCATTAAGAACTTTTCGAGTTATGACGCTTGAAAATTACAGTAGAGTGAGAGAGAAAGAAGCGCGTCGAGCGCGTTGCCTCATTCTTTTTCTCTCTTACAATTACTTTACAGTTACTTTCAAGCCTTATAACTGAAAAAGTTCTTAATGAAAAATAACTTTATTATAGCGTTTTGATAAACTCTCGAAGTCAGCTACAAGAATATGCAATAAAAAAAATGGGGATTTCCATTTAAAAATTTCAAAGTGATTTTTACGTGACCTTAACAGCACTATTCAAGGTCACACTAACATTACCATGTAATACGTTACTTAAAATCCTACAACTTTTATTTGAAATATTTTTTTATAAAACTAATATTTTTCGAGATATTCCAGAGGTTTTAATATAATTATGTATATGTATATGTATGCAGGGTGCGGAAAAAGTACCGGGACCCTGGAATATATAATATATCGAAAAATATAAGTTGCATGATTTCAAAGGGTTCATTACATAGTATATGTATTTTTTTTAGAAGTGAAGGCGTTTCGGAGATTTGAAGGTCAACTTTGATTTTTTAAATGGAACTTCCTTAATTGTTTTATGTAAATAAATTCCTTGTAACATTCTGTATAAAAAGTTATAAGGATAGGATGGCCAAAAATTGAATAGTTTATGAAATATTTTATACTTTAATTTGACATAATTTACATAAACTATGAAATATGTCATTAAATATTCATTTGTTAATTATCTTATTTTAACACTTTTATGCACAAAATGAGAGGAATTGATATAAAAAAAAAACACATAGTTGTCTTTAAGAAAACATATGCTATCATTTCAGCTACATATTTTTTCTTCAAAACAACTATGTATTTTCTTTACACTAATTGATTTCTTTTATTATTTTGTATATGAAAGTGTTGAAGTAAAATAATTGAAAAATGAATATTTAATGAGATATTTCATAGTTTAGGTAAAATTATGTCAAATTAACCTTTTGAGGATGAGGTGCTTTTCGGACGACTTCTATAATTTTCAATTTAAAACTTTGAAATATATGCCACAATAATGATCTATGAAAAAGCTGAGACCGCTCCAGAGCGAATATATCGGTTTCCCGTCTGGAACGGTAAAAAAAATTTTTTGTTTGTTTTCAAACTTTGTTGTTGAAATATTTTATTAGAATAATTATTGTCATACCTTTTATAATGGAATATATGATATAGAAATATATTATATGAAAATTTTCAAGATGGAGAGACAAGAAATACAGATTATATCAATACATATCAGTACACTGCATAATACGCATACAATGAAATATCAATATAATCAATATAATACAACCAAAGAAATATGTTTCAATAAAATTATTATGACAAAAAATAATATATTTTATTATAAAATTCAGAAATTCTTTTTTGTGTGCTAAATTTCGAAGTATGGTACAGCGCAAAGAGGTTTGTCACATTCTCAACAGATAAATGAGGTTTTTTTGCAAATAAAATGTTTTGAATACACTACACATTGTCTTCGGTCTTATGAGTTCCCGTTAATTTGGAAGGAAAGTGCCAACCAGTTAGCCGATGTGGTTGTTCTCTTGCTGATTATGTTAACTTCACTTGAATCATTAAAAGCCGATAAATTGGCTTCCTGTCCTCTGGAGGTTAAAGTATAAAATATCTCGTAAACTATTCAATTTTTGGCCATCCTACCCTTATAACCTTTTGCGCCGAATATTGCGAGGAATTGATTTATATAAAAAAATCAGGATAGTTAAAAAAATCAAAGTTGATCTTCAAATCTCCAAAACGCCTCCACTTATAAAAAAAATACATACTGTGTAATGACCCCCTCGAAATCATGCAACTTTTGTCTGAAATACTTTTTTCTATCATTAAAAATAAAAGAGTTATTCGGGCGGCTTGTTTTACATGCCTCACCCTATATATATATATATATATATATATATATATATATATATATATATATATATATGTATATATAAATAATAAAACTTTTGTGTAATAATTTATTATAAAACAAATATAAATTAAAAAATTAAATTAAAAAATAAAAATAATAAAACGCTCACAGAGCCAGAGCTGGATTTGCGCTCGTGATTATTAATCAAATTTCAATACAAACGTTTTTACAAATTGATTTCGGCCATCTTTAGTATATAACTAAACTCGCAATTTTACATATTAAATATTATAAATAATTAATTAATAAATAATTAATAATTAATAAATTATTAATTCGCAATTTTACATATTATTTATTTTGTATATTAAATTGACAGAATTTTATATAGATTCAACCTGATTCTAATTAATTGGTAGTCTTACTAAATTCTTTTTTATAATATTAATCAATATTGTTGCGTACCCTGAATTACGCGCCCCTGAATTACGCGATTATTTATCTTTGCGTGTTGCTATAGTAACATCGATTAACGAACTATTTGATAGTATAGTTTGTAAAAGAGTTATAATAAATTAAATGTCATGTGTCAATATTACCATAGAAACTAGCTAATGTTTATGTTCCCATAGAAACTAACTAATGTTTATAAAATTATTGATTTTCTTGGACTGTCAGATTGTGCGGACGCGTACTTCATAGCTCCGACATATTATACTCGAATTCTTGTTACGTTGTTGTGTTTCCGTGTTTAATTATTAAAGTGTTTGAGTGTTTAAATTGGTGTTGAGTTCTTTCTTGTGTGTGCGTGTAATTATCATTCGGGCGATCGCAGACTGTCAATTACGACACGCGGACGCAACAATATTATGAATAACCGGTCGGTTATTCATCACTTCAATATAACCGACCGGTTATACTGATTGTGAGGTGCGTGGTTATTTAATTCTATTTTTGATGTAATTTCAAATTTGATTGTTGACTCTAATTCTTGATTATTTATTTGCATTCGCAGTTTATTTATTATATCTATTCGATTTGATTAATATGAAGACCATTTCTCATCCACCATAACATCAAACGGAGAAGTTTGTTTTACGACCAAGATCTGCGCTTGCAATAGAAATTATACTGAAAATATGTACAATTGCAAGTTTAGTTGTACACTAAAGATGGTCGAAATCAATGTGTCGAAACATTTGTACTAAAATCCAGCTCAGGCTCTGTGAGCGTTTTATTATTGTTTTTATTATTTAACAAAAAGCCTGTTTTTAATTTCTAATTTATATTAATTTTAAATTAAAATATTTCTTGATTGTTGACCATAGTCAATATATGAGTCAAAGTGAACACTTGGCAGCCGTTGACTATAGTCATTTTATTATTTTTGGATAAGTTTTTCTGTCAGAAAATAAGTGAATTGAAAGGAAACAATAGAAAGTTAATTAAGTAAATTAAAATTAAAATCTTTAATTTATATCCAATATGCTAATAGATTATTGTTAATTATTTAATTTATTTACCTTTGACATGATTAATCCAAAATGAAAAAATGCTATTATTGCTTAGTAAAATTAAATGTTAATTTACTGCAGAAAATAAAACTTATTTACTTAAATGTTAGACATATAGCATATATCTCCAAAAATATTTTTTGATATTAACTTCTTAAATATTAATGTGATGTATCTATATGCATATATACATATATACATATATATACCCAGACTTACCGTATCACCCGTTAATGGCAGATTCCTGAGGTCATTTGGAGATATACATATATATATATATATATACAGGGTGTTTCATAATGTCCGTGCCAACGCTCGTGTGCGAATAGAGTGCGGTAAACTGAATAGAAAAGTCCTTTACCGTTTTGCAATTTTCACAATAGTAATTGAGATATTAATTAAAAAGGATTGACGAATAATCGCGTTGCGCGTAGCTAGATCGTGGTCTGTACACTCTAAACGTGACAACAACGAGGATCGCATGGCAACGAAAAATAACACGTAGCGAGAGCAGGAGTGATATGCGTTGTTATTTTTTGTTGCCATGCGATTCTCATTGCTGTCACGCCTAGAGCGTACAGCCTACGATGTAGCCGCGATCAACGCGCGATTATTCGTCAATCCCTTTTAATTAATATCTCAATTACTATTGCGAAAATTGCAAAACGGTAAAGGACTTTTCTATTCAGTTTACCACACTCTATCCGTATACGAGCGTTGGCACGGACATTATAAAACACCCTGTATATATATACAAGGTGTCTGGCAATAATCGCCCCACTGGTTATATAGTGATAAGTACTGAGTAATTAACAAAAAAAGATCGGCGAATCCGCGCGAGTAAAGCGCGCGCGGCAAGAAGGACGTCCTACTGCTATGCGATCACTAGGCGCGCTATGAAGCGTTGGGAGGAGCGCTCTACAATTGACAACGGCAACATACGAGCGGTGCGTAACGCTAGATCTTTGCGTCCTAGCGAGCACGTAACAGTGGGCTGTCTCTTCTCGCCGCGTGCACTTTACTCGCGCGGATTCGCCGATCTTTTTCGTTAATTACTCAGTACTTACATATTACGAAAATAAAAAAATGGTAAAGGACTTTTCTACTCGGTTTGACCTCCTCTACCTGTATATGATCGGTGGGGCAATTATTGCCAGACATTCTGTATACGTATATAGTATATATATGGATGTCATTTAAAAATTGATTATCAATGTTAATAATTAAACGTTAAATTAAACGCATATATGCGTTATTTAAAAAAAAAAAATTTTACTTGTAAGATTTTCACAAAATATTGATAGATTTTCAAAGTTGCTAAACTCAAAATTCTGATCAACATTTTTAAATTTAATATAGTATTCCTAATATAGCATATGCAATTATGAAAAATTATTTTATTCTCATTAAATTTGATAAAGTATAAAATTTTTTGTGATTTTTGGATTTGATTCTAACATCAAAGTTTTAATATTTGAAGAAATATTATTTTTATAAAATATAAAATTTATTATATATTTTAAAATTTTAATTAGCATATAATGTTATAAAATTACGTGTGAATAACTACTTTTAAATTTAATCATATTTTACCTTAGATTTATTTTTTACCATATTATGCTTATTCTGCAAAAGTTTAAAATTTCGACTATATACTTGAATCCAAAAAACTGCAAATATATAATCTTTAAGTGAATATAAATTTATTTTATAAAAATTATTTGTAGCAATAGAGATTTTATTTTTTAACAATGAAGAATTTACGCTCCAAATTTTTATTAAGAGATTACTTTTTTCGATTTTATCATCATATGCCTAAAAAATATTCTGTATAATATTACAGTCATTGACACGATAATATTAAAAATTTTAATTTATTGTCGCGTATTTTTGTATGAGAGATAAATTTTTGTATATAAAATAAATATTATTTTTAATTAAACTTAGATGAGAAAATATGGAATGTAATAGGGTAATATTGAGTATAATGATTAATTTCTTATAAAAGTAAAAAATCGAACGGAGCATCTCGAATATCGGCGATTTAGTTGACTTCTATTTCATCTCTTGTTTGGTTTCTCGTTTTTAACGAACAGTTTATGAAACATGGAAGCTATCGATCAACAAAAATCGCTCCACACACCAGGATTAAAATGATTAATTTGACTTGTAATTTGAATATGCAAATAATTACCGTAACGGTGGCATATTTATTATTCTACTGAGAATACGGTTTACATGATTTATTTTGCAATTACAGTCAAGGTAAGGGTAGATTCGGCGTCACCAGGAGCTTCATAGCAACCAGGAGTGGACTTTTGCGATGGCACGAGCATCAGCAGAGTGACGAAACCATCGACGAACCGTGAGCTTATTTTTAACGATAAATATTGAATAGTAGTTAAAAACTGCATATTGAAACAATATCGTCAATTCTTGGTTCGACAATTTTGGAGTGGGAGATTTAATATCGAAACCGCAAATTTCAGTAAATACGATCGGCATTCTAACGATTTGCACGCAGGCGGTTCGCGGAAAAGCACGCAAGAGCCATGGATTCGTCGTGGTACAAACGCGCAGTGGATCAACATTCCATAGAACCGGAAAGCTTTGTCTTCAGTGTACCATTTGATGCAGGTGAATACGTACATTTTAACTTATTTGCAATTACCGACAAAAGAATCAAAATTAAATTCTATAAAAAATTCTATAAAAAATTCTATAAAAAGCATTATAATTTAAAATTAGTTATACATTAAAATGCAAGTGTTATAATCAAGAAATTTTATTTTTATACAAAGTATTTAAAAAATCCCGGAATGGTTTAATATCTCAGAAAGAAAGCATTTTACAAGAAAATGTTTTAGACAAAAATTATAGTGTTTAAAATCCATTTAATGGTTTGAATAGTTTGACTTTAGATGGCGTTGCCGAGATTATATCAAGGTCACCTTTAACTTTTTGAATTAAAATCTCTATTTTTTATAGCATGTTCTTAGAGTCTAAAAGAGGGAAAAAGCAACAGAGATAAACGAGATTTTGGGTGAGGTCGGAAATATGGAGGTGAAAGGTTAGAAGAGTGGGTATAGGGTTTTTGCAATAGGGTTTTGAGAGGGGAGGGATGGACGAAGAGATGAAGAGGGTAAAATGGGGAGGAGTCAAGTTAAGGAAGGGGAAGGTATATACCTTAGCGTACGCGGATGACGTGGTATTGTTGGCAAAAGGGGAAAAGGAAATGAGGATGATTGAAGGGTTGCAGAGATATTTAGAAAGTTAAATTCTTGCATTTGAAAGGCAATACGCCTATGGAAATTAAAGCCGAGTTAGACGCTGTTGGCTTTAATTTCCATAGACGTATTGCCTTTTAAATGCAAGAATTTAATTACGGCACAATATTCGTTTTTTTCCATTTTTACGAAAATACTGACGTCGACTGGCACAAATGACCGTCAAACAATAACTGAACGTACAAAATGTTTACAATTTTCACAGTTATCTTTCAAAGCATGTACGATTGTAATACCGACATAGTTTTGACGAGTAATGCCATCTTCGTATTGAGGCTCAAAACTTTTCAGACGACCCTCTTATACAAAAAATTAGGGTAGTAAAAAAATTAGGGTAGTTCTATTTAAAAAAATGAAGATGACCTTGATATCTCTTCATCTGGACAAAACTTATTATCGCCATATGATATCCCCCTTCGTACCATACAACTTTAGTTACACAAATCTTCTTCTGGACTTTATAGATTCAAAGATATTTAAGGTGGTAATGATTATTGTCTCATCCTGTATATTATGTATACAAGGTCCCACAATTAGACTAATAAACTTTGAATGATTATAAAGGACACCAAAATAAATCAATTTTGTTAATAAACCCATGTCCGCAAATGAGCCGTTTTGACACTAGAGAATCAAAGACTAAGATATTGTTTGATATTGTTTGACTAAGACATTGTTGACTAAGCTCAGTATTCAGTATTCATTCAGCGTTACAAACGTTCACAAGTGTCCCCCCCCCCCCCCCGACTTGATTCTCCTTGAAATATGTTGTAAAACATACAATTTGAGGAGACACGTATTTTTTTATAGCGGCCCTATCTCAAATTTAAGGGGTGAAACACCCCTTTGAAAAAAAACGGTTTTTTTCTTTGTGTGTAACTATCGCCAAAACCGGAGATATAAAAAAAAGTTTCAATTTAAGAGTTTCAAGTTTCAAGTTTAATTTAATTAATTTCAGAAGTTGTAGAGCTTGTAATGGGCTATATAACTGTGTAGTTGGATTTTCAAAAAATGTTATTTTTTTTAATTTACCCCCACCTCTTGTTATTATTTTTTCGAATTTCAAAATTTTTGTAATGACAAAAGTTGTAGCATTTTTTACGCTGAATTCAACCATATATAATTTTATTATGTTCCGAAATCGCATCTTTCAAAAATGAGTCATCAAGTATCACATTATATGTGTCGCGCTGCATGACGCATCGTTTATACCGCACTTGTGTTGTGCAATAGTCGCAAAATAAATATAAAAATGACATACAATATGTTATCACATATTTGAGGAAGAAAAATTTACTAAAATTGTTGCTAAAACATCCCTTCCACATTACATCCTTATAGATAATCACTGCATTTTGTGCGCAGCGCGTTGTTATATGCAAGTTAGCTATACATGTGTATATAAAATGTGAATATTATTTAATCATAAATTAAGAAAAACGAGTATAAATATATTATTAATTTGAAAACATCACGTTTGAGAGACGTGATTTTACACGAAAGATTAGATTATGTAATCATAAGTTAATAATAAACAAGTGTGAATGGAAGCTATAAATGCGTACAAAAGGCCTACATTCATAGTCTGTGAAACGAACTTGGTGAAATCGTATCTGCAACTGTTTTTCTTTTCTTAAATTTAATTTTCGGGAAAAGAATTATCAATTAAAATGATTATCAATCCACTCAACGTTGCTAGACTTTTACTAATGTAAGCTTTCTGGCCATCCGATACATCGTGCGGCTCCAGCTGAGAGCGCTACCTGCGCCGTCAGCGCCGTCGGAGCAACGCGTATCCGGAGCAACGCGCGCTCGCGGAAATAGATGTCTCGCGTTTAAGATGTAATGAAGAAGAGGAAATAAATGCGTACTCGCGAGACGACACTTGGTGTTCGGCTACCGAAAGTAATAGAGACCTTTCTCTGATCGCTCTTCGCGATTCGGTCCGATTACCGGTCATCTGTTTAGACACGCGGTTTTCGTGCGTTTGTCCGCTGTGCGGTATCCGATATTGCTCGATAAACGCCGCGTGCCTTTTTGTACTAAAGAGATATTAAAGACTCTCATTTAATAATCACTGCTCTTAGACTATTCGCCCTGTGATCCTTCCTGACCACGTAAGCAACAAATCACAGAAAGCTTACAGTTAAATATCAGAAGTGGGATTAGTGAATAAACAGAGAAGCTGAGAAAAGTTTCGTGTGGTTATAGCCGCGTTAGTTATTATTTTTCTCCGTCTTTCTCTACCACGTGCCGCCTAGGAGCAGTTTCGGAGTTCTCGTCCGTTTGTGCCGTGTTGCAATAGGCACAGTAGTTTGTGTCCGGTTCACTTACGCCGGAGTGATTTGTTAAAAACAATACCAAGCCGAATTTGTTTATTAAAGTGGTATTTGTCTCGTACGTGGGTCGCAGACATGGACAAAGCCACGTTAGAAGAACTGACTCTCATTCAACTAAAGGAACATGCCAGAAGGTATGAATTACCGGCCGTGAATGACCGGAGGAAGCTTATAGCCTCACTGCTCACGTACTTTGAGAATAATTCTCAGTCGCCGGAATTAACGGGCCAGAAGCCGACCGGAGGAGCCTCGCTAGACCTCCCGGCGGAACGATATTTTTCTCTAGAAACTATTGCTGATACCATGCACCAATGTATGCGACAGCAACAACAAATGATGAAGCAGATGAGTGAACTAACCGCGGTCGTTAATGAACGAGAAACTCGGCATGGACGTAGTGAAGATGAGCCGTCCACGGATCTTCCACCGCGTCGTGAAATTTCAAGAAACCTAAACAGTCCGATGAACCATCCAGCTGCATTATTAAGTGCATTTCCACCGGCGAATGCCGTCTCGCTTTTGGCCAGACAAATACCTGAGTTTGGAGGGCAGGAGGAAAAAAATGTAGCACTATGAGTACAACGCGTAGAAAAAATAGCGCAAGTTCATGGTGTATTGGACGACGTCATTCTCCTCGCCGCTTCCAGCAAGCTAGTTAATGCTGCTCGTCGGTGGTACGATATTCAAACAGGTCTCGTCTTGGAATCGTGGGACGGGCTGAAACGGGAAATTACGAAAATGTTTGCCCGAAAGGTGCCGTTCTACATAGCTATGCAGCGTGTAGAGGCCAGAAAATGGAATTGTATGAAGGAATCGTTCGACGAATATGCGATAGATAAACTCGCCTTGGCTCATCATTTGAATCTACCTCCAGAGGATGTTATCAATCTCCTTGTCGGAGGAATAATGAAAAGTTCGCTTCGTGCCACGGCATTGACTCTTAGTGAAGTTTCAGTGGATCAATTCTTAGAGAAAATGCGCCAAATTACGCAAGGAATTGGTGATCTTGAAAAAAGAAACGCGTTTCCGCGCAAATCTGAAAAACCTTCCAACAACGTGCACAAATTTAACAATAGAAAAGGACACGCAGCATGTGACAATAAAAACAGTGACCAGTTGTGCTTCTACTGCAAAAACGAGGGTCATCGCATAGCGGAGTGCCCAAAATTAAAGAAGAAAAAGGAGCTCTCCTCATCGCCGTCTTCTACGCCGCCGTCGGACCGAGCCTCCTCATCGAAGCAGTCCACCGTCGCTGCTGTCATGGAGCCACATCAGAATCTGTTACATTTGCGTGAGCCTTTAATTCAAATAATTTCTGTCGAGGGAAATAGATGCGATATTAAAGCTCTCATTGATACAGGGAGTCCTATTTCATTTATCTCGTTAAACAATTATTATTGTTTTATTAGTAGTTCTCTTTTGTCGTTACAATCGGAAACGAGAAAATTCAATGGTTTGTCTGATCTCCCCATTAATATTTTGGGAAAACGCAAAGTTTCTATTGGTTTAAATAATTTTCCAGGTCGAATTTTCAATATCACGCTAAATGTTGTAGCAAAGGAATTCAATGATATAGAGATAATCATCGGTCGCGATTTCATTGATGATGAACGAATTACATTGATTTATAATCCAAATTCAGGGGATACAGACAACCAAATGCATCTACTTCTGCCAACAGACGTTTGTTATACGGCCAGCTGCGTAGAATCAGCTATAGATGATTGCGAAATAGATTTTGACGCATCGGTTAAAAAGCGTTTAAAAGAGATAATTTTGAAATGCGAAAATGCTGACCTCACGGTTAATGATGACGACTACGCCGTTAAAGTTTTTCTAAAAGATGAGTCGACGTTCGCTTTCGCGCCTAGGAAATTCGCTTTTCAGGAACGCAAACAAATTAAAGAAATTACCGACGATTTGCTCGCACGCGAAATTATTAAACCTAGCGTATCGTCGTATTGCGCTAGAATTGTCCCGGTCCGAAAGAAAAATGGTAATATGCGTCTGTGCGTCGATCTTCGCCCGCTCAACGCTCGTGTTCAAAAACAAAAATATCCGTTCCCGTTAATCGAAGATTGCTTGGCTAGGTTGGGCGGCAAGAGCGTTTTTACGTTACTCGACTTAAAAGATGGTTTTTACCAAATTAAAGTCCATAAAGACTCCACGAAATATTTCTCGTTTGCAACCCCCGAAGGCCAGTTTGAATATACACGCCTCCCATTTGGTTATTCGGAATCTCCAGCAGAATTCCAGAAGCGTATCGTGCAAATTTTGCAACCATTCATTAAAGAAGATCAATTATTAGTCTACATTAATGACATACTGATTCCTACAGTTTCCGTCGAAACTAATTTACAAATTCTCGAACGCGTTCTGTACACTTTGAAAAGTTATGGCTTCGAGCTGAATTATCATAAATGTAACTTTCTCCAGAGGAAAATTGAGTATTTAGGATATATTATAGGTAACAACGAGATTTCGTTAAGTCAACGGCATACACAGGCGATTCGTGATTTTCCGCCTCCGAAATCTGTCCACCAACTTCAGTAATTTTTAGGACTTGCAAATTATTTCCGCAAATTTATCAGAGATTATTCCATCAAAGCAAAGCCTCTTTATAACCTCTTGAAAAAAGCAGCAGAATTCGTTTTTGACACGCAATCCAAGCTTTTGATTTGCTTAGAAAAGAGCTTTCATCTTATCCAGTTCTGAGATTTTACAATCCCAAAGCAAATACTGAGCTCCATACAGACGCCAGCATTCATGGCTTAGGAGCGATCCTTTTGCAAAGACAAGGCAACAATGATTTAGCGCCAATCGCTTATTTTAGCCAAACGCTTAATAAATCGGAAATAAACTATCATAGCTTTGAACTAGAGATGCTCGCTATCGTTCGCGCGGTAGAACGTTTTCATATTTATTTATACGGGTTGGAATTTACAATAGTTACTGACTGTAATGCGTTAGTTTACGCAGTCAATAAAGCAAATCTAAATCCAAGAATTGCAAGATGGACACTCTTGTTACAAAATTACACCTTTAAAATTATTCACCGCCCAGGTAAAAACATGTCGCACGTCGACGCCTTAAGCAGACAGATTTTCTTTTTAGAGTCTCTTCCCCTTGAACGAGAGCTCGAATTTCGTCAGTTGCAAGACACTCGATTAAAAGACATCGCGCATAATTTAGAATTTCGTGAAAACGAGAAGTTCGAACTAATTGATGGATTAGTTTATAAAAAGGGATCCGATCGTGCCCGCTTCGCCGTGCCCGATGCTATGGTTAATACAATAATCAAAACCTACCACGACGAATTAGCGCATTGTGGCTTTGATAAGATTCTTCAAGGTATACAGGAAGCCTACTGGTTTCCCTCCATGCGCAAGCGCATCCGAGATTATATTGAAAATTGCGTAACATGTCTTGTCGCAAATTCTTCGAATAATCGATTTGAGGGAGAATCGCAACTCGCAAATGCGTCATCTACCCCGTTTGAAATTCTTCATATCGACCATTTTGGTCCATTACAAAAAACTGATGATGGCTCTCAATATATTCTTGTAGTGGTTGATTCTTTTTCTCGGTATACATGGCTTTTCCCGGCCAGAACCACCAGTACCAAAGAGGTATGTCATAGTTTGCAACTGTTATTCAATATTATCGGTCTTCCCACCGAAATTGTATCCGATCGCGGAACAGCTTTCGCCTCCGCGGAGTTCGCTTCCTTTTTAAACAATTTAGAAGTTAAGTTAAGAAAAATTGCCGTTGCGTTGCCATGGGCGAATGGAATAGTTGAAAGATCGAATAGATTTATTAAAAACTCATTAGCTAAATTGATTCAGTCCCCAGAAGATTGGAAAAACCATTTACAATCAGTTCAATATGTAATAAATAATACGGTTAATTCGTCCATTAAAGCATCGCCTTCCAGAATTCTCTTCGGTATCGATCAACGAAAGCATTCCGATAGAGATTTGAAGTTGTTGATAGAAGAACTCGCAAAAACTCATAACACTTCAATTGAACAAAGGGATATAGTTCGTGATGTAGCTATTCAAGCCAATGACAAGCTGCGGCAATATAATAAATTGTATTATGATAAACATCATAAGAAACCTACAGTGTATCACGAAGGTGATTATGTCTTAGTTCGTGATGCTCAAAAGAAAGTCGGTCAGAATAATAAACTAAAGCCAAATTAGAAAGGCCCCTATGTTATTGCCAAATGCCTTGACAAGAATCGTTATGTCGTGAAAGACATCCCCGGTTTCAATATTACACAGAGACCGTACAACACGATCTTGTCGCCCGACAAGCTTAAACCATGGATTAAACCACCAAGCGATGAAAAATATACGGATACTAATAACTAGTCACACATCGTGAGTTCAATCGTTCGGTTTGTTTATAAGCGTTAACCATAAGGGTTAGAATTAAGTTTTGTAACCAAGTTAGTCATTAATAATGTCAAAAAAAAAAAAAAAAAAAAATTTATTTTGGAATTAGGTATAGTTTATACTTGTTTGTTGATAAGGCTTGTAAGATAAGTTTAAGCTGCGCTCATGCACCTGTCCCTGTTCCGAAAAGGGAAAAGTATATATTATAAGCAATGCGTTTATTTTCAGCTAGATATAAGATCGATTTATGGACTCAGAATTATACTTAAACAGTTAAAATAAACATTGTTATTTTGTGTGATTAGGATCGGAATCTTTCCGATCATAACCATAATCGATAATACTGTATTAATTTTCAGTGTCCATTCGAGGACGAATGGAAAGTCAGTATGGCCGAGCTGTAAGCTTTCTGGCCACCCGATACATCGTGCGGCTCCAGCTGAGAGCGCTACCTGCGCCGTCAGCGCCGTCGGAGCAACGCGTATCCGGAGCGACGCGCGCTCGCGGAAATAGATGTCTCGCGTTTAAGATGTAACAGTGATGCGATATTTCCCACAGCGGTCCCGGCTCCGCTGCCTCACACAACCTTACAGAAGCGCTACGTCACGTATCCGTGTGAGCTCGGCCGTTCAACCAATGGAAGAGAGCGAACGCTCCCTTCCACCGAGCCGACACAACAGACGATAAATGCATGCTACTTGCATTAAAAGCAAGCGTTTCTGATTCAGAAAAGAAATTCTGAGGCGAGTGGCTGGAATATTAGAGATCATCTGTTCGAAACCTGCTTCGTGCAACTTTTTTTTCTTTTTTCCACATTTGTTTCTAACATAGTAAATTATTAGATAATATTTTTTTGCCCAAAAAAATAATATTTTCTATTTATTATTAATATTCGCATATATTAAACTAACAATTTTAGAAATAATACAGATCTGCTATTGTTAATAGAAAAATGAAGTTATTTTACAATGTTGCAACAAAGTGCTAATTTAACATATGCGAATATTTTTAATAAAGATAAAATAATTTTTTTTAGCCAAAAACATTATCTAATAATTTACTTAAAATAAATATCAAAAAAGGAAAAAAAGTTACAAAATCACAGTTTTCAAACACGAGATTTTTAATATTCTTGCCATTCGCCTTACTCGTTTAGCCATGCTTGTTATTTTACATTTATCAACATAAAAGATTACACGCCTGCAAAGCTTTTAATTATTTATTTTAAGGGGTTACACTACCCAAGCGCGTCGAAAAAAATAAGCTTTTTCGTGAATTTTTTTCTTGAATTCTAGGTGGTGGATCAAAACAAAAATTTAGGGTTTTATTACACATATATTAAAGTTCTCAAAAATATTTTTTATTTATATATGTATAACAAAATGGCGTCGTGGCAGTATAAAAAACAAAAAAAATTTTTTTTGTAAGAGAAAAACGGTGTGCACCGTTGCAGTCCTGGTGTGCCATCTGGAACAAAAAAAAAATTTTTTCTTAATTTACAATAGTTTTTCCATAGAAGTACCGAGGATTTTTAATTTTGTTTAAAAATTCACAAATTTGTATGAGTTGAAATTTTTTTTTCATTTTTTAGCAAAAAAATCGACCTTAAATTGTTAACTGCAAACGTAATAATTTATCAATCATAAAAATCGTGTGTACTTCCACGGAAAATCTATTGTAAATTAAGAAAAAATTTTTTTTTTTGTTCCAGATGGCACACCAGAACTGCAACGGTGCACACCGTTTTTCTCTTACAAAAAAAATTTTTTTTGTTTTTTATACTGCCACGACGCCATTTTGTTATACATATATAAATAAAAAATATTTTTGAGAACTTTAATATATGTGTAATAAAACCCTAAATTTTTGTTTTGATCCACCACCTATAATTCAAGAAAAAAATTCACGAAAAAGCTTATTTTTTTCGACGCGCTTGGGTAGTGTAACCCCTTAAACTACTGCATATTAGCAAGAGTTATTGCAGTAACTACATATACATGTACTGTGGAGATTAGTGGAGGAACACAGTAGCATATTAAAACTGCAGTCAAATAGATGTAGATTGGTAATTTTATTAATACTATTAATAAGTAGTGGTCTTCCGCACCACCTTTGAGGTTCCACTTATGGCGCGTTCGATTTTTTTTTAAGTGGATCGTCGCCTGGAGCCCTATTGTACCACTTTTTTTTACACCTGTTATTTACAGGTTAAAATAATTTACAGTAGTTGACACTGTATTTTTGTATCTATATACTTACTGTACTTTGTATACTCACTGTACTTGTACTTTTGCGCGTTGCGCGTATATTGGCGAGTTGGGAAAATTACTTACTTTATAATTTTTTATAAATACAAAATATATTTTGTATTTATTATGCCTGCAATGCTATCAAGAGTAATGAGAAATACAAGGTGTCCCATTTTAAACAATCCACTCAAATATCTCAGAAACACCGAGTTAAATAATAAAATTTTTTAAATAAAAGTTGTAGGATTTGGAGAGGGAAAAAATATAGGGATATTTGTTTGACCTTGGATGGAAGCGCTTCTGAGATTTGAAGGTCATTTTTATTTTTTTAAATGGAACCACTTTAATTTTTTTATATAAATCGATTTCTCATAATATTTGTCGTAAAAAGTTATAAAACTAGGATGGCCGAAAATTGAATGGTTTACAAGATATTTTATACTTTAATTTGACATAATTTTACATAAACTATAAAATATCTCGTTAAATATTCATTTTTCAATTATCTTACTTCAACACTTTTATGCACAAAATAATGAGAGGAATCAATTGGTATAAAAAAAACACATAGTTGTCTTTAAGAAAAAATCTAGCAGAGCTATATTTAAGCTATATTTAGCAGATATGATATAATATACTTTCTTCTTAAATATATATACTTTTTTCTTAAAGTCAACTATGTATTTTTTTACACCAATTGATTCCTCTCATTATTTTGTGCATAAAAGTGTTGAAGTAAGATAATTGAAAAATGAATATTTAACGAGATATTTTATAGTTTATGTAAAATTATGTCAAATTAAAGTATAAAATATCTTGTAAACCATTCAATTTTCGGCCATCCTAGTTTTATAACTTTTTACGACAAATATTATGAGAAATCGATTTATATAAAAAAATTAAAGTGGTTCCATTTAAAAAAATAAAAATGACCTTCAAATCTCAGAAGCGCTTCCATCCAAGGTCAAACAAATATCCCTATATTTTTTCCCTCTCCAAATCCTACAACTTTTATTTAAAAAATTTTATTATTTAACTCGGTGTTTCTGAGATATTTGAGTGGATTGTTTAAAATGGGACACCTTGTATTTCTCATTACTCTTGATAGCATTGCAGGCATAATAAATACAAAATATATTTTGTATTTATAAAAAATTATAAAGTAAGTAATTTTCCCAACTCGCCAATATACGCGCAACGCGCAAAAGTACAAGTACAGTGAGTATACAAAGTACAGTAAGTATATAGATACAAAAATACAGTGTCAACTACTGTAAATTATTTTAACCTGTAAATAACAGGTGTAAAAAAAGTGGTACAATAGGGCTCCAGGCGACGATCCACTTAAAAAAAAATCGAACGCGCCATAAGTGGAACCTCAAAGGTGGTGCGGAAGACCACTACTTATTAATAGTATTAATAAAATTACCAATCTACATCTATTTGACTGCAGTTTTAATATGCTACTGTGTTCCTCCACTAATCTCCACAGTACATGTATATGTAGTTACTGCAGTAACTCTTGCTAATATGCAGTAGTTTAAAATAAATAATTAAAAGCTTTGCAGGCGTGTAATCTTTTATGTTGATAAATGTAAAATAACAAGCATGGCTAAACGAGTAAGGCGAATGGCAAGAATATTAAAAATCTCGTGTTTGAAAACTGTGATTTTGTAACTTTTTTTCCTTTTTTGATATTTATTTTAAGTAAATTATTAGATAATGTTTTTGGCTAAAAAAAATTATTTTATCTTTATTAAAAATATTCGCATATGTTAAATTAGCACTTTGTTGCAACATTGTAAAATAACTTCATTTTTCTATTAACAATAGCAGATCTGTATTATTTCTAAAATTGTTAGTTTAATATATGCGAATATTAATAATAAATAGAAAATATTATTTTTTTGGGCAAAAAAATATTATCTAATAATTTACTATGTTAGAAACAAATGTGGAAAAAAGAAAAAAAAGTTGCACGAAGCAGGTTTCGAACAGGTGATCTCTAATATTCCAGCCACTCGCCTCAGAATTTCTTTTCTGAATCAGAAACGCTTGCTTTTAACATGCAAGTAGCATGCATTTATCGTCTGTTGTGTCGGCTCGGTGGAAGAGAGCGTTCGCTCTCTTCCATTGGTTGAACGGCCAAGCTCACACGGATACGTGACGTAGCGCTTCTGTAAGGTTGTGTGAGGCAGCGGAGCCGGGACCGCTGTGGGAAATATCGCATCACTGAGATGTAATGAAGAAGAGGAAATAAATGCGTACTCGCGAGACGACACTTGGTGTTCGGCTACCGAAAGTAATAGAGACCTTTCTCTGATCGCTCTTCGCGATTCGGTCCGATTACCGGTCATCTGTTTAGACACGCGGTTTTCGTGCGTTTGTCCGCTGTGCGGTATCCGATATTGCTCGATAAACGCCGCGTGCCTTTTTGTACTAAAGAGATATTAAAGACTCTCATTTAATAATCACTGCTCTTAGACTATTCGCCCTGTGATCCTTCCTGACCACGTAAGCAACAAATCACAGGAAGCTTACACTAACATCAATAACTACTATGTATCTTATGGAAACGCCAGTAAATAAAGCAGAAATAGAATTAAAAGAAAATATTCAGAAGTTAATATTGGAGAATATTCATCAATTCAACGGATTAGAAGTGACAGAAGAAACATCGCTTGATTATGAAGAACCTGATAAATTGCATACTTTTGAAATTATTGAAGAAAATGAGGAAGCATGGAATGAAGATAATTCAAATTCTCACAATTGGCAATGCCATGATGACGACAATTTTGATGTTTCTTACAAAAGGCGAGCTGTTGAATATTGGCGGCAGTCAGACAAAGAAAATCGTCCTTTCAAGTCAGTACAACACACATTTAAAATAATTTCATCTATACGTCAATTAAGGCGATGGGAAGAACAGTTAGAGCACGGTGGAAATCGTCTTGAAAAATTATCTCATATTTCCAAAGCTACTCATGATAAATTTAATGTAGCTGTGCAGACAGGACTAATAATTCATGATGTTGATATAAAAAGATGGGCCTTGGAAGCTCAAAGAGAAATAGGAGATTTAGATCCTGTATTTCAAGCATCTCCTAGTTGGCTATTACGATTTAAAAAGTCTCATCGAATTGTGTCCAGAAAAATAACAAAATTCATTACAAGAAAAACGTTAGAAGATTCTCATAATATACAAAGAGAAGCCGAAAATTTTGTAATCGTAGTAAAACCTCTCATTGAATAATTTGGATTGAAAAATGTATATAATACAGATCAAAGTGGATTTCAATTCACTCTGGAAAGAAATCCACTCTGGAAGATCACTATCTGACCAAGGAATGAAGACAATAGACCGTGTGGTGCAGTCAGTATCATCAATTACACATTCGTATTCAACCAACAATTTCTTGTGATGGAAAATTACTGTCACCTTTGTTTATCGTATTACAAGAACATAGTGGTACTTTTGGGCCTAGAGTACAAGAAAATTTATTCAGAGCATCAAATGTTATTGTAACTGCTTCGAAATCCGGTAAAATGACATCAGGTATGAGATAAATTTTAGCTTTTTATATCTTATAATATATTTTAATCTTATATAAAAATATTATTATAATTATAATTATTATTCACACTTTTCTTTCTATTTTATAGATCATTTTAAAAAATGGTTGGAAGAAGCTTATTTTCCAAATGTAGGCCGCGATAGTGTTCTTCTTATGAATTCATGGAGCGGGCAATGTCCAGCAATTGTTACTGATTTAACACCAATGGAAAAACAAGTTACTACTATGGTAATACCGAAAGGAACTACAGGAAAAATACAGCCGTTGGATGTTTACGGGTTTAGAATCTGGAAAAACTTTGCAAGAAGTTTTTTTGGATACTGTTCTATCATTGAATTATGATATAAATTTACATCAGCGAAATAATATTATAAAATTGCAATCTTTAATACACAATCAGTTATCATCTCCTCGATATCAAAATTTATTTAAATATTCATGGTTTAAAAGTGGATATACGAATGAAAGACTAGAAACATTTAAAAATCCAGTAGAATTTAGTTTTGAACAAACATCAAGCACATGTGACATTGAAGATTGCAATGATATAGCTGTAATACAATGTTCTTGGTGCGGAAAATCATTATGTTTAAAACATTTTTTTATAGAGTATCATTATTGTAATATCTATAACGGGTGTGACTAAATTTAATATATATAGCTTAATAACAATTTTAGTAAACTTTTCTTCCTCAAATATGTGATAACATATTGTATGTCATTTTTATATTTATTTTGCGACTATTGCACAACACAAGTGCGGTATAAACGATGCGTCATGCAGCGCGACACATATAATGTGATACTTGATAATTCATTTTTGAAAGATGCGATTTTGGAACATAATAAAATCATATATGGTTGAATTCAGCGTAAAAAATGCTACAACTTTTGTCATTACAAAAATTTTGAAATTCGAAAAAATAATAACAAGGGGTGGGGGTAAATTAAAAAAAATAACATTTTTTGAAAATTCAACTACACAGTTATATAGCCCATTACAAGTCCTACAACTTCTATTTGAAACATTCTTTTATATCTCCTACGGTTTTGGCGATAGTTACACACAAAGAAAAAAACCGTTTTTTTTTAAAGGGGTGTTTCACCCCTTAAATTTGAGATAGGGCCGCTATAAAAAAATACGTGTTTCCTCAAATTGTATATTTTACAACATATTTCAAGGAGAATCAAATGGGGGGGGGGGACACTTGTGAACGTTCCCTTGTCAGTATTTATTATTGTTTAGTCGAAATTTGTTTTCAAAGTGAACAAGTTTTCTTATAAAGAACTGGCCGATATGCATCTGATTTATGGAGAAACTAGATCCTCACCATCGTCATCCTCATCTTACCACTTTTGCGTCTATCGTCTTATCTTATTGTTGTTTTCGAGAAGTTTGCTGCCTGATGTGCGCTAATGGTGCCGGTCAGCCAAAAGAAACACGCACTGCAGCATATAAAGAAGTTCTGGACCGTGTAAAGTAATAACCTTCACAAGTGATCACGCAATTGCATACCACATAGGGGCTGTTAAGTCGACGGTATGGCGTGTTCTCCATGACCAACAGCTTTATCCCCACCATAACCAGAGAGTGCAAGCGATGAGTTCTTCAGGCTATCACCTTTGTTTTTTCCTGTTGGTTGGTTGGGTCGCCACTTAATCGAGCCTGACTTCGGCAGAAACGTGTTATTCACGGTTGCTGTTCAGACATGTTTCACTCGGGATGATTTTTTCAATAGTCACAACAGTCACATTTAGGCTGATGAAAATCCTTATGCTACCGCTTTTAACCAACATCAGTTTGCCGTCAATATTTGGGTCGGTATTGTCGGCGATAATTTGATTAGTCCGTACTTTCTGCCACATTTAAATGTTGAAATTTATCTCCAGTTCCTGCAATATGTTCCACCAGATCTTTTAGAAGATACCTCTATAAACATACGACGAGACATGTGGTTTCAACATGACGGGGCACCTCCACACTTCAATTTAGACATGCACGAGTATTTGGATCAGAATTTTCTGAACCGTTGGATTGGAAGAAACGATCCTTGGCCTGCGCGATCTCCTGATCTTATCCCCTTTGACTTTTTCCTTTGGGATCATGTGAAATCTCTGGTGCACGAGACTCCTGTACTTGGAGAAGAAGATCTTCTGACGAAAGTGATGGCCGCTTGCGCACATATACAAGCTGTTCCGGGAATATTCCAGAGAGTCCGTGAATCCATGAACCGATGATCTTTGTATGGAAGTAAATGGTTGCCATTTCGAACAACTGCTGTAAAAATTTATATTTTACTTCAAATACCACTCTAGTATCAAAATGATTCATTTGCGGACACGGGTTTATTGACAAAATTAACTTGTTTTGGTGTCCTTCATAACCACTCGAAGTTTGTCCGTCTAATTTTTAGGGGACACCCTGTCTAGTGGATTTTAGTCGATAAATACTGTATTGTATCGAAGAAATCGATTTTTTTTTTATGTTTTAGCAAGTTGTCACTTTATTTATACTAACAAGGGAAGTACCCCGACTCGAACGGCTAAATCTGAATAACAATGTGTTTTAAATATAAATTTGTGATTTTTAAAATACCCATTTCAGTCTTTTCCATGTAAAACTGTGTTCGTCTACTAGCGCTATCTGATGATAGCGCAAACAGATCGTCTGAACGTATTGAATGTTGTTGCTTGAGAGCTGCACCGGCAGTATATCGGAGCTATACCGTTGCTCTGTTCGGTAAGTAGTTCACGTGAAAGCAGCTAACATGAGTAGACTGAAGCCAATCAATTCTAATCCTATTAATGTTGTTAGACTGTTGGAAGTAAAGTTACGACGTGTTTATACAACTGAATGTGAAAATGTAATAAGAGTGGAGGATGAGCAGTTCTCTCACATGTTATGTTATGTCATAATTCAGAAGTACAATGGGGACTTGACAGAAATGCATATCAACACTCTGGAGAGTCATGGTAAAGGCGAAGAAAAACCTGCACTTGGGAATAACAGTTTCAGTAGTTCTGAAACGTCATCTAAAGAAAAACAAGCAAGTCAAAGTGAATACGAACCATCACCTCCAAAAAGATCAAGACCTAGTGTGATAGAGTGTATAAATGAAGTAGCATTGAAAAATATTTATGTAGATTATTATAATTGTGATTACAATTCATACAAGAAACTTCTGAATCGTTATAAGTCCATTCGTATTACATCTAACTGCAAGATTTTAGACTATGTGACCCACAAAAGGCAAGAAGCAGGTGTCAAAGAAAATAAAACATCCAAATTAAAGGCTATAAGAGAGTGTGTAATAGAAAAATTTGACAGAGCAAGGGACTATGAATCATTAGTTCACTATTGGCACCTTCAGATATGGACTCTAGAAGCTTCTAAAGTAGTTGGTCTCGACAATTTTAAAGCTTTTTTATATTTCATCAGTAACCTCAAGGCAGAATATGGTATTTCGTCCAGGCATATTACAGGCATATTATTTTCATGATCCATAAAGATACCCAAGAAAATCATATTATTCGTCAGAAGGCACAAAAATTTGTGGAAGAAGTGAACATGTACATTAAAGAAGAAAACATTGGTAAAGAAAGTGTTTGGAATAGTGACCAAAGTCAATTTTATTATAAAATGTCATCTTCTTCAACATTATCACACCAAGGAGAAAAATCAATAGCTGGTGTATTGTAGTCTGTCCATAGCTCCACACACAGTTACACAATAGATGTGGCTATGTCCATGGATGGCATAGCTCAAAAGCTCTACATATGTTTTCAAAAAATAAAGAGTACTTTTGGTCCGAATGTTTCAAAGCAACTAGCAGCCATGTGTCCAAGGAATATTCATGTTGATGCAAGTAAAAGTGGAAAAATGACCAAAGAGCACATGAAAAGCTTTTTATACTCCGTTCTTGGCAAACATTTAAATGAGAGGGGTCTGTTGCTTTGTGATTCATAGTCCGGACACAAAAATCGTACTCTTATGGAAGAATGTTTTCCTAACAAGGACATTAAGTTGAAAATACTGCCATCAAAGACAACAAAATACTACCAGCCTCTTGACGTATATTTTTTTAGGCAATATAAAATCTATGCCAGAAGGATTGCTGATTTTGTCAGACTGCAGTGTGAGAAACCACAGGTCAAGTTAAATGATCGATACGTGATTATCAGACTTCAGTTTGTCATTTACAACCAACTTTCTGCTCCAAAATACAGGCCTATGACACATGCTTGGCAAAAGTCTGGTTACGATGTTGAGGCTACTGTGTCATCATTTGATAATGTAATCACTGTAGCCTTTGATATAAGACTGTTACACTGCGGACATAGCAGTGAAGATGTAACGTGTACAAATGTAGCTCTTGTCAAATGTGCATACTGTGCAGTTTGCACAGTTGCTTTGATCACTTTATTGAAACTCCACATTTGTACTTTAATGAGAATAATTAATAAATAGAGGCACTGTATCTTGTATCCAAAGTAAGAATTCTGTTTGTAACAACTCAACTTTTTTAATTATTTCAAGCAAATGTATTGTGTAATAATACTGTTTTCTAAATACATTTATTTCTAGTCCTTGTACTAGCACGCTTTTTTCTTATTCCCTAATGATTCTTTGAACGTTAAAAAGGTAAACATTCAAATGTCTCTAGTAAACAAACGCGGAGTTTTACATGGAATAGGCTAAAATGGGTATTCTAGAAATGACCAAATTATATTTTAAACACATTGTCATTCAAATTTAGCTGTTCGAGTCGGGGTACTTCCCTTGTAAGTATATTTATACTAAGTATGTTCTATATTATATGTGAAAAAGTTTCAAGGCGATATCGCATAGGCAATAAAAGGAAGCCGAGCCCTTTTGTTTTCGACCGACCAAACTTTTTGTTACTGTGCGACATTCGCCGCTGTCATAGAGCATATATTCTACGATCTAGCCGCGTGAGATGTGCATTTATTCGCTAAACGTTTTAATTAATATCGCAATGATTGCGAAAGGAGGATGTTAAATATAGATCGATTTTGGCCCATGGTGTGGAACCAAAACTACAAATGGTTTCTTATAGATTTCATACCGTAGAAGCACGTGGTAAAGTTTGTTTTCCTCTAGACAGCGGGGAAAGTACGGAAAAATTGAAAAAAGACCATGAAAAATGCAATTTCCCGAGCTGGTTGAGTTTGGAACATTCCTGGAGCGATTTTTAAAAAATGATTTGTCGCTCTTGCCCTTTTGCAGGGAGGAAGTTTCGAGACTAACAAACAAAGTACAAAAGAGACCGATCCGATACATGCGTCAGGAGACACCCTTACACTCGAAAAACCACCCCCAAAATCACTTAAATGATTCTCGCCAAGCTAAAGGTGTCTTCCGACGCATGTATCGGATCGTACTTTTTTGCATGTCGTATGAGGGCCTCAGAACTTTCTGTATGCCAAAGGAGAAGAGCGACAAGTTATTTTTTGCTAGGCGAGAATTTTTTAGGCACTCTGGGGTGGTTTTTTGAGTATAAGGATGTCTCCCGACGCATGTATCGGATCGGTCTCTTTTGTATGTCATGTGAGGGCTTCAGAACTTCCTCTGTGCAAAAGGAGAAAAGCAACAAATCATTTTTAGCTTAGCGAGAATCGTTTAAGTGATTTTGGGTGTGGTTTTTCGGGTATAAGGGTGTCTTCCGACGCATGTATCGGATCGGTCTCTTTTGTACTTTGTTTGTTAGTCTCGAAACTTCCTCCCTACAAAAGGGCAAGAGCGACAAATCATTTTTTAAAAATCGCTCCAGGAATGTTCCAAACTTCAACACGCTCGGGAAATTGCATTTTTCATGGTCTTTTTTCAATTTTTCCGTACTTTCCCCGCTGTCTAGAGGAAAACAAACTTTACCACGTGATTCTACGGTATAAAATCTATAAGAAACCATTTGTAGTTTTGGTTCTACACTATGGGCCAAAATCGATTTATATTTAACATCCTCTTTTGCAAAACAGTAAAGAATTTTTCTATTAAGTTTACTCTCCTCTACACATTTTTTTTTAGCATTGTCGTGGTTATTCTGAGACATCCTGTAACTTTTAACAGGTTATATCTGATAAGTAAATATTTTATTTTGATGTAAGTGCATGATATATTAACAGATTACACGTGGACAGATTACACGAGAATTCTCGTGTTTATATATACAAGGTATTTGATAATAACCACGACAACGCACGTGAGTGGATAGAAGAGAGTAGTTAAGCGAAGTCAAAAGTCCTTTACAGTTTTGCAAATTTTTTAATAATTATTGAGATATTAGTTACAAATAATAATGAGATATTAGTTAAAAATAAAATTTGATAAATAAGCGCGCGTTTTGCATGGTTAGACTATGAGATGTATAGACGAGTAGTAGGCGTATCAACTGTGAATGTCACACGGCAATGAAAACTAAAGCTTCTGTTTGCTCGCTGCTCGTGTGTTATTTTTGTTTTCATCTATCGATCAAACTTTTTATTGCCATGCAACACTCGCCGGATGCTTATTTGCCGAACGTTAATAATTAATATTTTAATAATTGTTGAAAAATTTGCAAAACGGTAAGGAGAGCAAAGTGTTTAGGAGAGCAATCTGTATATACAGGGTGTCTGGCAATAATCGCCCCACCGGTCATATACAGGTAGAGGAGGTCAAATCGAGTAGAAAAGTCCTTTACCATTTTTTAATTTTCATAATAAGTACTGAGTAATTAACGAAAAAAGATCGGCGAATCCGCGCGAGTAAAGCGCGCACGGTGAGAAGGACGTCCCACTGCTACGCGATCACTAGGACACAAGGATCTAGCGTTACGCGCCGCTCGTATGTTGCCATTGTCATTTGTAGAGCGCTCCATGATGTAAGAAGATAGGTGTACCATTGCGCATAATGGCAGCCGTATGACGTCAGCATGATAGGACAGCCAATCAAACGTGGTCCAAAATGCATCCGCGAAATTCTAATATAGAATTATCATATTATTAAAATGTAATTAAAATTTATAAAAATATCTTATGAAAATAATAAATTTGCAATATAAAATACAGTAGCAATAAATGACAATTACCCACAATAATAAATAATATCAATTAATAAATATTATATAGAAAATTAAGTGTTTCCAACACAAATGTGTGAATACATATATTTAATATCTCTTATGATATCTCGTATGATCAGTACGACTTATACAATTCTTTACACAACACGTTGGCATAGTTTTTAAATATCTTTTAATATTATTATATTTAATAACCTTCGGTGTCAACCGTGTCAACATATTTTGGCAGCCATATTACTTTTTAGCATTTTGGACCAATTCCTGATTGGTCGAAGAGCGATCATTACTTTGGACGACTGCGCATTCACGGCAATGGTACACCTATCTTCTTACATCATGGAGCGCTCCTCCCAACGCTTCATCGCGCGCCTAGTGATCGCATAGCAGTGGGATGTCCTTCTCGCTGCGCGCGCTTTACTTGCATGGATTCACCAATCTTTTTTCGTTAATTACTTAGTACTTATTACAAAAATCAAAAAATGGTAAAGGACTTTTCTACTCGATTTGACCTCCTCTACCTGTATATAACCGGTGGGGCGATTATTGCCAGACACCCTGTATATATATATGTAATAAGAATTGTCTTTGGTTATTGTTATTTTAATAAGATATTTAATTATTACATTATTATTCAATTATTAAATAATTCTTTTATAACTTATTTATTACATAATTCTTTAATTATTTCATTATCAAATTATTAGCTGATACTGCCGATCCACTGGTCACCGCTACCCACGCGGTATTTGTCGGGAAAAATCATAAAGCTCCAGCAGCTGTGGTGGGTTTGCAATTTCAACACTCATCTTTGGCAACTCACTTCGTCAACATCACCTCTACAGTAAGTCGATGAAAAATTTGTCTTCTTACTTGGAATTATCGTGCACAACATTTATTTCGAGTATTCGTTTTTTAGTGCACCGGTATGGCGGGATGTAAAAAAAATTGCGCCTCGGAGGAACTCGATTGTTACATTTTAGATAACAATGGATTTATTATTATAAGTGAACGTCACGAGCATACCGGAAAGTTCTTCGGCGAAATAGATGGGACTATAATGGATTCCTTGGTGCAAGATAGGATATATAGGTAAAATAAATATACAAAGTATTATTAAAATATATTGAATTATAAAAGTAAGTCACAGTTTCCAAAAAATTATAACTAAACATAGTTATTAGTTTAATATTATCACATTATGTTGATAAGATTAAAACGAGTATATTGTAGCGTCCGCTACAAAGTCAACACGCTCACTTTTTGAACCATTCCCGGCGACATGGATAAATTATACTACTCTTCAAATAATTATGTTAGAATATTAGAAAAGAAATAATTATTTGAAATGTAGTATAATTTAGAATTTCAGAAGACAACATTTTTTCAAGTATATCGTTTATTACGTCTTTATCCGAGGAAGGGCGGTCGGACCGTAACTTGTGTAACTTGCAGGCCAGAATTTAAGGTTCTGACTCTGTAACTCGAACGGTTCGTGTAACGGTTCCTGAAAATGGGTCAACGACCGGAAAGGTCAGACAGGAAAATCGATTTTACTCCGTTTTGCAGAATATCGTTCGGTGATTCCCTTTTAGGATTAAGATAGCGATCTCAATTACCTGAGACAAAATCGTGTGCGATCTTTAAGAAATCAAGCGACGCGGTAGCGTCGCACACCAAGTACATAATCATCAACAGTTTTGCTTATATAGGAGCCGCGGCGCTATCAAATAGCTTATCCAGAATTTTATGTCAAGTAAATTTTCGATTAAGATATCTCAGAAACTAAAGCTGTAATAAAAAATCTAACTATACTTTTATTATATAATATAAATACAAGCTTTCTATTGCGACCAGTTAATAAGATTGATGCAGTCAATCCTGAGATATGATAATCGTATTCCAGAACTGTGATTTTTAGATAGTCAGGATAGTTATAAGGTTTAGACTCACGTACGTACGCTCGCACGCACACATGCAAAGCGATTTTGTCCCTCAAGGCGCGTTTGCAGCGCCCGTGTACGATCGCGTACAACTCAAGGCGCGTTTGCAACGCTCGTGTACACGTATCGGCATGTCTCTCACCGGCTAGGTATACGTGTAAAACAACCGAAGGTGTGTTACACACATATACACGAAGCGCGTATTTGATGTACTAATAAAGGAAGTGCGAGCAGGACAGTTATACTCACAGCGGACAGCGCGATATCTCTATAGGTATCTTGCTTGCTCCAATACGTATTTTATATGTCACACTTTCCTTTCTTTTTTAGATTATTGCGGAATAGTATAACAAGAAACAGAAGTGATGAGAAAGTAATTAATATAAAAGTATGACGAAATAGTGCAAGAAGGTTTTTGTTATTGGATATATATTATTTGTAGTAACAAAAAGTTTATAAAATGTTTATCTTTAAAAAATAATAATTAACAAATAACTTATTCTAAAAAATAACCCTTAAAAATATTACTCTAAAAAATATTAAACTCCTGGACAAAATTAACGCACCATGTTATTAAGTAACAAAAGTCTAAACTTTTAATTAATGAATGAATTGTATATTATATGAAAATAAACTGGAGCAAATATCTGAGAATTTAGAAAAGATTTATTGAGAGAAAACAATGAAAATGACAATTAGTCAAGTAAAAACATTAATGATCAAACCACGAAAAATTAAGAGAAAAAAATTTTTAAAAAAACTTGCACAGAGTTGGTTTCTATCCGTAGAAGATCCTTGAATGCACTTTTTTATCGGAATAATATTTAGGAAGGAACATGTCATGTCATTTGCTCCATTTGTGGGTGACAACTTCATACTTATGTAGGATTACGCGCAGCCTCACACTGTCACATTTGCACTAAACTATTTCAATATTTTCATATTTTCATATGATATACAATTCATTCCAATTCAAAGTTTAAATTTTTGTTATTCATGGTGCGTTAACATGGTGCATTAATTTTGTCCAGGAGTGTATTTAAAAAATATTTACTCTAAAATAAATTTTTACAAAAATCAGTGATATTACAAAAAAACCTTACAAAGATAAAAAAAATATGCCAAGTACATAAAAAATATTCCAACTTGTACGCAACAAAACGTTTAAAAAATATTTACCTCTAAAAAATATCAATAAATAATTTACTCTAAAAAATAACTGTAAAAAATATTACCTTGAAAAATATTATTTAAAAAAATATTTATATCAAAACTAAATATGAAATCAATAGTCACTTAGCCAAGTGTATAGAAGCAATTTAATTCGCGAAGATTTGTAATTTAAAATAATATTTGTTATAAAATCAATCTACATTATTTATAAAAATATTATATATTATAGATTCTCTCCATAAAAATTAAAACTTATTTTATTTTTATTAATAGAAACCTGATTTTCAAAATAAGTTTCCCTGGTAGAAAGTGCCATGCTAGATCCTGATGTCTAGCTAGCTCCCATCTTGACTGTCATGTTGTATCCCCATTTAATATAATAAATTTTGTTTTGACGTGGCGCGAATCAGCGTCAAGCTATTTCTAGCGAGGCGCTAGAAATATATTATGTTAATAATGTTTGACTAGAAGTAGCCTGGCGCTAGTTTACTCCAGACTACTTCTAATATAGTAAAATAAGAACTGCGTGAGAACTAGCTATCGCCACATCATGGCTAGATAGTACATCAGAACTAGCGTGTCACGGCTAGATAGCACTACACTAGAGCTAGATAACGCCTGACTAGTCGATTAAGTCGGGTATTAGACTGGAAGAATGTGATGATTTTGTGTCTGGCGCTAATCTGCATGTCATACTAGCTCCTTATCAGGCAGTGGGGCAAGTAAGTTAGCGCCAGCCTAGCACCATGGTGATTTTTCTATCAGGGTTTAACTCCTATAAAATAGTGTTATTTTAATACAAAAACATTGTTATCTTCAAACCAAACAGACAGCACAGTATAACCAAAAGACGTCCAGAGGATATCCCGAAGACGTTTTTGAGACGACAGGACGTCCTCTGGATATCCTTTGGATGTATTTTGGACATGTGTGCTGTCTGAGAAAGACTGTTGTACAAAATAGTTGTTTTAATTCTCTATTACAACGTGATTAAAATAATGGAACATATTTAAGTATAAAAAGAATTTTAATTAAAAAAAGACAAATTTAAATATAAAATAAATTTTTAATTAAAAAAACTTGGCGCTGCTATACTGAACATATGCTAACCTAATTAATGTATCTTTTAAATTTAGCAGCGTAACTAATACTAAGTTACTATTGATTTCATATTTAGTTTTGATATAAATATTTTTTTAAGTAATATTTTTTAAAGGTAGAGGTGATTTGAGGTCTTATTTAATTAAATGATCGAATGCATTCATAAGAGAAAAATATTTAATACTACATTAACAAAACAAAAATACATAATTTCACGCTTTTACAGTGTTTGGAGCTAGATAAATATAGAAAGGTGTTTTAGTTATTGTTATTAAATTATAATTTATGATTACTGTTTGTTTTACAATTTGGGAAGCTGGACAGAAATACAAAATAAAAATATTCTTTTATTAGTAATATTAATGTTATAATTTATAGATGTCTTATATGTCTGTGTGTATGAATGCATAGTAGGAAGAAGAGGAAAGCTGTGTTAAATTAAAAAACGTTTTCTATTTTAAAGGATGAACGAGATAGGACATTTTAAATTTGATCGCGAAAACTGGATGAGGTGTGACATTGCAAAAGGTATTCTTTTTAGAGCCACATTATTCGATAATTTTTGTTGTTCCGATATATTCATTTACATCATGAAGGCATTATTAACGGAGGGTTTTGTAGGATATAGATTTAGTTGGTAGGCTAAAGAAAAGAGGGAGGAGAAAGAGAGAGAATTATATAATAGAGTAGAAAATTAAATAGATAATTCAATCTGATTCAAGAAGCCAATTGAGGCTCACCCGAACTAAGATCAAAATAGTAGAGAAAATACTCTCTTAAAGTCAATCAGTGTATTATAACTGTACATTAGTGAATTGTCACTGATGACCATAGTTATAAGTATAGCACTGCAAACTAGTACAATACTACTGATGAAATCAGTTGACTACAGTAACTGTTTCCAGCAGTGATATCTGACTGCTGAAAATAGTTGTTATACACAGTAAAATTAGTAATATGTACTGCTTAGATCAGTATATCTTAACTAATAAAACAGTGAATATGTACTGCTTAGATCAGTAAACCTTAACTAATAGAACAGTGAATATGAACAGGTAATTTCAGTTGCTGATATAATGCATTTAATTCAATAATATAAATGTATATCAATCAAGAGACACGGTAGTGTCTCGCGCCAAGTTCACGCGAAGCGCAGGAACTATAGCGAGACCGACCGTATCTCTTTACATACATAAATATATAATTGTATGGGCATATGATTAATATATTTTAATAAATGAATATAAAAATAATATTATTGTTTGCAAAATTTTTTTAAGTTGAAAACTATTTTCAACATATGCAAGAAAATTGAAACAAAAAAGTTATATAATGTACTAAATAAATGAATACTATATACTAAATAAATGATATATCAAATAAAAATGAAAAATTTATGCATTATTAAATTATATAAAATGCAAACTAAGTATATCATTTTTAACAAAAATAAAAATTATTAAGAAAAACAACATAAATTGTAATGATAAAATAATTTTTTCCATAAATTTATAGAATTTTGCAAACAACTAACATAAATATTTATTTTATAAAATAAAATTAAACTGCTGAATAAATTTATGTATCTGATGTGTTATCTATCACATTTGATATTGGTGTGGTATTACAAATATTAATATGAGTAGAAGATACAAAAGCATGTGCTTTTTCAGATGAAAATTTAAAACAATAATGTTCTAAGAAACTGAAAAAATTTAGTAGTGTTGTAGGATATGTAACATTTAAAACATAATGTACCTTGAATAATAAATCAAGTGCTATGATTGGCGAATTGATACTTGGAGTCAATGTAACATTATCAGTCTGAACAAAATAAGTTAAACTTTTTCCTTTGATTAATATAATATAAGGTTGAATTGGACCTTGTGCCTCCTTTTTCATTTCCTTTATTTTGTTCTCCATGCTACATCCTTCCTATAAAAAAGAACATTAAAATAAATATTTAAATGAATATTAAAATGAAGAAAATTAAAATGAATATTTAACAAAACTTACGGGCCAAATTTGTATTAAAGAAGAATTAGGAAATGTAGTAGAATATACATCGTCGTAATCCTCTTTCCTCATATTTTCTTTATTAGAACTCTAAAAGTAAGTGATTTCAATAATTTGAAATTAAATTTTATTCAATTAAATTTAAAGATAAAGCTTTTCCAATAATTATGTATATTTATAAATAAATCATAATCTAAATTATATTATATATTCAAAATATTTACTTTCTTTGAAGTTACACCCTTCTTTTTTCCTTTTCCCTTCCTCAATGAATTTGACACAGGGAGTAAATGCGCTAAAAGTAATATGGCACGAAGATTTTCTATAAAATAAAATAAAATAATTGCGATTAGTATTTTAATATACATGTAAATAATGTAAAATATTTAAAAAAACTGAAGTAAGAGAGTTGAACTATACCTTCTTCAATAAAATTTGAAACTCTATATAAATCTTGTCTCACTGTGTTGCAGTATGTAAGAATTCTAGGAACATAATATGTAGAAAATTTTGTTAAAAAATTATCAGAAGCTCCGCTGTACAATCTGTCGAACTCCTCATCAATCTGTAATCAAAAAAATAGAAATGAAATGAAATAAAATATACTAATTATAAATACATAAATTCTTAATGTTAAAAAAAACAAAAAAGGAAAATAAAATGTGTTTCTCTTTAATACAAATATAAATTATGAAGTCAAAACATTATTACTCACCATTTGACCAGAATAATCAGCTAATCGAGAAAATTGATCAAATATTTCGTCTATTGTAGGAAGATTTTCTAAAATCCATTTTCTTCGATTTTTCATAGTAATGTTCATACATTCTGATATTGCAGATTTATTCGTTTTAGACGGTACTTTAAATTTCATCCATGAAATCTGATAGATATATCAAATAGAAATGTAGAAAATTAAAAGAAAATAATTTTTTTCTATGTCATAAGAATATCTATCATTAAAAAAAGTATTTGTGTAATTTAGAGAAAGCTATTAATATCCAAAAAAGTATCATAACGCACCTTTTCTTGATACAAATCTTCAGAAAGCAAGTCATCATTTTTGTCATCTGAACTGTTTGCAGAGGATGAAAATTGACCCATTTTTCTTTTTTTTGCAGTATATTTTTTTTGGCAGGTGAAATATTTTTTCTAATTGTCCAAAGACGATATTCAATAAAACCTCTTTTACTAAATGGATCATAGTAAAGTTCCTTAAAATGGTAAAAAAAGAAGATAAATAATTCATTTTATATAACAGTTATACAGAAAAATATATTAAATAGTTTATATTTAAAAAATAAAAAATAATTTGTGAATTTTTTTTTACATATCCTTTAGTTGTTTCGGGGTCACGTAATTTTGGAAATTCTATTACAATACTTTCGGCAAGAGCTACTTTGGCTTCTTCAGGTGGATAGCTGCAGGACAATTTTACAAAATTTCATAAAAATATAAATTTAATTGAATACAACTTCATTTCATAGATACAAAACTTACTAGTTATCTTTGTGTGTTTTTACAAATTCAGAAGTTACTATTCTTATAAGGCTTCGTCTATGACTTTCTGTAAATATGTCTTCTGCAGCTGCCAAAACGTTAGCATCTTGCGGATGATGTAGAAGCGTCTTACGAACAGTTGTGAAACGCTGCATTATATAAAATTTTTAATTTTTTAAAAATATTTTGAATATAAACGCTAATTTAGTTTTCTGATACAAAAAAGAATATATCGAAAAAGATTCTTTGGGTATAGATATTTCTTCATTAGAAGTTGCAGTTGTAACTAAAGCAATATTGCTGCTGGTAGATGGTATTTCAGCAATTGTTGTCCAATTTTCAGAGTCAATATTTGTAGCTAAAATAATTTCTCCTGGTTGTCCAACAATTTCTATTTGTTCTTCTGTATCCAATAGTTGCTCCACACGTTTAGCAACCTATAAAGAAAAAAAGAAAAATATAATGTCGGAAAAATTATATGTATAAAAGATTACTTTATTAGTAAGTAAAACATTACCCCAGAAGAAGTTTGAGAACATTCCTCAAGAAATTTTAAAATCTTTTTTGCTGGTCCTTTCTTTATTTTCATATCATTTAAATCCTGTGCATTGAGTAAAAGGAAAAAGGAGCCTTCGATCTTTTCATCTAAAGATAAACAAAAATTGTAATGTATTCATAAAAATAACAGCTGTAATAGTAAAATATCACAATAGAAAAAATGCATAACATAAAGATCAATATCGAGTTGTACTAAAAATAATTGAGGGCTTTCTATTGAAAAATCTATTGAAAAATTACAAGTTACTTAACATAAAATTCAATGTGATACATAATTAAATATGGAAATAGAATTATGATTTGAACGTATATTTAAAAACTAATAAATAAATCTTACATTTTTTGCTAAAATGATGCGATGAAAAAAAACTCCATTTCCATCATAATAAAATGTGACGGAGACTAACATAAAAATTATTGGATGTTGGTTCTGACCAGATAGATAATGGTTTGTAATATGCAAGACTAAGACAGTTCACAAAAAGCTGTGAAATGTTATGCATTTCCCAATCGACATGATAGGCATTAAAATCAGTATCAAATAAATGAGTTTTATATAATGTGGTCAAAAAGTATACTTCATTTTTATTTAACATTAAAATTTCTTTAATACATCCAAAAAGAGGCAAATTTTTTCGTTTTGTTTATCAATTTTAAGACATACTAATAAATTAAGTCGAAATTCCACACCATTTATTTTTATAGCATTAGTGGTAAATATAGAATCAGTATCAACATATCCTAGATCATGTAAATATGTACGACTTTGGCAATTTTGCACTGTAACTGTTTCTCCATTTAATGGCTCAACTCGAATAATTGTGGCATTTCCTTTTCCCCATCTAGCACTTTGAGAACATTGAACAATTCTTATCAATGTTTTCGGTGGATTTTTAAAATTATGAACATTTTGTGCTCTTAGTTTTATTTCATTATGTTTGGCTTTATAACGCATACAGTTGTACAATTGAAGAGGTCCTGACCACAACATACAATCTGGGTAATGAGTTAAATGATGGAATTTATTTATCATATGTACATCAGGGAAAAGTTGTTTGAATGTTTCCAAAAAATCTATAATGAGGGCTCTCAAATAAGACATAAGAGAAACTGTAACTTTTGGCGCAAATACGATTTCCATAATTCTTAGCAAAATGAGAATCAGTTGTAGATGTTCTTCTCCTGTCAAGACCCAATCAGAAATTAAGAAAGGGAAAACGCGAAGAAGACACCATATTTGCATAGCTTTTTGATTTAAAGTATGCCCTTTTACACGCAATATTCTTTCACTGAAATTTGCCGAAGGCTTATTCTTTCTTTCAACAAAACCATATTAAAATGATGCTATTCTGTTGTTAAAATCATTTATATGAAACAATTTTAATTCCAAAGTATAACGAATTAAAACTAACTTTAATATCATTGGTCCAATACCACAAAGAATATCATGCATTGGATCAAAAATAAGGTTTTTACATATATGAAAGAAACGAGATGAATGTAAGCAACACTCTCCATGCATTCCTGTTAATGTTTTAGCATTATCGCTATAGTTTGCATTATGTAGTAAATTTAAGTGCTCATTGTAAACTGCCATATTTCTTGATTGTTTAATTTCTATGCTACCATTATGCAAATCTTGTCTAGTATAAAGACACATTCGACAAAAGAAATTAGAAGATGGACCTAGCAAATTAAATACTTCATGGACAGCTAATCCATCCCCAACAAATACAGTCAATGATGCACGCAAAATATATTCTTGTCCTTCTAAAAGTATAACAAACTCCTTCATCACTTTCTAACTTTACAAGATCTTCTAAGAAAGGACTTAATATTTTTTTCATTTTATATTTTTTTATGTCAACATGACAACAAAGAAGCAAAACGTGAATACTGCTTGTTTCAGAATTCATGTGAGATTGAAGATTCTGTATTGTATAATAAAAGACTCCTAATTTATTAATACCGGTCTTAGAACCAAGTGGATTGACAATTTTCAGTTCATCATAATAAAGTTGAATTCTAATGGCATGTTTGTATTTCTGAAAAAAAGGATGATTTTTAAAATGCTGCCCATCAATAAAAGATGCAAGAATGCCATCATTTGATTTTTTCTCTGCTTCTATTACAGCGCGTATGTCTTTATTTCTAAGCACCATTGTTAAAGATTCTATTATAGAAACATATTGACAAGTTTCAAGAATTGTTCTTGGTACAGAAGTGCCTGTTTTCTTATCAATTGCATTTTCTATACGTTCACCTAAAGGTATTTCCTGAGGCTTGATATATTCTGTATTATTTGTTAAAACTTCCATTTGTTGTTCAAGTGTTCTTAAACCTTCAAAAGATTTATCTATTTCAAAAGAATTTAATAAATTATTGACATCAGGGTCATGAAGCATTTCTTTAGATTGCAAAAATTGTTCAACTTTAGTTTTTAATGATAAACACAAATTATTTGTTATTTGTTCATATTCATCAAGAATATCAGTTATAATGCTTCCCGTCATTGATACTTTTGATTGTAATCTAATTATTAGACTTATCAAAGAATCTCTTAAATTAAAATTGTCACAAATTTTTAAGGACTCTACATTATTTGAATTTTCAGATATTTTGTTTGCATCATTTTCATTAATAATTATATCATCATACGAAGAAGTGGATTCTGTATTTTCTACAGAAAGGTTATAATTTTCTTTTCGAGAAAAATGAATTTTCCTTATATGATCTCTTAAAGAATAAAAATGAAGAAATCTTCGATAACAATTTTTTTGACCACATTGAAACCCAACTTTGTCTATTCCGTGTTTGAGTGTCAAACCATGTACTATTGTAAAATGTCTTGCCAAACCATTTAACTCTCCCTTTACAGTCTTACGACACATAAAACATTTCAAAGGCTCCATTGCTGATATATTTTAATGAAATTTTTACACCTGTAATATTAATAAACATGATTTAAAAATAACTATTATTTTATAACTATTATCAAGAAATAAAATAAATAAATAGAAATGATAAATATGTAAAAAAAGAAAGATGACATTTAATCAATTTTTAAATATAAATATATATTCTAGGAATGTGGCAGTCGTATAAATAATTTGCAAAAAGAATAAAGTCTGAGATAGCATTCCGAGATGTAACAATAAATATATAATAAAATGTTAAATTTTGCTATTTGATGTTTCATATTTCTAAATATTATAATGCTTGTTAAAAAAATGTAAAAAAAGATATATATGTAAATTAACCTTCAAACTTTTTTCGTGTCTCCTCATCTGTTATTTCCTCGATTTTTGTTCCTAATTCTTGGATAGACAAATTTGTTATTTTTCTCATTTTAGTCTGCAATTGAGAAATAAATATTAAAGATAAAAAGAGAAAAGTTCACGTGTGTGTCTGCGACTACGTATTACATAAAACACTACAAGAATGGTTATGATAACGAAATACACACAATAATGAATATAATAAAATGTTATAATTATAATAATATAATAAAATGCCACATAAAAGCGTTGAACTTACCAAATACCGTCGATCGTTGCGGACAATGCAGACGGATAGCAGCTAACGTGTTGTAATCAGTATCGTGTTGCATCAGTTACGACGTACGACGAACGATGCACGACACGACCGGCACGACACACGACACAAGCACACGCATATCGCGGACGCCGCAGACAAAAGAACGGATATATCGCGCAGCAACAAACTGAGCTCTTATTGGCTCGCGGTTACAGATTTGCAGTGAAATCTTACTTCCACTGGCTAAAATCAGTAAATTGTAAGTCTGAGAACCAAGGTGGGAGTATTGTTACTAAATGTCAGTAAATACTCACTGATTGTCCGTGACATACTGTTTCACTGATTCAATCAGCGTTATTTTCACTGATTGACTTTAAGAGAGTAGAGAAAGAATATTTAATCTGATTCAAGGAGCCAGTTGAAGCTCACCCGAACTAAGATCAAATAAAAGAATATTTAATAAGAAAATAATTCAATCCAATTCAAGGAGCCGAATGAAACTCACTCAAAGTAAGATTGAAACAGTGAAAAAATAAATTAATTATTTATGAGGAAAAGGAGGTAGGGAAATAAAAATAGGAATCGCGCTACTTCTGAGATCTATTTAAATTTACTATCTCTAGGACTTGCTACTTGTCTTGAACCTCGGTGAGTTTGGTGATAAACGATTCCTTTAGGATTTTGATTGCTGACTTGATTTCCGTTGTTGATTTGTTGAGTGCCAGATGGAGATAGCTGTTCTATTCACAATCCAGTTATACTTACACAACCGTTTGCACACGAAGGAATTGCACGAATATGAATACTATAAATACTTGTCGGAGTTGAGACTGATTTACCATATACAAGCATAAATTCAAGTACCGGCGCGCCGAGAGTTAAAAACTGCGTAAGGAGCGGAAAATGTTATTGGCGTGTAAGACGGAAACGGGTGAAACAGTGAGTACATAAATCGTGGCGAAAATTCCTTTTATACACTAACTTTTTGGAAGAAGAATAGTCTTTTTGAGTTTTTTTAATTTTGGGAAACTTGTCGTGGGGAAGGAATTAGAATTTAGTCGTTAAGGAAATTTTATTGTGAGGAAGGATAGTGAAATGTATCGGTGAATAAAAATGGTGGAATCAGTAAAAATGCTTTACATAGTGGGAAATCAAAAGGATCTAACGAATAAAGTCGATGGATTTTTGGTTGGTGAAAGGAGGTGATAAAGATTTCTTAAAAATAAGAGATCGAGGCTTAGGGTTGTTTTACGGTAGGGAGGAGTAAGGCTTCAGCGAATAGGAGTCGAAATGATTAAGAGATTCGGTGGGGTAGTTAATGTCAGGACGTTGTAAAATGTGTTTACAGAACTGAGTTTCCGATTATTTGTCCCAAATGTGATGGTTGGCGAAAATTCAATGAGATGTTTTTATTAGAGTGTCGCCGTTTTTATATTTGTTCGTCTAATCCTGGACTTATCTAAATTTCTTAAAGTATTTATTGCATTTTAGAGAACCAAAAATTTACTCTTTTTGTACATGCTTTCTTTTTTTTTTTGCTTTATTATTGCCCTTTGGAATTTATATTCTGAACGAATATTCTTTATCTCGCTCAAAGTGATATCTAACTTAAAATTTTATCTAGATTTGATTTTTATCTTCCAAAAAGAATTTTTGGTTCCGGAGATTATCTTTATTACTTTATTATTTATTGTTTGGTTATTTGTCCAGAGTATTAGACGAATGTGCTCGGTTTTTATATAACGAAAAATTTTCTATTTCCGTGGTTTCATTTCCTTTTTGAATTTTACCGGTTAACCGTGAGGAAGCGCGCAAAGGAAAGACCGTGCAGGACGTAACACATTCAAGAGATTCAAGAGAATTACTGTTTCTTTCATCAAATTTCCCAGGTTATTTTAAGGCCAATGGAAGCATTTTCAGAAAAAATGTTTGAGATAAAAGTTTTTTATATTTTTGCGTGTAATCTGTATCTGTAATAAAAAGTACCATGTTACATTTAAAAATTCAACTTCCGATCTGAATAGCCTATTTCTAGTCGAAAGCGGAAGTTGAAAATATTATCATTCGATAGAGCATATCCAATTTACTCATCAAAATTTTCGGGATTTATGATAAAAATCACTTCCCTTTATTTTAAAAAAGGTACGGGTGTTCTCAGATACCCTGTCATCATCTTCAGTCGTTCCCTTATGTCTAGAGATCGTGACTCTCTCTTATCGCGTCTCGTTCACGAATCCTCTGCCGCCTTAAAGGAATTCCAGAAGAAGGCAGCCGTAATTTATTGCACTTGGTGCAATCTTGATCAATCCAACGGGTTGAGGAGTGTCCTCTGTTTCTACGGTTTTCCACATTGCCAAATACTAATTAATCTCTCGAGACCATCGCCGTTGCGTCATGCAATATGACCGAAGAACCGTGCTATTCATTGTAGGCATAACGCAGATAGTCGCTTCTTGATCTCTAATTGTTGTAGGATCGATATTTGTTCGACGCTCAGTCCATGATTTACGCAGCATCCGTCTCCATCACAGACACCCTGTATAAAGCACTTAATAATGATTAAGAGGATTAAATAATTAAGAAAATTTCGGAGTGACAGCTAAACTCCAACGCAATAGCGCCATCATTTCGATGGAACTAAAAATGAGATTGTCGGCCTAATGTTCATGTACATACACAAATTCATTTACTGGTAATTCACTACACTGACATGTGGTTTGTGTCGAATGGTTTGTAAACAAACAACGCTCGCGCTTCTTTTCTCAACTGTAATTCTATCGTAAAGCTGTAATATAATGCACGAGATGAAATAGGCATATACAAGGTGTGAAATAAATATGAATTAAATATGACAAAATAATATTTGAAAAATATGCATATAATACGAGAGGGGTTCAACTGCCTACATTCCCATTTGCCAACAGCTTCGTTTGCCCACAATATTTTGCCGACAGCTTCAATTGCCGACATTCCCGATTGCCTACAGAGTGATTGCCTACAAGCATTATTGCGCACATTTAAAAATTAAAAATACAAACGTACGTTTGCACACAAGACATTATTGCACATATACACATTGCACACATGACATTATTGCGCACATAAACATTGCGCACATACACATTGCACACATAATATTATTGCGTACATTTAAAAATTAAAAATACAAACGTACGTTTGCACATAAGACATTATTGCACACATACACATTGCGCACATGACATTATTGCGCTTTGTGTAAAAACTCGTAAACCCACGTTGAACCTCGCTTTGTTTGAAATTTCACGCATAGGCGGCGGAGAACTTCGCCCCTACGCACAGTGAATCGACGCTTGAGAAATAGCGGACATAGACGAAAAAACTGACTTGTCGACATTACTACTTCTGATAGCAAATTCTGATAGTAAATTATTTGTAGATTATTATAAAAACTTCAATTACTTGTAATATTTTCATAATATATGTACAAATATATCATAATATAAGATTACCTGATATACATAACTTTTTTGATATTTCTGCGCCAAGTTTTCATATCGCCTTATCTCCATATGAATTTCATTATATAATAAAGGTTTTTCTTATGTTATAGCACAAGTTTAAGTACATAAAAATACTTTCATAGCTTTTCTCGAATATTTTTCGGAACGATATCTGATTAACGAGAAAAGTATATGTTGCTTCATTTGTCATTGAGTTTTAAAAAAATGTTTAAGATTGATAGCTTTTTTATTAATTGAACTATGTACAGTAGTCATTGTACTACTAGCTCAAAGAAGAATGAACTGCTGCTAGGTGCAGCTTTGCAAAATATATGTAAAACTTTGTTAACGAAATAGTATATATCTCTAGATTTAGAACGACAATAACAACAGATTGCGAACATAGCTCGGGCTCAAGTAATAAATACACAATATTTCTGAATATTTTTGTATTAAAAATATTAATTTTTTGTAATGATGAATTGTGTTTATTAATTAAGTTTTCTATAGAAAAAACTTGAACACAATTATGGATTTTTACCGTTGGCATTTGCTAGATACTTTGTATCTACCCAAGATGCACCACGTGGAGGTTGCACAGTCGGATTTGCATCTCGCGCGCGCGCGTGTGTGTGTATGTGTGTGTGTGTGTGTGTATGTTCGTGGAGTTATATGTGTGTGGATGGGCATACGTACGAACAACGTAAAAGAATCAAATTAAAAGTTGTAGCGTTTCTGGAAATAGATCTTGTTTCTTCTTTTTAGTTAGATTAGACCGTAAACTCGAAATAATAGAATCCGAGGTGACTAAAAGATGATGTAAAACATCTTCATTTGTGGCTACTCTATTGATTTTGCGGGAATGCATTTCTCTGTATTTTTTGAATTCTTTATTGCGAGCTTCACTTGCTTCTTCGGATAATTGGCCTATCCGAATTGAAAAGTTTTCTATAATTTTTTCTCCGTGTATGAGGAGTTTATGTACAGATGCAGGCATGTAGTACCAATTGTAATTCTCAATAAATAGTCTTGCTGTCTCTAACGCATACTTCCCGAATTTCTTAGCATCTACTGCTTCCCCGCATGAAATAGTTTGCAAAATGACTGCAAATTTCTGGATCAATTCCTTATCTAGACCAGTAATTTTCGCTGTTATGTCTACTTCGGAAAAGAATCGTCTTGCCGTATTTCCATCATTGGATAAACCTGAACCTTGTTTAACTATATCAATTGCTAATCCCAATTCTCTCTTGAAGTCTTCTTGAATCTTTTTCTTCGTGACTTGTCGTTGTTTCTTGAGGACAGGATCGCGTACTGACCATTTCTTGAAGGACATGTTATATGAAACGTGTAGTAAAAATTCCATGCAACGAATTTTTGCATGCAGACTGGAAATACCAAAATTATATATATATAGGGCGGTATTCATAGTCCCTTCTTAAATTCAAAATCGTCTTAAGCACGGACTTATATTCGCTCTCTTCGTCAAACATAGATTGTGTCTGACGAAGAGAGCGAATATAAGTTCGTGCTTAAGACGATCTTGAATATAAGAACGGACTATGAATACCGGCCATAGTCTTATTTACATCGTTGTTTAATATTTTATCTATTGAGTTCATTTGACTGGGTTTTGCTCCGCATATCGGACAAGTTGCACAAGAAGTTTCATTTGAAAGAGCTGTGCATACTTTTCCATCAATCATGTTAATAACATTTCATAAGTAAGTATTACATTTTTATATTGCATAGAATTTAAATTTTTTATTTTTTCTTCCATAGTATGATATTCATTTCTGGAGATGTCTGCAGTTTCATGAACAAATTCAAATTTTATTGGACGACAGTATCGTGTCGAAGATGTTACTCCATAAAATTCCAGATTCGCTAGTCAGTTGTATAGGAACGAAACTAGTCATAAAAATACAACTGTCACATTGTGAATTGTCTGCAAATTTTTGCTTATATGTACTCTGATTGGAAGCTCCATCAAATCCCCATTTACAGATCAATTTAAAATTTGTATATGAAGTTAGCTCATCTTCGTAACGTGAAAGGAGTCTGGTAGCAGTTATGTTTAAAATTGCTTGCAGTTCAATTGAATTAATAAACACAATTCATCATTACAAAAAATTAATATTTTTAATACAAAAATATTCAGAAATATTGTGTATTTATTACTTGAGCCCGAGCTATGTTCGCAATCTGTTGTTATTGTCGTTCTAAATCTAGAGATATATACTATTTCGTTAACAAAGTTTTACATATATTTTGCAAAGCTGCACCTAGCAGCAGTTCATTTTTCTTTGAGCTAGTAGTACAATGATTACTGTACATAGTTCAATTAATAAAAAAGCTATCAATCTTAAACATTTTTTTAAAACTCAATGATAAATAAAGCAACATATACTTTTTCCGTTAATCAGATATCGTTCCGAAAAATATTCGAGAAAAGCTATGAAAGTATTTTTAAGATTATTTTTATATATTTAAACTTGTACTATAACATAAAAAAATTTTTTATTATATAATGAAATTCATATGGAAATAAGGCGATATGAAAACTTGGCGCGGAAATATCAAAAAAGATATGTATATCAGGTAATCCTATATTATGATATATTTGTACATATATTATGAAAATATTACAAGTAATTGAAGTTTTTACAATAATCTACAAATAATTTACTATCAGAATTTGCTATCAGAAGTAGTAATGTCGACAAGTCAGTTTTTTCGTCTATGTCCGCTATTTCTCAAGCGTCGATCCACTGTGCTACGGGGCGAAGCATCTCCTCCGTTTAAAACAAATAACAAATCCTACTCAGGTTATACCAAACAAGGTAAACCTAACAAGGTTAACCAAGATTCACAAACAAAGTTGTAAACCCATGTTAAACCTCGTTTTGCATGGAAAGAATATGCGCAATAGTATTATGTGTGCAATGTGTATGTGCGCAATAATGTCATGTGTGCAATGTGTATGTGTGCAATAATGTCTTGTGTGCAAACGTACGTTTGTATTTTTAATTTTTAAATGTGCGCAATAATGCTTGTAGGCAATCGCTCTGTAGGCAATCAGGAATGTCGGCAAAATGTTGTGGGCAAACGAAGCTGTTGGCAAATGGGAATGTAGGCAGTTGAGACCCTCTCATATAATACTATACATTTAACTGAAAAAAAAATGTCATATGCTTTCCTTATTTTTATTTTTGGATGCAGTTCCGAATAGGTAAAACGCCCGATTGTTTTGAAACTTCACTATTTTATGTAGTTTAGCGCGCTGATTACGAATATGATAATGAAAATCGCCGACTAGATCATTTTCAAGGTCAAAACAAGGTCAGAAAAAGTAAAAAAATATCACTTTTTTGAGATTATTTTAAGAAATATTGATGTAACAAAAAAAAGTTTCAAATAAAAGTTGTAGTTCTTGTAAAAATACATCATTTATGTCCTATGCATTTTTTGTGTAAAACTGATAGTTTTCAAGAAAATTGACGTTAAAGATTAAAAACTTTAGTAAGTAGGATGAAACACGGGGGGTTCGGGGAGCGGAGCCCCCCGAGGGGGAAATAGGTGCAGGCGAGGAGGGGAGTGCAGGGGGGAGAGGCGGAGCCTTTCCCCCCGCCTATTACATAGCTAGTGTCTATTATAGAAGTTGAAAATAACTTTCAAACACAATATGCTCTCTACCTTGCGTAGGGGTCTTGCTAATCTTTTCAGTATCAAATATTTTTAGTATATTGTAGACTCATCATACCTTTAGTAAGGCGAAGATTTAATTCATATAAACTTTCTGCGCGCACACACCTTGCGTTGGGGTCTTGCTAATCTTTCCTGTATTAAAAATTTTTAGTATATAGTAGACTCATCATACTTTTAGTAAGGCAAAGATTTAATTCATATAAACTTTCTGCGCGCACACACCTTGCGTTGGGGTCTTGCTAATCTTTTCAGTATCTAGTATTTTTAGTATATTGTAGACTCATTAGATTTTTAGCAAGGCAAAGATTTAATAAATATACATAAATTGTATACGCACACACGCCGCTACATTCTTGAACGGCATACGCATGCAAGCTAAAGCCTACCTGTTTACCAAAGTTTTTAATCTTTAACGTCAATTTTCTCGAAAATTATCAGTTTTACACAAAAAATGCATAGAACATAAATAATGTATTTTTACAAGAACTACAACTTTTATTTGAGACATTTTTTCGTTACATCAATATTTCTCGAAATAATCTCAAAAAAGTGATATTTTTTCACTTTTTTTGGAGTTTTGATCTTGAAAATGACCTTGTCGGCGATTTTCATTATCATATTCGCAATCAGCGCGCCAAAATACATAAAATAGTGCAGTTTCAAAAAAATCGGGCGTTTCACCTATTCGGAACTTTATCCTTATTTTAACGTAATAAATACGAAATTAATTAATTAAGTAAATCAATTAATTAATATACACATGTACAGGGTGTCTTATTTTAATGCATTTTAATATCTTTTCTGTAACTCGTCATAGACTAAAATTTTTCAGATAAAAGTTGCATGGTTTGGAGAAGGACATATGATGAAAATACGGACTTGACCTTGAGTGACCTTTTCAAGGTCAAGTCTGTCACTTAAAAATTTTTAAATAGAAACACTATAATAAAGTTTTTCAAAATACTATAATATAGTATTATACATTTTTGACGCTTCTTCTAAAAGGTTATGTTCGTAAGTGAGGCCATCTGTACATGTACCGTAGAATGAATGCCGGCGGTCAGTGCACGCGGCTCAACTACGTTTCTTAAAGAAAAGAAAGGAAAGCGCGACACATAGGTGTTAGAGCGAGCGTGACACTAATAGGGATACTGAGCTGTCCTAACTGTCTCACTCGCTCTTTCTTTATTAAACCATCGCAAGAACAAGACAGATATAGGACACCACTAGAGACCCTCTAATAAGAGACTGGCCAACTTGACAGTTGCAACCATGTTTCAGCAAAATTCTGCGAGAGAGACAGGAATATATACACTAGAGAGTCTCTAGTGTATATATTCCTGTCTCTCTCACAGAATTTTGCTGAAACATGGTTGCAACTGTCAAGTTGGCCAGTCTCTTATTAGAGGGTCTCTAGGACACCACTAACTCGGCATCACGACTTATGATGCTTTCTTTCTCAATCGTCCGACTTGCGCTAAAGATGCAAGATGGAAATATCCCCCACTACTATTCCCCTCGCTGCTCGCTGTTCCTCGCTTCAAGCGACACGTCAAATACGCGCTTTGTATGAATGCGTGTGACGCCTTTAGTTGTTTCACACTACAGAGTCTGTAGTACAGACTAAGGAATAGAGAGACGGAGCATGTCATTATCGTCATCACAATACACTTCGATATTAAAAAAGTTATCTAAATACCTAGCTAGATCAGGGATCTGCAAAATAGGAAATCGAGTAGTTGGTTGTTGTTCGCATGTTGTTACCATAATATGGTATTTTGCTTATGGTATTTTGCTCGATACTTGAAAGGATTTCTTACCCAGCTGGATATTTAGACAACCTTTTTAATATCGAAGAGTATTGTGATGACGATGATGACGTTGACAATTAAACTATCGAATAATAATAGAATAAATTTTTAACACACACACACGCGCGCGCGCACACACACACACACACACACACACACACACACACACACACACACACACACAATGTCCCGGCTTGGCCACTCACGTCCTGATATTTTTTCTTTCATCTTTCCTTCTTCCTTCTATAATTCCTTTTTTGTACAATTTGATTCTCGGATTAGTAAGATCATTGTACTCAATTTTCGTATATTTTAGTATCTCAATCTGAGATCGGTGTATATTCAACGTCTCTTTGTAGACAAATAATTCTCTATATGAGAAATAATATATAAATTTCGCATGAATATCCAGTGACGGCTTCATATGCATTCTTTATTAGTATAATATATTTGATAGTTATCAATACGAGCCTGTCTCCTATATGTATTTATATGTAATTTTTAATAATTTTTAACAGATGTATAATCTTTCGAGTCGATAGAGGTAAATGCTAAGTAGCAAGCTTTGCCTAAATGAGTAAGGCGAGTGGTTAGAATATTGAAAGTCTCGTGTTTGAAAACTGCACCTTTTTCTTGTATTTTTCCACACTAGTTTTTGACAGTAATCGATCAGGTATATTATTAAATAACGTTTTCGACAAAACAATATTATACTTATTAATAATATTCGCATATGTTGAAGTAGCATTTTGTTGCAAAATTGTTACATTGTTCTTTATTTTTTTATTAATAATAATAGCAAATCAATAGTTTTTATAGTTACTATGTTAACATATGCGAATACTTTTAAGTAATATAAAATAATATTTTTTAGTGAAAAACCATTTAATAATTTACTTGATTGTAATATTTAGAACTGTTAGAAACAGTAAAATGAGGGAAAAAATTGCAAGAAGCAGGTCTTGAACAAGAGATCTATAATATTTTAGCTGCCCGGCCCACTCGCCTTAGAAACGCTTGCTTCTTAACATTTATCATACGCTATTGTCGGCTCGCGTTTGGAAGCGTCGGTGGAAGCGAGACAAAAGATGTATTTGCTTGCTTCTACACTCCGGTCGGACTCGCGCACACGGACGCGTGACGTCAGCGGTCTCGCTTGTGTGTGTGCCCTCACACCTATGATACCAATGGAACCAACGTGTCCGAGTTAGCATCTCTGTCGGTCTCCCTATTCCTTAGTCCGTGTTTTACACGTATACCATTGCCGGCGATACATGCCGGTACGTGTACATCCGAGATATTGTACATTACATGCGTGACTGACCGACACGTCTTCATCCCGCTAACCACCTAGTTTCTAAAATTATATTGTACATCCCAGATGACGATGACTGAAATAGTTTTCTCGATATTTTTACTTTAGACTTTTATATTTTTATTTATAGAGTACGTAGAGTAAAAACAAGCATACTTTTATAATATAATATGGATATGCAAAATTGATTGAGCCTGTTTTCGATCGGTCCAGTCGTTATTGAAATTTGATAATCTCGGCTCTTCTCAGCTCGCGATCTCGCGTGTAAATAGAGACACAGTCGCTTTTTTCGTCATTGCGCCTTACGCGCAAACTTGGCGCGAAACACGACCGTGTCTTTTGAACACTGTTGCTTCTTTCGTTATTGCACCTTACCCGTGAACTTGGCGCGAGATACGACCGTGTCTCTTAATATTTTCAATATCATACAGTTCGCATATTATGAAATAATCTGCAAGATAAAATTATTATAAGTAAAATACAAAATATAATAAAATACAAAATAATAAATAAAAAAATATATTTAAAATAAAAATAAATAAATAAATATATTTAAAAAAATAAAAGAATATTTATTATACCTGCTTGAGGTGGATCAGTTGTTTTAATATCAATACAATTTTTTTGCAACATTTACTTGCGCCGCCTAAAAAAAAATTTTCTTCAATAATTTTAAATTGTTTTTTTATTAGAGATGCATGTTGGATTTGCAATGTTGAAAAACATTTCTTTCGTTATGGACAGCCTTCGTCACACGACGATGTTTCTTCCAGGCTTGGCATTGTTAAAAATAAGTTTGTGCATAAATATGCAACAGCAACTTCACAATTAATAAAACCGCAATTGTGAGATTTATTTCAACCGGAAAAATGTCAAGCAAAAACATATCTTGCAAAATTTTGGCACGATTATAATATGTATTTCTTGAAATTCCTTTTGTTGATGTATCTAACACCATTTGAAAAAATAAATTTTCTTTTGTCATAAAACTTATTTGCAAATGTTATCATAAACTACTGTACTTATTTGCAAATGCTATCATAAACTACTGCTAAAAATAATTGGAAAATGCTATCAAAAGCACAAGTCAGTTAGCCAGCGTCAGTTTCTTTTCTTTTATATTTATAGCTTTTAATTTTAGACAATCATCATTATTTAAAATGGGAATCTTTATCATGTTATATAAACTCATTTTTTTTTCATTTTTATGTAAATATCGTGATTTTTATTTTGGTATCGCTAATCCACATCAATTCTTTATATTGTTGAGACTTGACATTTTATTTGTGATATGAGGTGACATACGTTGACAAGATGTACGATATACAAGACATACAATGTACAAGATGTACAAATGTGTTTTTGTCCAAATCCTTCGTTTTCTTCTTCAATAGCTTTTGAACAGAAATCTAATGTGTGAACATTTTTTTTACATATGTGGCATTTGTGAGCGCCAGAGAGAAAATCATTATTCTTGCAAACAGGACATTCTTCAATTTGTAGATTGTTATATTTGATTATTGTATTAGATTGTATATTGATATTAGTATTTACAATCTTGTTGTCGATGTTTTGCGATGTATTTAATATTTCGATTTGCGGTTCAGTATTTTTCTCTGGCATAAAGCTATTTGCTATATTAAGACGCCCTTTGAGATATTCAATATGTTTTAGAATAAATAAATCTGCTCTCATTGGTAATTTAATATTTGAAAATAATTGCGTTTTTACGATACCGAACTCAGCTTCAACAGCTGCACTGAATGCAGGTACTCTTCCATATCCGAATTTATCCCAATACACAACTGACCAAAGAGAAAATCATTTCATATCTTTGAAAAGCTTTATTTCTTTTTGAAGAAGATATTGATTGAACGTTTTCACCGTTTTTATTCAAATTTTTATAAACACTCTTACTAATATTATTTGCCCATTTTTGCTATCAATTCACTATATTTGTATTGTGATTTATATCTAACTTTTCATCTTCAAATTCATCTTACATATCATCTTGCATAGTATCATTAGTTACATAATTTTCTGCATTATTAAATGTTTTACTTGTTAATAAACATGTTAAACTTGTTACTTAAAGTTAAGTAAACAATTAACTTCTGTTTATGATATTCGCAACATGTTCCATTAGGATTATATATTTCTTTCCTTTTCATTAAAAGCAATAGTTAAAATAGAAAATAATATATTTTTCGTTTCTTCAATATTACGAGCTAATATTAATTGGCTAATACTTGCCAGATAAAATGTTTTTACACGTAAACGATAATTTTTAAAAAATTTGTGCATTTTTCAAAAAATGAGCAATATCTATACGTATGTAAAAAAAAATTTCTCTATCTTTCCATATGTTATTGGCATAACGCGTTATTAGTGAATGCTTGAACGATAATAGCAAGCAAGGCTGTTGATGCATCACAAGTTACCTCTCGCGGAAAAGGAGCACTGTTTTGAATCCATATTAACCACATCCAAACCGCTATTGTGGTATGCGATTTATTTAACACTTGCGTAACTGGATATTTTATTTCATAAAATAACCCAAATAATACAAACACATTCTATAAACATTATATAAATATTTGTTGAAAATATTAGAATATTCTTTTAATGTACTAAAAGATGTTCTTTAAATCTTCATAGAACGTTCAAATGAGATCGATTTTAATATTCCAGATAGGTTGAAAAAATATTTTTTATTATATTCCAGGAATATTCAGAGAAGAGATGTTTAATACCATGTAAAGAACATTCACTGAATATTCTACTAAATTATTTTTAGTATTCTAAATATTTATGCAAATACATTGATATAAAAAAAAATTTAATCAACTTTACCAATATTAAATGTTAAACAAAAGTTTTTATTGTTTTAATTTTTTATTCCAACAATATGTTTTAAAAATAAAAATTGATATTTTTAACAAAAGAATTACATCTGTAAAATTGCACACATTTTTACAATAAAATATATAATTCTAAGCATGCTGTGGTTCCTCTTTTAATGTTTCTATAAAAAGTCGCTTTACTACGTTTCATATTATTTTTGAAAAAATTTTTGAAGATAGACTCGTAAAGCCAAAAGTCTTGCTCGGCTTTTTAAAACAAGAAATTATTTGTTATAAGAGAGTATTTTTAAGGTTACGTTAGGATTAGGTTAAAGAATTTATTATTCTAAGCAACCATTTTTACTAAAAAAACTCTTAAAATCTAAACTTACTTTTGGATTAATTGAATTTTTGTATTAATTATAATTGCGGCTTGAATTGTACAGACTAATCAAGACTAACTGCGTAATGTTTAATGCACGTGCTGATCGGAAGTAGAATGGAAATGAAATTGACAGAAGTTGAATCTTGATCTATTTTCTGCTATGCATTTTGAACGTCATTTATATGTACATCTTCAGTACATTTGAATATTCAGTGAACATTTATGGAATATGTAAACAAAATGTTCCTATTGCTGATTTTAACATATTCTGGGCAGGTTTATAGAATATTCTTTATGAACAAGGATATTCTACAGACATATAAAAGATTTCTTCGAAAATATTCTCATAAAAATATATTTGATGCAACATAGAATATTCATACAATATTGTGTGTTATCTGGGTAACCATGCAAGTACCCAGTAAACATTCGATATCTTATGTATATACATGAAATATCCATAATATGAAAAAAATGTACTGTATATACTATGTACATACATATGATATACGCTGATGTAGATACATTTGTGGATATACATAAGATATCTTATAGATATACATAGAATGTATATTCAAACGAAATCGCTGCCTGTATATACATAGAATATACCTCGTGTACATTCCATGTATATACATCAAACGTATATACATACGATATATGCTGAGGTAGATACATTTATGGATATACATAGGATATTGTATGGATATACATACAATATATATTCGAACGAGATTGCTGCCTGTATATACATAGAATATACCTCATATACATTCCGCGTATATACATGTAACGTACATACATACGATATACGCTGATGCAGGTACATTTATGGATATACATAGGATATCGTATGGATATACATAGAATCAGTCATTAGTTCGTTTGCTTGCCGCTATGTGACGCATTATGCGCTATCTATCTCGTATTTAAGTTTTAATCATGAGAATTATATAAAACTTGCAAAAGGCGGGTAATAATATTGAAGATGTAATAACTTTTTCTATCAGTTTAATATCTGAATCCCAACACAGAGAATTTAGATAAACTGATTGTTCAAAAATTGGGTAGATAAATATCCGAAATGAAAATTGTTTATTACCCAGTAAACATTCAATATCCTATATATATACATGGAATATCCAAAATGTGAAAAAAACGTACTGTATATAATATGTACATACATAGAATGTACCTCATGTACATACCACGAATGTGTATTGCACATCCTCGGAATATATCCTATATTGGTACATACTGCAACGTGCACTGCAAACTGCACATCCTCGGAATATACCCCATGTATATACCACGAATGTACACTGCATATCTTTGGAATATACCTATAGCACAAAAATTTATTAATGATAAGGTCTAGCCAAGTTCCAAAAGACACTCCAATATGTTTATATTTTGATAATTATCTAAATTTTTAATATATCACCAACATGAAAAGTAACTGATATATTATTCAAGGTACAAATTTGAAATAAACATACATAAAATATACATAAAATGTATAAATAAAACTGATCAAAATTTGATTGAAAAAAATTTAATTAAAATAACAAAATATTTATTAAAAAATACAAAAAAACTTGGCGCTGCTAACGGGCTTTGCCCCTCCCCTTTAATTGCTTCCTCCCCCAGCGCAACCCTTCGCAACATTACCCCTTCACCCTCGTCAAGGAGCCCCACCGCCCCTTCGCCCCTCTTTACACCTCAAAGTATTATGAAACAATGAAAATGAGTAATAATGTAATAATTAGAATGATTAATTGACATCATGTAATTAATTGACATTATGTAAGTTAACATGTTGTTCGGTGTGGCAGCGCCAAGTTTTTTTGTATTTTTTAATAAATATTTTGTTATTTTAATTAAATTTTTGTCAATCAAATTTTGATCAGTTTTATTTATACATTTTATGTATATTTTATGTATGTTTATTTTAAATCTGTACCTTGAATAATATATCAGTTACTTTTCATGTTGGTGATATATTAAAAATTTAGATAATTATCAAAATATAAACATATTGGAGTGTCTTTTTTGGAACTTGGCTAGACCTTATCATTTATGAATTTTTGTGCTATATCACCTACTTTTTTATAAATGTACAAAATTAATTATGACAGAATTGAAATTATTTTTCAATTATTTTTGCACATTTTGAATGTAACATTTATATTAAGTCAGTTATATTGTTGCGTCCGCGGACCGGTATTTCACGCACAACAACGAAACTCACGAAATCAAGCAACACAACACAACACTTCAAATAAACAGAGAACACTTTAATAAACAACACAGAACTTTACAATAAGAAACCGGAAATATAATTTAAAGACCGGAGCTGTCGTATACGTCCGTCCGAGCAGACAGCTATCTCAGATCTGACATATGACAGTTTGTTTATAACTGTCATAGAGACTCTTTAAACTGTTAATCAATATTCGTTGTCTTGACAACGAATATAAGAAAGATTATTAATAAATGCCATTTGGCTTCAACTCTCTAATGACCGATCGATATTATCGATCGGTCCGTCAGCTGTAACACACACAGCATCAGCGGCGAAATAGTACGGGCGCAACACTGCCCCTCTTCTTCAAGATTGTCGTCCCGACAATCATTCTTGAAATTAATCCAGGAAAGTTAATTGTTATCTTCGAACTTCTAGTGTCGACTCCAGGGCATTTCAACGACTTCCTGCTCTACCTTGTGCTGCTGCATCAAGTTACCGAGCGCCGTTATCTTGATCCCAATCGAACACCTTTAAATTCGAGAAAACCATCGACTCCAGGGTTCCCTCTTGGTTTCCTTGCTCTACCTTGTGCTGTTGCAACAAGTTACCGAGCACCAATCCAGGTCCCAATCGATTAACTTCTTCTCGCCATCTTCAATTCCTATGCTGCCGCTCTTTACAATTCTTCAGACAAGAGAGGGGTATCTGCCGTGGACCCATCGCCCTAAAAAGAACTTCTCAAGTCCCTGCCTCAGCATTTGCTCTTCGGCCCACGGGAAAACCACGGTCAAAAACCGTGGGCGAGGCAGTTCTTATTGAAAATGTTTGAAATTCTTTTCTCTTTTCCATTTTTCTTCCTAACTTTGTCCTTATTCCTTCTTCCAAAATTTCCTTTCCTTCCTTTCTTCAAATATCCTTTCCACTTCCTTTCTTCAAACCTTCAAATTCTTTTCTTCAAATATCTTTTCTCCACTTCCTTTCCTCAAATATCCTTTCCACTTCTTTTCTTCAACCCTCTACTTCCCTTCTTCAAACCTTCAAATTCTTTTCTTTTCAGAAAACTCTAAACAGAAAGAAAATAAGCAGAATCGAATAAACAAAATTAATTTCTTAACACATAAAGAAATTATTTCTCTATTTTTTTAATTTGAGTTTACAGATGTTTCAACTTTATTAAAAGATTCTGAAAAACTATTTTCATGAATTTCTTTTATTGCTTTAGCTCTTTGAACTGCAATCTTAAGTGATGTGATTCCTTCTAACTGTAACGTTTTTTTTACAAAGCGATCTGATAGGGCCGAAATAAATTGCGCGCATGCAATTTTATCACGTATTTAATGAGTACACTCCGGGTACGCTAATTGTGATAATCGTTCAATATTGGAACCTAATGTTGCTTCGTCTTCACCGAATTTCTGCTTACAATTTGTAAATTGTGAATAATATGACTATGAAAGATAGCTTTCACCAAAACGAAGCTCTAATTTTGATTTTAATTCACAAAATTCTAAGTTTTCAAAATCAGTCACACATTCCAATACCGCACGAGCTTTTCCGCGTAAACACGAAACGAGTGCAACCGTTTTTGTCGATTCTGACCACTGATTAGCGCGCGCGATTAAATCAAATTGGGAAAAGAATTCGCGAAGCGGAACTGTCCCATCGAAATTATCCGGTTTCAATTTAAACCCTAATTCTCTCGCAATCGTATTTCCTTCGTTAAGATCATTCAAACCCGTTGTTCTAGCTAAATTCCTATCACTATCTCTAAAATTAGAACGACTTATCTGGTTTTCGTCAATCCGTTGAAGCCGCTCCTCCATTCCTCGTAGCATCTCATCCCGTTGTTGCAGTTGTTCTTGGAATTGTTCCTGTTGCTGCAAGCGCTCAGCATGAAGCTGCTTAATTTCACGCAAAGCGATTTGAAGCGCCATCGCTTCCGTGGATAATGTTTCTTCCAGATGAAGCGGAGTCGTTCCTCGAAGCCGTGGTCTCTTTTGTGACGCTCCTTCAACTATCATATCGTGTTCCGATCTTGTCGTCATGTCGCACAAAATCCCGGATGAGCCCCCAAAATGTTGCGTCCGCGGACCGGTATTTCACGCACAACAACGAAACTCACGAAATCAAGCAACACAACACAACACTTCAAATAAACAGAGAACACTTTAATAAACAACACAGAACTTTACAATAAGAAACCGGAAATATAATTTAAAGACCGGAGCTGTCGTATACGTCCGCCCGAGCAGACAGCTATCTCAGATCTGACATATGACATTTTGTTTATAACTGTCATAGAGACTCTTTAAACTGTTAATCAATATTCGTTGTCTTGACAACAAATATAAGAAAGATTATTAATAAATGCCATTTGGCTTCAACTCTCTAATGACCGATCGATATTATCGATCGGTCCGTCAGCTGTAACACACACAGCATCAGCGGTGAAATAGTACGGGCGCAACAATATATTAACTAAATTATTTTACATTCTAACACAAGTATTTTGTTTTTTTTTTTCATATTACACTTACATTCTATGAAACAGATGTTTTATTTCAAATATTCAAACTAAACTATTTTTAGTTGTAACATGTCTTCGATTTAACTGCCCCATTGATATGAAGTTATGGATAGCTGATATTAAATATCTTTGCTTCATATCACGGTTATGTTAAAATTTTTATAAAATATGCGAAAAAAACTATGATATGATATCAAAGACATGTTAAACATAAAATAATTAAGTTAGAACATTCAAAATGACACTTATTATGTTTCACCTAGCGTAATTGTGATATCAAACGCAATACTTATGTTATTAGTTATTTTTTAATATTACCAATAAAACATCTGTTTCACAGGACATAAGTGTGATATGAAACACAATACTTGTGTTATAATGTGAAATATTTTAGTTAATATGTAATTAAGTTAATATAAATAAACAAAATTAATTATGTAACAGAATTAAAATTATTTTTTATTTATTGTTGTACATTTTGGATGTAACACTTATATAAACTACGATATAAACTATGATATCAAATCAGCGATATATGAAACATAAAATAATTAAGTTAGAACATTCAAAAGGACACTTATTGTGTTTCACATAACGTAACTGTGATATCAAACGCAAAGACTTATGTAATTAGTTATTTTCTAATATTACTAATAAAACATTTGTTTCACATGACTTAAATGCTATATAAAACACAAAACGTGTTATAATGTAAAATAGTTTAGTTAATATGTAATTAAGTTAATATCAAAATGTACAGAAATGTACAAAATTAATTATGTGACAAAATTTAAATTATTTTTCAATTATTTTTCTACATTTCGTATGTAACATTTATATTAACTTAATAACATATTAACTAAATTATTTTACATTATAAGTTTTGCGACTGGATCGATGTCGACGTGTTCTTCGTTCATTAATACTAATAAAATTCTATTACATGGCAGTTTATTTGTTAATAAAATATTAACAAGATTAAAGGATATAATAATTTTCTTTTTCATACTTTGCAGAAGTTCTTTTTAATACTCTTCGAGTTATTTTATATCTTAATCTGACATATTTTGATATAAAATTTAAATTAAAATTTCTCTTCAAATTAAAATATTAAGTTATGGATAATCTTACCGTAATACTTTTATGATTAGAATAATGAGAAGTGGTAAAGAAAACGCATAATTGTTAAAAAAAGTACATTGTAAATTACATACTTTTTCTTCAAAATAACAATGGGTTTTTTTACACGTATTGATTTGTTTTATTATTCTGCGCATAAAAATATTACGGTAAGATTATCGATAACTAAATATTTTAAGAAATTTTAGATTTTATATCAAAATATGTCATATCTCTCTCTCTTTTTCATGTTTGCGAAATTTTTGTAGTGCAACTTGGGGAAGTCGAATTCATTGACCCTTGGCACCTGGTGCAAGAAATGCACGTAGCGCAACTCGGGGTACTCAAGTTCGTCAACTCTTGGGACCTGGTGCGAGGAATTCCCGTAGCGCAACTCCCGAAAATTGAATTCGTCGACCCTTGGCACCTGGTGCGAAAAATTCCCGTAGCGCAACTCACGAAAGTTGAATTTGTCGACCCTTGACACCTGGTGCGAGGAATTCCCGTAGCGCAACTCGGAGAAGTCAAATTTGTCGACCCTTTGCACCTAGTGCGAAAAATTCCTGTAGCACAACTCGTGAAAGTCGAATTCGTCGACCCTTGACACCTGGTGCGAGGAATTCCCGTAGCGCAACTCGGGGAAGTCGAAATCGTCGATTCTTGGCACCTGGTGCGAGAAATTCCCGTAAATTTTAATGATAATGATAATACCCTGGGCCCCATAAATTCTTCATTCGCCCCTGCGGACAGAGGAGAAGAATAAGGAGACGACGTTTCTTAATTTTTGCATTACCAACATCACTTTTTGACCGCTTGTATCTCCGGAACGGCTGGACCAATTTTAATTTTTTTTTGCTCAAATTAGTCGTGGCGATGCCGCCTTTAAGGATATACTATGTGTTTTTGTAAAATTTTTTTATATTTTAGTTGCTACAAATCCCCGAAAAATCGACTTTGTGCGCGCAGGATAAGAGACTTAGTAGTGTCATTTTCTGAACTTTGCCAGAGACTCTTTTCCTGACTTAGTAGTGTCGTTTTTTGAACTTGGCCGGAGACACTACCGCGTCTCCTGATGTATGTACTATGGACATCCTATGTACATACATGTGATAATTATTTCACATACATAGTATATGCGCTTTATACTTTTCACATTCTCTCTATATACATAGAATATACAATATACATATATGTATATACATAGGACGTACATAGAATGTCTTAATGTTTATTGGGTATACAGAAATATATGTTTTGATCGCTATTTATTAACCTTAAAAATCTTACTTTTAATAACTTCACCGAATAAACTGTATAATTATAGACTTTGTTTCGCATTGAAAGTACCGGGCAAAGAAGGTAGACCTTGTAACAGCACGCGCTTTTACTAAGCGCCACACGGGCTTCACGTGAGCACCCCCCATTACGGGCCGCATTCCGATCCCCCCAACTCGAGGGTAGTAGTAGCCCAAGAAGAGGTAGCTACCGGGTAGGGTAGCACCCCAAGTGGGGGTAGCGCGACCGGTATAAAAGCCGGCTCGCGGAGCAGACCGAGACCATTCCCCCGAGTACGACTCGGACAAGCCTCAGGGCGCACTCTGAAGCTCCGGTCGTACTCGCTCCCATCCCTTTCGTTGTTCTAGGAGTAAAGCGTTCTCTGCTTCGGTCGGGTGTTCCCGGCGTTCGACTTCCTATACCTCGTCGTTCTAGGAGCAGGGCGTTCCCTGCTTCGGTCGGGTGTTCCCGGCGTTCGACTTCCGACTTTTTGTCGTTCTAGGAGCAGGGCGTTCCCTGCTTTGGTCGGGTGTTCCCGGCGTTCGACTTCCGACTTTCCGTAGTTCCAGGAGCAGGGCGTTCTCTGCTTCGGTCGGGTGTTCCCGGCGTTCGACTTCCTGTATCCCTCGCACGAGAGAAGATTCTCTCCGTCTTCGGACACAGCGCACCGGTAACCGTCGACGATTCAGCAGGGCTCGGATACCCACGGTATCGCTTATTTTATAATATTTTGAGTCCGTACCGTACGTACCGACCAATTTAGAATTAAATAATTTAAGTTGTTTATTATTCGACCAAAGGCGCACCACGTTTAACGATTTACGCAGTTTATTTATTATCCGATTAATTCCGATAGTTGTTTATTCGTTCACATTTAGAATTATACCCGTTTATACCGTTGAAACATTAGATAGTTTAACCGATAAGGAATTACTTATGTACTCATTGTTAAATGTTTTCTTTTATCACGCTCTCTTGAATAAATATTTATTTTGTTTCTTTAATTTGTTTTTGTTAATTTGGAGTCTCCCGAAAAACCACACGAACGAATTCTGGCGAACCGGCGAGTTATTCCGCGTCGTAAGAATCCGCTTTGCTAACTACGCACCGTCGTAATTCCGCATCGTAAAAATCCGCTTTGCTACTTACGCACCGCCCGTGAGGCGTAAAAATACGCACCGTTACAACCTTGCTTTGCACGGAAAGTTGCAAACCTATGTGGAACCGTATAATTATAGATCTACACTGCCGGTCACATATATTTGCCCACTCAAGAAAGAAAACAGAATCTACAAAAAGTTCAGTATCTCCACTTAAAATGATCGTAGAGAAAAAACAGAAATTGATTTTAAAGCTAATGTAATTATCTTTCAAATGATAGCATGTACTTCAACGCAATTGTTCTTTTTGTTTAGCAACAATTAAAAAAGTTAATTTTTCAATTTTTTTGCCCATTTTTTTAAAAACAGTTGTACAAAAAAAAAGTAAAAGTGTATTTTAAAGGCGACAATAAAACCTTTAATACGCTTTTTTAAATTTTTTCGTACGATCATTTTTAACAAAGTTACAGTATTTTTTGTGTAAAAAAGCCATTATAAGACAATTGCTGAAACGGTTCGATTATTTGCGCGGAATAGTTCGCCGGGATCAAGAGTTCGGTCGGTTGGGGGCACGTCAAGAAAACTTGCTGTTTGAGTATGTAAGGGAATTGGTGAAGGGTTTTCCAATTGATAAAATAAAAATAAAATAAAATAATAACGTCAGGATAAATATATAATACAAGAGAGTGTAGGTGCAACTTGATTACGACCGATCTGTTTCGTGGTAAACGACTCTCTGCTCTTCTCTGGCGATTCACGCGAGCTTTCGCTCGCTCGTCTTGCTGACCAACGGCCGTCGATGCCCGGACGCCTCTTGACGTCGTGTTTTGGTCGATCGCTATTGTCTCGATCATCGCTACGAAAACACAGCTCTCTTATACTTATTAAATTATGTTCTTACACTATATTCCTACATTAGCTTCCTACAAGTGTAATAAAAGATAACTGAATTTATTTGATAATTGATATCGGATATGTACAGTGTGGATATGTGTGGATATGTAAAAGTGTATTAATGCGTTGTCTGAATGCTCGGTATAGATGTGTATTAATTACGGCGGTCCCAATAAACATTAGGACATTCTATGTACATCCTATGTATATACATATATGTATATTGTATATTCTATGTATATACAAAGAATGTGAAAAGTATATAAAGCGCATATCCTATGTATGTGAAATAATTACCACATGTATGTACATAGGATGTCCACAGTACATACATAAGTATATTCCAAAGATATGCAGTGTACATTCGTGGTAAATACATAGGGTATATTCCGAGGATGTGCAGTGCACGTTCGCAATATGTACATAGGATATATTCCGAGGATGTGCAATACACATTCGTGGCATGTACATGAGGTACATTCTATGTATGTACATAGTATATACAGTACGTTTTTTTCACATTATGGAAATCCATGTATATACATAGGAATGTATATACATATCGAATGTTTACTGGGTAATAAACAATTTTCATTTCGGATATTTATCTACCCAATTTTTGAACAAGCAGTTTATCTAAATTCCCTGTGTTGGAATTCAGATATTAAACTGATAGAAAAAGTTATTACATCTTCAATATTATTACCCGCCTTTTGCAAGTTTTATATAATTCTCATGATTAAAACTTAAATACGAGATAGATAGCGCATAATGCGTCACATAGCGACAAGCGAACAAACTAATGACTGATTCTATGTATATCCATACGATATCCTATGTATATCCATAAATGTACCTATATCAGCGTATATCATATGTATGTACGTTACATGTATTATATATGGTACACATGGAATGTACACGAGGTGTATTCTATGTATGTACAGGCAGCGATCTCGTTCAAATATACATTCTATGTATATCCATAAATGTACCTACATCAGCGTATATCGTATATATGTATGTTACATGCAGGGTTGGGAAGTAATGCGTTACTTGTAACGCCGTTACCGTTATAATTACTTTTTTTCGGTAACTGTAACGGTAACGGCGTTACAAATTTTTTTTGTAACGAAAAAAGTAACTTTGTTACATTTTTCGGTAACGAGTAACGAATTTAACAGTTATTTTTATTGTTACATTTTTCAAATTTACTCTATATATCAGTGCTCGGAATTAGTCTGAACATTTCAGCCGATTTCCGTGATATACGCCTCCTTTCCTCTCCTTACCGCGCGCGCCGCAGCCGCTTGGGCCAGCGCCGCCGAGCGTTAGGAGCGACACTATCTGATTATGAGTGGGTTCTTTTCCCTATTTATTAAAATTTTAAAAAATGTATTAAAATTTATTAAAAATAAATTTTTTATTTTTAAATTTATTAAGTGGAAATATTTCAATAGATTTCCACGTCACCCATGAGATACTAATGCTGAAGCGTTTTTTTTTTAAGTGGTTTTTCCCGTAGACCTATTCCACTAAAGATAAAAATAAATTCTTAATTTAAAAAAAATATATATATAAAAGAGATTTTCTTAATTAGATTTTCTTGGCCTTTTATGAGAATGAACAATTGATGCAATAATGTAGATAGAAACCACTTTTTGAAAAACGTGTCAGTATTAGTTCCTCATGGGTGACGTAGAAATCTATTGAAATATTTCCACTTAATAAATTTAAAAATAAAAATTGATTTTTAATAAATTTTAATAAATTTTTTTTAATTTTAATAAATAGGGAGAACCTACTTACAGAACCTAATCAGATAGTGCCGCTCCTAACGCTCGGCGGCGCTGGCCCTAGCGGCTGCGGCGCTGGCCCTAGCGGCTGCGGCGCGCGCGGTAAAGAGAGGAAAGGAGGCGTATACCACGGAAATCGGCTGAAATGTTCAGACTAATTCCGAGCACTGCTATATATCTACGAATTTATAGAAAAAGTAACAATAAGAAAACTTTTTAATTTATATTTACAGCATCTAAAAATATTTAAAAAAGCTGGTTTACAACTTATTTTTTAAAAATTTTTCTTATTTAAAATATCTTATTATCAAAATTATTACTTTTATTATATATTATTAAAATTATTACATTTTATATTAATAGCGATATCATTATTAAAATTATATCATTTTTGTTACTTTAATGAAAAATAATGTTTAAAAATTTTTAATGTTTACTGTAAATTTGTAGTGTTTAATTTAATCTTGTATTAGAAAAATTGTGCATAAAATTTGTATTATATATAAAAAAAGTAACGGAAATTGTAACTATTCGTTATCTTTTGAGTAACGGCAGCGGTAACGAGTTTCTTTTTAAATTTGGTAACGAGTAACGATAACGAGTTACTTTCTAGAAAAAAGAACGGTAACTGTAACGAGTTACTTTTATAAAGTAACTTTCCCAACCTTGGTTACATGTATATACATGGAATGTACACGAGGTATATTCTATGTATATACAGGCAGCGATCTCGTTCGAATATACATTGTATGTATATCCATACGATATCTTATGTATATCCATAAATGTATCTACCTCAACGTATATCGTATGTATGTACGTTACATGTATACAGGGTGTCCCATTTAACTTGAGACAACTAAATATTTCGAAAAATAAGCATTGTACGAAAAAATATCCCAAATAAACTTTTAATATTATCAAGGGGGACGTCTGCCTGTGTAAAAATTAATCCGCCTCCACCGCCCCTTAGGGGTGGGGCGGGTGGCAACTTTGAAATTTCAAATGGAAACCCCCATTTTTTATTGCAGATTCGGATTCCTTGGAAAAAAATACGTAAGTTTTGTCCAAAACGTTTTTTCGAATCGTGATAGATGGCGCTGTAATCAGTGAAAATTTGTTTTTGCCATTTTCTCTCACCATCGGGGTGCTTTATTTTGGCGAGTCTCCTCGCCTCTCACTATTCAATTACAATAAATGCTCGAAATGATGACCATCCATTTCGATGCATTTATTAACTCGAGCTTGGAATGCTTGTACACATGTAGAAAGGGTATCTGGCGTTATTTGTGCGCAAGCATATCTAATACGTTCCACCATGTTTTCTCGAGTATTTGGTACTTCTGTATACACTTTTTCTTTAAGGTAACATAAAATTATTTCAACTTTCAAAATTATTTCAAAATTATTTCAACTTTCTCCTCTAAAGATAAATAATTCATTATTTATTTGCTGAAATAAAGAACGCGTCCGTAAAAAAACAAGTAGCTAGCGTACGTATTACTGAAATTTACTTGACTTGAAATTTAAAGAATCCAGTTATTGAAGAATTGTTCTGACTTAATTTCTTTCATTTATTTTGTTTCTCCTTTTCAGTATTTCAGAAATTTACTACATATGTAGATGCCTCATAGTTTTGGTACGCTAGCTACTTGTATTTTTACGAACGCGTTCTTTATTTCAGCAAATAAATAATGGATTATTTATAATGGATTATTTAGAGGAAAAAGTTGAAATAATTTTGAAATAATTTTGAAAGTTGAAATAATTTTATGTTACCTTAAAGAAAAAGTGTATACAGAAGTACCAAATACTCGAGAAAACATGGTGGAACGTATTAGATATGCTTGCGTACAAATAACGCCAGATACACTTTCTACATGTGTACAAGCATTCCAAGCTCGAGTTAATAAATGCATCAAAATGGAAGGTCATCATTTCAAGCATTTATTGTAACTGAATAGTGAGAGGCAAGAGGACTCACCGAAATAAAGCACCCCGATGGTGAGAGAAAATGGCAAAAACTAATTTTCACTGATTACAACGCCATTTATCACAATTCAAAAAAATGTCTCGGACAAAACTTACGTATTTTTTTCCAAGGAATCCGAATCTGCAATAAAAAATGGGGGTTCCCATTTAAAATTTCAAAGTTGCCACCCGCCCCACCCCCAAGGGGCGGTGGGGGCGGGTTAATTTTTACACAGGCAGACGTTCTCCTTGATAATATTAAAAGTTTATTTGGGACATTTTTTCGTACAATGCTTATTTTTCGAAATATTTAGTTGTCTCACGTAAAATAGGACACCCTGTATACATGGAATGTACACGAGGTATATTCTATGTATATACAGACAGCGATCTCGTTCGAATATACATTGTATGTATATCCATACGATATCCTATGTATATCCACAAATGTGTCTACATCAGCGTATATCATATGTATGTACATAGTATATACAGTACATTTTTTTCACATTATGGATATTTTATGTATATACATAGAATATCGAATGTTTACTGGGGATGTAAGGCGGCGCGAATTGGGTGACGTACGGTGACGCAGAAGCGTCGGCGCAAGCACGGACGCCGCGGTTGTTACTAAGGCACTATAAAACGTGAGTATACTCACGTCTGCTCACGTCTCCGCCATTTTTGTTCCATTCCACCACTCCTTGCTCTCTCGCCTCTGTCACTGAGCTGAGAAGTTTATGATGATTAGATTATGGCTTCTAAGCTGCTCGAACTCTGTGTTTACGTGTATTTTGATTATCCGACTGTGAACAATAAAAAGATACAAAATGCCTTGCTGTGTTGCGGTCAATTGTACTAATAGAACAGAAAAAGGCGCTCAATTATTTTTGTTTCCTGCGGATGATGTTCGTCGACAGCAATGAATACGTAATCTCCGTAGAGAGTCTTGGACATCAACCAAATTATCGTGCCTCTGTGAAGTAAGTTTATTCTTTTATATTTTCAATTTACGTAGCTTTTTCTGTTTGTTTAAAATCATGGATCGTTTTTTAAGTGTAGTTTAGATTTGTCACCGTTTGAAATTACATAAATATGAATAACTGTAATCAATAAGGACATTTATCTTATAAGCAGTTTTTTTATTTCAGAAACATTTTGAAGAATCACAGTTTGAGACTGGTCGAGCAGATAATTGGCGAAAATTAAAACCAAACGCCGTACTAACTTTTTTCGATATACCTGATCCACCTGCAATGAATAAAAATGAAACAGATGAACCAAATACAAATGCCACTGCTGAGAAAAACGCAAATTTCTATGATACATTACAGCAGCGCTCGGAAATAGTTGCACACTTCGAGCCGATTCAGGAGACGACGCCTCCTGTTCCCCCACTACCGCCCGGCCTCTGGCGGCCGAGCCGCCGATAGCTCTGGCGCAGGAGCGTTTTATATAAGAAATAGGCTGGGTTGTTGAGGCACCTCTCAGAAAATAGTAATATTTTCTTTGCTACATAAATAATGTTTATTTTTATTAATAATTAAATATATATATATATATATATTATGTATTAATGAAAATAAACATTATTTATGTAGTGAAGAAAATGTTACGATTTCCTGAGAGATGCCTAAACAATTCAGCCTATTTCTAATATAAAACGCTCCTAAGCCAGAGCTATCGGCGGCTCGGCCGCCAGCGGCCGGGCGGTAGTGGGGGAACAGGAGGCGTCGTCTCCTGAATCGGCTCGAAATGTGCAACTAATTCCGAGCGTTGCATTACAGTAAGGTAAAAGAAATGATATATTAATTTGTTTGTTTATTTATTTATTTATTTATTATTATTATATTTATGGGCGTGACTAATACTCTTGTACACATCGTACGAGTGACTAAATATAAACATAAGATTAAGAGGATGCTGAAGTGACGGGCGAACTCCGACGCGAAAGCGCCATCATTTCGATGGTACTAAAAATGAAATGACATTATCGGCGCAGCCTACGGACCTATGCCGCGTAGGTCCGTGTGTACGCATTTGTTTGTAGTGGTGACTCACTACACTGACGTGTGGTCTGTGTACGTGTGTCATCGAAAGTTTGTAAACAAACGATGCTTGCGCTTGTTTCCTCGACTGAAATTTCGTTGCAAGGCTGCAATATAATGTCCGAGAAAACATAAGCGTATACAAGGTGTCAAATAAATACAAACTAAATATGACAAAATAATAAATGAAAAATATACATATAATACTATATATATCACTGAAGAAAAATGTCATATACTTTTGTTATTTTTATCCTTATGTAGTAAATACTAAATAACTAATTAATCAATTAATTAATATATACATATACACATATATTCAATAAATAGTTATCTTTATTTTGTATTTTATATGATAATGACTGAAATAATGGAAGTATATATCATTTCAGTTATATAAAATACAAAATAAAGATAACTATATTCAATATGTATATGTATGTATTCAATAATTAATTAACTTATTTATTTATTTTGTATTAATTACATAAGAATAAATTTAGGAAAAGCATATAACATATTTTTCCAATTAGATATATAGTATTATACATACATTTTTCAAATAAAATATTTTATCATATCTAACTTATATCTATTAGAAACCTTGTATAAGTCTATTTTGTCTCGTATGTACATCATTCAGCCATACGCTAGAATTTTAATTGCGAGAAAAAAGGTTAAATGACCTTATAAATTATCTGATAAAATATAAACAGACCACACGTGCAGTAAATTGCTAACTAAAATAAATACGTATTTCTTCAAATCTGTCAGCTGACGTTAGATCGCCTATGACAATATTTCTTAAAATCTGCCAGTTCACGAATAAATCGTCTTTGGCTCTCTTTTTTCTAAACGGTCAACTGACGTTAGATCGCCTCTGACAATATTTATTAAAAATTGTTAGCTGACGTTAGATCATTTCTGACAATATTTCTTACAATTTGCCAGTCCACGAATAAATCGCCTTTAGCTGTCTTTTTTCTAAACTGTCAGCTGACGTTAGATCGCCTCTGGCTATATTTATTAAAAATTGTCAGCTCACGATAGATCGCCTCTGACAATATTTCTTACAATTTGCCAGTTCACGAATAAATCACCTTTAGCTTTTTTTCTTCTAAACTGTCAACTGACGTTAGATCGCCTCTGACTATATTTATTTAAAATTGTCAGCTCACAATAGATCGCCTCTGACTATATTTATTAAAAATTGTTAGCTGACGTTAGATTGCCTCTGGCTTGTCTTATTCTATATTGCCAGTCCACGAGAAAGCCGCCTCTGGCTTGAAGACAAGAATAAGAATTTTTTTCTAATGCCAGTTCACGAGAAAACCGCCTCTGGCTTGTCTTATTCTATATTGCCAGTCCACGAGGAAACCGCCTCTGGCTTGAAAACAAGAATAAGAATTTTCTAATGCCAGTCCACGAGAAAACCGCCTCTGGCTTGTCTTATTCTTTATTGTAAGATACTTTTATTACGTCATATGCTCTATGTATATATATAATGTATATTATATGCTCCATATTATCTATATTCATATCAAAATATCTTTCTAAGAAATTGACATCATTTTGTATACTTTTTTTACAATAAATGTATGATATATGCCATATTTTTTATTTCTAAAGCATGAAATATATAGATATTTTTATTTTTTTGTGTCTATTATTTGTAAAATAATCTTGATAAAAGAAACAACATTAATTTTGCGACTTGCAATAATCTGTTTTATTATATGCTTCTTTTAAATACTTACAATTAGCCTTATTTTATGTGATTAACTTGGTATTTAAAATACGTATCAAAATCGAAAATGTATTTGTATTACAGTAGAAACGAAACATTCTTGTCTTACAACAGAGAGAAATAGCAAAATATAATATTGTCTAAAGTACAGTCTAATAAAAACTGTTAAAATTGAACATTTTATAAAACCACTGTGATTCATGAAAAATCAGAACTATTATTTAAAAAATATAAACATATTTTGACTGTGTGTTTTAAACTGCACCACACATTCAAAATTCACAGAATAAAATTACTTCTGCAAAGTTGTGTATAATGTCAGTGGAAGAGTGATTTATTTGTTATTACATATACATGATATTTTACCATTCCTCTCTGGTGTAAGACTACAATGTTTTTTTTCTACTGAACTAGAAATTAATTTTACATTTTGATGTGTATTTTAGATACCAAGGTAAACGCATAAAATAAGGCTAATTATCAGTATTTAAAAGAAGTATATATTGAAACAGATTATTGCAAGTCACAAAATTAATGTTTTTTTTATCCAAATTTTTTTACAAGTGATACATACAAGAAACTAAAAATACCTTTATATTTCATGCTTTATAAATAAGTTATATGACATATACATTTATTATAAAAATATATACAATATACAAAATAATATTAACTTTTTACATAGATACTTTGATGTGAATATACATAATATGGAGCACATAATATATATAATATAAACACATGAAGCACATGAATAAAAGTATTTTACAGAAATTAGAATATGAATGTATGTAACTAAATAATATAAATATTTGCAAAAATGTTGCAAAATTTATGTATAATACATACACTTTTTTATCCTTCAGAGTGCCTTCAACCCATTTTTTTCAGCCGGGTTTTGTAGCACATAACACAAACACACACACACACGCACAACTAACACACATAACTAACCTAAAAAATTCTGTATATGACAGATAGCACTGAGAACTGTATAGCGCCTCTATCCCAAAATCGCGGAACTAATCTATAGCTCTTTTTTACCATTTTCTTCTATATTGCACGCATGCTTTGCATAAATCTGGAAAAGTATGGCATTTTGAAAATAAGTCTCTAAGCTCTATTTTTTTGGTTTTCCATTATTGTTTCATACGCTCTTCTTCGGCACACACTCTTGTTTTGCAGATTGAAGCAGTATAATTTTGATATAAAAGATATAATTTTTTGAGGTGACATTGTCGATAAATTTTCAAAAATTTTTTTTATTTTTTCGTTTAAATTTCACTATCCACCGAAAGATTAGCATGTGCACTTTACTTACACCAAAGGATTTGTAATTCTATTAAAGCAATAAAAAATGCCATACTTTCCAAAAAATTAGAAGTTCGGTCGGTAACAATATGACTTCAGCATCCTCTTAATGAAAAAATTTACGTCTTTCTCAGCAGTGACATTTGTATTTGGTTCATCTGTTTCATTTTTATTCATTGTAGGTGGATCAGGTATATCGAAAAGTGTTGGTATGGCGTTTGGTTTTAATTTTCGCCAATTATCTGCTCGACCAGTCTCAAACTGTGATTCTTCAAAATGTTTCTGAAATAAAAAAACTGCTTATAAGATAATGTCCTTATTGATTACAGTTATTCATATTTATGTAATTTCAAACGGTGACAAATCTAAACTACACTTAAAAAAACGATCCATGATTCTAAACAAACAGAAAAAGCTACATAAATTGAAAATTTAAGAGAATAAACTTACTTCACAGAGGCGCGAATATTTAGTTGGTGTCCAAGACTCTCTGTGGAGATTACATATCCATTGCTGACGACAAACATCATCAGCAGGAAACAAAAATAATCGAGCGCCTTTTTCTGTTCTATTGGTACAATTCACCACAACGCAGCGAGGCATTTTGTATCTTTTTTTTGTTCACAGTTGGATAATCAAAATACATGTAAACACAGAGTTCGAGCAGCTTAGAAACCATAACCTAATCATCATAAACTTCTCAGCTCAGTGACAGAGGCGAGAGGGCAAGGAGTGGGGGAATGGAACAAAAATTGCGGAGACGTGAGCAGACGTGAGAATACCTACATCTTTAGTGCTCTATTGTTACTAGAGCGCTAGATAGCGAGTGCGTTGGTCGACACGTGTGACTTGCGTCGATTATCGATCGGACCGGTAGATCGTTCGGGCACGTGCGCGTTGATTCGATTATTGATCAAAACGATAGGTCGCTAGTCGCGATTGTCTGCCGGATGAAAGGAACTGATTTTGAACGGATGAAGACGGGAGCGAGGACACGCGTATTGCCCGTGTCCTGTGGTGATCTCAAGTCGGATGTAGAGCCGAGTGTTCTCGGTAGTGTACGAGGACGCTCGTACGGAAGAATCGGAGCCGAGTATTCTCGGTGGTATACGAGTATGCTCATATGCAAGAACGGAGGACGGTTTCTGGGGGCCGGTTCCATCGACTTTTATTAAATCTCCAACACTAGACCTTGCAAAACACCTCCATACCATCACTTAGCCTCCACCGTGTTTCACCGTGTTTCACAATGGAACTATGCACTGGCTGGAATATTTCTCATTTATTACTCTTTGTACAAAAGTCTTTTGTTTATTCCCAAAAATTTCAAACTTAGATTCATCACTTTATAACACCTTTTTCCGGTCACTTAAACTCCAATTTTTATGTTTTTTTTGCTTTTTGTAGTCTTTTTGTTTTATTTATAGCTCTTAAAAGTGGTTTTCTAACAGCTACTTGTCCAAAAAGATTATTTTCTCGAAGTCTTCTTTGTACAGTAGAAACACTTATTGTTTTCTTTTAACTTTTTATTCACATGAGCAGTTATTTCGAGAGCTATTAGCCGTCTGTTTCGTTTATTCATAATCACAATATATCTATCTTCGGCACCAGTTGTTACTCTAGATTTCGGTTTTTTTGTTTTTATCACTGAAAAAAAAAATATTCTACTCTTTAGCAGTACCCTCTTGATTTTAGAGGATTTTCCTCTGATATACGGCCTCAAGAAGATACTCTAAAATGTAGAGAAATATCCTATAACCATAAAATACTGGATTTAAGATTGCAATCCTCTTAATACTAGAAGAATCTCCTCTTTTTGTAAATCTAATATTATTCTTATTTAGAGCATTTATAACTTGTTCCATATCTTCTACAGTCGAATTTTTGTATCATTACCTTGCCTCTACCTATGTTTGAGATTACGTTACTTTCTTATGTAGACTATCTATTTCTGTTTTGTCTCCTTGCAGATTTCTCGCTTGAACTTTGGACACCTCAGTTCTGCAGTAATCAATTGCCTTTTGTAAATTAAGATCTTTTGTTCTGAGGAGCCTTTCTTGCAGCACCTTGTCTCTTATTCTTAATACAATCTTGTTCCGGATCATTCTGTCAGTCATAGTTCCAAATTCACATGATTGATTCAGCTTCTTTATTTCTGTTAGAAAGCTCTCAAATTTCTCGCCTTCTTGTTGTAGTCTGTTGAAAAACTTAAATGTTTCATATACAACATTTTTCTTTGGAATGCAATATTCTTCAAAAGACTATAACACCTTTGCTAAGTCATTCCTTTCTGCTTCTTGGAGATTAAATGTATTGTATAATTCAATATCATCTTCACCAACAATATTTAGTAGTATAGCTACTTTAACTTCATCTGGTTTATTAATACTGTCTAATGCTTTTAGAAATATATCAAAACTTTGCTTGAACTTGCGCCAGTTCTCACCAATATTTCCATTTAGATTTAGTCCTTTTGGTGGTTTGCAATATAGTTCCATTTTATAATCAGCATCGCTGATTTTATGAACAGCGTTGCTGTTTTGCATGTGTAAGGTCCGTTTATGTCAGGATAGAGATAGAACTTATTAACGTAACAGTAATTTATTAACAACGAATAATAGATTAAATAAAAATGTGATATAACGAAATGATTGTCCAAATAATTCACTTATCTTAACCGTGCTTTCCGGCGACACGTAACCAATTTGAAATTAAGCCAAAGTCCCTCTTGGCTAATAATTTTAACTTGCAAAAGTCCCTCTTTGCTTGTTAATGAAAATTCTGCAAAAGTCCCTCTTTGCGATATGAAAATGATGTCCCTTTGACGAAGTCCCTCTCGTCGTTGGATACACACACTTAAAAATATACTGACTTTATCTCTTAACTGTTCAGAGCCAAAAAGCCTCGTTGCCTGTTCGGGCCCTCTTATATATCCTTTTCGAAAGAACGTTCTCGTTCTTTCTCGAACATTCTGAAAATCTGTTTCCTCCCGGCGACGCCGGAGCGCTTTGCGCATATACAACATAGGCTAGCGCCTTCATACATAAAATAGACACTAATTGATCCGCCGTTATCTACATTATCATAAGAGATTCTTACACATGGTTAACCTCTAAATTATCAATGAGGTTGCACACTTCTTTTATGGTCCGTTGTCATGAAACTTTTAATATTTTTTGTATCACTTTACGACTGCACCATGTTATATTTATGTTAGTTGTAATAATGAGATACACCAGTAGACTTAAACATATATTATTAATGAAACATTTTTATACATTGACTTATAACACACTTATCTTATTGTCGTCTCCGACCGTCTGCGCTCTCCTAGCATATACATTCTTTTAACAAATGCGCGTGCCGCTAGTATCTTGCATATCCTCTTATTTCAAGAGGCTATTCAAGTTACTATAGTGGAATTTCCTACAGAAGACTTTATTCTTGATCATAGCTCATGCGTCCACTTTTTTATAGAGGAATACGTGTTAAAGAGGAATATGCTTCATGTAAGATTTTTTACTTAGAGGAAATGTTTAGAGGAATTTCTCGCTTATAAATAGAAATTTTTTTTTGGGTAATAACAATTTGATCAGAGTTCAAAAATTTATTAACGTTATAGTCCACAGTACGTCTAGGTATTCGTAATTTTTGTGCAATCTGACAATTGCTCTTTTTGTGATGGGCTACGATAAGAGCAGTTTTTCAAAAGATAAATTTTTTGATCTAGCCATATTTATTCAAAGAACAAAAGTACAAAAATCTGCACACTATATCTTTTATAAATGATAACAAGGTTCTAAAAATGTAAAGAAATGATCAATAAACTGAAAAGTTTACTGTAAAGCATAATAGTATGGAGATCAGGGTCGCAAAAGTACGTAAATATCAGCAAATTAACATATCCAACATACCAAATAATCGTGTCCTTCGTTTATAGAACCTAAAATATTTTGTATTTTCTACGAACTAAAGCTCTGTTCAGCTTATAGTAGAATTTTTCGATTTTTATTTTACAAAGTCTTTGCATAATTTAAAAACTTTAACACATAAAATTTGAAAAAAAATTTTTTTTTAAATTGAAAAAAATTTATACATTATCTATACACGCCAAAATACACATTTTTTTCTAATAAAGTTTTTTTGTAATATTGTTTTTTAAATAATTGCAATTGTTTCAAAATGGCTTTTTTACACAAAAAACATTGTGTAAGGTTCTCAAATAAAGCTACACCGGTATCAGGATGAATAAAATTTAATGTTTAATAAAAGTTCAAAATTAACATTATTGAAAGAACAGGAAATAATAACAATAAAATAATGAGTCGATAGCCGAAAGGAATTATCGATTAATTTCGCGAACTTCGCACAAAAGCTAATGTTCTCACCAAAAGTCGAACAATGTTCTGAGTCTTTTTTCTAATAAAGTATTTTATCGCCAAGTCGTCTTTTACACTGTCTTCTCTTTTCCTTTTTATTTTCGGAGCTTCTTGAGTACTTATGCGTCGTTTTAGCGTTTGCACCGACTTTTATATTTGCCGAGTAGTGACCTCCTTTATTATTGTCATAATCATATATCCGAAATTTTACTAAATACATGATAATGTTTTATCCTGCATTATCGACGGCAATTTTCGGATAATTCTTAAGAATCTTACAATTGTAACTTTGTTAAAAATAATCGTACAAAAAAATTCAAAAAAGCATATTAAAGGTTTTATTGTCACTTGTAAAATACACTTTTATTTTTTTTGTACAACTGTTTTTAAAAAAATGGCGGCCATTTAAAAATGGGCAAAAAAAATAGAAAAATTATGACTCCTTTAATTGTTGCCAAACAAAAAGAACAATTGCGTTGAAGTACGTGCTATGCATCATTTGAAAGGTAATTACATTAACTTTAAAATCAATTTGTGTTTTTTTCTCTACGATTATTTTTAGTGGAGATATTGAACTTTTTGTAGATTCTGTTTTCTTTCTTGGGTGAGCAAATATATTTGACCAGCAGTGTAGTTTTGTATCCAAAGCACTATTTTTGTTATTTTTACGCGTGGGCACGAGATGTGTTCGATGCAACCACCGTTTCCTATTGACACTGTGTCCGATTGCAACTACTATGAGTCCATTTAATATTGTGTCTGCTTGATATTGTGTCCGATTGCACCTGTTTGATTCATTCAACCTGCTGTGTCCGATTTATTCTGTGCGCAACTGAGACTTCTCGCATTACGGAGAGCTTTTAGTTTATATAAATAAGAAAGTTCAGGATCGCCCGATGACATCATTTCTGCATCTGTTTTAATTCTATAAATCATAGCGGTTTCATTTTTTTTGTGTAATTGTTTACCTACTTCAAAATGTATTGGGTTTTGTAAATATCTATTATTGCAATTTCCTGATCCTTTTGTTATCGTGCATTTAATTATAATAGATTCACTATCTGTAATATTTTTTGCAGTTCCATTTATAGTGCTACCGCAATTATACTTTCCGCATATTGTTAAAATATTATTAAAAATTTTATTTTTTTTAAATTAATATCCACATTGCAATTTACATGCTGCGCATAATTTTGTTATAATTGCATCATGTTACTTTCCTGTCTATAATACTTGGTGTAATGTTTACACACCTTGTACTATAAGTCTTTATTTACATCTCTCACTTCTCTACAATGCTGGTTGCTGCGCACCTCCTTGTCTCTTCCGTTCTCCCTCTCACTCACACTGGCGCCCTCTCTTACACGCACATTCATACCTTCATACACCCTTCTTAATCTCATATATTACATCTTTCCTTTTTTTTTTAAACTTATTAATCTATTATTTACTCTAGATATCTGGCTGGTCGCTTGACAATCCTACCTCTGCGTGTCACTTGAACAGTTTTACTGGGATTGTTAGTTTCTTAATCATTCTGCTTTAAGGAATCTGTTAGGCTGCCTCCAGCAGAATCATCAGATTGTGGCTCAACAGTGTTATTGCCTGGCGGATCACAATGTGTATCTGAGTCCGTTTCCGAGGATATTTTTATACTTAAAGAGTGACTTTCTTAAATGCATTGTATTCCGTCTGAGTATCTCACCGTTTTGACTCTGTATAATAAACGAGCGAGGGTTTGGATGCTGACTAAGAATTTTCGTAAGCTTCCAGAGACCCTGTTTATAAACATCTCTTTCATTAAAGTTATGTTTCCTTACTTTAACATTGCGACCATGATAGTATTTATATTTAGCTTATTGTTTTTTAAGATTTTTATGAGCAGTTGTATGAATGACTAGTTGTAAGAGTTCAGTGTGAATGGTTAATCTTGTTCTCATGATTCTACTCATGAGTACCATATTTGCGATGGAGATTCTTTGAATCCTGTTATTGGGCAGTTCCTGAACTTAAGTAATGCTATATTTAAGTCTCGATTATTATTTTAATTAAGAATTATGTAAATGTCTCGATATTTCTTAATTAATCTTTTAGCTATTTGTACCGCTCGTTCAACCTGTTCGTTACTCCCAGGGTAGTGAGACGAGCTGGTTTAAAACTGCCACTTTTTGGCAAACTATTGATGTTCTAATGAGTTGAATGGTATATTATCACTGATAACTATTCTAGGAATTCCATGCGTTGCAAACACTGATTTCATTTTCCGAATAACTTCTGATAAAGTTTTATTTTTAAATGGTAATATTTCTAGCCACTTTGAGAAATAATCTTGTATTATTAGATAACTCTTACCTTTAGTCTCACAAATATGACAACCTTATTAAATCGAATATTAGGTACATGATGCGGAATTAGTCGTTCTTTAGCATTTTTACATTTATAACGCTCGCAGACTTTATATTTCACAACCATTTTTTCAATGTCGATCATAAGTTCTGGCCAATATATTGATTGTCTTGCGCGATTTTTTGTTTTCTCCACACCAAGATGAGCCTCATGAAGAAGACTTAATACATATTGCCTGAGATCCTTGAACTATCAATCTATAGTTATAAAAGACTAGACTTTCCTCTACAGTTATGTCATTTTTGTACTTTGCATAAAATTGTACATTTGCGTCTACCTTTTTTTTATTTGTTGGCCATCCATTTTGATAGTATTCGATTAATTTTATTAGCTTAGGATCATTCTGCGTCGCGTTTTTGAATTATTTTTTCTTTTCATCAGTCATACTGTGCGCGATATCAATGGAATGAACAACCTCAGCTACCCATTCAGTATTGTGATGAATATTAGATCTAGAATTTTGAGATAAAAGATCAGCTATATGCATTTGTTTTCCTTGTACATATTTGACGCTTATATTTTAAGAGTTTAAGTTTCATTCGCTGTAGCTTGAATGATACAATATTTGCAATTTTCTTTGTGTTAATTATATTAACAAGCGGCTTGTGATCTGTAACTACATTAATCTTCCTTCCATAGATAAATTGATGAAACTTATGTGTGGCATATACTATGCCCAGCATTTCTTTCTCTATCATAGCATAATTTTGTTCTGCATCATTCAAACTACGCGAGCCGTATGCCACAGGTTTTCCCTCTTCCATTAGATAGCATTCTAAACCTGATTTAGACGCATCCTATTGTATTATAATTTCCTTATTTGCGTCAAAATTCATCACCGTAGATGCTTCTGTTAGCATTTTTTAAATTGCGTTTAATGTATTTCTGTGTTTTTCTAGCCACTGGAACTCAACATTTGATTTTAAAAGTTCCTTCAGTGGAGTCGATATTTCAGCTGAATTTGAAATATATTTCCTCAAATAATTAATTCCAAGTATACTTTGTAGCTCTTTTTTATTCCGTAGTTCTTTTAAGTTAATTATTGCACGTACTCTTTCAGGGTCTATGTTCATCCCTACGCTTGTAAATATTTGACCCAGATATTTCACCTTACTTTGTCGGTACTGGATTTTATTCTTATTAAACTTTATACTCGTCTTCGTGCCTGTGTTGTAACTTTATCCATTATTTGATCATACTTTTCCAGAAATTTTGCAGCAATCATCAAATCATCAAAATATATCTGTACCCCTTCAATATTATCGAAATTTTGTTGGTTTATGAATTGTAAGTATTCAGGTGCCATATTTAACCCAAACGGTAATCTATTAAATTTTCAACAACCTAGAAGCGTACTAAAGGTACACAGCTCGCTTGACTTCTCGTCAAGTTCAACATGACAAAATCCGTCTTTAAGATCCAGTACCGAAAATACGCTTTTCCCACTCAAATTTTCAGATATTTCTTCTAACGTTGGAATAGCCTTTGAATAATACTCAATTGATTCATTTAAACTTTTTGGATCCAGAGAAATTCTAAGTAATTTATCCTTCTTTTCAACAATTATAACATTACTAACCCATTAGGTTTTTCTACTTTTGATATTATTCTTTTTTCCTCTAATTTCTTTAATGCTTTACCTAACCTATCTTTTATAGCCTTTCGAACTCTCCTTGGTGGATTTGCAACTGTTATACAATGCTTTTCAATCTTTATTGTGTACTTACTAAAAAATTTGCCTAACTCTTCAAACAAATCTTTATTACTCTCTATGAATCTACTTTTCCCACTAGCAGCTTCTAATTCGTCTATTCTTTTTATTAGTCTCAGTTTCACTGATGCTTCTCTTCCAATAATCGGTTTGTCTTCCACGTTGGCAATGACAAAGTCTTTATACAACTCCGTTTCTCGAGCTTAGCATCGCAGATTCACCATGCCAATGACTTTTATCTCAAACCCCCCATATGCTCGCAACATGACATTCGTTGGTCAAATCTTGAATTGTTGATCCAGCTTCTTAAATAGTCTGTATGGAATTGTATTAGTATCAGACCCATTGTCTATTTTGAAGAGAGTCTTAGTATTTTCAATTTGAATAGTTTTATACTAGGCTTTGATGCTGTGAACATCAATAGTAATGAAGTCTGTATAAAGAAGGCCTTCCTCCGAATCACTTGTTCCCTCAGTCTGAATATTTTCAACCTGTCGGACTCGACAGCAGTTTGCAAAATGGTTGAGTTTACCACACTTATGACACCTTACATCTTCCTACATGCTGGACACTGTCGTGGGCCATGTTTTCGTGCACAGCGCTTACAATTAAACGTTTCTGATGTTTCAGTTGACTGCAAGATTTCATCTTTTCCTCCTATATTTGGTCGCCCAGTTTTCTTTTTCCCTTTTTTTTTAGCGATCGTTGCCACTTGTATAGCTCCTTGCATTTCCTGAAGATCCTTGGCCTGAGCTTTCGCTGCTTCCGCCGCTCTACATTGATCTGATGCTTTCTGCAAAGTTAAGCCTTCCATTTTTAACAGTCGCTCTTGCACCAATGCATCATTGATTCCTAATACGACTCGATCTCGAACCATTTCATCCACCATGTAGCTGAATTCACACGTTTTCGCTAGTTTCTTCACATCTGTCAAGAATTGTTCAAATGTTTCACCTTCCTTCTGCACTCGTTTGTGGAACCATGTACCTCTCAAATACCACATTTTTTTGGCATGCAGTAATCCTCAAATGCCTTCATAACCTTATCCAATTTCTTCTGATCCTCTAAGCTGAGATTAAATATATTATATAACTCAACGGCTTCTTCACCAATTAGGTTAAGAAATATTGCCACTTACACATCATCAGATGCACTGTTTTTCCCCATTGCCTTCATATAAATCTCGAAATTCTGTTTGTATTTTTGCCAGTTCTCACTAATATTTCTTTCTATAAGAAGGCCTTTCGGAGGTTTGAAACCTTCCATCGCATCGCCTTTGCTGCACGTGGTACATTATAGGTTATACGTATAGTTTTCTATTTGTCTTTAGTATTTTAGGTTACCAGTCCAATCCGTGTTATACTACGGTTTACTAATACGAGTAAAGATTACTAATACGACTGCGCCATGTAATGTTTACACATTTTGTTGTATTACAAGTCTTTATTTACATCTCTCACTTCTCTACAATGTTTGTTGCTGCTCACCTCCTTGTCTCTTCCGTTCTCTCTCTCACTCACACTGACGCCCTCTTTTACACACACATTTATACCCTCATGCGCTCTTCTTAATCTCATATATTACACTTAGTATTATCTACAAGGTAACTTCTTTTCTTTCCCGTCTTTGCATACTGTTTCGTCTCTACAAAATTGTCGAATTTATTTCTATTAAATACTACATCTATTTTACTATGTCCCGGTTCTTTATCTGATGAAAGCAAAATTGTACTTGATAAATTGGCAATACTAGCATCCAAATAACTAGTTTTTGAGAGATCTTTATTTATTTCCGATTTTAATTCGATTGTCTTATCAAGCAAGGTGCTTTTGATATGAAAGCGATTATTTATAACCAGGGTGTATAAAGCATGCAATTGTATTTGTTCTATTTCTTTTGATATAATTGTCCATATCTCGTTATACTTACAAAGGAAACACCAGACATGGCCCCCTCCAATTTGGTTGGCTTTTATATATATAATAGTTCAGCCCTTCCACTAATTCGTGCTAAAATTATAGGACGCGCTTCTCAAGCATTCGCGAGAAAAACGCGTTTGAAGATTTACGTGTTAGTAATGTACCGAGCGATAAGAACTAATTGACAACAAGCGGTGTGGTGTAGTGAGTAAGGCGTCTGACTACAATACTGCGTATTGCTGGTTTGAATCTTACTTTTACAAATTTTTTTTTATCTGCATTGCAGCATATTATTGTGTATGTGTATCTTTTACTATTTTACCTAAAAAATTAATGTTTTTATTCTAAAATTTATTATATTCAAAAATTATATGACTTATTTATTTAATATGCTTCAAATGCTTATGTGATTAAAATTTATCTAGTTTTAAGTTGTGTTATGCAAATTACAATTTTATAATACAAGTGAAAAAGAAAGGAATGAGGAAGGCAATAAGAAAATTCGAATCTTATTACGTTTGCAACTCATAAAATTTTTATTTTTAATAAGCAAAATCTATTATTTGTCTTCGGAATCAGATTTATTTTTGGACAAATTACATATTTTGGAACAAACATTATGAAAGTGGCCATTGGTTAAATTTGCCGAAATTGCAGTATGTTTTATTGATCCTAATCGAAGGTCTCACTGGGAACAAAGCTTAAAAATTAATAGTTTTTCGTTTAGAGATATTTTAAAAGTCTTTAACTTTTGCTATGCTGTGATGACATAGCCGTGATATAATGCCGGACTAATGTATATGCTGTGTGTGTGAATGAGTGTGTGCGTATGTGTGTGTGGGTATATGCTGTGTGGTTGTGTATACACACACACGTACCACCCACCACCCACTCACATACACACCTACACGACACATGCAGCGCGCACACGCACGCACACACGCGCATATGCACGCACAGGCGCGCATACGCATGCACACCCGCTCCGTGCTCCGTACCCGCCATATTCAAATAAAAATTATTTATTTTGCGTTTTAAACAAAAACAAAATGTTGGAATTATAAATTTAACCGATTATTAATAATGTACAAACGACGTACAAACGATTAAGCACGATAAATTCATAAATTATAGTTTACGTGACGTAATTGCGATATAGGGAGGGGGGGCTAATTATCATTGGCACAGTTACGAAAACTTTGTAATTTTTTTTAAATTAACAAATATTTATTCATTGTATTATTATGTCAAATATGTATTGTAATATTATGTAAAATTAAATTAATTTAATTTACAATTGTGTTTTTTATTAAAAATTTGCACTTTTAATTTTTTTTTTATAATTTATTGAATATAATTTTTATTCAATTAACAATCTTATTATTTTATATGTTCCGATATAAAACTAATAAAATACTACTTTTAATATAGCTTAATATATTTAATTTAAATTTTAAAATGATTAATTTAATAAGAAATTAGAAAAAATCACGCTCAACTCAGGTTTCAACTGACGCCGTCACTAGCTCACGTTGAAGTGATCGCTCACTGCCTTCGTTAAAGAATAGGATCGAACAGGATTTCGAATTTCTTTGTGTGTGTAGGGATATACGTTACAGTAGGAAAGTAGCTAAAAGGAAGGCCAAAAACTGTTACCTGAGGACATTAAATATACAAATATTATGGTCGGAGCAGTGAGCACTGAACTTAACAAAGTTGAGTGAAAGATTACGCTGAATAAAATGTTTCTTGTATTAAATAATAACTGTGTTATTTAATAATAACTATATTAAAAGTAATATTTTATTAGTTTTATATCGGAACATGTAAAATAATAAGATTGTTAATTGAATAAAAATTGTATTCAGTAAATTGTAAAAAGAAATTAAAAGAGCAAATTTTTAATAAAAGACACAATTGTAAATTAAATTAATTTAATTTTACATAATATTATAATACATATTTAACATAATAATGTAATAAATAAATATTTGCTAGATTAAATAAAAAAAAGTGTAATAGGCAGGAATCGAATCTGGGTCGACAGCGTGATGTTTGGGGCTTACAAGTAAATCTACCCAAGTGTCACTCTTCGATTTTGATCAAACTTTGCACACTTCTAGGGCGATGAAAAATAATTACGTATTTTTTTTATATCGGCAGTAATTCAGTTTTAAGGGTAGAAACTACCCTTTGAATATTTGGAGGTGTATTCAAGATTTGAATGATATCCATTGAACAATTTGAATTGTGAAGACTTTACGGGGGTTTTTGATGTCGCTGAATCCAAATTTGATGTCGAAAATATCATTATCAAAATGGCGGATTCAAAATGGCGGATTCAAAATGGCGTCTCTATTTCCTAAAAAAAGGATATTTTTTTAATTTTGGCTAGAATCTGTTCTTAGTGCCCGAGCTACGCGCTTTTCTCGACAATCGGTCCAACGCGATCGATATATAAGGAACTCTATAAACTTTACACCGGTTTTTCTCGAAAACGGCTGAACGTTGCGCCCTATCCCTTTGCTCCAAGTACTCTTCTAGTAGAGCACTATAACATATATAAGCTTTTTCAAAATCGGTGACCCGAAGTCCGCGCCCTCTCCTTGTCAAAATTCGTTCAAGAATATGGCATTGCAAGAACATCAGATTGTTTTGAATCATCCTGATATTGCTTCGCATGAAAATGGTTACCTTCAAATCTCTATAACTCAATGAAAAATGATCGTACAAAAATAAAAAACATATCATTTTGAAGGTGAGAGATAGCGGAACAGAGTGGCGTAAGCGAAATCTTAAAAAAAATTATCTTCGAGGCAACAACGTGTTGAATATGATCAAAATCGACGTTTTTGGACTATTTTACACCATTTTTCATGGAAATGTGACGTGATAAACAAATTCTCAATGCGGAATCGTTTTCAGCGACCAAAAATACGTCGGAAACCGTTAGTTTTGTTCGTAAGCCAAAATCGTGTTGAACTGTGTAATCGGCATTTCAGATCTCTATAAAGCAGTGCTCGGAATTAGTCTGAACATTTCAGCCGATTTCCGTGGTATACGCCTCCTTTCCTCTCCTTACCGCGCGCGCCGCAGCCGCTAAGGCCAGCGCCGCCGAGCGTTAGGAGCGACACTATCTGATTATGAGTGGGTTCTTTTCCCTATTTATTAAAATTTTAAAAAATGTATTAAAATTTATTAAAAATAAATTTTTTATTTTTAAATTTATTAAGTGGAAATATTTCAATAGATTTCCACGTCACCCATGAGATACTAATGCTGACGCGTTTTTTTTTAAATGGTTTCCCCCGTAGACCTATTCCACTAAAGATAAAAATAAATTCTTAATTTAAAAAAAAATATATATGTAAAAGAGATTTTCTTAATTAGATTTTCTTAGCCTTTTATGAGAATGAACAATTGATGCAATAATGTAGATAAAAACCACTTTTTGAAAAACGTGTTAGTATTAGTACCTCATGGGTGACGTAGAAATCTATTGAAATATTTCCACTTAATAAATTTAAAAAAAAATTTATTTTTAATAAATTTTAATAAATTTTTTTAAATTTTAATAAAGAGGGAGAAGAACCTACTCATAGAACCTAATCAGATAGTGCCGCTCCTAACGCTCGGCGGCGCTGGCCCTAGCGGCTGCGGCGCGCGCGGTAAGGAGAGGAAAGGAGGCGTATATCACGGAAATCGGCTGAAATGTTCAGACTAATTCCGAGCACTGCTATAAAGCATATTGTCTTCTTAAGCGATGATTTTCATGTAAATGATAACTAAGGCAGTAGTTTTTAGCGGTGAGTATTGTTTCCTACGAAAGAGACAAAAGTTACTGTATTATCAAAATCAATGGAAATGTACAATTATACAGGATGATCTATTTTAATCAATCCACTAGAATATCTCAAAATATCTAAAAATCCTTAAGTTTAAGACAAAAATATTTCAGACAAAAGTTGCTCAGTTACTAGGGGGAAAGAAGATGATGACCTTGGTTAATCTTAAGAAAATGTCCTTAAGGTCAGATCAAGGTCACCTAAATTTTTTTAAATTAAAACCAATTTTTATTTCATATTCATGTAGCTGACTTCAGGACTTTTTCAAAACATTATAATAAAGTACATTTTTATTAAGTACTTTACGAGTTATGAGGCTTGAAAGTTAACAGGTCAACGTTTAGTGAACCCACTATCTTAAAGCAATTAAGTTTGAGACGAAAAGAAGATGATGACCTTAGTTGATTTTGACATGTTGTCTTCGAGCTAGGTCGACATCTTAAATTTTTTGAATACATTTTTTATTCTAATTCTTCTTTAGCGCTACCCAGAAACAACGGCATGGACGTAGTTTTCTATTCCCTTTGGGGTGCTTTATTAACGTGAATTCGTGATTTCTTCTATAATAGATCTATTGCAGAATATGTTCAAAAACATTTCCATTTCCTGGAATACGTAACGCAATTCTCTGCTGGAAATGTCTGATAGTTTGTAATAACACATCCCATGGTATGTTTTTACAAGCTGCTCGAATTCTTTCGATCATGTCTTCTCTAGTTGGTTTCTGCTCATAGACAACATTCTTTAAATACCGCCACAAATAAAAGTCAAGCAAAGTCAAATCTGGTGATCGCAGGGGCTATAGTACGGGTCCTTGTCCAATTTATCTTCTAAGGGGGTATTTTATTATAAAGCGCGAAAAAATGGTTTATTTTTGGAAATTTTTGTTAGGAAAATTATTAGACATATTATTTTAAAATTTTACACACATATTTATTTATATTTACAAAATGTAAATAAATTTTTGTGAAATTAAATATTAATAAGTTTTTATGTATTTTACGATTTTAAAGAGGTCATAAAAAAAACACATATCGCTGGTTAACATGATTACAGCGTTCTTACTTGTCTGAAATAAAAAAATAAACAAGATTCTTAATTATTATAAATGTGGCTATGGTCTAATTCAGAATAAAAAAAAATATAGCAAATTGTTAAATTAGCGCAGTTTTAAAAAACATATCAATTTTTCACAAAAAATTTAAACTTTGACAGCTATAAAAAAAATAGTTAGTTTAAAGATATATAATAATTCTGGTTCCGAGAGTAAACAAACATGTATTTTATATATACAAAATAGAGTAAGCCGATCGATTAAGTACTTTTTAAGAAATTGTGTCAACTGATTCAAAAAACGAGTTTCGAGAAAAACGAGTTTAAAGTTTGAAGTACAGATATATTATAATATACCTGAACGGCGCAACCTACAAATACCTGCATTTCCGTTATCTTTATGTATTTCGACAAAATCTCATAGGAACTCACGTTTAAGACCTTAAACATTAAAAAAATGAAAAAGTTCTATTTTTTTGAAGTCGCACAGTAGAATACCCCCTTAGAGTGCCTTCAATAATTTCCTTCACAATCCGTGCATAGTGTGGTCCCGCCCCTGCTGAATACACATTCTTTGCTTTGTATGTAAATCAACATCTTCAAACAAAATTGGAAGTTTATCTCTTAGAAACTCCAAAAATTTTCCCTGTTAATATTTTCCAAAAAAATATGGACATATTGGGTAACCATTGATAATGCCACACCAAACGTTTATACTCCAGCGATGTTGAGCATTTATTTGTCTATACCAACGAGGATAAATGTCTGACCAGTAATGACAATTATGCCTGTTTAGTTCTTAAGTACATTTAAATGTTGATTTATCAGAAAACATAACATCATAAAAAAAAGCTGGATCATTTCCTATCATTTCTTTTTTCCATTGACAAAACTGCACATGTAATTTCATATTGTTTGGAGTAAGAGCTTGCATTAATGTACAAGGTACGTCCGAAAAGTATCGGCACTGATTTTTTCTAGCCAAGAGGAAGAGGTGCAGAGTGGTCTCCATGGGCAGGGACGTTAGTGGAGGATTTTAGCTATACGACGCGACCCGACTCAGTTGCCTCTGAGCCTTTGCAGAGTGTGGATCGCGCCCGGAGTGAGCAGTTGTTTTGTTGTGTCGTCAGGAATCAAGATGCAACACACGATTGAACAGGTATGCGATCAAGTTTTGCGTAAAACTGAAAAAATCCGATGCTGAGACTCTTGCCATGATCCGTGAAGCCTATGGGGAGGATGTTATGTCAAAAACTTCGAGCTTTCGGGTGGCACAAAAAGTTTAAAGAAGGAAGGGAGGACGTCGAGGACGAGCAACGCGCCACTCGAAAACTCGTGTTTTTGACATGGCACCTCGTAGGCTTCACGGATCATGACAAGAGTCTCAACAGCGGATTTTTTCAGTTTCACGCAAAACTTGATCGCAGCATACCGCTGTTCAATCGTGCGTTGCATCTTGATTGCTGACGACACTACAAAACAACTGTTCACACTAGGAGCGATCCACACTCTGCAAAGATTCAAGAGGCAAGTAAGCCGGGTCGCGTCGTATACCTGAAATCTCCCACCAACATCCCTGCCCATGGAGACCACTTTGCGCCCCTTCCCCTTAGCTAAAAAAAATCAGTCCCGATACTTTTCGAACGTACCATGTATGTATGTGGATGATACTTGACTTTTTTTTTTAATTCTCAGGATTGTTGTCCTGGGTATTCCTATTTATCTTTCCATTTGTCGACTATTAATATGAGGATTAAGGTGAATAGCTGTTAAGACACGTGCATCATTTTCATCATAGACTTTATTTGATCTTTTATGTTTCAAGTGACCGTCACGTGCTCTTAGTTCAATGTTTCGAATAACTGTATAATTCGGATGTTGTCTATTTAAACTATATTATATCAAGCTTGGTAAATTGTAACAGCTTAACGGAAATTTCTATGACATTCACCGAAAATAAGCAACAAGGGAATATATTCAACCATAATTATTCCCAAAGTTTTTATTGAAAAATACAAAATTAGTATTTCAAAATAATTTTCTAAATTAAATCAAAACTTAATAAGATAAATAAACTACAAAAAAGAAAAAAAATATTTTTTTAAAAATGTTTTGATAAAACGAAAAAAGGAAAAAAAATACAATATCTTCGATATTAACTTTTCAAAATAAATACATACATACATATGTATGTATAATGGTGGATATGTAAAACAGATCGTTGAATTGAACGTTTTATTTCTGTCGTAATTTAGTGACTACTCGGCGTGTAATGAACAGGGATACTACTGAACATGTTACTTTTGTCAAAAATATTTGTATTCAAGTCGATAAAGGACAGCGATTAATAATGCCACATCAAATGTTGTGTGTCGAAAAGACCACACGATTGTTAATAATTGTTAATAATAAATCTCAATTTTGTAAGTCTTTCGAAATAAAATTGCTAAATAAAATTGCCAATACTTTATGCGTATTCGGCAATTAATATAACTAAGCAGGGCGCTGACGCACGCACTGGCTCCAAAATTCGCGCATTTGTACGCGCGAATTAGAGCGTCCCACGCCCAAAGTAGAATAATGCTGATCAGCATTTTGTCACTAAGTAGGCCTATTGCTAAACTTGCCCTACTGCCAAAATACTGACCAGTATAAATGATCACTGCATGAAAAGTGCAGTGAGTGGACAGACTAATGTCTGTCAATCTCGTCGAGTATATGTCACGTCGGGGATTCGTAAAGTAACCGGGAGAAAAGTGTACGAAACGAATAAGTGGAAATAAAATGTGTTTATTAATTTCACAACGGACTACAATTACTGTACATCTCGGCTCAACCCCCCTGAACCTGCAAGGCAAATCTCGAATTTTAATCCTGTGCTAATTGACCACAAACGGCAGCGCAACAGCGCACACTTAAATGTCCTACATCTTTCAATATTATTATTACAAACTGTCAGATATTTTTCAGCAGAGAATTACGTTATGTATTCGAGAAAATGGAAATGTCTTTGAACATCTTTTGCAAAAAATCTAGAAAAAATCATGAAAGGCAAGGGGAATTCATGTTAGTAAAACACCTTAAAGGGAACAGAAAATTACTACATTCACGCCGCACAATGGTGCCATATACGTGAATCACGGAAAAATTATATAATTCGTTAACTTTCAAAGATCGAGCTTTCTTGACGACTAATAGTTTTAATTGCACACATTTGTCAACATATATATTAGAAGAAATAAAACATCTCTATATATTTTTTATATTTCATTATATAGTCCAAGTTTGTTATAAAGTTCCTCTTGCATTTTTTTCTTTGTTTCTTCTCTTTGAACGCGCGTTTCCGAAGTAGTTGTCTACTTCTTGAACGAAAAATTATAAGATATGTAGTATACACTCCAAAAACTTTATTTATGCATGTAAAGATGACATCCCCAATTGAAGAGCTTTCTTTTTAAAACGATGGAATAGCAGGAAAATCTCAAGCCAAAGAAGATTGTAATTCTTGATACTTTTTATTGAAACCAATGTTTTAATTAAGCAGCATACGTTTCGGCTGATCTTTCAGCCATCATCAGTATTACCCTTACAAACTGAACAATTATATATCTTAGTAATTTTTTAATATGATTGAGATCAAGATAATAAAAAATTTTTTTTTTAACTAATAAGATAAATAACTAATAAAATTATTTTTCTATCACATACCTGTTTCTTAGAAGACAGTAAATTTAATTCGTCATTATTAATAAAAACTTTTATGAAGTGATCACGTATGTGATTGCGAGAATTACTTATTGAGGTGTTGATCGAAAATCACCATGTTCTCAACTGTGAGTTGAAATGTGAAACCCAGAAAGCGTTTAGGCAAAAAGGATATAAGGGAGGGGGGAACACAAGGAGAAGGAGTAACCAAATATACAGCCGGCAAGGAGAAAATTATTATTTTTCTACCTCTATAAAGTAGGCAATAAGTTGAGGATCGGAACATACGAATCAGAGAGCAAATCAGTGTCACTTTGTTTATTTAATCCGTGTGACTGTCTTTTAATATTTATCATTTCAGAAGTTAGTCTTCTGAAGTATGATTTTTCATTATCAACTATGCTAACTCCTTCCCAATTCATTTGGTGATTTAATTCTAACCGATGTTGTGAGATAACTGAAGGAGAAGTGCTTTTTTTAATGTCGTTTTTATGCTCTTTGATCCTAGTCTCCAACCTTCTCTTCGTCTGGCCTATGTATGTTGCCTCGCAATCTGCACAAGCAATTTTATACACCACGCCACTATGTAACATTTTTCCTAGATTGTCCTTATGTCTCTTTATAAAACATCTCAAATCAAATTCCCTTGAATATGACATCCTAAACCCATGCTTATTAGCCATAGACGTGAATTTTTCTGATATGCCTTTGACGTATGGGATGATAAAAAACTTATTTCTTCGATCTTCCGAACTACCACCCTCTGCGCTTTGTCTTTTTTTGTTCCCAAATGAATAGAATTTTAATCTTTCTTCAACAACACGAAAAATGAATGGAAGAGAGTAATTATTATTCAATAAAATGTTGATAATGTGATTAAAATCTTCTTGATGAAAACGTGGATGAGACAGTCTTATAACTCTATCCACCATTCCAAAAATAACTCCTCTCTTATGAGAAATATGGTGTTGTGAGTAAAAATTTAAGTACCTTCCGGAAAAAGTTTGTTTATGATACCATTTAGTAATAATGTTGTCCCCCTCCACAATTAATTCGACGTCCAAAAAACTCAAATGTCCATTATTAGCTCTTTCACACGTGAATTTAATTCTATTATGAAACGAATTGAAAACTTCTATTATTTTATTGATAACACTGTTATGAGCCGCTAACACTATGTCATCCACATATCTATAAAAAAAAAGCGGTTTCAAAACTAATGTTTTCAATACCCTTTCTTCTATATCCGTAAGAGTAATGTTGGCAATAATAGGAGACAGAGGAGAACCCATAGGGCTACCAAAAGTTTGCTTATATACTTTATTTTGGAATTTAAAAAATGTAGAATCTAGAACAAATTTAATAGCTATGATAAACTCATCCAATGAAAGTTTTGTTTTATTGTCAATAAAATTCCATCTCCTACTTATACTGGACAGAGCCATTTCTATAGGTATATTAGTGAAAAGTGAAACAACATCAAGTGAGACCAGATCATAATCTTGTCTCATACTTATGCTGCTCATCTCTCTCACTAGATGAAAGCTGTCCTCAACAAAACTATTAGGCTTAGGAATGCTATTACTAAGAATCTCGTGCAAATAACAACCCAGATTGTATAATGGGCTGTTGATACTGGAGACAATAATTCTAAGCGGAATGCCTTTTTTATGGATTTTAAGAAGCCTGTAGGCGCGTGGTAGGATGCCTTCACTTGACATTAAATAATTATAAATTTCTTTGCTAATAAATTGATTATTTTTCCATTTATTTAAATGTGAGCGTAAATCGCTCAGCTTTCTTTTTGTTAGATTTCTGCCTGATATCTATTAGATGATTCATTTCAGATGGTTTAGAACCGCAAATAAAGCACGAAGATGAAGAAGGTGTGTCCGTTACAGCTTGAGCTATCTAATCATCTATTATTGTAAATAGTATTTCATGTTTCACTTTGAATGTGGTTTCTAATTTGTGTATTTCCGTTACACGTAGTTGAGCAATTTCCATATCCATCGGTTGCTTTTCATTTTTTATCTTTTCCATAGTTTATTTAGTGCACTCAAATTTTATAGCTTTGCAATACCTCGTTAAAGAAGATCGACTATTGTTTCAAATGATAACACTCTTATCATAAGTAGAAATGTGGCGTAAAAGCATCATTGATGTTATAAACATGTATTTATCGGATATTTCTCCGTCTTGTGTGAAACGTTGTTTATATTTGCTGTGTCCTGATGATCCATCATAACTCCATTTTGTAAGCAACGTTAGTTTATTACAATTAATGTCAGCGATATTTTCCTTATATTGTATCTTCGCGAGAAGACACAAGTCAAAAACATGAAAATGTTTAGGAAAGAGAAAAGAAAATTTCATGCTTTAAAATTACAGTATTAAACATTAATTAACTTAATGTCAATCACAAATTGGCTTGTTTAAAATTTAGTAGAAGTAATGTAGACATTAATTTTGTTATGATGTTGGACCCCTAAAAACTAACCCTATTTTGATTTGTGTCATTTTTCCTGTTTTTAATTTATTCATTTTTTTATTTATATTTTTAAAAATAGTGAAATAATTTATTGTTTTGCGTTTTATTAGACTTTTATTCAATTTGTAACAGCACGCGCTGTTACTAAGCACCGATCGGGCTCCGCGTAAACACCCCCCATTGCGGGCCGCATTCCGATCCCCCAACTCGAGGGTAGTAGCTCGAGAAGGGGTAGCTGCCGGGTAAGGTAGCACCCCAAGTGGGGGTAGCGCGACTGGTATAAAAGCCGGCTCGCGGAGCAGACCAGCACCATTCCCCCGAGTACGACTCGGACAAGCCTCAGGGCGCACTCTGAAGCTCCGGTCGTACTCGCTCCCATCCTATACCCCGTCGTTCTAGGAGCAGGGCGTTCTCTGCTTCGGTCGGGTGTTCCCGGCGTTCGACTTCCTATACCTCGTCGTTCTAGGGGCAGGGCGTTCTCTGCCTCGGTCGGGTGTTCCCAGCGTTCGACTTCCTATATCCCTCGTAAGAGAGAAGATTCTCTCCGTCTTCGGACGCAGCGCACCGGCAACCGTCGACGACTCATCAGGCTCGGATATACGCGGTATCGCTTATTTTTTAATATTTTTACTTCGTACGAACCGACCGACTTAGGACTAATTATACTCATACGTTATCTTTGTTCATTGCCTTATTTTTTAACCGACCAAATTAGCTTAAGATTAATTAGATTTAGTTATTTAATTTCGGCCAAAGGCGCAACACGTTTATTGATTTACGCAGTTCACTTGTTATCCGATAATTTCCGATTTTTGTCCATTCGTTCACATTTATATCCGTACCCGTTTACACCGTTGAGATATTAGATAGATTAACCGATAGGAAGATACTCATGTACCCATTGTCACTTTCTGTATGTTTTCTTTATTATATAATCTTCAAATGTTTTCTTGAATAAATATTTATTTCGTTTAATTGGCTTTTGTTAATTTGGAGTCTCCCGAAAACCACACGAACGAATTCTGGCGAACCGACGAGTTATTCCGCATCGTAAGAATCCGCTTTGCTACCTACGTCGAAAAAAAATTCCACCTCGTTACGCATCGCCCATGAGGCGTAAAAATAAGCACCGTTACAAATTTATATTGCAACATTAATAAAAAATGTATGCTTATTAAACTTATGCTCATTAAACTTATTATTAACTTATTTGTAACGAAAATATGATATATACTAGAACAAAGAAGGTTAAGAAAACAGTAATTTGAAAATATCGATGTAACTTGGTGAAATAGTGGTTTGAGTGAATTAATTTTAAACAATCGACTTTCTTTTTCTCGTTTATGGATAATTTTTCTGAATAGGCTTGCTGCAGGACAATATTGTCAATATTGATTTTTCTCTTTTGGATCTCAGTTTCTCCAAATTCTGAATCTTTGTATGACAGATTTAAAAAGAAATGAAAATGATTTAGACTTTTCGAACTTGAGCACTTTAATCTCAGTCAGTTTTATAGAGTTACCGTAGACATCTGTAGCATAATTGGCACCCATCTTTCGGCTCAAATGCTTCAAGTCCGTAAAATCTAAATGAGCCATCTTGTTTACTTGGTATGGAGAACCGCGTTTTTGGCTGTTCGTATTATAGTGACATACTGCTGAGGAATAACAATTGAGCCACTTTTGAAGGATTTCTTTATCTGTTTCTCGATAACTGAATGTACAGCATCACCCTCATTCTGAACGTGGCCACAGATTAAGAATTTGTGGTTTATTGTTTTTATCTTAAATGTTCTTACAGCGTATAAGAACATTGCAATAATAAAATGATTTTTATTTTGTCCACAGCAATTATCTGAGTAAAACGTAAATTCTAAGTTGTGATCATCAATGGAAGTAGCCAAATATTTCAATAAACATGAGCTTATTTTGTTTGAGCTGAGATTGCTTTCACCTTCATGCCAGAAGAAACAATCTATATTTTCACTGCCAATTTCGCAAATTGTAAAGTTGTAACAATTTATTTTAGATTTATAATAAAAAATCAATAAATTTTTCTTAGGGCAAGGCATGACAGTTTGAAGATCGAACGATGCCAAAATAAAATTCTTGTCAACATGTTTTTTATCTACTTCTTTAGATTGACGACTTAATAACTTTTCCTGCTGATGTCGTACTTTTTCTTTAAGTCTTCATTATTTGGTGCATTTTTATAAGATTCGCACAAGTTGCATAAATCTTTTTTAGGAGAAAAAAAGAAAATATTAAATTTATTAAAAATACGCGAGTACATCACAAGATTCGCACATGGTTCTTGTTTGTCGGCTTGTGCTTTCTGATAATCTCTGTATAAGTCAACCAGACTTTTATCTCCTTCTGTATGTATTCTCTAGAAGTTTTAGCACGTATGTAGTGGCTCTCTATACGGGATATAAGGTTAATGTGTTACCGTACTGATTCTTTAATTTGTGATTTTACTACAATGTTTCTTATGTTTTCCTCTTCTGTCTGATTGAAGAAAATCATTTTCTTTATTCTCCAAAACAGTTCTAATATGTCTATCATTAAATCCTAGTGTGTTTTTAAAAAATAATTTGCAAACTCTTACTCTTTTTCCTTCTAACTGAAAGTAGAATGCATTATTCAATTTTCTTCCATTTTCTTTCGCGTGTATCTGTATGTCGGTTCTATGCTTTCCATAATCTCAACAATAAATGCGTGTTGTCGTTTAAATTGCCGAGCTTCCAATAGTTATCAAAAATGTTTCTTCTCTGATCGTTTGAAAATTTGTTGTAACAAGTTTTGCACATTGGTTTGTACATGGCCACCGCATTTCTTTTGCTCTAATTACTTTTCCATATTTTAACGCAGATACATATTCCTTTTCCATATTTCTGAGCCGCTTTGTCGTCTCTTTTTTCCTTTCCGCTACTCTAACCTTTTTCTTCTTACTACATATTTTAACGGGAGGCTCTTCAACGGGTTTAAATTCGTTTTCGGTGTTTCCAATTTCAATTTTATGATCTACAAGAGATTCGTTGTTTTCTTGCACTATATCGACTATACTCATGTAAGGTTCAGGATTTACAGAATGTAATAATCTGACCAGATTTACGATAGTTATGATGGTTATGTATTTTAAATACCGGGGATACAATAAAAGAAAAAGATGACTTGCAAAAAAAAGGAAAACACAAAAAGGTATCACGTCGTTACGTCGTTACTTCGCTCGTCGTCGTCTCGCACCGACTTGTGTGGTCCGCTCGCTTTTTGTTTATTATGCATGCGCCGCTGCGCGTATTGTCTTTACGGATCCTGCCTAACGCTATCTCGCGCGCTATTTGAAAGTCTAAACTGCACCGCATCCTACACTCATAGATATGTTTTTATTTGATCCACTAATTTCGGTGTTTTCTATATTAGTTAGAACATCCACAACAGGCTCACTGTATTCTGATACCTCGTTACTTGTTTTATTTTTTACATCTGCCATGACCAAGCGCAAGATTTTTGCAGCGCAAGATAATTCTACTTCAACTAAAACCAAAATAGATATAAAATAACAGAAAAATTGTCACAACTCAAATTATCATTTAAAATAAATGTAATTAATTTACATACTTAATACAGGAACACTTTCATACCTACCCACTTTCATACCTTTCAAACCTAAATATGACCTAAATATGAAATTTTCTATTCCAATTGAAGTTATAAATAATACAAGATATAACACGAAAAACGAGACAACTCAAAATATATCACTTTTCCTGAAAAAATTGTAACGTCACTCATCAGCTGGAAAACAACTGAAATGTGACTATTTTTGATTTATTATAAAACATTATGTCAGTTGGCCATAACGACATTAGCAAATTTACGCAGAAAGTATTTGAACACAACTTTTGTAACATTTTTGCTAAAGGCCGATGTATTTAGGACACAATCCACAAAAAAAAACAAAATTCGAAAAATTTTGACTTGTGTCATTCTTCTTGCAGAGGTACGATATATTAATTTGATCAGTCTCGTTGCAGTATGATCCAATAATTTTTGTAAATTATTTGATGCCGAACTCTCTGTTATATTAATATATTCTGGATAACATTTCCGTTTTGCATCAAGAATTATTATTTTATACGATGGAAATATCTCCAATTTTCTTAGTTGCAGCTCGTATTATCTCATATTGTTGTCTAGATCAGTGCTCGGAATTAGTCTGAACATTTCAGCCGATTTCCGTGGTATACGCCTCCTTTCCTCTCCTTACCGCGCGCGCCGCAGCCGCTAAGGCCAGCGCCGCCGAGCGTTAGGAGCGACACTATCTGATTATGAGTGGGTTCTTTTCCCTATTTATTAAAATTTTAAAAAATGTATTAAAATTTATTAAAAATAAATTTTTTATTTTTAAATTTATTAAGTGGAAATATTTCAATAGATTTCCACGTCACCCATGAGATACTAATGCTGACGCGTTTTTTTTTAAATGGTTTCCCCCGTAGACCTATTCCACTAAAGATAAAAATAAATTCTTAATTTAAAAAAAAATATATATGTAAAAGAGATTTTCTTAATTAGATTTTCTTAGCCTTTTATGAGAATGAACAATTGATGCAATAATGTAGATAAAAACCACTTTTTGAAAAACGTGTTAGTATTAGTACCTCATGGGTGACGTAGAAATCTATTGAAATATTTCCACTTAATAAATTTAAAAAAAAATTTATTTTTAATAAATTTTAATAAATTTTTTTAAATTTTAATAAATAGGGAGAAGAACCTACTCATAGAACCTAATCAGATAGTGCCGCTCCTAACGCTCGGCGGCGCTGGCCCTAGCGGCTGCGGCGCGCGCGGTAAGGAGAGGAAAGGAGGCGTATACCACGGAAATCGGCTGAAATGTTCAGACTAATGGCCGGAGCACAGACTTTTGCATAAAGCATAACGCATAAGCATAAGGAAATTGATTGGTCCATTTCCTTATGCATTTGCTTATGCTTATATACAGACCAATCAATTTCCTTATGCTTATGCGTTATGCTTTATGTAAAAGCTTGTGCTCTCGGCTTAATTCCGAGCACTGGTCTAGATAATTGAGCATCTATTATTAATGCTAGAGTAGTTTCAGCATTAAAACCATTTTTATCATTTAGCATCTTGTTTGAGGCAGCATCAATCATTTGTTGCGGATAAATGCTGCGTAATTCGTTTATTTTATATTGTTTCGCACGACTGCAGCATTCGTTGAAGCTTTTTCTCGGTCTACCTACCAAATAGTTTTATGACCCGGCAGAAATAAAACTTACGACTTCACATTTGACCTTAAAAATACCTTTTAACCAACTATCATACTTCTGACAAAATCTTTTTTTTTATTACTGCACTGTATTTCATCTTGAATTGTGGAAGAAAACGTTTTCCAATTTCTTGTAAAATCTTATCGAGACAATTATCCGAAAGATTTGGAGAAGATGTACTAATAAATGTACTAATAAATGACTTTAAGCAGCTAATATCTCGGTCACAACGGAGTAATTCCGTGACTAACACTTTATAGGAAAATAGACTTATATGGAAAACAGATTCATGTCTCGAAAGGAAGAAAAAACTAATAAGGAATAACCAATCGTTCTGAAATGTCGTAGTACTGATTGTGAGACTCAATGACGATTTCATTTTTTCCGTCTTATGTTTTATTTATTAAACATTTCCAACGCTAGAAGTGTTTACAGCGCTAGTAGTCAAACAATCACAATATTGATTTGTGTGTTGATATCTTATTAGAAATGAGATTTTACAGATTTTCAGTGCTATACTTATAACTTAAGGCCATTAATGATTATTCATTGCTTGAAAATATATTGATTCGGCTTATGAGATTGTTCCTATATATTTTTAGTTATAGCTCTTGTTATAAACATAATCGCACTAAATCGCAGTTGTAATTAATTGCATATGTTAAGATATAGAATAATCTAAAATTTATATAAATTTTCGATTGTAGGGAAATGTAGGTAAAATGATAAAGTTTATTCAATAATCAAGGTTAATAAGAATTTACGATTTTGCGGCGTTATTATTCTTTACATAAAAATCAGATTTGAGAACGAAATAAATACGTTTTTATAAAGTTATGTCAAATTTTAAATCCCACGCAATAGTTTTCAATGTAAAATCTCTGAAAAGCTATAGGAATGTATGGAATAAAAGCATAAAAATTTCATATTATCAACGATACTTTATATCAGCGCTCGGAATTGGTTGCACATTTCGGGCCGATTCCCGAGACGACGCCTTTTGTTCCCCCACTACCGCCCGGCCGCTGGCAGTCGAGCCGCCGATAGCTCTGGCTCAGGAGCATTTTATATTAGAAATAGGCTGGATTGTTTAGGCATCTCTCAAGAAATCGTAACATTTTCTTCGCTACATAAATAATGTTTATTTTCATTAATAATTAAATATATATATATATTATGTATTAATAAAAATAAACATTATTTATGTAGCAAAGAAAATATTACTATTTTCTGAGAGGTGCTTCAACAACCCAGCCTATTTCTTATATAAAACGCTCCTGAGCCAGAGCTATCGGCGCACAGTGGGGCGAATACCTCTTTTCGTGGTCATTGACGTATAGTTTTAATATTTTTCAATTAAAAAACTTGAAATTTGGCATATATTAACTAAGAAAAATATACTTCAAGTATGTAAACTAAAAAATCGATTTAATTATAATTAAAATAATTTATACAGTTAATAAATGCTTTATCGACATATAGCAAAATTCATTCACTTAAATAAAGAAAAAAAGAATTTATTACAGTGTAATTAATTTTTTTTTGTTGAAAAATAACAATCTCTGAACAGTTTTAATTTTCCTAAAATATCAAATAATTTAATAATAACTCAATTATTATTGTCAAATTAGATAATCATGCAGTTGACATTTAATAATAAGTCGAACATTTTGCACTGCAATAAAATAAAATAAAATCACAAAAATTTACAATAGCAATATACAAAATACAATACAATAGCAATATTTAAAAAAGAAAAAGAAACCGAATAACTAAGTAAGGCTAATATTGTATATGATCAATTTCATTTCTGAGTGTCCGTCAAGTGTCTTTATTATTTTACTCATAACAATCTAATTCGTCAAGATTTTTTTAAAAGATTTTTAGCATCATCACATAGTTCTTTTTTTTGTGTTCAATTATTCGCCTTGAATGTGAAACAACTGGGTCTGAAGCAATTAACAGATTCGTAAATATATCTTCGTTATTCATTTTTCGAGACATTTTTCGAGAATAATTTTTCCTATAATTTCGAAAATATTTGTGATTCGCTTCTTGGGCATCTTCAGATAATTGACCTATTGGTACAATTGCATATTTTATTATAGCGCTTCCATAAATCAACAATTTGTGCACTGTTACTGACATATAATACCATGGATACAGCCAAACATAAAGTTTTGTGTATGTCATACGTTTTGGAGAATTTTACGATTTAAATTACTATATAAATTTTTAAATTTCTTGAAACATTTGCAATCAAGATAGACAGTAAGCAGATATCATTTTAAAAGTTCTATAAAAATGATGAAACATGGTTGAATAAGAAATTCTCTTTTTTATTCAGACGAGATACTGAATTCTTAGGTCATCGCGCATGCCGTCTAATAGATCGAAAATTTCAAAATCTTAATGGAAGACATAAAAAAATGCAGGAGTTGAGAAGTAATCAACAAATTATTATTTTTATCGTAAAGAAAAATTTGAAATTTGATGCAGTACAATTAGTTTATAATTTTTTTATTTTATAAAAAAATTTATTTAAAAATTAATAACTTTTGTTTTCTCTATCATTTGTTTTATATAAAATTGTTAGTCATAACAATGATTTAAAACAAAGTGTAGTTTGCATCAAATTTCGCAATTAAATTTGAAAACTTTAAAAGAAAATGAACCAGTTAGGCGCTACCTACTAGCCCCATCGAACTAACATTAATTAGAAATTTTTTGTAAAAAGGGGATGAAGGGAGATACAAAACGTATATGCTAAGAAACTACATACTTTGCCCTGTAGATTGACGTATATTTCAGTCTGGACCGTTTTGGACCGTAAACTTTTTGGTACTTTAAACATTTGAATTCAATTCTCTTTAACTACATGTATTGAAATATATATATTATGTATAATAAATTATTTGACAACATAAAAATAATATTTATGTTATCTTTGGAACATATTTATTTTGTTGTAATAGAAATTTGACAAGAGTTTTCGTCTACTTTCAATCTGAGAGTTCTTAAACTCAAGCTACAATCTACAGTAAATTCACTATTTCTTCAAAATACTAAATTTATTAAATATTATTAGTACAAATATCAATAAAAATAAATGCCCTAAACATATTTTTAGATAGATTAAAGTGTAAAGAATATAAAAATATGTTAAAAATAAAAATTTATGCAACTTTTTTTTTCCGCCCATTGACCGATTTTTGAAGGTTTCGCCCCACTGTGCGGCGGCTCGGCCGCTAGCGGCCTGGCGGTGGTGGGGGAACAGGAGGCGTCGTCTCGGGAATCAGCCCAAAATGTGCAACTAATTCCGAGCGCTGCTTTATATCAATAATTTACAACAAATATATTTCTCTTCAAACACAAAAGATAAATTATATACAATAATATGAATATAAATATCTTTCTTTAAATGTACATATATGCTTATTATCCTGCTACGAATACTTTTATAAATTCAGATTTTTTCCACTTTGGAACCACTATGCGCCGTTATTCTTGGGTAACGCTAAAAGTAGAATTAGAATGAAAAATGCATAAAAAATTTAAGATGACTTCGACTGGAGGACAGAGATTGTCAAAGTCAACCAAGGGCATTATCTTCTTTCTGTTTCAAACTTAATTGTTTTTAAATAATGGATTGACTAAACGTTGACTTGTTAACTTTCAAGTCTTATAACTCATAAAGTACTTAATCAAAAAATATTTTATTATAGTATTTTGAAAAGATCTTGAAATCAGTTATATGAATATAAAATAAAAATTGAGGATTTTAATTTAAAAAATTTTAGATGACCTTAACCTGACCTTAAGGGCATATTCTTAAGGTTACCATCTGTATTCTCCCTAGTAACTGAGCAATTTTTGTCTAAAACATTTTTGTTTTAAACTTAAAGATTTTGAGATATTCTAGTGGACTGATTAAAATGAACCATCCTGTATAGTTATGTTATCTATGATATATGCCAGATAGCACTGAGAACTGTATGGCGCCTCTATGGTGAAATCCGGAAACTAATCTGTTATTCCTTTTTATCTTATTATCTTCAATACTGCATGCTTTGCATAAATTTAATGGCCGGAGCACAGACTTTTGCATAAAGCATAACGCATAAGCATAAGGAAATTGATTGGTCCATTTCCTTATGCATTTGCTTATGCTTATATATAGACCAATCAATTTCCTTATGCTTATGCTTGTGCTCTCGGCTTACAGCCGAGAGCACAAGCTTTTACATAAAGCATAACGCATAAGCATAAGGAAATTGATTGGTCTATATATAAGCATAAGCAAATGCATAAGGAAATAGACCAATCAATTTCCTTATGCTTATGCGTTATGCTTTATGCAAAAGTCTGTGCTTCGGCCATTAGTCTGCATAACAGATTAGTTTCCGGATTTTACCATAGAGGCGCCATACAGTTCTCAGTGCTATCATATATCATAGATCAGAATCTTTTAGACTAGTTATGTGTGTGTATTGCGTGCTAAAAGACTTGAGTAAAGGAGGTCGAAGACGCTTTAAAGAATTCAAAAAGTGTATGTATTATATATCAATTTTTAGGACTAATTCTGTAAATTCAATTTTAAAGACTCCCTATCATTCTTTGATGTACTCTTCTTTGTGCTGTAGGTTTTCATATGCAAATTGTTAACTAAATAACTTTTACATAAAACAAATATTTGTATGAACCGACAGCTTGTCGGTAAAATTTCCAATTCTTTTCCTTTTTTTGGTTCAAAGTTGAGTACCCATCACTCTATTAGCATATATACTTTGATCGCACAAAAGGATTTATAATTCTATAGAAGCAATAAAGAAAGCCATGCAAATTAGAAAATTGAAATGTGGTAGATAAAACAGACGACTCCGGAATTCTCTTAATTTAAATTGTAAAAAGTTAATGTACATTGATGAGCAATGAAAGTTAACCACTGGAATACCCCTACCACTTTTCAAGCCGTCTCCTACTACCTACTTCCTAGGGCTTTTCCCTATTCGCAGAGACGTATTCACGCAAATGTGGCGTTCCGTCAGTGTTGCTAGACGGGACACTTTTTTTGCGCATGCGCGGCGCAACAGCTGTGAATCGAGCGGTGTATGTGGATACATATTGTTCGAGCGCGACAAAAGCTGTGTTCCGATATTCACTACCAATGTAACACTTATTGTTTATGTTACATACAGTACAGTATTTTATTACTGTCAGTGAATGTCGGAATATAGCCAAGCTTGGTGGGCTGCAATAAATAATTTTTAAAAAAAGTTTAAACAGAGGGTCAAAGAGTACTCTTTTTTTTCTAAATTAGTACTTTATTGAAACCGATTTCCAAGCGCATGCGCGAAAAAAAACGTCCCGGCAAGCAACACTGCGTTCGATTGGCGTCCCTTCTTTATTTTGTAAAATGTCCAGTGGTTAATTTTCATTACACGTGACTGTACAAAAAAATTTTATGTAGTATGAGTTATGTTATTTGGTTATATATTTTTTCAGGAAAGTAACCGTCATCGATTATCAAGGAACTTGCAGTCCTCAAGAATCTCATCAATCTTCCGCGCCACAATTTTTATCCAATTCTATCATAAAGACAGTGGCAACGTTTGGCAACTTTCTTTGGACCTTGGCTTTAAGCCTTAATATTCAAGATTTATGGCGAACGACATTGGCATTCGCTGGCGACACAATGTACTCACTGAATGGTAAAATAACTAACATTACAAATTTATTGGCTATATTTAATGAATCGTGGTAACAAAAACGTTTGCTTTAATAAATGGAAGCAAATGTATTTATTTTCCATTTTATCGGTTTAAATCGATAATTATCATAACAAAGATAGATTTTGATGCAGAGAAGTTTGAATAATCCTTGTACTTGCAATAATGTAATGATGTATTTTTCAATCTTTATTTTCGATAATTTTCGGATTAAATGATAATTCAAAATAAGATTAAAAGAGCGAGAGGAGCCAACGTTAGGTCTTAGTGCGATTTGAATATGTTGTATTATGAAAACATTGAATACGGACGGCCTATCCATCAAGCCATCTTCAATGTCGAAAAATAAATAAGTTTAACATAGAAGTACATTGATCATTACAATAAGTTGTGTTATAAAACGCTGTAAATTATATAAAATAAATTGTGCTTTAAAACGAGTATGGTTAAACGCAATAGATCGCTTATGTCGTGTTAAATATAAAAGGTAGAAAAGTTCAAACTGAAATTAATTTATGGCATTATTAATGTGTTGTTTAAATTATAAAGTAAAAAATTAACTAAAAAAAAGGTTTTAAAAAAATTTACTTATAATGCTAAATGCCATAGAACAAAGTAAAACCGTCATAATATTGGAACGGTTACAGAAATATTTTGACCAGTTGTAACTAAAAAATTTTTTTATGATCTGTTTTAAAAAGGTAGATATATATGTGTTAAAAGCTGATAAATGAATTTTACATACATAATTGTTCCATATCTCTATCATCTAAGGGGGGAGATAAATACACGTGTTGTTTGTTTGAAAGTTCAAACGTTAATGCTGGCATTAACCAATATAAATCCACAATGATGGAGAACAAAAGAGGAAGAGGATATAATAATACCAGGAGTAGGGAAAGAGAAGTTAAGAACCTAAGAAAGGAAGAGAAGAAATATGGTTTATAAGAGGGAAAATAAGTTCAGGATTGGGAGATATGATTCAGACATAAATTTTGTGTTACTCTGATTATTAATTCCCTTGTTTTATCGCTTAATGAAAATAATTTTTAAGATTAATTACTTATTGTAAGAAGACTCCTCATTTAAAATTTTAATATTATCCCAATCGAATTCGTGGGAATATTTTAACCGAAGTTTGAACATTATAGATGGAGACCCGTTCTTTTTGTTGATATCACTTTTATGCTCCTTAATTCTAATGTTTAGCTTCCTTTTCGTCTGACCTACATATGTGGCATCACAATCTAGACATGAAATTTTGTACACGACACCACAATGTGATAAGCTATTTAATTGATCTTTTCCGGTTTTAATCAATCTTTTTAAGTTATTAGAGATGGAAAAAATCTAAAATCTTTGGAAACAGATTTGATGTAAGGCACAGTCAAGCATTCTCTTTTGTCATTCCCATCGGAATCAGTATTATAATTGTAACTAGAGTTATTAGTCTCGTTATAAAATAAATATCTCAATCTTTTTTGAATCGTCAAAAAAATATTTAATGGATAGCCGTTATTTATTAAAATATTTACAATTGATATTATGTTCTTGTGAATTTCTTATGGAATTTTGGATGGGAAAGCAAGAACATTTTGTCAGTTAGTCCCAAAATTATGCCCCTCTTATGTGAAACCGGGTGATGGGAATGATAATTTAAAAATCTCCCAGAAGAGGTAACTTTCAGAAACCAATCAAAAACAATCCTTCCTTGTTCTAATATCAGAGTGACATCAAGAAAATCAATCCGATTAGTAGTCCCAATCTCTAAAGTAAATTTGAGTCTATTTGAGTCGTGAAATGAATTAAAAACCCGGAAAATAAAATGAGAATAGAATCAGTCGGAGCCGTTAAAACTATGTCATCAACATATCTAAAATAAAATGGTAAAGAAACTGATAAATTTTTAATCGCCTTTTCCTCAATATCTTGGAGAATCAGATCGGCGATTAAAGGAGATAAAGGAGATCCATAGGAGTTCCAAAAGGCTGTTTATATATTTTCTTGTCAAAATTGAAAAAAATCGAACCTAATACCAGCCGTATTTCAATTAAAAATTTATCTCTTGGAATAGATGTGTTCTTCGAAATTAAATCCCATCTCTTAGATATACTGTCAATTGCTAATTCTAAAGGAATACTCACATAAACATGGAAACTACATCTAAAGAAATCAGCCGGAAATCACCCTCAACCTTAATTTCATTCAGCTTTATATGGAACAATTGTGTATGTAAAATTCATTTATCAACTTTTAACGTATATATAATTACCTTTTTAAATCATAAAAAAATTTTTTAGTTACAACTGGTCAAAATGTTTTTGTAACTGTTCCAATATTACGGCGGTTTTACTTTTCTTACATCCTACCTGGGGAAGGGCGGTCGGACTGTAACTGCTACAGTGTATAGCTCGCAGGTCAGAATTTTAAAAGGATCTGACACTGCGAGTAGAACGGTTTGTTTGTTTCTGCAAACGAGTCAACAACTGGGAAGTCAATTTTACTCCGTTATGCGGAAAATACCGTTCAATGGTTCCTTTTAAGGTCTGAGATAGCGATTTCAATTACCTGGGACGGAACCGTGTGCGATCTTTAAAAAATAGAGGATAAATAGACGAGGTCTAGTTAAATTATAGGATTAGACAACATTTAAATATAAATTTAAAAAAATATAATTTAGTATTGGAGGACTAAAAATACATAATTCTGTTTTTACAAAATGATTAGCAGCTATGTGAAAGACAGTAAAAAATAATAGAAATATTTTATAATTGCGAGTCATTTGGTTTTACAATTGTAGTATCTTTGCTCAATACCTTTATTAATACATACACATGTCTTACACGTACGACTGGTAACCGTGCCGGTTCGCTACCCCCCTCTGCCGCTACGCGAGTCCACGCTTGCTCGCTCGTCCCGCTCCTCGCGACATCACGCGTCAGTAGCGCACACTATACTACAACAATAAATGAAGCTAGGGATAAATACAAGGTAAAACTGTTTTAATTAGGTTTTAACGCTTAACAAATGCGCAAAAACTGGATAAAAATATAAAGAAAAAATTTTATCTTAATGAACAACATTAATGCTATAATTTATTCCCTCAATGTTTGCGCGCGCGCACGTGTGTGTGTGTGTGTGTGTTTGTGTGTAGATAGAGAAAAGAGTTTGGGTTAAATAAAAGGTGGAGGAGACGGGGGAGGACTAAACTCTGGTTCATAAATAGGCGAGTAAAAAAAGGGGGTGACGAGTCACCATTCGAAGGAAGGAAACGGATGAGGATATAAATGCAGAGAGATCAAATATCTATCAAAGACGTTCTCATTATTATTATTGTCAGTAGACAGAGGAGAGGAAAGTCGCAGAAAAAGCAGAAAATTTGAATTTAAAGTAAATGGAACGGGCTCTAGGATTTCGTGGATAGCACGAAGGGAAGGAGAGTAGTGAGTACGCGGAGGAAAGTTGTGTTCATTATCGACGTAAGTGTTATCAACACCTAATTCTGTATTGCGATTATGAGGTGAGGTCGATTCGACAGAGCCGGAGGTTGGTGGAAAGAAGCCTTGCTCTCTGAGACGATGGTTCCAAAGGTCCCGACAGCGGGCGCTCCTATGGTTGAGTACCTTAGAGGTCCTTACTAAAATTATACGTGGGGTTAATTAAAATTTTGTTGGGTGAAAGAGAACGATAATGAGATAGGAATCAGTTGGTGTTGATCGCGAATCATAGGCGATTAAATTCTAGCACATACTACTTGTTGTTTTCTTTTGACTGGAGCTGATAGAACTGTGTCTGCACAACCTGTGACCTCGTGGGTTTGCTGCTGTGGGTTGATGCACTCATAAGTGACACTCACAATGTTTCCAAAAAAATTATTTAATAAACTCGCGAAACTTCGATACTTGTTAGGCGATCGAACAATTCGATAGTTCTCAACTGGCGGAAAATTAGTTGTAACGGTAAGATTGCCGGAAAATTAGTTGTAGTAGTAAGGCTGCTGGAAATTTAGTTAGTGACGATCGTAGTTAAGAGGATGCTGGAGTGCCAGACGAACTCCGACGCGAAAGCGCCATCATTTCGATAGAACTAAAAATGAGAATGATATTATCGGCGTAGCCTATGGACTTACGTAGATCCGTGTGTACGCATTTGTTTGTAGTGGTAACTCACTACACTGACGTGTGGTCTGTGTATGCGTCATCGGATAGTTTGTAAACAAACGACGCTTGTTTCCTCGACTAAATTTCGTCTCAAGACTGCAATATAATGCAATATAATGAGATGACATAGGCGTATACAAGGTGTCAAATAAATATGAACTAAATATGACAAAATAATGAATGAAAAATATACATATAATACTATATATCACTGAAGAAAAATGTCATATACTTTTCTTATTTTTATCCTTATGTAGTAAATACAAAATAACTAATTAATCAATTAATTAATATAATCATATACACATATATTAAATAAATAGTTATCTTTATTTTGTATTTTATATGATAACGACTGAAATAATGGGAGTATATATTATTTCAGTCATTATATAAGATACAAAATAAAGATAACTATATTCAATATGTATATGTATGTATTGAATAATTAATTAACTTAATTATTTATTTTGTATTAATTACATCAGAATAAAAATAAAGAAAGCATATAACATTTTTTCTAATTAGATATATAGTATTATATATACATTTTTTAAATAAAATATTTTATCATATCTAATTTATATCTATTAAACACCTTGTATAAGTCTATTTCGTCTCGTATGTACATCATACAGCCATACGATAGAATTTCAATCGCGAGGAAAAAGGTACAAACCTTATAAATTATCCGATAAAACATAAACAGACCACACGTGTAGTAGATTACTAACTAAAAGTCAGCTTACGATAGATCGCCTCTGACAATATTTTTTACAATTTGCCAGCTCACGGATAAATCGCCTTTAACTCTCTTTTTTTCTAAATTGTCAACTGACGTTAGATCGCCTCTGACTAGATTTATTAAAAATTGTTAGCTCACGAAGATCGCCTCTGGCTTTTCTAATTCTACATCGTCATCACACTTTAGATCGCCTCTGGCTTTTCTATTTTTACATCGCCAGGATACGTTAGATCGCCTCTGGCTTTTTTATTTCTACATCACCAGCCCACGATAGACCGCCTCTGGCTTTTCTAATTCTACATCGCTAGCACACGTTAGGTCGCTTCTGGCTTTTGTAATTCTAAATTGTCAACCAACGAGAAAACAGCTTCTGGCTTGTCTTATTCTTTATTGTAAGATACTTTTATTACGTCATGTGTTTTTTGTATATAGTATATATATATAATGTATATTATATGTTCCATATTATCTATATTCATATCAAAATATCTTTCTAAAAAATTGACACCATTTTGTATACTCTTTTTACAATAAATCGAGGGGTTGGTCACTGAGGTAATTTTTGTACAAGGACTAGATAATTCAGCGGCAATCCAAACGAAATTTTGGATAATCCAATGTAATTTTTGGCAAATCTTAATAATCTTTAGCTTCTAGGTAATCTTGTGTAATCTAATAGGAAATCCTAAGTAATCTAAGAGTAATATCAAATAATCTGTAGGTAATTCTAGGTATTCCTAAAGTAATCTCAAATAATCTGAGATAATCTAAAGTAATCTTTGATTTTTTAATGAACGTCATTAATAAGCATGTTGTATTTTTTTATAATAATATACATTTTTAATCAATTTTTGGAATTGACGTAAAAGAATTGCTTTCTTATAATCTAGGAATTGTCATCGTTAGGTTTTCGCGGTATCACATCTTGTAATGTTTTCTCTCTCAGGCTGCGGATACACGAGCATTTAAAAATTGCATTTAGAAATTGTCAAACTATTTTAGATAAATTTTTTTGCGTTAAGAAATTTACCTAAAATAAAAATCATTTAGTTTTTAAAAAAATGGAATTCTCTCTTTCGAAGTGAACAATGATTTGCATTTATTTTCCTGCTGATAATGGATATAGATGGAATAATGCCGTTTAAATTGGCATGTAAAATTTCATGAGACAGGCGTCCATCTATTATTCAAAACAAATTTTAAAGAAGCTAAAAATAACTAAAAATACAAATATATAAAAATTGCGAAATACATCCTTATCTATAATGAAAAGATATGTGCAAAATCTTTTAAAAGATTCTTTATATTGATTATTCTTCGGATTCGTTTTAGAATTGTTGAGAATTGCTGTTTCAAAAAGTTATGCCCGTCACACGTGCTCACTGAAGAGTTCACGTTTCATTGTTTCGCGCATACGCACACGCAACGCATCTACCGCATCAGCTGCCGAGAAACAATCACATATCGGAAACGTAGTCTTTTATGTTTCGAGTCTGTGCAAATTGCGAGACGTTGCCCGCTCTGTGCTTAATACAGTTTTTATTATTATTTTTTTGGTGGTTTTATTATCAAAATCGATCAAAATGGAAAATTCTGAACAATCGTCAAGGGAATTACCAGCTGAAATCAACACGAGAAATACAGAATTGATGAATTTTGACAGTAAATTAAAAATTTTGCCAAGTTATTTGATCGAACTGTTAAAAGAAACAGGATATTACACTGAAAGTTCTTTTCTTTCGATTCATGAAAAAGATATTCAAGAAATAGAAATCTTTGCAAGAGAGCAACTTCATTTGTTAGTGGACAAAAAAGATCATGTCAAGTATTATGGTCCATTGTTTTCCAAAAAACCTGAAATGTTTAAAATACTAGGAGGATTCAAAAAGCAAATTTTCGAATTGTCCCAACAGTTGCAGAGATAAACAAAAGCAGGTAATAAAAATGTAGACGATAAAAAGAAAATTAGTTATAAAAGAAAACGAGACGATTTATCTGAAGAAAACTCTAATTTAATTACACGGACCAAGACAATAGATTTACATTTAGAAATGAAAAAAATTAAAAAACTTATATTAGACTGGATAGAACAAAAAATAAGTAAGACATCAGACACGAATGAAAATAATTTATTGGAAAAAGCAAATAATATTAAAATTAAAGTTGAAGTTGGGGATGAAAACTTTATTTTTGCTACGGTTGGTTGTTTTCTTTGCAATAAATCTATAAAAATCATTAAGTGCAGTAAAAATGAAAATACTAGTACAAGATGGATGGCGAGCAATTTTTATAAACATTTTTTGAAACATTTAACAAATACTCAAAACGACACTTCGACAGCACCTCGAACTTCTTTTAAAACAGCATCCTTATTAACATCTTATTTTTCAAAAACTGATGCTAACGATTTGGATACTATTGAAACGTGTGACAATTTGAATACTATTGAAAATAAAAAATCGAAACAAAGATCATCTTTGGAAACTTCGGTAATAATTCCAATCGAAGACACCGAAGAAACCGAGGCAAAAACAATCTCTGAGACTGTTACAGAGGAAAATAATTCAGATTCCGATACTGAATTGCCAAATTTTTAATAGACAGTACTGGGAAAAATAAGATGATGTGCAGTACTAAAATTACACCTTCAAAAAAATCATCATCTAAAAAATACAGTCGACAAAATCGATTAAAAAGAAAACTACAAATAATATCTCCTAATCAAATGTTTATCACGCAATATTTTTCCTATCTTGACAAAATTTCGAAAATAGTCCAAGAAAATGATATTTTAAAGAAAGCGTTTTTTGAGCATGCTGAGGTACTTCGATATCTTAAAAAAAATATTGCTTCAATCCCATATAATATTGATGGTTTTTTAAAACAACTTTTTGAAACAGCAATTCTTAATAATTCTAAAACGAATCCGAAAAACAATCAATATAAAGAATCTTTTAAAAGATTTTGTACATATCTTTTCATTATAAGTAAGGATGTATTTAGAAATTTTTATATATTTGTATTTTTAATTATTTTTAGCTTCTTTAACATTTGTTTTGAATAATAGGTGGACGCCTGACTTATGAAACATTACATGCCAATTTAAATGGCATTATTCCAGCTGTATCTACTATCAGCAGAGAAATAAATGCAAACAATTGTTTACTTTGGGAAGGAGAATTCCGTTTTAAGGAATTAAATAATTTCTTAATACAAAGAAATTTGCCTAAAGTGGTTTGGCTTAGTGAAGATGCGACTGGAATTACTGGCAGAGTCGAATATTCAACATATGAAAATTGTAACATAGGTTTTGTTTTACCATTAAATGACGATGGTTTGCCAAAAGTTGGATATTTTAAAGTAAATAACAACTTTCTTTATTTTTAAACAATTATCAAGTTGATTTTTCACAAAATTATTGAATTGTGATTTTTAGGCGTCAACTTATAAGGAAATAAAAAGACAATTTCAAGAGGAACGTATTTCTAATTATGCCTATGTTGTTATGGCCCAGCCTTTACAGAATAATACTCCATCGTTTTGCCTGTCAATTTTTGGTACAGATAATCGGTTTACAGCCTCTGATGTTTTGAAAAGATGGATAAAAATGCAATCTATGGCTAAAGAATTTGGTATTACAATTTTGGGTCATTCATCTGATGGTGATACTAGACTTATGAAAGCCATGAAAACTACATATAAACTTCCAGTTTCTGTTGAAAATAAGTGGCCTTGGTTTCATTGTATGAAACCCCCTAATTCAAATGCGTTGGTCTGCCAAGATACTATACATATTGGTACAAAATTGAGAACGCGGCTTTTACATAAAAAAGTGAATTTACAAATAGGCAATTATATAATCAATAAAAAGCATCTTGAATATCTTATACTCAATTTTGGAAAAGATAAACACTTATTAACTATGTCTGATATAAATGGAGAAGACAAAATGAATTATAGAGCTGTGAAAAAAATATGTGATCCGATAGTGACGAATATTTTAAATGAAAAAGTGACAAGTGCGAAAGGTTCTGTAATTTATTTAGAAACATTAAGAAATATTTTAGATTCATTTTTAAACAAAAATTTGGCTCATAGAAAGAGGTTATTTTTAATTTGGAAATCTGTATTTATTTTTCGAATATGGCGAAACTGGATCTTAGAACAAAATGATTTAACTCTATCAAAAAATTTCATTACTTCAAATTCCTATATGTCAATAGAAATCAATGCTCACTTCTTACTTATGCTTTTTCAAAAAATTTTATCTGACTCTAACTTGAATTCTAGTATGTGCGTCCCATGGTTGATGAGTAGCCAACCATGCGAACAACTTTTTCGTTCAACAAGAAGCTTGACTTCTACTTTTTCCACAATAGTTAATTTTAGTTTAAATGATATTATAAATAGAATTAAAAAAATTCAAATTATACAAAACGTCAAAAATGATTTAAAAGATCAGTTTGTTTTCCCAAGGGAAGTACATAATCGTTTAGGTATTGGAAGTAATAAAAATTTAGATGATATCCTAGATGATATAGAAATTGAAAACATTATTATGTCAGCTCTTACAGAAGCTAAATCGGACCTTAATGAAATTGGCATAAACAACATTCCTGAATCGTATTGGAAAAATATTAATTGTTTCCCAAAATTTTTGGAAGAAAATCTTGTGGAAGATATTGATTTAAATAATGATGAGGATAATTTAATTTCGAATTTTGAATCAGAATTAGATACTACAACACAAGTTGAATCAATGTTAGAAACAAGATTGCAAACTGATATGGTCTCTGAAACTGATAATTTTGATAACGATCAATTGGACGATGACCTTTGTCTAAAAGATTATGTTGATGATCCAGAATTTATTAAGAAAAAAGATAATATAGAAAAGTCGCTGTTTATAAAAGTAGTTCTAGCAAACCAGACAAAAATAGTTAAAAAATCATCTCTTTGTTGGTTATTTAATAATAATAAAAAATTAAGTAATGACAGATTAGTGCGTGTCAGACAAAATCCTACAAGTTCTCACAATCTAAGTCATCAAGTAGACACTGAAAATGACAATTCGGAGGTTGTAATAAATACTGAAATGTATTACGCCGTTTATTATGATACTGGATGGTATATAGGAAGGGTCTTGGAAAAATTAACTAATCGAATGTTCAAAATAAAATTTCTGTTTCAAAATTTAGAAGTTTTTAAGTGGCCGCGAAAAGATGATATTCAAGAAGTTGAGAGTAGATATATATTTTATGGCCCTATTAATATGCAGGGTGTTAATCCTTTAACTATTTCTCAATCTGATAGAAAATTGATTATAAAACAATTCCAAAAAATTAAAAAAAAATTTTAGTTATATCAGGACTTTAATAATTTTTAAGTACATATACATAAAAGTTTTAAGATATTTGTTTCACAAATGTATCTTTTTATTTATACTTAACTTGATTAGTCGCAAAAATTTTAATTTAATATTAAGTTGTGATATTGTTTAACAAAGAGTCTGTATTACTCTATTGATGTTTTTTTTAAATATTTTTTATTTTATAAAATACCTATTAATATTTATTATGTGCTAACTTCCCAGAGGTTTAATATTTATGTTCAATTAGATATTATTTTATTAGTATTAAAAAATCTCAAACGTTATGAGTAGTCAAACTTCTTACTATGTATATATATAATACATATTCTGTTTGTAAAATTTTTATATTTTTATATTCCTGTATGCAATAAATATTTGTTTTGTATAATTGCGTTTTTTTTTCTTAAGCAGTGAAAATCTAAAATCGATCTGAAGAAATAATACTTTAGCTACTGGTATAAGGTAATCTTAGATAAGCAAAGTAAATTTGGAAAAATCTCGGGTAATCTCGAGTAATCTCAAAAAATATGACGTAATTTTTAATATTCTAAGGTAATCTTGGGTAATATGAGGTAGTATTTGATAATCTAAGGTAGTATTAGGCAATCTTAAATAATCCAAGGTAATTTAAAGGTAATCCGTATGAAAGGTAATTTTTGTACACCATAACCGTTAGTGACCAACCCCTCGCAATAAATGTATATGATACACACTACATTTTTTATTTTTAAAGCATGAAATATAAAGATATTTTTAATTTTTTGTGTCTACCATTTGTAAAAAAATCTTGATAAAAGAAGCAACATTAATTTTGCGACTTGCAATAATCTGTTTCAATATATGCTTGTTTTAAATATTTAAAATTAGCCTTATTTTATGTGCTTAACTTCGTATTTAAAATACATATTAAAATTGAAAATGTATTTCTATTACAGTAGAAAAGAAATATTGTTGTATTATAACACAGAGAAATGGCAAAATATAATATTGTCCAAAGCACAGTGCAATAAAAACTGTTAAAATTGAACATTTTATAAAACCACTGTGATTCATGAAAAATTAGAACTATTATTTTTAAAATATAGACATTTTGACTGTGTGTTTTAAACTGCACTACACATTCAAAAATCATAGAATAATTTAATTTCTGCAAAGTTGTCTATAATGTCAGTAGAAAAGTGATTTATTTCTTACTACATATACATGACATTTTACCATTCCTCTCTGCTGTAAAACTACAATATTTCTTTTTTACTATAATAGAAATAAATTTTATCTTTTGATGTGTATTTTAGATACCAAGGTAAACGCATAAAATAAGGCTAATTGTAAGTATTTAAAAGAAGTATATATTGAAACAGATTATTGCAAATCACAAAATTAATGTTGTTTCTTTTATCAAGATTTTTTTACAAATGATACATACAAGAAACTAAAAATACTTTTATATTTCATGCTTTATAAATAAGTTATATGACATATATATCATACGTCATATAACTTATTTATACATAATATAAGTTATATGACGTATCCATTTATTATAAAAATATATATAGTATACAAAATGATATTAATTTTTTACATAGATACTTTAATGTGAATATACATAATATGGAGCACATAATATACATAATATATACACATGAAGCATATAAATAAAAGTATTTTACAGAAATTAGAATATAAGTGTATGTAATTAAATAATGGAAATGTTGCAAAAATGTTGCAAAATTAATATATAATACATACACTTTTTTTGGTAATTATGCAGAATACTCGCTTCACCTCCGATTTTGACCCAACTGGTCTCATTCGATGCGTTTTTTCTTTTAAAAAAACTTTTTTCTCTCACAAAATTGTCGCTCTGTCCCAGCAGACAAGATATTAAGCGTCAAAGTTGACGACTTTTCAGGTTAAGAAACCTGTCACTTTGACGAATTATAGATGTGAGCATACGCTGCGGTCAGGCGCGCATGCGTTGTAACAGAATTGTGCACGAAGTATAAAATATATTTCCGATAATCATTAATTGCAAGTTGCAAACCTATATAAAATAGTATAATTATGGACCTTGCTTTGTGTAGACACAGGGTATTCCGCCCCCCCGGAGGGGGTAACTAGCATAGCTAGTTTGGATTGCACAAAAATATATAATGCTAAAGCTAGTTTGATAGATTAAGCAATCTATGCCGCTCTGGAATACGCACGAAAGTTTTGTTATTTTTATTTTACACAGGGGGTCCGCCCCCCCCGGAGGGGGGGCGAAATACCCTGTGTCTACGCAAAGCAAGGTTCATATAATTAAAAAAAGAATGCTCACATCGCTATAATTCGTCAAAGTGACAGGTTTCTTAACCTGAAAAGTCATCAACTTTGACGCTTAATATCTTGTCTCCTGGGACAGAGCGACAATTTTGTGAGAGGAAAAAGTTTTTTTAAAAGAAAAAACGCATCGAATGAGATCAGTTGGGTCAAAATCGGAGGTGAAGCAGGTATTCTGCATAATTACCCTTTTTTTATCCTTTGGAGTGCCTTCAACCTATCTTCAGTCAGGTTTCTTAGCACATAATACACACACATAACTACACACGCACACTAACCTAAAATATTCTGATGTATATGACAAATAGCACTGAGAACTATATAGCGCCTCTCTAATATTATCCGGGAACTAATTTATTGCTGTTTTTTCGTCTGTTATACCGATATTGGACGCACACGTATGTAAAAATAGTCGGACAAGAATATTTTTTACATTAGACTTTTCAGCCCAATTTTAATGGTTCCATAACATTCTATTCTGCAGTCCGCAATTCGGGCTGCTCTTATTCAGCGTCTTAAAACTGTTGAACTTTTATAAAAAACGAAAATAGATAGCTATACAATATGTTATCCTAAGAGCAGAATAGAAATTAATGAATAGAAACAAATTTTGTTACTAATTCTTTTTTTCCGAATGAAATCGAACAGTCCGAATTCCGTCTTTCTGTACACTTTAATCCTGTAAAAGGATTTACAATTCTATGCAACCAATAAAAAGATATTCTTGTTCGAAAAAATATAATGTCCGGCCGGTAACTCCAACATCCTCTTAATAATGCCATATAAATTAATTTCAGTTTGAACTCTTCTACCTTCTATATTTAACACGACATAAGCGATTTATTGCGTTTAACCATACTCGTTTTAAAGCATAATTTATTTTATATAATTTACAGCGTTTTATAACACAACTTATTGTAATGATCAATGTACTTCTATGTTAAATTTATTTATTTTTTGACATTGGAGATGGCTTGATGACAGGCCAAAACGTTTGTATTCAATGTTTTCATAATATTTATTTCGAGCTAAGACCTAGCGTTGGCTCCTCTAGCTTTTTTAATCTTATTTTGATTTTTCAATTTGTAGAGCCTTATTAATTTTAACTTAAATAATAATTGTTAAAAATTTCATGGTTATTAAAATTTTCATATTGACATGCAAGATGTATTTTTCATACATACCCAATAAACATTCGATATCCTATGTATATACATGGAATATCCTTAATGTGAAAAAAACGTACTGTATATACTATGTACATGCATAGAATATACATAAATTTACGTGTTTTTAGGGATATTCGTAGAACATCATATGAATATATATAGAATGTATATTCGAACGAGATCGCTGCCTGTATACATAGAATATACCTCATGTACATTCCATGTATACAGGGTGTCTGGCAATAATCGCCTCACCGGTCATATACAGGTAGAGAAGGTCAAATCGAGTAGAAAAGTCCTTTACCATTTTTTTATTTTCGTAATAGGTACTACTGAGTAATTAACGAAAAAAGATCGGCGAATCCGCGCGAGTAAGACGCGCGCGGCGAGAAGGACGTCCCACTGCTATGCGATCACTAGACGCGCGTTGAAGCGTTGGAAGGAGCGCTCTACAATTGACAACGGCAACATACGAGCGGTGCGTAACACTAGATCCTTGCGTCCTAGCGATTACGTAACAGTGGACTGTCTCTTCTCACCGCGCGCGCTTTACTCGCGCGGATTCGCCGATCTTTTTTCGTTAATTATTCAGCACTTATTACGAAAATCAAAAAATAATAAAGGACTTTCCTATTCGGTTTGATCCCCTCTACCTGTATATGACCAATGGGACGATTATTGCCAGACACCCTGTATACATCAAATGTATATATTATACATATGATATACGTTAATGTAGATATGTTTATGGATATTCGTATATATATATAGTTATGGATATTGTGATGTCACTATGACATTATCAGAAAGTTACAGTGATACCATTAGTTACAGTCGTGGTGATATCATCATAATATGACATAAAATGTCACAGAAATGTTACAACAAATTCCAAAAACATTACAAAAACAAAATTCAGTTATTACCCAATAAACATTAGGACATTCTATGTACGTCCTATGTATATACATATATGTATATTGTATATTCTATGTATATACAGAGAATGTGAAAAGTATATAAAGTGCATATCCTATGTATGTGAAATAATTACCACATGTATGTACATAAGATATCCATAGTACATACATAAGTATATTCCAAAGATATGCAGTGTACATTCGTGGTATAAACATGGAGTACATTCCAAGGATGTGCAGTGCACGCTCGTAGTATGTATATAGGATATATTCCGAGGATGTGCAATACACATTCGTGGCATGTACATGAGGTACATTTTATGTATGTACATAGTATATACAGTACATTTTTTTCACATTATGGATATTTCATGTATACAGGGTGATTCGAAAGGTCAGGTCAATCAACTAGGAGATAAAAGAGGAGTTTGAGTAGAATAAATAATGTAAATAAACTTTTTTGATATTCGCTATAGTTTAGTAAATATTGCACTTTATACGTACAGAAAGCGTAAAACTCCTTCAATAATATTTTTCCTCTGTGTGACGTATTACATAGTAGAATTTGTATGACCTTCAATAGCGTTTTCACTGATAACGACACAGCAAGTATGAATAGAGTACGAATGCGGCAAACAATTAGATCACAACATTACGCACTCAACGTAAACAATCTAAAAAACGTACTCTGAGCAAAAACTTCATAAAAGAATGTCTTTTTTTGTACTCGCTATGATTTAGTAAATCCATGCCTCGCTTAAAAGACGACAGTATTCAAGTAGCAATAAAGAAGACAAGTTATAACAAGCAAATAAAGCGCTGAATTATGCTTGCGTAATAGAGGGCAGCATTTTGAACACCTGCTTTAATGAACGCAAAAAAACATTGTGTCATTCAATGTATTGTTTATTTTGTAGTTAAAATATAACACACATATTTTCTATACACTCATATAAAGCGCAATTATTTATTAAACTATAGCAAATATCAAAAAAGTTTACTTACATTATTTATTCCACTCAAACTCCTCTTTCATCTCCTAGTTGGTTGACCTGACCTTTCGAATCACTCGGTATACATAGGATATCGAATGTTTACTGGGTTGCACGGGTGTTAAGGCATATCGAGTCGGCGTGTTCCGACTTCACATATTTTTACATAATGACTGTGGTTATGAACCAGAGTTGGGAAAGTTATTTTGTAAAAGTATCTAGTTAAAGTTACAGTTCTTTTCACTAAAAAAACAACTAGTTACAGTTACAAGTTACCGACTCTGAAAAGTAACACGCACGGACTAAGGAATAGAGGGACTGAGTCTAAAGTCCTAGTTTAGGCGAGAGGGGATGGTAACTCAAGCGTGCGGGGGGGGACTGCTTTCCGCCATATTGATGTAGCGATTCTCACACAGAGATTCTGTGTCTGTGACATGGTTACACTCGTGTAGTGGTGCCACTAGACATAACGAGTGACAAGCATAAAGAGATTAGGCAATTTTATTATTGTTGTATTATAAATTTTATAAAATACTTTAACTTTTATTACTCTGAGGCTCTGCATACAGTAGACAAAATATTAGAAATAGCAATAAACATTTAATATTAAAAAGAGAAATTATTTTACATCTAACAAGAGAATAAAATATATTAATTTGTTCCAATTCTTATTTCTTAATTTATGCATTAATTTTTTCTATTTTTTTTATTTTTAAAATAAATAATTCCAATTTCTTATTTCTAATATTTAATAATTATTTCTATTTCTATTTCCTATTTTGTTTATTGTGCGCAGGATCTGACTTTCATTTCTCACATATACGCAAATAGTGAGTTCTATGTGTGGTGATTACTAAACGAATATGGCGGCCCCCCCCCCGCCGCAAACGTGCTCCCCCGGTACAGCTTGTGCACCGTCCCTCTATTCCTTAGTCCGTGGTAACACGTTACAGTTATAGTTACTCAAAAAATAACGAGTCGTTACTTTTCAGTTACTTTTTTGCAATAAATGTGCACTACTATTTTAAATATAAGAATCTTACATTTCAAGATTTACTAACTTATTATATACTACATAGGTACTTAATTTTGTGTTATATTATTTTATATGTAATAAATCACAATTGTTTTAAACTTAAAATATTAAATTAATTAATAATTTAAAATAAATTATTATACCCTTGTAACGGTGCGTATTTTTACGCCTCACGGGCGGTACGTAACAATGCGGAATTTTGACGGTGCGTAGGTAGCAAAGCGGATTTTCACGATGCGGAATTACGACGGTGCGTAGTTAGCAAAGCGGATTCTTACGACGCGGAATAACTCGCAGCTACCCCTTCTCGAGCTACTACCCTCGAGTTGGGGGATCGGAATGCGGCCCGTAATGGGGGGGTGTTCACGTGAAGCCCGTGTAGCGCTTAGTAACAGCGCGTACTGTTACATACACTTAGAATAAAAATTATAGGATTAAGATTTTTCAGTTTAAAAATTCACGAATTTCACACAAACAGTTGTAACTTTCCGAAAAATCGTAGACTAATGTTTCAGTTCTTCTTAAAGTCTCAACTTTATGTTTATATGATAATCATCCTCAAAGATAATTTATTATTGGGTGGCAGTGCATTCTTTAAATGAGAATTTGTTTATTTCTATTGAATTTCATAATTAATATCTATACGTTTATCCGTCTATTTATTTAACAAATATCGAATCTACACTTAATATGACAAATTCCATGACAATTTTGTTCTTTTCCTAATGCATATGTTTATGCGACTATGCAAGTGTGTTTGGATAGGCCCTAATTTTTATAATTAATACAATCGTATATAGAATATTAAAATAACTGTTAAATTAGTTACTAGTTATCATAAATGTGTAACTAAGTTAAGTTACAGTTATAGATGAAGAAAAAGGAAGTTAAGTTATAGTTACCGAAACAAAATAACTGTAACTGTAACTTTGTTACAAGTAACGAGTTATTTCCCAACTCTGTTATGAACACAGCGGCAAAGCTGTTTTGACTGTTTCAAAACAACTGGAGCAATTGACAAATAAAGGTTAATATTTATAATATTTATATTTATATTAATATTTATTGATGGTGGAAAACGAGTTAATATATGTATATACAGGGTGGCCCCGAACGTTCCGGCGATATTTTGAGATTTTATAGGAAATTTGATTCTAAATCAAAAATTTCCTATAAACATGGATCAAAAAATGCTTCCTTAAAAAGTTAGCGCCCAAAAACCTCTGAAATCACGGTTATTTTATACATTTTTCCCGATCGCCGGCAGCCACATCGCTCTGTTTTTGCTGAAACGTACAGGCGTTTACGGGAAACAGGATCATTTTCCAACTTGTCTGTGGTGCGGGGCCCTGTTCGCAACGCTAGAACAACAGAAAGAGTTGCAAGGTATTTTGAGACAAACCCAAATACTAGTACCCGTCGTACTTCTCTGAATTTGGATATTTCCCGGATCACAATTCAAAGGTCGCTTCGTGAATTGGGTATGTACCCATATCATTTTATACTAGTCCAAAATTTTTTTTTCTGCCGATTATCAAAGAAGGGAAAGATTTTGTCAATGGATTTGAATTTAGATATAAATATTTTATCAAAAATTCTGTGGACAGACGAGAGCACCTTTACTAGAACGGGAGTGTTCAATTACCACAATTTTCACTACTGGTGCCACATGAATTTTTATTTTCTTCTGATATCATCTTTTTAATTTAAAGTCAATGTTTGAGCAGGTATGATTAATGAATCTTTAATTGGACCTCACATCCTACCTGACCGCATCAATACACACCAATTTTTACAGTTTTTGAATAACAATCTATTTGATCTATTGCAAGATGTGTCTTTAAATCTTCGTTATAACAATTGGCTGCAGTTGGATGGGTGCCCAGCTTATAGTGCTCGTATTGTTAGGAATTTTCTAAATCAGCATTATCCGGAAAAATGGATTGGCCGTTGGGGACCTGTGGAGTGGCCAGCTAGGTCTCCAGATTTAACCCCTTTAGATTTTTACTTATGGGGAAGAGTGAAAAATGAAATTTATTCAACGCCAATCGAGTCTCGTGAACATTTGATCCAACTGATAAACACGGCTTTCGATCGACTAAAATTAAATTGGGAGGAAATCCGTAATGCGACCAGATCAGTCACTACTCGATGCCGAAAGTGTATTGAAGTTGGAGAGGGACATTTTGAGAATAGTTAGTTTTTTTCACGTTGTTATTCATTTTTTATTACTACAATGCTATTTTAGTTTAAAAAGAAGAATTATTTTATTTTTTTAAAAGAAAAGATTATTTTTTATTTTTATTATTTTTTAAGAAATTTTTTAAGTTTTATTTTTTTTTCATTTTTTTTTCTTTTTACCTTCTGCTCTTTCTTTTATCTTTCTATGGTAATTGGTTTAAACAATGCAGAAAAGAAAAATTTTTTTAGTTGAAAAACCAACAAGCAAGATAAGCATTAAAAATTAGCGAAACTATATCAGCATAAATAAAGAATATTTTTAAAAGCTCTACTGTCGATATTCAAATAAACACTTTTTTGTACATTTGAAACTGGCTATCTCGACATCTATGGGCAGTACTACAATCGCTTTCACCTCATTTGAAAGATAATTTAATTCTCTACAACTTTTGTTTGGGTATTATTTGTTAAAAAACGCATACTTTCCCTAATATTTGTAAAAATGTATAAAATAACTGTGATTTCAGAGGTTTTTGGGCGCTAACTTTTTAAGAAAGCATTTTTCGACTTATGTTTATAGGAAATTTTTGATTCAGAATCAAATTTCCTTTAAGATGTCAAAACGGGGCCACCCTGTATACCAAATAATGAAGAAAAGTATAATTATTTATCAAAATAAGAGGAATATATAAAGTAATTAACAGATTTGAAAATATTAGCATGATAATAAGAAAAAAATAAGTAATATTTTGATTTGATAATATTATCTGTGATTTATTTAAACGAATATTTTTACTTATATTGAAAGGTTCCTTTGGCTAATTTGTCGAACTCGTAATTCGAAAGGCCCGCGTTGTTTTTTGTTTGTTCTTATTCGGGGCACCTAATCTTCTGTCGCGTATAGTCTATGCTTTTTTGTGAGTCTTTCTAGTTAGCGGTTAATTATTCCCGCTACTTTGTTCTGTACGCACCTAATAAAATAAACATGTTCCAAAGTTCTCAATCAGAGATATATTCTTAGCCCCTGTATCCCTCATAATCCTACAACTTACATGAGAAGTTTCTAAATTTTCAGCAAATTCTTTGATTACACCACAATCACATGCTAATACTTTCAAATCTGTTAATTGCTTTATATAAGTTCCTATTATTTTAATAAATAATTACACTTTCCTTTATCATTTAGTATATATATTGCTCGTTTTCCACCAACAATAAATATTTATATAAATATAAATATTATAAATATTAACCTTTCCCAAATAACACAAACACATTCTATAAACACATTCTATAAATATTTGTTGAAAATATTAGAATATTCTTTTAATGTACTAAAAGATGTTCTTTAAATCTTTATAAAACGTTCAAATGAGACCAATTTTAATATTCCAGATAGGTTGAAAAAATATTCTTTATTATATTTCAGAAATATCTTTATTATATTTCAGAAATATTCAGAGAAGATGTTTAATACCATGTAAAGAACATTCACTGAATATTCTACTAAATTATTTTTAGTATTCTAAACATTTATGCAATTACATTGATATAAAAAAAAAAGGTTTAATCTTACCAAAGGTTTAACTTTACCAATATTAAATGTTAAACAAAAGTTTTTATTGTTTTAATTTTTTATTTAAATAATATGTTTTAAACATAAAAATTTATATTTTTAACAAAATAATCACATCTGTAAAATTGCACACATTTTTACAGTAAAATATATAATTCTAAGCATGCTGTGGTTCCTCTTTTAATGTTTCTATAAAAAGTCGCTTTACTACGTTTCATATTATTTTCGAAAAAATTTTCGAAGATAAACTCGAAAAGCCAGAAGTCTTGCTCGGCTTTCTAAAACGAGAAATTATTTGTTATAAGAAAGTACTTTTAAGATTATGTTAGGATTAGGTTAAAGAATCTATTATTTTAAGCAACCATTTTTACTAAAAAAACTCTTAAAATCAAACTTATCTTTGGATTAATTGAATCTTTGTATTAATTATAATTACTTGAATTGTACAGACTAATCAAGACTAACTGCGTAACTATTAATGCACGTGCTGATCGGAAGTGGAACGGAAATGAAATTGACAGAAGTTGAATGTTGATCTATTTTTTGCTATACATTTTGAACGTCATCTATATGTACATCTTCAGTACATTTGAATATTCAGTGAACATTTATGGAATATGTAAACAATATGTTCCTATTGCTGATTTTAACATATTCTGGGCAGGTTTATAGAATATTCTTTATGAACAAGGATATTCTACAGACATATATAGATAATTTCTTCGAGAATATTCTCAACAAAATATAATTGATGCAACATAGAATATTCATACAATATTGTGTGTTATCTGGGTTACTTGTCAATTGCTCCAGTTGCTTTGAAACAGCCAAAACAGCATTGCCGCTACGTTCATAACCAGTCATGATATAAAAATATATAGAGTCGGAACACGCCGACTCGATATTTCTTGACACCCGTGCAAGTTCATGTGTTAAGGCATTAGTGTGACCAGGTGTACATGCTACAAATGTGTATTGTACATTCTTGCAATATACCCCATGTACATACTACGAATGTACACTGCATATCTTTGGAATATACTTATGTATGTACTATGGACATCCTGTGTACATATATGTGGTAATTATTACACATACATAAGATATGTGCTGTATATACTTTTCACATTCTCTGTATATACATAGAATATATCCATATCAAGAGACACGGTAGTGTCTCGCGCCAAGTTCACGCGTAGCGCAAGACCGATCGTGTATCTTTACGCGAGCCCGAAAGTTGAGACGAGCCGAGATTATCGGATCTCAATAACGGCTGGGCTGATTGAGTTGATAATAGGCTCAATCGATAACGCATACCCAAATTACATAAGAAAAGTATGTTTTGTTTGTTTTTACTGTAGGTGCTGTAGAAAAAAAGTTATAAGAGTCTAAAGTCGAAATGTTGAAATAATTGTCTTTTCTAGGATGTTCCGCTAAAATGTCCAGTTTCCGATTTCTGACGTTAGGTGCGCTGATGGCGCTGAGAAGCCGCGCGGCGCGCGCTTACGATTTGACATTTTTACATAACCTTTCAGATCAGAAAGTGTTATAAAAAAGTAATAATAGTGAATTCGGTCTAACAAATTTAGTCACTCGCACTACATTGTTCTGTTACTTTGGTGCACACTCAAGACTGCTTATTAATCCAGAGCAGTGTAGTGCGAGTGACCAAATTTGTTAGAAATTCGTATTAAATGAAATAAGTGATATGTTGGTGAATGTGAATGTCTTAGTAAGTATCTACTACACCTTTAAAAATTTTTTATTTTGCAGGTTATTTATACATGATTCGAAACTTTAGTGGATGATTTGTCTAAAATAAATAAAATTGAATAGCTTAAAGTTTAATATTTTTGTTCTAAGTATCCTAGATTAGTTTCAACAATATTTATAATTTTCAGTCAATTTTATATTTTAAAAAATATAGCATAAGTCGCCTTCTATAGTTAACGCTATGATTGACAACAAAATTATCCACATCACAGTGTGGGCAGAGAATTAAGTGTAAAAAAATGTTCATATCATATTTTAGGTATATTATTGAATTTTATTTATCCATAAAAAAAAGATTATAAACATAATAATAATAATAATATTATTGTAACGGGGGGGCGTTCCTCTTTCGAGGCACCGCCCGCGGCACCCAGACATTGTCCATTGTGCCTCCCCTCATAAACTTACTTATGAGAGACCTGTTTTTCTCCAAAAGAGAATCAGATCCCTCACCGGCAGTTTCCTGATCTGCTCGGGCCCAAGTAGTGCTGAGCCCAGCATCTTGTGTCTCAACCCTGCCTGTGCAGGACAGTCGCTGAGCACATGAAGGCTTGTTTCCTCGTCGTCTCCACATGCTCTGCACTTGGATGTATCGCTACGCCCAAGCTTGTACATGTGGTAGTTTAAGGTGCCATGACCCGTCAGTATGTGTACCGCTGTCCTGGCATCTTTCCTACTCAGAGCCCATATGCTCCAAGTCAGTTCTCTATTAGGAGTATCTCCCATCAGAGCTCTAGCCTGTCTGCATTTGGACTCAGATTCCACTCTCCAGTGTTTTAGATGTTCTCTGCAGAGCCATTCCTTGATCCTCCCCTTGCCTAAACAACAGGGAATTCCCAGGGCCGGCCCCGGTCCTACCATTGTTAATTCTGAACCTGCTTTTGCCAGCTGGTCCGCACATTCTTTACCCTGGATGCCCGAGTGACCCGGCACCCAGGTAACGGTAACTTCTCTCTCTCTCGCCAGTTCGTTCAGAACGCACCTGCACTCCCGAACCAACCGCGACGTTATTGTCGGAGCCCCCAGCGCCTTGATGGCTGCCTGGCTGTCCGTACAAATTCTGATGTGCTCTCCCGCTTCTACCCTACTCCGTACGGTCTGAGCACAGCTTAGGATAGCCACAATCTCCGCTTGGAATACCGTGGCATAACTGTCGAGAGAAATGCTCTCCTTCCATCCCTCTCGACTGCCAAAGAAGCCGACTCCGGAGCCCGTGTCCGTCTTGGAGCCGTCCGTATACCAGACATTTCCTCCACGCACTCGAGCCCCTAAGTTTCCACCTTCCTTTTCCCACTCCTCCGGCCTCGGTATATGCACTTTGAAGCGCCTATCAGAAGCCCGAATAGTAGGTATTCTGTCCTGTCGCATCTCGAATATCGGATCCAGCAGAACGTCTTCCGGCAGCCTCGTATGCCGGGCTCCCTTCTTCCATTTTAGTTTGCATCTCAGACGGTATGCCGCCATTGCTGCAGCAGCCACCACCACCTGATGAAATGGTTCGATGCCGAACATTACGCCCATCGCCGCCACTGGTGTCGTAACCATAGCACCCAGGGCCCCTCTCAAAATCAGAGCCCTGACATGCTCCAGCGCAACTATGACTGTTTTCTTTTTTACCCTAGTCCACCATACTACGGCTGCGTATGTGAGTCTGGGGCGAAGTATAGCTGTGTAGATCCAGTGTATTATGCTCGGTTTCAAGCCCCAAGTCTGGCCAAAGGTCCTTATACACGTCCAAAAATACTGGCACAAGCTTTTGCACCGATTACGAAGGTGCTCCTCCCAAAGCAGTTTCTTATCCAGGATAACTCCCAAATATTTCACCGATTCGGTCGGAACTAACCTTACTCCTCCAAGAGGTGGGTCCCACAATGGTGCCCACCTTGTATTTGCGAGTGAAGACAGTAAGACCGGTTTTCAGTGGATTCACCGCTAACCCTGTCCTCTGACACCACTCTTCTACAACTTCCAGTGCCCCCTGCATGAGCTCTAGAAGCGTCTCTAGGAACGGGCCTCGCACAAGTATTGCCACGTCATCCGCGTAGCCTTGTGCAGTGAAGCCTTTATCGTCCAGTGCCCTTAATAAACCGTCTGCTACCAGGCACCATAAAAGTGGGGAAAGTATTCCGCCCTGCGGGCAGCCTCTTCCCACCCACCCACAGACTTTCGCAGTTCCCAGCGAAGTCATCACACGCTTCCCTAGCATGCCCCGGATCCACTCAACGAGCTTTATCGGGACACTCCTTCTGGCGGCTTCCTCACACACTACTTCGTGCGGTGTGTTGTTAAAGGCGCCCTCTATGTCCAAGAAAGCACCCACTGCGTAGCCCTTCCTTTCCAGCTGCTCCTCAATAAACGCTACCGTCTGATGTAGAGCAGTCTCGGTGGAATAGCCCGAACGATACGCGTGCTGATTCTTATGGAGAGGGTGACTCCACAGAGTTGTCTCCCTCAGATACGCGTCCACCAGCTTCTCCAATGTCTTAAGGAGAAACGATGTTAGGCTAATTGGCCTGAAATCCTTTGCCTTGGTGTAGCTCGTTCTTCCCGCCTTCGGAATGAAAACTACCCTGGCCAGTTTCCATGCGCTGGGTGTGTAGCCCATCGCGATACAAGCCCTTAAGGTTCGGGTCAGTGGGCCCACGATCTGTTCCAGTCCCTCTTGTAGAAGAGCTGGAAAGATACCATCCGGTCCCGCTGACTTGTAGGGCTTAAAGGTGTTAATTGCCCACTTGACCTTCTCGGGCATAACAATCTTGGCCGCCATTCGCCAGTCCGCTTGTCGGGCTCTTCTGAGTGAGCCCGGCTCCTTATATGCAAATTGCTTTCCCTGCTCCCTATGGAAGCCCGGAAAGCTCACTTCCAGTAGATGCTCCAGACATTGCTCTTCAGTCACCACCGTCCCATCAGGGAGTGCGATGGCTTCCAGAGTCGCATCCGGGTTCCTAGCGAGGATCCTGCAGATTCTTGTCGTTTCAGGCATTCCCTCTACTTCCTCGCAAAACTTTCTCCAGCTTTCCAGTTTTGCCCTAACCACAGAGTCTCTATATTCCTTCTGTGCCCTCCTAGAGAGCTCCCAGTCGAATTGGCGGCCCGTGTTCCTGGCTCTGTTCCAGGCCCTACGAGCCGCCACTCTGAGACCCTGCAGTCCAGGGGTCCACCAAGAAGTTCCTCTACTATTTGTAACCGCCCTTTCGGGGCAGTTACTTTCGTAGCAGTTTACCAGAGACCTCTGCAAGTAGTCCACACAGGTCTCCAGTTTGTCCTCTGTCCCGTGCCTCTTAGGGAAGCCTTTGAGACTGTTGGCCAGGTTTTCCCTATAGGAGTCCCACTTGGTTTTCCTCGGATTCCTGAATTTGACCTCCTTCCCCCTAGCCTTAGCTATCCTAAAGGAGATCTGCCTGTGGTCAGAGAGCGAGAGCTCCGTCGAGACCCTCCACTCCACTACCTCCTGTATCAACTGCCTGGAACAGACAGTGATGTCGAGCACTTCTCTTCTCGCTATAGTGCAGAAGGTGGGCTCGTCTCTTGTGTTGAGGATCTCCAGATCCGTAAATGCTAGAAACTCCAACACTTTCCTCCCTCTTTCATTGGTGTCCGAGCTTCCCCACACGGTGTGATGCGCGTTAGCGTCACATCCCATGATCAAGGGAAGCCGTTTCTCCTGGCAGTATTCTGCCAGTTTTATCACCGGTACAGGCGGCACCGCCTCCCCCTCGTCATGAGAGAAGTAGGCCGAGCAAATAACCATTTTCTTCCTGTCACCGGAGTCATCAGTGAAATTCACTTCTACAGCCGCAACGTCCCTGGAACACAGGTGAGGTATCAGCTGGGCTTCCATACCCTTGACGGCTACGCAGGCCCTGGGCCGGTCCACTGATGGAGCCCTAAAGAGCCTACCGCAGGCCGCCAAACCCTTGATGCAACCTCGGATTACCCAGGGTTCTTGCATCAGTGATATGCATGTTTGTCTCCCAGCTTGTTGCCTGGCTAAAACAGCCGAGGCCCCTTTGCTGTGATGAAGATTAACCTGGGTGAAGGCTATCCCTCTCGATCCCGCCATTTGGCTGCGAGACCGTTTTAGGGGGGTTTTCCTTATCCCCCTTTACCCCCCCACCCTGGGCTCCACTTACCCGAAAGACAACTCTGTTGAGCCCAAAGAATGGTCTGAAGTCCAGTGTCCTCAATTTGAGGACACTAGACCCCGGGACCCCAAGGACCAGGTTTCCACCCTCCCTGGTGGCCCCTACCCCCTCCGCAAACACTTTCCACCTCCCGGTGGTGAGACCCGGGTTCTGCCTCTCCAGCCGCTTCAGGACCGTGGCCGAGCCCCTGGGAAGTCCCGGGACCCAAACCACCGCCTTGTGCTGCTTTTGAAGCGCGTCCAAGCCCATCACCTTGAGCCTGGCACCCCCCCACGGAGTGATGCCGCCGATCCGCCCCACGAGCCAATCCAGCGACGCCCCATCCGCGCATCTTACCACCGCCGCATCACTCCTTAGAGAAGTGCCGTGGAATCTGGGCACCGGACCCTCCTGGATCCCGTAGATCTCCTCCAAGACCGCCTCCCTCAACAGAGTCAACTGCTCAGCAGTGATCCCTGTCTCGGGGTAGCCCTCCGCCACAATCACCCTCGCCAGAGGGTCAGCAGCGTCCGAGTAAGCATGTTGCCCGTCGCGAGTCCTTTGCTTTTTCAGCGGACGGTCGCCCGATGGAGGGGTATCCTTGGAACCCTTCCGACGTTTACCGTCGGCGTGCCCCTTCACCACTTCCACCGGCGTACAGGGGGAAGCCACGGGAAGAGAGCGAGCCCCTTCCAGAGCCGCTGCTCTCATCCGCCTCGCCCTCCTTCTTTCGGCCCCGCACCGATTCTTCCTCGCTGGAGGTGAAACCTCCTGCCGCACAGTCGGGCCGGCCTCACTTCCGGAGCCCTTAAGGGTCTCGTCCGTCACCGTTCTAGCTCCTTCCTTCGGAGACCCGTCACGCGAGCCCTTCCGACTTCCCACTTCTTTCTCTACGTTTGGTTTTAAAATCGAATCCATAGTGGTCCCACGAGTAGCTAGGGAACTACACGGTCCGCCCACGCAGAGCCCCGCATGCGTGGGTAAGGCTGGATACTCTGGGGTTTCGCCCAGTTCCCCAGAGGCATCGTTCGCGACACTGCTCCCCCAGTGACATGCAGCCATCGCCACGATGGCTTACAACTTGGCTTGGGGAGCTGGTCCGCGGCAACGGTCTTCCCTTACCCTCCACAGGGTTTTACTTCCGTGGGGCCAGGTTATAACCGCCACTACCCAGCAGCACTAAGTTCCCTCAGAAAACTCACACCTACTGGGCATCCTCCTATCCGCCACCTGGAGACGCACCCGGTGGGTAGCTCAACCCCCGGGTTATAAACATAAACTAAACAAAAAATCTTGTAAAACACAAAATAAAATTGACTGAAAATGAAAAATATTGTTAGAACTAATTTAGTATACATAGAACAGAAATATTAAACTTTGAGCTATTTAATTTTATTTATTTTAGACAAATCATACACTAAAGTCTCGAAACATGTGCTTTTTTAACAGAATGTATGGTAAAATTAAAATTTATACAATTACATTATTTATCACTATGCCTTATGTGACAATTGTTTAGAGACTTTAGTGTATGATTTGTCTAAAATAAATAAAATTAAATAGCTCAAAGTTTAATATTTCTGTTCTATGTATACAAAATTAGTTCCAACAATATTTATTATTTCCAGTCAATTTTATTACAATCAAAACAAAACAGTGTTTTACCTTTCAAAAAAATTGTTGTATATATTAAATAAAAAAAACTGTCGTATATATATTATTAAAAAAAAAGAAATGATATCTATCAAAAAATTACTTTTTTTAAAAAAAGGTAAAAAAAAGGCGCCAAGTACACGCTCTTATCACAACTAAAACAAAACAGTATTGTTTTACTTTTCAAAAAAATTGTCGTATATATTAAACCTTTCAAAAAAACCTGTCGTATAGGTATATTAAAATTTTCAAAAAAAGCTATCCTATATACTTCTTACAAAAAAATGTGATATCAGGAAATGGCACCAAGTGGAACTAAAGAACTATGAAAAAACTTGCACACTATTTCTATAAAACTCTTCCATAAAACTCTTGTACATAAAGCTGCCGTATATATAAAAAAAGTAAAAAAAAGGCGCCAAGTACACGCTCTTGTCACAACTAAAACAAAACCATATTGTTTTATCTTTTAAAAAAATTGTCGTATATATTAAACCTTTCAAAAAAACCTGTCATAGATATTAAAACCTTTCAAAAAAAACTTGTATATAGTAAAATTTTTAAAAAAGCTATTATATATACTTTCTACAAAAAAATATAATATCAGGAAATGGCACCAAGTAAGACTAAAGAACTATGAAAAAAGTTGTACACTATTTCTATAAAACTCTTCTATAAAACTCTTGTACATAAAGCTGTCGTATATATAATTAACTATATTATATACTATATATATTATAAAAAAATAAATACATAAATAAGAAAACAAAAAATTAAAATTAAAAAATTTTTTAAAAATATTTAAAAAATAAAAATATTTAATTAAAAAATGAAAAAATTTAAAAAATTTAATTAAAATAAAAAAATATTTATTAAAAAACGCAAAAAAACTTGGCGCTGCTACACCACAAAGTATTACAAAGCAATGAAATTAACATGTAGTTTACTGTAGCAGCGCCAAGTTTTTTTGCGTTTTTTAATAAATATTTTTATTTTTTAAATATTTTTTATATTTTTTTATAATATTTATAGTATATCTAATAATATATATAGTATATATAGTATAGTACATGTAAAATATGATAAAATATAGTTTATAATATAATTAGTTATATATACGACAGCTTTATGTACAAGAGTGTAACGGTGCAGCCCGCAAACTGCATCGTTACGGCTATGGACCGTCCATCGTCCGTAGCCCACCAAGGGCGCATAGAGCGCCGATAAGACTTTGTCAAAAACAACGGCGGTCAATCGCCGAAACGGACCCTCACATCCGACCGTTCCGAAATTCCGTTAGTGGAGGCCCGCCGCCGAAACCGCCGATGCTTGCCGATCCGAAGTCAGTCGGCTGCCAGCCGGGTATAAAAGAGGCCCGGCTGTACGTCTTCTCACCAGATCCCGTTCGCTGCTAGACAGCGAACATCACTCTACGAGCGTTCTCGTAGTCCGACTGAGCGTACTCGGATTCTATGCCTTTTCCGAGCACACGAGTGTTCTCGTGTACCGCCGAACGTCCTCGGTATTCTTGCTTCCGCATACGAGTATACTCGTATACCCGCCGAGCGTACTTGGCTCCTCTAGGCACCGATCTTCGTATAGCGGGCATTCCCGCGTACCTAGCCGGATCGCCGTTCTAATTCCGCTTTCGTACGAGCGTCCTCGTACTCCCGCCGAGCGCACTCGGCCTCTCTAGGCATCGATCTTTGTGCAACGGGCATTCCCGTGCACCAAGCCGGATTGCCGTTCTATTCTCGCTTTCGTACGAGCGTTTCCGTACTCCCGCCGAGCGTAATCGGCATTCTAATCCATATGTCGCGTTTATTCGCCGGGATTTCGAATTATAATCTATCCGGCAGGCAAAACCGCGTCGACCAATCCGCGCCGCCGAATAGTCCGCATCGATCTATTATCGAACGGACTCGCGATACTCTACGAACGCACTCACCGACAAGCGCTCCGTCGTGTGCCAACCGTCACGACTCGATCACACAGCGCTTTCGCCGATCGTTCCGCCGATTGCACTAAGACGCCTCACGTCAAACTTTATATTTATTTTACCGCTGCCTCGATAATTATTTCGCCGTTGCTTTATAATCATTTCACCGTCGCTTTTATATTTATTTCACGCTGCTTGAATAATTATTTCGCCGTTGCTCTAAAATTATTTCACCGTCGCCTTTATATTTATTTCACGCTGCTTTTATACTTATTCCACGCCGCTTTAATAATTATTTCGCCGTTGCTTAATAATTATTTCACTGTTGCTTTATACTAATCTCACCGATACTTTTCTGATTATTTCACGCCGCTTTAATAATTATTTCGCCGTTGCTTAATAATTATTTCACTGTTGTTATTATACCGATTGCACCGATACTCTTCTACTTATTTCGCCATTGCTTGTATATTCTTTCGCATCACAATCGTACAGCTCATTTATACAAATCTCGCTACATACATCACAATCAGACATCGCATGTACACACAGTCATCAAACATATTAATTGAATAAATACATCTTCTAACTTATTATCAACCAATCGCGTACATTCTTTGACGCACCCCCAACCAACCGAACCTGGATTCCGGCGAGCTATACCGCTAGAGACCCTAAAAAGAGAGACTCGCCAACTCGTCACGTGACTGTTAGTGGACTCTGATTGGCTGGTGTATGGATCGCACATTTGTGCCCCGTGTGCACCATAAAGCTACACTGAACTACACTATGGCCGGTATTCATAGTGTAGTTCAGTGTAGCTTTATGGTGCACACGGGGCACAAATGTGCGATCCATACACCAGCCAATCAGAGTCCACTAACAGTCACGTGACGAGTTGGCGAGTCTCTCTTTTTAGGGTCTCTATATACCGCGCCCGAAAAGCTCACACGGTTTCAAGAGTTTTATTGAAGAGTTTTATAGAAATAGTGTGCAAGTTTTTTCATAGTTCTTTAGTCCCACTTGGTGCCATTTCCTGATATCACATTTTTTTGTAAGAAGTATATAGGATAGCTTTTTTTGAAAATTTTAATATACCTATACGACAGGTTTTTTTGAAAGGTTTAATATATACGACAATTTTTTTGAAAAGTAAAACAATACTGTTTTGTTTTAGTTGTGATAAGAGCGTGTACTTGGCGCCTTTTTTTTTATGTGTATATACACAGAACGTACATAGAATGTCCTAATGTTTATTGGGTAGTGGACTTTTAATTTTATGGACTAATAGAGTAAAATCAAATTTCCGGATTTTCCCAAGTTTAATTGGCGAGATGACTGTTATATTATCTTTTTACGATTAAAATACGCCGGTGATGAGCTGAGCTACAAATACGATTAATGCAATAGCAGTTCTATTGGGGTGCGCTGGCCCTAACCCATATACAGTGACGAGCAATGAAAGTTAACTGATAAGCATTGGTAGCGTGGCGTCTCACTGGCTTTCCGCTGGCGTCTATCCTCCATCTATTAATTTCGCCACACTCTCGTGAATACGTTTCTGAAAATAGAAGAAGGCCTTAGAGGAGTAGGTAGAAGAGGACAGCTTGGAAAGTGATAGGGATACCCCAGTGATTAATCGTTACTGTACAATTAAGAGCATCAAAAGTTATCCCACTCAAGTACTCCCATCACTTTCTAAAAGCATTTACTACGTTCTTCATTTTTCAATTCTTTCTTGGATGTTAGATGGAGATTGGTGTCTCCTTTCCTAATCTATTATACTAATTTTCATTTAACATCCAAGAAAAAAAAATGGAAAATAAAAATATAATAAAGTGTTTTTGTAAAGTAGTGGAGATATTCAAGTAGATAACTTTTGTTGTTCTTAATTGTACATCGATTGTACTGTCGATTACCTCATTACTGTCGTTCAAACTTTAAGTATCTTTAAAATTCTCAGAATTTGTCCGGATTTTCCGAAATCTGGTGAATCAGGATTCATACAATGGAGGGTCTATTGTGATAAAAATGTAATTAATCAAATGTTAGTGAAATAATTAATAACTTAATTAAATATATTGCCTTACAAAATTAAACTAAATTAAACTCACGACACCAGACGAGGTAAAAAAACAAGATGAGAGGAATAATAATTGCGTGTCGTAACATTCTACTAAATATTCTATCAGAGGTCAAAAGGTCATTCAGAGAGTGAATTAGGATATGTATTAATGCTCGGGGGCATGAAATCGAGTATGGACGGTGAACTTTTGTTATTCAACTTTTTTATGTCTGTGACCTTGAATGATCTTGAGTGTCTATGATCATTGTATTTGTCTTGAGGTGAGCTACAATCGTAGGTGCTCGAAAATTGGTAGTTCCATTTTAAAAAGTGGAGGTTATATCTTTTGGCGTCTCCTAAAAAAAAAAAAAAAAAAAATGTGACCAAAATATGTCCCTGTCGAAACCGTTCCACTTTTATTTAAAACACTTTTTTGTATCATCAATAATTTTGAAGAAAATTGACTAAATTGATTAAAATAGGACACTTTGTATATTTACAAGAAGAGTATATTAATTGGGAAACGCAAATTGTAACCAACCTTAATAGTATGCAGTAGGGTGGGCTGAAAAAACCGATTTTTCGAGTTCACACTTCTCATAGTGTGGAAAAATTGCTTTTTGGCATCCATATGACGTGTGTAAAAGTGCAATCCGATCGAATAACATCTTCAGCTTTCCCCGACGCATCAAAGTTTCGAAATTACGACCTAAAATAACAAAATTTCAAAAATTTGAAAATTATTCTTTTTTTACCAGATATCTGTTCTTTTGCATCAGATTGACCTAAGATGTACTAAAAAGTGCAATAATCCTATGTGGGACCTTATAGGGATTAAAGGGGGTAATATGAGATAGGCCAAAATGACGTAAAATGCCTTGTTTATTTGACTTCCCGCGTCGATCGCACCTGACCCTGTCGTAATCCGACCCATAGAGCAGCAGTTATTCGGGTTCCAAAAAATTTTCAAAATCCACTTCACTATCGGGCAACGTTGCCACGTAGCGGCAACTTTGGTACTATGATGGAGTTGGGCAAAATTTAAAAAATTCGAAAAAGGCCATTTCTGGCCGAAATAATGACTATTTGTCTATTTTGATAAAATTTTGGTTTTTCTAAAGAGTTTTCAAAATGGCTTTTCGGAACTGTTGGTGACATTTTCAAAAATTTTGAAAATTTTTTGGAACCTGAATAACTGCCGCTCTATGGGTCGGATTTCGACAGGGTCAGGTGCGATCGACGAAAGAAGTCGAATAAACAAGGCATTTTGCGTCATTTTGGCCTATCTCATATTACCCCCTTTAATCCCTATAAGGTCCCACATAGGATTATTGCACTTTTTAATACATCTTAGGTCAATCTGATGCAAAAGAACAGACATCTGGTAAAAAAAAAAATAATTTTTAATTTTTTGAAATTTTGTTATTTTAGGTCGTAATTTCGAAACTTTAATGCGTCGGGGAAAGCTGAAGATGTTATCCGATCGGATTGCACTTTTACACACGTCATATAGATGCCAAAAGACAACTTTTCCGCACTATTAGAATTGCGAACTCGAAAAATCGGTTTTTTCAGCCCACCCTAGTGTATAGGGGAGGAGGCCTCCTCAGTACATACGTAAAATTTTAGGTGTAGATGGCCAGCCATTCAACAATAATTAACAAAAAAAGATTTTAGTGTCCGTTATAAACCAGTGCGATAAAACTAAAATTTTAAAGCGGTGCATAGTGGCGTGGTAAGACATCTGCTTACCAATTAATTATTTTTCATAGAATTACATTTTATAATTTGCTGGTCTTTTGTTCTCCCCTTCCGTTTCCTCCTTTTTTTATGCTTTACCCCATCCCTCCGTTTACTTCTTTTGTTATCTATAAGAAAATGTTCATAAAGCCGATATAAGAAAAAAATTCAACATGCACGCTGAAAATTATTGCTCCAAAATGCGCTCGATTGATACAACCGTGTACTTTTAATAACGTATACTTTTATCGTGAAGCTAAAAATTTTATAAAGAAAATTCAGAATTGTGCCTATTTGCTTGAAAATAAGCGAAAAATTTCGACAAGAGAAGATGGCATTCGAATCCATTCTCTGTTTCATCATCAATTGACATCACCGATTTTTCAACTAATGATTCAATACGCATTGTTTGCATCAGGTTTTATTAATGAACGGAAAGTTTTCTTAAATGAAGTAGGAGGCTTTTCTGTAGAAATCTTGGCGAAATCAAAATGTCATTGTCAGTCAACTGCTTTTTATACAATGTTCAATTTACCTAGAGTCCCTATATATAGAGTCTGGCCACTCGATTAGTTTTGGAAAAACATGGCGGCGGTATATGCATAGACGCATCTTGTGTTTACCATATTTATGGAATAAAACTTTCATTGACTACACCTTATTCGACTACAAATTGATAGTATTAATAAAAGCAGAGTGAAGCCTATAAAAGTAAGTACAATTATTTGGTATATGGCTTCTAAAATAAAATATCTAAGAATAATGATATTATAAAGAAGTAGGATTTGTCATAAAAATTGTAATTCTAACCTTACATTGTTTTTAATAGTTTTATTTACAATGAGTTTTATTTATAATAAGTTTTATTTAAATGAGTTTTATTTATTATTGTGATACAAACATTATTGTGATACTGAATATATAAGTAATAATAATATGTACTGTAATGATATGATTTTAAGTATTATTAGTTAATTTTTCTTTATTTTTCAATTAAAAATTTCTAGAAAAGAATAATATTAATTGTTATTAATTTTCTTGTTCTATTTCTTTTCAAATTATTATACTTTCTATAAGAATTCCTATTGGTTCCGCCATGTTTTTCCAAACTTTGTTTCGACCAATAAAAATAAACACAAGCGTGGCCAGACTCTATATATAGGGACTCTAAATTTACCGAAAATATCTTTGCTTTTCTTGTTTTTATGATAATTTTCATCTTAAAATTTGTATTATTAAATAAAATGTAATTCTATGAAAAATTAATATTGACTATTTAAAAATGTATTAAATTAAAACAATGTTGAGGCTCATATAAAAACAATTAACATATAGTCAAGAGGATGACAAGTCAATGTCAGATGTTATTTGCATATAATACAATACAATCTTTATTAATTAGCAAATCTATAATTAAAACAAACGTTTCGATCGAGATGCGATCATCCTCAGTGTAAAAATAAGATGAGAGGTCACAGACTAAAATTCAAAAGTTACGCTGTCAGTTGAAATTCGAAATTAAAAATTAAAGGAAAAATATATATAAATCGAAAAGAAACATACCTCAGAGACTGTGAGACTCAATGTTATAAAAGATTTTAATATTTTGGTTGACAACAGACGACTGTGAGCGCTTGAAAACGGTGCAATGATAAAGAAAGGAGAGGGAGAAAAAAGATTACGTAGGGAGAGAGGGAATTACAGTAAGGCAGGAGTAAGAGAGGAAAGGAGAAAATTTTAAAGTGAAGGTAACAAATTAAGAATCGACAGATATGAGTCTAATAAAAAATCACTTTGTCGATTAAGGCCGTGGTTTTGTCTTTTAATGTGTATCTCTGCTGTAAGTTTTTTGTAATATGAAAGTTCTTTGTCCAAAATTTCAGTACTATCCCGGTCAATTTCATGATTTTCTTCTCATCGATAGCAAGAAACAACTGAGGGAGAAGCACCATTCTTGACGTTCATTTTATGTTCCCTAAGCCTGGTGCAGTCTCCTCTTTGTTTGTTCGACATAAGTTGCATCGCAATCCTTGCAAGAAATTTTGTAAACTACGCCAAAGAGAGATAGTTTTTCTAATTCATCTTTTTGTGTCTTAATAAATTGTTTTAAATCTTGGCTCGTGAGTAAGCCATTCTGAAGTCGTACTGTTTGGTCAGAGATGCAAATTTTTCAAAGACTATATTCACATAAGAAGACATAAGAAGATCAGTCAAGTTTCGCTTACTATCGATGACACATGTATCTTTTTTAAAATTTTGATATACATTTCCGATGGATTGTTTAAGTTAAATGTTCTATGGCATTACACACTTTTAACAAAGTTAAAAACAAAATGTACAAGCAGGATTACCAGAGGAGATCTAATCAGAATCATAGTCAAAGTTCGAGAGCATTTCTTGTTAAATTAACTTATGTATCACCGTTTTGTCATGTTTATAACTTCATTATTAATTTTAAAATTTGTACACTGAAGATGGCCACATCCCTTTAGGCAAAAACGTTTGTACGTTGTCAATAAAATAAATTTTGAGCAATTTTAACCAGCTCCTGCTCTAAAAGCTTGTTTTTTATTACGATTATTGTTTAATAAGAAGGAGCAAATCTTAATATTATTTGTATTAATTTTTTAATGTCTTTTTCGCACTCAAATAAAATAAATAATATTATTTTCTATTTTATTATTATAAATAAAAAAAACACGGCAGTATCGGGATTCAAACTCGGCTCAGCAGCTTGGTAAGCAGATGCCTTACTACGCCGCTACGCACCGCTTTGAAATTTTAATCTTATCGCACTAGTTTAGAAAGACACTAAAATCTTTTTTTGTTTATTATTGTTGAATAGCTAGCCATTTACACCTAATATTTTACGTGTGCACTCAGGAGCCTCCCCTCCTACACATTATTAAAGTTTGGTTACGATTTGCGTTTTCCAACTGATAGGCTCTCCTTATTAATGTTTACGAATATAATCTTTTTCCTTCTTTGGCAATTTTTCGTATGTACAACTAGGTAAGCTGTTATACACGTATAGTTGGAACCATCAAAGAAAATGCATCGTCAGTGATCAATACAATTACCTTCAATTATTTGTAAGCTTTTATCGCTATCATTGGCAGATCAGGGAACTTCAGGTATTGAACGCTTTGCGTTTCGAAACAAGATGTTTCTCTAACGACGTGCAAGAATCTATTTAACGAATCATCGTTCAGTTTGCACTGTACAAGCAGAACATCTTTCTTTTTCACTAAAAAAAAAAGAGCAATTGTATTATCTGAAACTTTTTTACGTTTTGCTATTTCATCTTTAGTCAAATTTTGTTTCCTTTTTGAATAACTTTTCCTCTTTGATTGATTAAGATGCAATTGCTATCTTGCTCTATATTCAGAACAACAACAATGTTTGTTGCATCTGGTGGCAAAACGTTCAGTTGTAATTATTTATTATTTTGTGCAATATCTTTGTCTTGCATTTTATTTTGTTGCACACTTTGCCGTTCGTGGCTAATTTTCTTTTTAGATGCTTTTTCTTAAGTATCTATAATATATTTTGTGTTTCTAATAGACATATGCTGTTAGACGGCTATCCAAAATTTCTAGAAGCATATATTCATAATTGAAACGTGTTAGGAAAGGCAGCATTTGATTATTCCAAAGTCATTGTTTCTATTAACAACCATAATTTTTAAACTTTAGGGATCCACACAATGAAAATGCAATCATCTGACTGTGTTATATTTAACTGACCTTGAATCTGACAAAAGAATCGGTAATTCCGATTTATTTTATCAGTGTTAACATCAAGCCAATAGAGCAGGAGCCAAATCGAGTTGCTCAAAAGTTCATTTATTAAAAATTGTTACATACGTTTCGGTCAAGGGATGTGGCCATCTTCAGTGTAAAATTTACAACAAAAAAAATAGTCATAAGTAGAGAAACGTTGAAAAGAACAATTAATATACAAACGCTCTCCAAACATGGTTATGATTTAGGAAACGCATCCTCTAATACTACGGTTCATACATTTTTTGTAGTTAACTGTAACTAAGTAAGTACGGTTTACACGCTCCACTTGTCCATTAACTCTTGGAACGCCTGTAGTAATTAAGACGTGTTGTATACCTTCTTCTTTACAGTATTGCTTGAAATCATGTGAGGTAAAGGAAGTTCCTCTATCGGATACAATTCTCTTGGGATTACCAAAAATAGTAGCTTGTTTCTTTAGCTTGTCTATCACCTCAGCAGTATTCGTAGATCAAGTTGCATATAACCATGTGAATTTACTAAATGAATCGATTACTACTAAAATATGTCGACATTGTTTTTTTGTTGTTGATAATGGGCTCAAATGATCGATGTGATAAGTATTCAATGGTATGGATCCTTTATTTATAGTGTGTAATCACCCTTCTTGCCTTCCGTGTTTTTTTTTTCTGCTAAAATGCAACTTACACAATTATAGAGCGCATGTTAGGAAACCAAGGGCGGGTCCCGTTAGCGCACGGTGCGATAGCACACATTCCGATAGCACACATAAAATTTATATATTTCTCGATTATATAATTCCCGATAGCCCACACCCCCTGAGCACACATCCCGATAGCACACAAAGTAAATTTGCGTGGAAAGTTGTAAACTCATGTGAAACCTGGGAAACGATAATGTATTCAATAAATTTTTTTTCGGGAAAGATCGCGTTTTACCTTGTGCGCTATAGGGATGTGTGCTACCGGGATGTGCGCTATCGGAAAAAAACGCGTTTTATCTTGTGCGCTATCGGGACATGGGCTATCGCACCATGCGCTAATGGAATCCTCCAAATGTGCGTTGTCGGGAAAAAGCGCGTTTTATTTTGTGCGCTATCGAGATAATGCGCGATTTACTCTGTGTGCTATCGGGATATATGCTAAAGGGATGTGAACTATCGCACCGTGTGCTAACGGATCCCGCTCAGAAACCAATAGTCTCTCTTAATAATTGCTCAGTTTTTCCCACTGCAAAATGATCTGTTTTGTGTATTTGTCTGTTTATTTGAAATTGCATGCTCTTAGGCAATACCTGCAATACATCGTCATCCGCTTCTTTGTATAAAAGACCATTCTTTACTACGTAATTGTCGTGCTGTTGGTGTTCGGTTAATTGAAAAATTTTTCGTATGGCGTCATCTTACTGTTGTGCTCTTCTTATCCGAGCCATAATACTATCTTCACTTTCATTAATTAGGAAAACTGATGGAAGTGGGTTTTGACTTACAATTAGCGCATCGACATGTGTCATATTCTTATTCGAACGATACTCAATTAAATACGTATTCGAATTCTTCCAATAATAACGCCCATTGCGCAACGCGTACACATAAATCTTTTTTGGACATAGTTAACGAAAATGCTTGACAATTTGATTTTAAATGGAATGCCTAACAAGTAGACTCGAAACTTTTTTAATGATTTTACAATTGCAAAAACTTCGAGTTCATAGCTTGTATATTTTCTTTCGGCTGAAGAAATCGTACCACTAGCATAATAAATTGGATATAAAGTGTTATTTACACTATCTCGCTGTAACAGTATTGCACCATAACCATCTATCGACGCGTCAGTATGTAATTCCGTATGCGCTTTTGGATTATACAATCTTACTGGTCTACTGACTGGTCTATCGCATAACATCATTTTTAGTTGATTGAACGCTATTTTTTTCTTTTCATAGAAATAAAACTTTACATAAGATTTAAGTAAATTCGTTAACGGACGCGCTATCAAAAAATAATTTGGAATATATTTCCAAAAATAGCCAGTTAAACCTAAAAAGCTATGGTTTTGCTTTGCACTTATCGGTTGAGGAAATTTTATTACAGCTTCTATCTTTTTTTCTGTCGGACGCACCTTGTTATTTTCTATTACATGTCCAAGAAATTCTATCTTAGTCTGTAAGAAGTAACATTTTTTCCAACCATTTTTTAAACCAAATTGTTCAGCCATGTCAAATACTTCTTTCAAAGTTTCTAAATTCATTTTATAATCTTTGGAAAAAACAATAAAATCATCAATATAAATTAAAACCTTTCTTTTTATCAAATCGTTAAAAATAGAATTAATATAATAAACTTGAAGTCTAGGCTTGTAATTTTCAAATAGATATAGTGGTAGGAGGATCTCAAGCTCAAGTAGATCGTATTTCTTGATATATATATTTTTTATTACACCAATGTTAGAACAAATGTTTTGGCTGATCATTCAACCATCTTCAGTGTTCCTTTTAATCTGTACTTAAAACTATGTTGATTCAATTCACCATTATTGAGGTCTATACTGGTGATCACTTATGTGATTGTGAGAAATTGCAGATGCGGTGTTAATCTCAAGTCACCATGTTCTCAACTGTCAAAGTTGTCAACAGTTGAGAACATGGTGATTTGAGATTAACACCGCATCTGCAATTTCTCACAATCACATAAGTGATCACCAGTATAGACCTCAATAATGGTGAATTGAATCAACATAGTTTTAAGTACAGATTAAAAGGAACACTGAAGATGGTTGAATGATCAGCCGAAACGTTTGTTCTAACATTGGTGTAATAAAAAATATATATATCAAGAAATACGATCTACTTGAGCTTGAGATCCTCCTACCACTATATCTATTTGAGAATTAATATATTTCTAGAAAATAGCTGGTGAATTACATAAACCAAAAAAAGCATACAAAAATTCAAACTGTCCATTCAGTATTATAAATAAATGTGAATAAATAAATGTGAATTTTCTACTCTCTTTCTCTATAAGGATGTGAAAAAACTCGTTTTTTAGTTTTTTAAATCGAGTGTACTAAAAACGTTGGCACTTTCTAAGGCGTTATTTGATCTTCTATCAATGGTAAAAGAAATCTAACTTTTATCATTTTTTTATTTAATTGTCTATAACAATAATACATAATCTAGTACCACCATTCTTTTTTTTACCAGTACTACTGGGCTCGCGATAAAGATGGCTGGATAATCCCATCATGTAACCATTCGTCAACGTGTGCGTTTACTTCTTTCTGCTCAAATGGAGATAATCTTCTGGCTGCTTGGAATACTATCTCATTATCTTTCAATACTATATTCATTTTTACGTTCGTTTCTCGTGCTTTAACTGAATTATAATTATTTATTAACTCTTCAATAACATTTCGGTGTTTAATATTCGCAACATGTGATAAATCTATTTTATCGATTTCATCACGCAGTCTGTTTTATATATTCTGACAATGTATTCTCCTGTAATGTGTTAATTTGTGATTTAATGATTGATATTTTTATTTCTTTTATATTTATCTCAACCTTATTTAAAAAATCAGTTTCTATTAATAATTCGTGTTGTATCAGAGATCATGCATATTGTAATCGGATAAGTATTGTTATCAATCTCAATAATGATATCGAATTCTCCTAGTGTTGTATTTAGTGAACCGATCCCGCAAAATTTAATCTCTTTTTTAGTTAACTTAGGTGATCCTAATCTAATATATTGCTCCGCGCGCATTAACGATAAATCGCGCATTAACGACAAATCGACCAATATTTTGTTGTTTCGCCTTATCTTTGTGTTTCGGATATGCACCACTATGTTGATTTCTTCCACGCAGAGATATCTTCTCAAGCACTTCTAGTAAGTTCTCCCGCGAATTCAATCGTTGCACTCGTACCTGGTCTCTTAACATCGGATCAGGAATGCCTCAGATGACGAATGCAATAGTTTCGTCGTCGTCAATTGGAATGCGATTCGCCAAAATCACCTTATCATGGAAATAAGAACTGAATGATTCATCTCGTTTCCATATACGCTGCTCGAATTGTCTTCTTGTAACAATTTTATTGAATTGATAATGAAACATTTCTTTCAACTTTCTAAGAAGATCGTTTACAGGTATGGCAATATATTCTGGTTTAGAGTGGAACCATTCCGACGCTCTCCCTTTAAGGCGTGATCTTATCATAATTTTTGCTAAATCGTCCGAAAGTTTATACGCGTTCTTCAAAAATATCACTTGTCTTTCCCATATCTCATATGTGTTGCTTCGTCTATCATAATTGCTTAATAATTCTGCGATCAACGTTATATTCAGTCGCGTAGATGCCTCGTTATTATTTACACTATATCTCGATGTGTTCCGCGTTTCCATGTCTCTTACAGAGATGTTTACTCGGTGATTTCCTTCCAACGCTTCGTTACGACTAACATTTAATCGTTGCATATTTTACAATAATTAAATTTCGCGTTTAGCTAATTCAAATTCCTTCTTTGTCAACTCTTGTTCCCTTCGACTAATCTCTAATTTTTTTCGCGTATGCATTATGTCGTTGGCGTCTCGTTTAATAAACTTGCTGTCTCATCCTCTTTGTTCATTATTTCGTCATCTTTTACAATATCTCCGCATATCCTCGCATTTGCCCTCGAACCTGAAAAATCGATTTGAATCAATCTTCTAACTAATTTGACTTTACTGCTGCTCTTCTTAGCGTTTAAAGCACGCAGCCTTTCTTTTAATTTTTCTACGGTAAATGTATTGTAATCAAGTGTCTCTGTCGATATCATCTTCGTATCTCACTTTATCTCACATAAAAAACTTCAATCCCGATTCTGAGCCTCCAAATTATAGAAAAGACAGCAATATACATGTAACTTACACACTGTTTTAACTAAAAATCGTTGGGTGGACTTCCGAAAAGTTATCACCTCCGATTTAGCTGATATTCAGCCTAAATACTTATTTTCTTTAGTAAATAATATTCCCAAATGGATTTTTGGCGCAAATGCCCCCTCCGCCCCCAGCCCCCCTCAACGGTAAAACTGTTTTTGTTAATTATTTCAGAAAATATTCATTGTACGGAAAAAGTTATTAAACAAAAAATGAAGCTCATAAAAAGCTCTACAAATAAGGTCCTATACATATTTTACCTAACTCCAATATTTTAGTCGTAATTATCAAAAAACTTGTAAAAGCCCCCATAGGAGGGGCGGCACCCACTGCCTCCACGCATATACTTTTCATGCAAAACGAGGTTCCACATGAGTTTACAAATTTCTACGCAAAGCAAGATTCAATCCAGACCCTATGTGTATAGTTTTTTGATGGTGGAGCCCCCCGCAGGGGGGCGGAACACACTACCTCCAGATTTTTGATAATAACGGCTAAAATATTGGAGTTAGGTAAAATATATATAGGACCTTATTTGTAGAGCGTCGTTCAGCTCCAATCGTATAATTCTATTAGTCACATCTTTGTTTATGTTCGTCAACCAATTGAGCATGGTATAGATGTAAATTGACATTAAATTGTGAATTTAAAATTATTATTTTTATAATATTTTTTTATCCCACAAATAATACCAATATTATGAACATTAATCTATTTATTTTTATTATTTACACTTAGTTTATTAATTTTTATATTATATTTTATAAAATTATACTTATTGACTAAAATTAAAAAAAAAAATTCTCTCCAATTAACTATTTAAAATTGAAAATGATAACAAATTTATTTAGTATTTTTGATCCCTCAACTTTTATAAGTTATTCTTTTAATTGATTGGATATAACTGATTTTATTTGAATTTATCAAAAATATAGAAAGAAATATAGAAAGATACAATAAAGAGACTCAGTGTTCTGTAAGGAATAAAGCTACGTCGATTATCAATAATTTCATAATCTCTTGTAATAAACAACGACTTTCTGGTGGGGTCGTGGCTCAAAGTAACAAAGAAATTTATTAATGATAATCCGGATGTTATCTTCACAAGAGCTGATAAGGGAAATGTCACGGTTGCGTTAAATAACAACGATTATATAAACAAAATGGAAGATATTCTTTCCGACACAGACACTTATCACATAGTTGAAAAAGACCCAACCAGAAAGTTAACTGAAAGCGTGCGGACTCTACTTTTAAGATGGAAAGGAAGGGGCTATATCGACAAGCATACATATTTCCATTTACGAAAAATAGACGGGATTTTACCGAGAGCTTATGGTCTACCAAAGATCCACAAAACTGGTTTTCCACTCAGACTAATAGTTTCTTCTATTAACAGCCTTCTTTACAATTTAGCCAAATACATACACAGAAAAATTAAAAAATTACTTTACAATAGTTTAAACAAACCTAACAGTTATATAAAAAACAGTTTTAGTCAAGAAACTAAACGGAAAACTCATCAACCCAGATACTTGCATCACTTCGTTAGATGTTGTATCTTTATTCACTAACATACCTATTGAAAATACTGCTGATAGCATAAAAAAACGGTGGAATCAGATAATGGGTCATACATCCATACCACTCAATGAATTGGTTATGGGTATTACTTTGGTCTTAAATTCCACGTTTTTTAAGTTTAACAATAAGATGTACAAACAGGTTTTTGGTACACTAATGGACTCTCCGTTATCCCCCATCATAGCGGACATTATTCTGCAAGACCTAGAATGTTTAGCCAGAGAACGTTTACCATGCATTCCGTCTTTTTATTATAGATACGTTGACGACATCCTTATTGCAGTCCCAAATAATTTACTAAATGAAACTACAACTATCTTTAATTCCATACATTCAAGATTGCAATTCACACTGGAAGTTGGTAAAAATAATCGGATAAATTTTTTCAATGTTTTAATTATAAATGACAACTCGAAGATTATATTGGACATTTTTCACAAACCGACGACATACTCGGATAAATATTTAAATTTCCATTCACACCATCCTTTAGCGCACAAAAAAGGCGTTATTTTTGGCATGGTCGATAGGGCCCTATGGTTATCCCATCCACAGTTTTAACAGAAAAATTTGGAAAACATAATAACAATTTTGTTAAACAATAGTTACCCATTGGATTTTATTTTCTCAGCTATTAGAAATAGAATTAAATTTCATATACACAAGAATTTTAACAAAAATGACAACAAGAACAACGGTAATAATAATAACAAACAAAGAAATATTTTTACGATTTCATATGTAAAAAATTTATCCGAACAATTTGTTCAAATTTCAAAAAGGAACGATTTCATGCTGGCCTTTTCATGCAACAATAAATAGAACAAATTCATAAAAACTGGACAAGATTCTTTGGATAGGATGAACCAGTGTGAAATTGTCTATAAGATCTCTTGTCAAGACTGTGACGCCACGTATGTAGGACAGACCAAAAGATAATTACGGATTATAATAAAAGAACACAAGACAGATATCAATAAAAAATCAGGTTCTCCTTCCGTAATTTCTTGTCACAGAATGGAATTCAGTCACGACTTCAAATGGGACAAAATCGACATATTAGACAGAGAACCTTGTTATAGCAAAAGATTAACTTCCGAAATGCTACATATAAAAAGACAGAATACAGGACTGAATAAACAAGAGGACACCGAATTATTGCCGGATACATATCTACCAATACTTAGAAAATTCCCCACCCTGTAATCCTCTCCATAATCTATCCCCTCTTTCCTTTCCGTCCTACATCTTTGCCAGTCGAGTCCTGCTCACTGCCGTTAACACACGTCTCATTTTTAATTTTTCTATACATAATTTTGACGGACCGTTTAAGGTATATAGATTTTTCAAATTAATTTATTTTTTTTTATGTTTTTTTGTATTTTTACTTTTATTTATTATTTATTTTTTATTTATTTTTTATTTTTTAATTTTTATTTGCCTAATTTTATTAATTTTTGACTAATTTTCTAAAATTTGATTTGTTTTCTCTAATTGCAAGTTAAAGGTTGTTAGGTCCTTGGCTTTACATACATATAATAAGACTAGCAACAAAAATGTACAAACCGTATTATCAGAGATATTTATACACAAAAATTGTTAAAAAAAAATTTTTTTTGAGCTTTGAGAACGTCTCCTAATTCGTGTTTTGTTTCACATCAACAGGATGTTTTACCTAAATCATAACCATTGTTCGAGAGTGTTTCTATCTTAAATGTCTTTTCAACGCTTCTCTACTTACGACCACAGTATTTATGTTAATGTTACACTGAAGATGGCCACATCCCTTAGGCCGAAACGTATGTAATAATTTTTAATAAAATGAACTTTTGAGCAACTCTATCTGGCTCGTGCTCTATTAGCTTGTTGTTAACACGTTTATTATTTTAATAAAAAGAGCAATATCTTAATATTGATTGAAAATAATTAGTTACTTACGAGTACAGTGCAGCGGGTAGACAGGGACAACGGAACGCATCATGAGACTAATGGCCCCCTAGACAGTCAATATTACTATACAATGCTTAATTTATTCCACAATAGTATTCCTTTGAAGTTTATATTAAAGTTCATATTATTAATGCATTGTCTATATAACTTTTAGAAAAGTTGTCATACCGGATGTAACAGAGCGACCGTATCAGACTGATTTTTCGAAAAATGTGCATTTCATTGAAAAAAGTTCCAGACAAAAGTTGTAGGGTTTTAAGGGACGCATTATATAGCAAGATTAGTGTGACCTTAGATAGCGTTGGTCACATAAAAATCACTGTGAAATTTTTAAATAGAAACCCCCATTTTTTATTGTATATTCTTGTAGCTGACCTCAAGAGCTTGTCAAAACACTGTAATCAAGTATTTTTTCATTAAGTACTTTTCGAGTTATAAGGCTTGAATGTTACAGTATTTGGACATAAAATATAAAATATCTTGTGAAACATTCAGTTTTCGGTAATCTTACCTTAATACTTTTATGCACAGAATAACGAGACGAATCAATAAGTGTAAAGAAATCACATAGTTGCTTTTAAAAAAAAGTATGCAGCTATATTAAACTTTTTCAAAAAAGTTATTGTACATATAAAATTTTTCAAAAAAAGCTGTCATATACATTAAAAAATTTTAAAAAGAGCTGTCGTATATACAGGATGTTAAAAAAAAATCATTCAATATTTATATGGTAGAAAGTATACATCATACTGAGTAAAAAGACCTCAGTAAACATAGATCAAAAGCTCAATCATTTTAGAGATGTAAACATTTTTGTATGTTAACATTATGATTGATTTACTGGCTTTTACGTGTTGCATGCGACGTCAAAAGAAGATAATCTGTCCAAATTTTTATCTCGATATTTCCAAACATGTTCCACATGTCCTCCTTCCATTTCCGTACACGCTTGGCATCTTCTTCTTACAGAGTCGCGAACTTTCTCGAAAATTCAAGATGTCTGTCGAATTATTTGACAAGCTTCTGTTATAAAGTATGTATGGAAATTGAATGAAGACATTCAAAACATGGTTTATAAACACCGAGGTAAACATCGCATGCGACACGTAGAAGCCAGTAAGTCAATCATGATACATACAAACATACAAAAATATCTCAGAAACGATTGAGCTTTCGATTTATGTTTACTAAGGTTTTTTTACTCAATATAGTGTGTATCATCTACTATATAAATATTGAATGGTTTTTTCTTGAACACCCTGTATAAGTGGAAATAAAAAATTATACATATAATTACTACAAAGGAAAAATTATTTTATATTTCCTACGAAACTTACGTTAACTAAAAACTAACGTTTGTTAAATTCGTTACGATTCCACTTTTTTCCAATTGCGGCAACCCAACTTTTGTAAATCCTCTTCCACTCCCTCCATCCATTTATCCTTCAACCGATCTCGCCTTCTCTGTTCCCTAGGGTCTCCGAACAGAACTCTCCTTGGGATCTCAGTGTCCTCCATTCTCATCACATGTCCGACCCATTTTATCTTTCCTGCTCTTATAACCTTTGTCGGAGCATCTAAAAAGATAGCGTATAATTCAGCATTGTATCGCTTTCTCCATTGCCCATTATCACATACCGGATCAATAATCCTTCTGAGCACTTTTCTTTCGAGTGCATCCAGTATTCGTGCATTAGTTCCTATTAAAGTCTATGCTTCTAAGGCATAAATGAGCGTTGATCTGACGAAAGTTTTGTAATGTTAACTTAATACTGCAGCTGAAAAGTCTTGACCGAAATAAGTTGCTCAAAACAAAATAGACTTTATTCGTTGAGATCAGCCTAATTTTAATTACAGTGAACATGTCATTCAAGCAAGTCACCGTAGAGCCAAAATACTTAAAGTTGTTAACTCTTTCAAACGAGTACCCATCTTATGTTAAAAGTCGCTGGCATATTGGGTAGAATTTTCCACAAGCCATGACTTTGTTTTCTCTTTATTTATCATCAAGTCCTACTTGCTTGACTAAAAAGGCCTGTGAGGGCCTCCCTGAGAGTTGATGTTGACCTTGCTACTATACTCCGTCTAGCGAGAAAATATACCTGGCTCAGACGAAAACTCGTCCGTTTCGCGCAGGTTTCCCCTCACGGAACGCTTAAAAAGCCTTCCCACTCCACATGATTGTACTGCTCGTGCAGTTTGTCAATGCCAACGCTCTCCCCACTTTAGCCGCTATGCTTCTCCTATGCGCAGAAAGAGGTATATTCTCTCGCTGGACAGAGTATACATCCAAATCATTAGCATATGCCAGGATCTGCACTGATTTGTAAAAAATAGTGCCTCTGGTCTGTAAACCGGTATCTCTGATGACCCATTCAAGTGCTATATTAAATAATAAAATAGCCAATGCATCTCCTTGGCGTAGGCCAACGTAGGCCTCTGAATAGTTTCCTTTAATTCATATACTCATATACTTACATCAGACATCATGACTTTCACCATTCTTATTAACTTTTTATGGACACCCATCTCCCTCATTGCCCAGAATAGGTAGTGCGTTCCAATTCTGAATTCAACTGCTTTCTCTAAAATTTGCCATAAATTAAATATTTAATCCACAGTTGACTTCCCTCGCTTGAATCCACACTGATAGGTTCCGAGTTCTCTCTTCACCAATGGTAAAAGCCGTTTAAAAATGATGTTGGATAACACCTTGTATCCTAAATTCAAGAGTAATTCCGCGATAGTTTCCGCATTCCATCTAATCACCTTTCTTGTGAAGTATACTTTCATTCCATTCATCTGGGATTTTCTCTTATTGCCATATCATAGATACCAGGCATAAGAGAGATTGCTCTAAGGCTCTTCACCCGCATTTAAGGAACTCTGAGCTCATTCATGCTAGGTGCCCTACTGTTTTTTCCGAAAGCCTCTCTAATCTCCTCGATCACTGAGACACCCTGCAATTCCTTCGTATCCATCACCTGCTCATTGTCTTGAAGATCTTCACCGAAAGAACTATGCTCCACTTGCTCTATTTTCTGATTAAACCCTTGGGTTGAATGCTCTTGGGCATTCTTCATTAACCTAAAGAATTTTCTAGGCTTATTCTGCCTTTTCGTTAACTCCACATATTCCATCTCTCTCGTCATCCATTCTCATTTCTTTCTACGAAGGACTGCCTTCTCCAGCCTTCTCTTCTACCGGTCCTTCTTTTGCAATCTTCTTATGCAGTTCCTCCACAGTGTCTTCTGGTAGGCGATGTTTTTTTCTTCAGTAAGCCTTTTGCAATCTTCGTCAAACCATGTAGCTCTTTCGGATGGCCTTTCATACCCCAATGTTTCTTTTGTAACATTGCTAATCACAGTTTTTATTGCCAGCCACTTTTGCTCGATGTTATTATTTTCTGTTATGCCTGCTTGCTCAAGAGACAGCAAAACTGGCAGTACAATCTGGCAGTTTTTAACGATTTCAATGCAGCTATCTTATACCTTTCTCTCTTGGTTTGTCTTGCTTTTTGGACATCTGATATTTGGGCTCTGAACTTAGCCATCACCAGAAAATGGTCCGAATCCACATTAATACCACGGAGCGTTCTCAGTTCTCACATCCAGCAGATTGGATTTGTCTCCTGTCTATCAAAACATGATCAATCTGATTGATTATGCTACCATCAAGTGATTTCTATGTTTCCTTGTGTATCTTCTTGTGTGAAAATTTGATGAATTCTACCATTATGTTTCGAGAAATAGCAAAAAGAATCAATTTTGTTCTGTTATCATTAATGGTGATATGCTTCCCAATTATTGGTTGAAAAAATATCCTCTCTTCCCAGCTGTACATTAAAATTATCCAATATCTTTATATCACTTCTTGGGCAATTATCATATGCTTTTTCTTGGGCATCATAGAAATCTTCTTTTAGCTTCTCGCTGGATTCCTCGGTTGGTGCATGTGCATTAATTACACTATAATTAAAAAATCTACCTTTTACTGAGCGTTGATAGCCTTGGTTGATGAGTATAAAACCAATCATTAAATGTTTAAGTTTTCCATGTACAATAAATCCTGTCCCAAATTCATGCTTCCTGCTGTCACAATTGTAAAATATCGTGCCTTCTTTCTTTTCCAAGGTACCACTTCCTATCCATCGCGCCTCTTGTATAGGAATAATGCTTTCCTTGAGTTTTCTCTGTTGGTTTAATAACATTCTAAGAGAGGTAGGTCTGTATAGAGTTCAAATATTTTACCAATATTTGTACCAATATTGAGATTAGCGTTTAAAAAGCTAGTCCTCACTCGTTGTCCACAACTCGTGCCTTGTCCTCATCTATCAATTTGTCCGGCATTCTCTGTTTGAAGTTTCGAACCATTGACTTTTTACGGAAAGGGATTGTTAGCCCCATGCCTAATCGCCAACCTGGAGAACTAGAGATTTTTCTGTCAGGGTTATTATACCTTAGCCGAGATGTCCTTGTTTTGGCGCTGCTACACCTTAAAATACTGTAAGACAGTGAAAATTGATAATAATATAGTTTAATATTATATACTTAATTATTATACAATATTAATATTATGTGAAAGTATAAATTTGCAAAATATATTGTTCTGTCATTGACTGTAGAATATATCTTTTATTTATCTTATTTTGTATGATACTAATTACTTACTGTGACATAATATGCATTTATATTAATATTACAGATTAATTAACATTATGTTAGTTGATATGTTATTCGGTGTAGCCAAGTTTCTTGGCATTAAATATTTTTTTATTTAGGTTAAATTTAATTAAATTTATTTTTATTAATTTGATTAAATGTACAATAGTAAAGTATAAGCTCCAATAATTTATCAAATAATAATAAATAAAAAGACACAAAGAGACGTTGCTAGTTATTCATGCAGTATAATTTCACTTAGTATACAATAACAAACGTTTCAACCTAAATTAGGTTTTCTTCAGTGTCATACAAAATAAATATAACGTAAACATAATAAAATTTTAAAATGTGTCGAAAAATTTCATACAAGACGAAACGATAAGTGCAGAAATTACGAGTGTGGAATGAATTCAGTAAGATTTCCTTGTGCCATTATTCTTAATTAACACTGTAATTATTGAGTATTTTAATTTGCGCATTATGATGATTACAAAAATATTTGTTATTATATTATACATACGTGATAATAATGAAACCATGTATCCATAGAATAAAATCATAGAAGAGTCAGAGAATAAAATGTTGGATCCGCCATCTTGAATTCGGGAAATTTGATAAGAGATTTGTAATCAGCGACCCAAAAAACTTCAGTAAACCCATTTTCATTAGGAATTCATCAAAAGAAATTGTTGTGACTCGGAATAATCGAAAAAAGCGTAACATTAATGGCTTTAGATTGCCATATTGGACGTCGCCATCTATAATTTCAAAATACTCACCCATACATTTTGAAGCTTAGGGTCCATGGACGCAAGATTTTCACTTCCCAGAGATATCCTCATCCGATTTCGATGCGAAAATATCGATTGAAGAAAATGTTGGAATGAAAAAATCGAATTTTTTAAAAAATAAACAAACATAACTCTTTTGGATTGCATTTTGGAAAAATTCTGAAAACAGATTCTGAAAGTTCAATAAATTTTACGTCAGAAATGATTGTTTTAGAATTTTTTCTGGATTGGTTTAGTAGAAAAAACAGCCGCTGAAAAAAGCTATGAAAAAAAAACGTTCGTTTGGTCCTTAATGGGATAAAGGTGGCATCACCACGAGTAATTTGAGCTAAAGAAAATTAAAATCGGTCCAGCCGTACCGGAGATACAAGCGGTCAAAAAGTAATGTTGGTAATGTAAAATTAAGAAACGTCGTCTCCTTATTCTTTTCCTCTGTCCGCCAGGGGCAGATAAAGAATTTGCGAGGCCCAAGGTATTATTATTATCATTCAAATTTACGGGAATTTCTCACACCAGGTGCCAAGAGTCGACGATTTCGACTTCCCCGAGTTGCGCTACGGAAATTCCTCGCACCAAGTGCCAAGAGTCGACGAATTCGACTACCCCGAATTGCGCTACGTGAATTTCTCGCACCAGGTGTCAAGGGTCGACGAATTCGACTTTCGTGAGTTGCGTTACGGAAATTTCTTGCACCAGGTGTCAAGAGTCGACGAATTCGACTACCCCAAGTTGCATTACGGAAATTTCGCAAACGAGAGAGAGAGAGAGAGAGAGAGAGAAAGAGAGAGAGAGAGAGAGAGAGAGAGAGAGAGAGAGAGAGAGAGAGAGAGAGAGAGAGAGAGAGAGAGAGAAAGAGAGAGAGAGAAAGAGAAAGAGGCCGCCTAATAGCGGATATTGCCGCCTCTGCTTTGTAGTACTGCCGTTAGGCGTTCATGCATGTTTATGCAGCGCCGTATCGCTGCTTGCGGTATCCGCTGCCAAACTTGGCGAAGTGCTCATGCCAACTCCCCCAAGTTGGCTAGCCTTGGATAATCCCGTCGCAAACCCCGCCCGAGCATGTCTTATACGTGCTCGATGGGATTTAAGTCGGGGCTTCTCGCTGGATGATTCAAGGTAGCCACACGGTAGTGCCTTAAAAAATCCCGGGTGTGGCGTGTGGTATGGCATCGGGCGTTATCCTACATCAGGATAAATCTACGGCTCATTCGGCGGCGGGCTGGTAAAACGTCTAGGACGAGAATTTCATCGACGTATCGCCTTGCCGAAAGTCCCAGTGGTGGGACAACCATCAGCGGCGTGCGAAATACCGGCCCAAACCATTACCAAGTCTCCATTAAATGCAGCCACAGGCTTGCAACGATTTTGGGTGTAGCGTTCGCCGTGGTAACGCCAAACGCGGGGGCGACTATCATTTCCATACAGCATAAAACGGGACTCGTCAGTAAACAGCACGCTGCTCCACTGTCTGTAGCCCCAATGGACATGTTTACGTACATACTCGTATCGAGCTCGTCGATGAAAGGGCGTGAACATGGATACGTGATGAGCTCGGTACGAACGCAAGGCGTCCTCGCGCAATCTGCGTTTTATTGTGGAGATGGAAACATCGTTGTTTCGAGCGGGATTAATTCGACGCGCAATTGCGTTCACCGTCACGAACGGTTCTAGGCGCGCGTGCCGTACAATTGATCTGTTTTCTCGGACAAACGTTTGGCGTCTTTGGCCTTTGCCCGCTACGACGATGCAGTTTGCCAATCTGCCGAAAGCGAACTATAGCTCTGCTGACGACAGACTGGCTAACTCCCATCCTGTTGGCGATAATCGTTTGTGAGTGACCTTCATCCAGAAACATCGTGGTTTTATGGAAAAAGAATGATATCTGAAATGGTTTTTATAAAAAGATAAAATGCAGGTCTAAACAATCAAAATGACACCAAACGGTTACCAGATGCTTATCTCCCCATTATTAATCTATTTCCTCTTTTATAAATGTATTGCTTTCTCTTTCCTATACTAATTCCTTCATCCCCTCCATTTCACCATACTTTCCCTTCCATACTCCTTGTTCTTCCGTCCCCCCTCACCCCCTCTCTTTTCCATCATCACTCGAATTTTCTTTACTCAGTTATGATCATTAAGATCTCAACCATCATAGTACAAATCTAACATTTTTCTTCCACTTTGCTCCTTCTGCGTGGATGAGCTCACGTTCTACATGTGTTTCATTGCAAGTATGTAAAAATTATTTCTATCTCCGGTCAGCGCACTTTTTATAACACGAATTTTCATTTGTTTTATTATATTGATTACAGTCCTAACGTCGTTAGATTTTGAACAACATTTTTTTTAAAAAATGGATTGGAAAAATTTTCTCTTTATTATACTGTTTATTAAAGCAATGTGTTGCGATTTTTTTGTTTTGTATAATACACTGAAGAAGGCCTGATGGCAGGCAGAAACGTTTGTTTAATGTAAATGTAATAATGGTAAAAACTAATACACTGTAATCTTCGCACGAATAACTTACATTGTGGCTCTTTACGCTCCTTTCTATTATTATTAGAAGATTTAAGCTTAAAAACTCTTTTTTTAAAGATTTTTTTCGTCCATTTTTCGTGGAGATACAGCCGCTCAGAAAACACCCCAAAATCGACCTGAAATTTTCTATCTCTTAATTTTGATGCGTAGTACATGTCACAATTCACTTAAATACTAAAAAAAAATTTTTTTAGTAAAAATTTTGAACCAGCAATATTCAAAATACTACGCCTTACCCACTAACAAGAAAATTATTGGAGGTGTTCCCCGTCGATTTTAAAAATTTTGCAATATGTTGTAGTTGACTAAAATATAAGCGAGACGTATTTTTTTTATCGGCGGAAAAACATTTTTAGAGGATGAAACAACCCCTCAAAATAGGAGGTGTCAAATGCCGATTTGGTTGTTTTATATAGAAGAATCTTTTTGAATGAGTTCGATTGGAAAATGTATGATTGGAAAATCACGAGAACAGATGGAGAACACAATTTGTTCGATTCGATTAATCCATTTTTAAGGAGTAAACCACCCCCATGAATTTCAGGAAACCTGCCCAACACGGCTAAATTCAAACAAAAAAATCTAGAAAGAAATATATGTTACACATTAGTACAAAACTAAGTTTAAGTGTTTTTACATTTCTTCGAAAAATTAAATTTTGAGGGGTTGCTACGCTTAAACATTTTATATCGTTTATATGAAAAGATGTAATTAAATTTTCGCGAACAAAACTCACTAAAAATGATGATTTATTACAGATAAATACAAAATTTACATCTCGCTCCATTCGACCATTCAATGTTATAGGGTAAACCACCCCTAAATATGACTACGATTATCCAAAAATAAATGTATACAAGTATATGAAAATGCACTCCATAGCAAGCAATATTAAAATATATAACTGTTGATGTACGAAAAATTCCAAGAAAACAATGTTATATTCGGGCATATTGCAGGATCAAAATGTCATCATAGCAGATTTAAAATATCACCAATTTATAAATTGTCACATTATATATTTTCATAAATACTTACATCATTATGTAATACAATAATTTATATGTGAATTAGTTTTCAAAGCTTAAACAATAATGATAGCTATAGAAAAAGTGTTTGAGACACAAAGATTTTTTGAACCATAAACATCGAATAATAACAACTTTTGTGTAGCCTTCAATTTCGCAATGCATATTAGAAGAATCTCTGAAACTGAAATTAACAGAATTTTTGAATGCTTCTGGTTGTTCTTCAATGTATCCACTTTTATACTTTTATACTTTCTTTTATTTTTAACGATTAAAAAGTCATTAATAAAAGGTTGATGAAGTTTATAGAATTTATCGTCATTTTCAGTGCTACAAGAAAAAATATCATTAAATAATAAAAGCTATAATCATGAATTCGAAAAATATAATTCCATATCAGTATTTTCGAGTTTTAATCATAACTGTAATTTGGATGATGTGATGGTTTTCACTGAAAAACTACTAACAGATACTCACTTGAGCAGTATTTTATATAAGTAACCGCAAAACTAACAGGCAATAAAATAGCTACTCACTTTTGAGACGTGTTAAAGCTGTAGTCAGCCCAAGTAAGACTTTATTTGCCCGGTATTGCGCGTATTCATATACATAAATCATTATATACATGCAATCTTACATTATTTGTTTTACTTTAGATAAGTTCATCTTGCTAGTATTATGGATTTGAGCAATCAGTTATCATCACCGGGATATATAATCTTTATTACTTTAGCTATTGCCATGAAGGGACTTGGTTTACAATTAAAATTTATCTTCATTCATCCATACCTTATATCTAATCCTATATATTACTTTATTTTACTATTTTTTTTTCTCCTAAGTCCATCTCGCATCTTGCCTCTTGATCTTCCCTTTTTCTATTCCTATGTCTTCGTTTCTTATGTCTTCTGTATTCTTTATAATTATTTCTGTACCTTCTAGTAGATCCCTGAGGTGTCTTCTCCTATCTTCTTTTTTTATATTGTTTTCTTTTACTCTTTCTTCCTTCTTTTCCTATTTATAGCTCTTTTCCTCATCTTCCTTTTTTTCTTTTTTTCAGTTCTAAGAACTCTCTCAGCTTTTTCCTTTTCTCTAGGAAATCTTCCCTTATTCTTTCCCATTCTTTTATTTATTATATTTCCTTTTGGCTTCTCTTTTCCTTTTCATACTACTTCTCTCTCCCAATCCTTGTATCCTATCATATTTTCCTATTTCTTTACTTTTATGTATACTAATGCCTTCTTCATTAAATCTTTGAGATTTTCCCATGTCCTCTTCCCACCATCCATGTTTCTTTCTCTTCCTCTTTCCTCCATCCTATTTCCTCTGTTCTTTCTTTATATATTTTCTTACATCCCTATCTCCGCATACCATCATACTATCTTCTTGTGCCTCCTTTTCGCCTTCTTTTCTTTTTTTCCTTTTTCCATCTTGCCTCTTTTTCTCTTTTTTTTCCTCTGCTTCCAGCTTCATACTGATTGGCAAATAATCCTAGTCCATCCTATATTCAATTTTATACTCTATTACTCTGTCTCTTATTTTTTATTTACAAAATTATAATCTATCTCCGTACTTCCTCTTACATCTATATAAATGTATTCTCCTTTCCACAATCACCTTTATTTTCCATTTAAATACATCTAAATCTATTTCTAAACCTATTTTTTCCACTAAGTTAACTAATCTTTTACCCCCATTACCTATTGTTTTATCTTTACTCTTCCTTATCTCTTCCCATTCTTTTCTTCTTCTTTTCCTCTCAGTTCCCCTATCCTTATATTAAAATCCCCCTCCTACTATTTATATTCCTTTTCAAATTCATTCGTCTCTTTCCTAATTATCTCCCCTATTTCTTTCTCTTTTTTATTTTCTATATTACAAAAATTTTTATTACCCATTACTTTATTGACTCATTTCATCACACCCATCTCCTTCTTTTATATCTTTTTCCTTTTCTCCATTGCCTCCTTTATCTCTTTTAACCTTATATCTATTTCTTCTACATTCTCCTCTAATATTCTCATTCTTACTTGCCGATTTCTTTCCCTTTTCTTACTTTCCTCTATATATTCTATAAATCTCTCCATTTTCTTTTTTACTTCATTCATTTCCTTAACTATTTCTTCTTTTACCTCCTTTCTTAGATCCTCTATCCTACCTTTATCCTGCTTAACCTCCATTTCGCACACGCACTCTTTACCCTTTTCATTTCCTTTTCCCTTATCCTATCATAATTCTCTTCCTCTTTTCGTTCTAATTTCTTTTGCTTATTCTCTATTTCATATTTATTCCTCTTTGTCCTACTTACTGTGCTCGTTCCGCCCGATTCTCGTGTCGCCATAACCTTACTTCTGTTCCTCTTATCTTTCTTTCCCTATATCTTTCTAATCTCTTTCTTCATTCTCACTTTTATTTGCCCATCTTTTCCCCTTTCTATCCTTTAATTTTTACCTATTCTTAACACATGTCTCTATCCTGTATCTCTATACAATTAATTTATTTCTACACACTTTCTTTTACAATGCACACTCCTACACGCCATCTAACCAAGTCCTCATCACCCGCCCAATTACAACCGCCCAGTGATCAATAGGCGTGCGTGGAGTTGTTTACTACAAATGGCAAAGCCCGTTCTGAGATGTGATTGTCTCCCGTTTTTTCATTGTATCTCGCCGCGCGCTTGCATTCGGCGGTAGGCTGAACGGATACGCGCTTATTCGGCGATCTTTAGTAATTACTAACTCGTTAACTGTTGCGAAAATTGCAAAATGGTACAGGACTTTTCGACTCAGTTTAGTCTGCTCTACCTGCACACGAGCGCTTTGTCAAAATGTTAGGGACACCCTGTATAAATTTTTTGAAATTCTTTTGATATAAAAGTGGTATAAAAGTGGGTACATAGAAGAAAAATCAGAAGTATTTGAAAATCCTGTTAATTTCAGTTTCGGAAATTCTTCTAACACGCATTACGAAATTGAAGGCTGCACAAACGTTGCTATTATTCGATATTCATGGTGTAAAAAATCTTTGTGTCTCAAACACTTTTTCGATGACTATCATTATTGTTTAAGTTTTGAAAACTAATTCACATATAAATTATTGTATTCATAATAATGTAAGTATTTATGGAAATATAATATGTGACAATTTATAAATTGGTGATATTTTAAATCTGCTATGGTGACATTTTGATCCTGCAATATGTCCGAATACAACATTGTTTTCTTAAAATTTTTCGTACATCAATCGTTATATACATTAATATTGCTTGCTATGAAGTGTATTTTCATATATTGTCGTGCATGAATTTTTGGGTAATCGTAGTCATATTTAGGGGTGGTTTTCCTCCGTAACATTGAATGATCAAATAGAGCGGGATATAAATTTTGTATTTGTCTGTGGCAAATCATTTATAATGAATTTTGTTCACGAATATTACACCTTTTCATATAAACGAGATAAAATGTGTTTAACCAGTTGAGTGGTAGATTTTTCCGAAAGATTTGTGCCAAAAGTGGTAAAAGCCAAAAGTTAAAATATCGAAAAATGATGAAACATGGATTCAAAGTTTTCGAAAAAGCAACTTTTCGAAATGGGTTGGATGCCCCCCTCCCCCCAGGGCGGGGAAGAGGACAGAATAGGGGTGGAAAATGTTAAATGGCACTATGGGTCGAGTGGGGATTATTTGAAAGGGCGTTTCAAAACAAGAACAATGATTTTTTTAAATGTTTACTACGACTTTCCAGTCAAAAGTGGAGGTGAATAAAAAAAAGGGGGTGGACTTCCGAAAAACTTCGATCACCTTCGATTTGGCTTATATTCAGCCTAAATATTTATTTTATCTAGTAAATAATATTCCCAAATGGATTTTTGGCGCAAATGCCCCCTCCGCCTCCCAGCCCCCCCCCTCAAAGGTTCAAAAATAAAACTGTTTTTGTTAATTATTTCAGAAAGTATTTATTGTACGGAAAAAGTTGTTAAACAAAAAATGAAGCTCATAAAAAGCTCTACAAATAAGGTCTTATACATATTTTACCTAACTCCAATATTTTAATTTTTTAACAATTAACAGTCGCTATATTGGATCCGCCATTTTAAATTTTACAATTTTGACAACAGATTCGAATTCAACAGCCCAAAAAACCTTAATATATCAAGTTTTATGCAAAGTTGAAAATTAGTGGAGTTATTTAGAAATGTACATATATGATACATTACCACGTTTGGCACTTTTTTTTGTACATATATGATACATTATCACTCAACTGATTAAGGATAGCAACCCCCCAAAATTTGATTTTTCGAAGAAATGCAAAAACACGTATACTTATATAGTTTTGCACTAATGTGTAACATATATTTTTTTCAAATTTTTCGGCTTGAATTTAGCCATGTTTGGCGGGTTTCTTGAAATTCATAGGGGTGGTTTACTCCCTAAAAATGGATTAATCAAATCTACCAAATTGTGTTTTTCATCTCTTCTCGTGACACACATTTTCCAATTGGACTCATTCAAAAAGATTGCATTCTTCTATATGAAACAACCAAATCAGCACATGACACCTCCTACTTTCAAGGGCTGTTTCCCCTAAAAATGTTTTTCCGCCGATAAAAAAAATATATTTCTTTTATATTTTAATCAACTTACAACATATTGCAAAATTAAAATCAGCGGGGGTCACCTCGAGTAGTTTTCTTGTTAGATATTACTTCAATAAAGATATAATAAAAATTGCGATCAATTTGTAAGAAATTAATTTTACTACCTTAAGGTATTAGACAACTACCTTAAATGTTAAATGTTTAATACTATTTTTTTAATTCGAAATGTTTACTCTCACGATAACTATCGTTTTCACTTAATTTTGGGCATTATCTGAGCCTATAACCTGATAGAATCTATTATTTTTAAGCGAATATTTTATTCAATTTTTGAATTAAACGTTGAATTAAATAGTAAAATAGGAAACTGTATAATAAGAATGAATTTAGCCTTGACTCCCTTATACAATTCTAACAATTTGAATAAAATATAAAATAGAAGTCAATGTTAATATTCTTTAAAGTGTACAATTGGTGAAAATACTGACAGAATCTATTATTTTTAAGCAAATATTTTATTCAGTGTATTATAATTTAAATACATTTTTTTAAATTAAACAGTACATAAATACATTTTTTTTAATTAAACAGTAGAATAAAAACTCCCTTATACAATTCTAACAATTTATATAAAATAAAATATAAAATAGAAATCAACATATGTTAATACTCTATAAAGTGTATAACTTTTTAAAATGTAATTTTCATCATATCATACAGGGTGTAACAAAAAGGTTAAGACACTGGAATATTTAAAAAAATATGAGTTTTATCAAAAAATGTCGCAGACCAAAGTTGTATGGTTTCGAGGGAACCATAAGATGGTGTCATCGGTTTGACCTTGAATATTTATTTGAAGGTCACGTAAAGGTCACCTTCAATTTCTTAAATGGAATACCCTGTTTTTCATTGCATATTCTTATAGCTTACCTCGAGAGCGTTCCAAAGCAGTATAATTAAGTTCCATTTGGCTCAAAACTATTCGAGATATGCGCCGCTAAAGTTTAAGTATCATCTGGCGTTAGTGTTATCTTAGCTGCATCACGTGTGAAGGTCGCACGGTCGAATTCTTCCGAATATTTTATTAAGGTGAGTCCCCTCGCCCCTCACGCGCGCGCGCGCGTGTGCGTGTGTTTGTGTGTGTGTGTGTGTGTGTGTTTCAAGGTATTTTGGGATTCCAAACAGCGGTCGGTGATCCAGCCAGGCAAAACAACGTTTTATAGTAAATGCTCGAATTGCGCACTATTTACGGTCTGACAATGAGCTATTCGATCGTAAAAGCTGGATATGGCATTCCTGATGATTTCTGGATCAATGAGTGCAGCTTTTTCAATGATCTTTTGACGAAGTACCTCTAGATTTCTTTGTTTTGTTGCATACACTCTGCTTTTGAAGTAACCCCACAAAAAGCGGTGATAAATCAGGAGACCAAGATGGCCACTCAATTTCTCCTTTTCTTCCAATCTATCGGTTGGAAAATTCCGTATCTAAGAAATTTCGTACACCTCTACCATAATGCGGTCCAGTACCGTCTTGCTGAAACCATGTATAAGCAAAGATATCACCTACAATTCGTCTGATTGCTGGAAGTATTTCATTCCTCAACATATCTTGATATTTTGCAGCATTTAAATTTCCATCAATGAAAAATGCACCGATCAAAGTATTATTCAATATACCCGCCTAGACGTTCAACTTTTGAGGGTATTGTGTGTGAGCTTCAAGCATCCAGTGAGGATTGCTGTCAGACCAAAATCTGCAATTATGTCTATTGACGGGACCATTCAATTCAAATGTTGCTTCATCTGAAAAAGCTATATTGAACAGAAAGTTGGGGTCACTGTCAATTTTTCTCATCATGAGCTCACAAAATTCCATACGATGATCAAAATCATCTTCGTTCAACTCTTATACCAGATGATCTTGTACCACATGAATTTTGTACGGATGAAACCTGATTTTATTCAAAATTCTATGCACAGCCATGTGACTAATGTCATGTTGCTGACTTGTTTCATGAGTGCTGAGGTGGGCATTTTCAACAAACGATTCTGCAACATCCTGTTGTTTTTCTTCATTAGTCGCTGATACTGGTCGTCCTGGAACTTGGCGATTTTTTTACACTACCTGTCTCATTGAAGTGCCTGATCGTTCGCTCCACAGTGGATCTTGAAATGGCTGTTTTCATCGCAAAAAGTTTCGTTAAAAACCTGCCTAACTTTACTGTAAAATCTTTGACGATCATCCCATCCCTGCATTATGAGAAGAGATATTCGCTCACGTTCTGAAAGATAAGCCATCGTATAGGTGGAAAATAATAAGCATGAATACTCTGTTTGTATGAAAAAATATTCCAAACTGTATAAGAAATTTTAAAACAAACTAATTTTGAAATAATGTAAAAATTAAAATTAAGTAAGACGTCGATTTAAAATTTATAATAGAATTGAAGTCAGTTCATTTAAAAAAAATACGCGATTAAAAATTATTCTAAAAAAAGACGGAACAAAGTCAGATAATTGCTAGGACAGAAAGTGCATCGAATCCAAATTAATAGACATTTCTCAGTTCTCAAGATCAGTCTGTCTTTGTCTTGCGCATGATAAAACATAGTAGGTGTCCTATCGACGTCTTACTTAATTTTAAGGCAAGGAGACTCACTTTAATAAAGTACTCTAAAAAATTTGACCGTGCGACCTTTACACGTGGTGCAGCTAAGATAACGCCTGACGGTACTTAAACTTTAACGGCGCATATCTCGAATAGTTTTTGGCCAAATGGAACTTAATTATACTGCTTTGGAAAGCTCTCGAGGTAAACTACAAGAATATGCAATGAAAAATAGAGTATTCCATTTAATAAATTGAAGGTGACCTTTACGTGACCTTCAAACGATTATCAAGGTCAAACCGAGAAATTACTTATAGAAAAGGCAGATATAATGAATAAATATTTTTCAATTTATGGATAAAGTGGGAAATATGAAATCATTACCCGTATTATTAGATAAATATAATTTAATATCAAAAATTATATATAACACATATAATGGAAAGGCTCATATATGATAACTATCAAATAATATAATAGAAAGGCATTGAGAGCCGTCGCGGGATGTTAGTGCAAAATTATTTAATTTTTCTTAAAGAAATTAATTTATTAATTTACGTGAGAGTTAAGTTATACACCGATCTCTGGTTCGAGATACTTAAAGTGTACGAAAAGTTTAGTACATTGTTCTCACATATGGAGAATCATTATGTACTGATAAGAATTATTGGAAAGAAAGGAAGAGAGAGAAAAAAATATCAGGGCGCGAGTGGCTAAGCCGGGAATTGAACCCGGGTCTTTCGCTTGCCGGGCGAATGTTCTGATTACTAAACTACTCAGACCCCATGCTTCTAACATTTATCTCTTTTAGATTAGGAAATCAACAATTCTGTAGGACACACGGTATTGAACAGTTTATTTTTATACGGTTCCACGTGGGTTTGCAACTTTTCACTCGAAACGAGGTCCAGCTTACATCACCCTGTGCTTCAGATGCGAAACGAGGTTTATAATTATACGATTCCACGTATTGCATTGGTTTGCATTGGTCAATCAAAACCATAGTCGATCGGGACGATGGTTAATCGGGACCGTGGTCAATCGGGATCGTAGTCAATCGCAACGTGGTCAATCGGAACGGTGGTCAATATTAACGTGGCCAAATGGCCACTCTTTTGATCGCATTTAATATTTGTCATATAAATATTATACATAAAGTTGTGTACAACTGCGCACAAATAATGAATTAGAATATTTTTGTATAATAAAAAATAATAGGTATTGTAGTACCCGCAAACACACGCGCACACACACACACACACACACACACGCGCGCGCGCGCACAGTATCTCATCTATGTTTACTGCACGCATACGCGATGTATATGAGCAGTCTTCGATCGGCTACAATTCGACGTGGATCGCTCGATAAAGGTTCAGTAAATATCTAAGTAAACGACCGTGTTATTCTTTCTCCCGATATTACAGGTATTTTAACACCTCTCGAACATTTTATATAAATCATTAAACTGATTATTTCTAATATTGTTGAATCGTAAGCGAAGTATTTCGGCGGAAGTAAGCTCTCTTTTATTGCAGGATATAAAACATGCTCGGTAATATATTTCCAATAGTGTATTTGGTGTTTTGGATTCATGTAGCTGTAAAATTTTATTGTTTTTCGGCAAATATTTTGAAAGCATTTGGTTGTTTTTTTCTCAATCAATTTCTGTTGCTAATCGCATTATATACAATGGAATTTCTAGTTCATATAGAAAATATTTATCTAAAATGAATGACATGTAAACTTGATTTTCTTTTTAGAATATTGTAATATAATTTTTGATATTAAATTATATTTACCTAATAATACGGTAATGATTTCATATTTCCCACTTTATCTATAAATTGAAAAATATTCATTTATCATATCTGCCTTTTCTATAAGTAATTTCTTTACCTTTGTCGTTTCACATTGGTTTCATGTGTAACTGTTGAAAAAGTAAAATCAAATTATTTATAAAATAAATAATAAAGCAAAATATTGTAGATAAATTAATAACAATTAATAACAACACTCTTCGATTTGTCTAATATTATAGATTATATGGGTTGCTGAGCCAATGCAGGATAACTTATTAAGCGCATTGAAATCTTGTATTTTAAACGTAAAAATATGATTACAAATGTTAAAATCAATACATTTTATTCATTTTTATGCTTTAGAATCTTATATCATATCTAAAGCTGGGAATTATATGCACGCAAAAACAAGAATATATGCACATATATATGCACAAAATTTAGTAAAAATATGCAGAAATATTAGAAAATAATGCAAAAATATGCAATATATACATTTATTAAATGAAAAGTACAGACAGAAACAATTGCAAAAATATAATAAAATAAACAAATAAATTAACTTTAAAAAAAAATACATAAAATAGTATTGACACAAAACGAACTTATTTGAATACAAAACTAAATCTAGAATATTTAATTTCTTACAGAACTGTAAATACTAACAATGAGATGTTTGCATAAGATGCAAAAAATATACAATGTATACATTTATTAAATGAAAAGCACAAAAACAAATAATTGTAAAAATATAATAGAATAAACAAATAAATTAATTTTAAGCAAAAAATATATATCAAGAGACACGGTAGTGTCTCGCGCCAAGTTCACGCGTAGCGCAAGACCAACCGTGTCTCTTTACGAGACGGAAAGTTCAGATAAGCCGAGATTATCGGATCTCAATAACGGCTGGGCCGATTGAGTTGGCAATAGGCTCAATCGAAAGCGCATACCTAAAATATATAACGAAAGTTTGCTTGTTTTTGCTCGGTGTGCTTTATATAAATAAAATATATGCATTCAAAGTCGAGAAATCTAAAAAATCATCTCGCTAGGATGTATGTCGCGCTAGGATGTATGTCGCTCATGTCTTATTGGTCAGCGTCGTTAGCATTTCTTTTTCTATCTAAAAGACGTCTTTCCTTTTCTAACATTTCTAACATGGCGGCGCTCAGACCTGTCAGCTCGCAGCTTTGATGATATATTTTATGTAATTACATTGATATAATTAATATCGGTCGTAAAATGTATATATAACGTGTTGTGGAGACAAATAAAGATAGTGTATATCAAAATAATAGTATTCTTCATGAAAAAAATTTTTTCGATCTTAAAGTGCAGAAGTGTAGCAAGGCATGTTGACAACACTCTCAGTATTCTGTGGTTAGTGGACAGACAGAACAGAATGAAATTGACTGGAAATGATAAATATTGTTAGAACTAATTTAGTATACATAGAACAGAAATATATTAAACTTTGATATTTAATTTTATTTATTTTAGACAAATCATACACTAAAGTCTCGAATCATGTGCTTTTTTGACAGAAAGTATGATAAAATTAAAATTTATACAATCATACCAATTATCACTATGCCTTATGTGACAATTGTTTAGAGACTTTAGTGTATGATTTGTCTAAAATAAATAAAATTAAATAGCTCAAAGTTTAATATTTCTGTTCTATGTATACTAAATTAGTTTCAACAATATTTATAATTTCCACTCAATTTTATTACAATCAAAACAAAAATGTTTTACCTTTCAAAAAAATTGTTGTATATATTAAATAAAAAAAACTGTTGTATATATATTATTAAAAAAAAAAAAATAATATCTATCAAAAAATTACCTTTTTTAAAAAAAGGTAAAAAAAAGACGCCAAGTACACGCTCTTGTCACAACTAAAACAAAACAGTATTTGTTATGCGGCTCTCGTTTAGCCGGGTGCTCGGCACGCGTTTTCTCTTTTATTTTCACTGGTTCTCATAAATAACCCTTTTAATAATTATTCGATGTGTTTGTTACAACATTTTATTGCGTTTTTTACACGTGGTTTTTTGTACCATGCGTCTCGTCGTTACATACGCACGAAGGAACGTAAAACAATTAATACAGCGCCGCGACGGCTAACGATGAAACTAAAATATGCGGCTAACTAATATGTATTTTTGAACGCCGTGGCGTGGCGGTAATTTAAATAAATAAAGAAACATAGTTACTACAGACAATCGGACTGTACAGTATTGTTTTACTTTTCAAAAAAATTGTCGTATATATTAAACCTTTCAAAAAAACCTGTCGTATATATTAAAATTTTCAAAAAAAGCTATCCTATATACTTCTTACAAAAAAATATGATATCAGGAAATGGCACCAAGTGGGACTAAAGAACTATGAAAAAACTTGTACACTATTTCTATAAAACTCTTCTATAAAACTCTTGTACATAAAGCTGTCGTATATATAATTAATTATATTATATACTATATTTTATCATATTTTACATATATTATACTATATATACTATATATATTATTAGATATACTATATATATTATAAAAAAATTTTTTAAATATTTAAAAAATAAAAATATTTATTAAAAAACGCAAAAAAACTTGGCGCTGCTACACCTCAAAGTAATGAAATTAACATGTAGCAGCGCCAAATTTTTTTGCGTTTTTTAATAAGTATTTTTATTTTTTAAATATTTTTTAATATTTTTATTTTTTAAATATTTTTTTAATTCAAATATCTCTTAAACACATGAATACATTTTAAAGAAAAATGTTTCATATAAAAGTTGAAGGTTTCATAAAGGGGCTATTAGATGATCTTATTAGATTTTAGGTCCGAGCTCAGTAAGGTTCAAGTAAATTTTTTAAAATGGAAACCTCCATTTTTTACTACAATATAGATTCTATGTCTCAAAATAAAACGATTTTGTTCTTGATCATTTTTTGCTAAACCCTCTCCAATAGGCCCAAATCGTTGTTCGAAATTATTATTATGTAATTCATTGCGAAACGTCGATTTTTGGACATACAATCTTAAAAATGACGGATTCTAGAAAAAATTATGTATTTTAAGGTTTAGAGATGGCGATCTGATGATTAGATTGAATGTTGAGTCCAAGTCCCATGTTAGGCCCAATAAAGATTGACTCACGTTATGATTTTACTAATAATTAGGAACAAAAATCTAATCAATCTTTTAAAAACACAAGACTGTTTGAATTGAAGACGTAAAACCTGGATCAGCAATAAGAAATTGGTGAGTTTTATTTTAAAAATCGACTTGGGCTCTATTGAAAGATAGGGAGAGAGAGGCTTTATGTAAGAGATATTTGAGGTCGTCATTTAAAATTGGACATCCTATATATAGAGTTTTGTTATCATCGCGTTTTGAATTTTTTTCTCTTTTGTTTACCCTGAGCAGATGTTGCTTGTCTCGCCCATATATGGCGGTATTAGAGTTTAGGTTAAAATTTTATGCGTATTCGTGCGTATTCGATCTTTGGAAAAAAAATTTTCGGTTTCTGCGTCTAACTTGAAGTGCTAGACGGGTGCCCGTTCGGCTTTATTAGAACAAAATTTTCTATTTTCGAGGGATTTTTTTACTTTATTGAACCATTAGATAAGGGTATGCGTATTCGGTTTTTTTAACAGAAAATTTTCTGTTTCCGAGATTCTCTTTGAATTTTGCCGACCGATCATAGGAAAGTTGCACAAAGAAAAGACCGTGCAGGACATAGACGTAACAGTTAGTTAAATAAATTATTTGAATATGGATTAAAAGCATGTGTTTTAAATAAAAGACAATTTTTATATGGATGTCAATTTTCTTGAAAAACATCTGTTTTATAATAACTTGTTTTTCTAGAATTAATTTAAGACTACATTTATCTTTTCAGATAATTTGATAGTCACCGATGATGGAGAAATACATGATTACGAATCGCTGACGTCAGCCGATTCGACGGAGGAAGCGACACTAGACGAGAATAATGTGTATGTGAGATTTCCGGCGATTGCACCGGCATTACCAGCCTCTCCGCCGACTACTCGGGCTACTTCTGCTCATTATCCTCGAAAATTGCGTTCTTGTGAGAAGAAAACAGATCTATACATTTTGCAACCTGAACGACTCAATACCAGCGGCCAAAGTAACCCTTTGAAGGGAAAACTTACCAATTGTCACGTAACCGGATGTGAAAGGTAATTCGTAAAAGTGTATTCGTTAAGAAGTAAATTTGATTTGTTGTATAAACATAATATATAATGTTCTATTTACACAGAGAGTTGCATTTTTTATTAAAAATTAGAAAAAAGTATAATAATTAGATTAAATTGATAAATTAAAATTTTAAATTTAATCCATGAAAAACTTATGCCATAGAAAATTTTTTAGTAATTGTTCACTTTAGATTACATCTTACTGATTCTTTTGCTGCTGACAATGAGATATGTTGCAGAGGAGTTTCTGAGTAAATTTGATAACTTTGTGGACGGCACTAGTTGCAGAGATAACAAAATAAAGATTAAAATTTTAATGTTTTCTCTTACGTGTTACAAACTAATATTAGGAACAATAAAGTTTGTGTACGCCGTACTAAACTGTTTGTCGTCTTCTAACTAGAAAGTCTGTTTACAAGTACAACGCTTTAATCATCGCATGGGTAGGGAATATAACAATTTCTCTGTATCCTCGCCCCGAAAGGACTAACCTAACCCAATCCATTTCTGAAAAGTAAAATATTACTCGGAATAAATAATTGGTAATAATGAATAATACACACATACAAGAATGCAAATTGGTCTAATAACCTCCATGCAGCACACTCTAATCATTGACATTTCAGTAAATGTTAGATTTCCCTCATGGTTAAAGACCCATTCACCCTTCGAAAATAAGTTAAATTAGGTTAGTTCTTTCGAGATAGTGGTGTAAAGACTTGACCCTCCCTCGCCTACACGGTAGTTAAAAAATCTGTAAACGCATATATTGTATACCTAAGAGAAAGCTGTCAAGCCTAAGAGTAAAACTGTCAAAATTTAATTTGTCATATCTTTGCAACTAGTGCCATCCTCTATAAAGTTCTTGGATATGCTCAGTGAATATGCTCAGAGAAACCTTCCCTACATATCTCAGCAGCAGAAAAATCAGTGAGATGTAACATAAAGTGAACAATTACTAATTTTTATTATTAAAATTTTTTAATAACGTTTAACACAATGTTTTTATATATATTGTTGTGTTCTTTAATAACTTAATCACTTTAGGATACTGAGTAATATATATATTTAATGCCAAATTACGGAAATACAAAATTCAGGTACTTTACTCGTACTCTCAACGAGGTCTCTCTCTCTCGGTAAGCTCGTCTACCGAGGCGTACCTGCCTAAATCCCCACTCTCCTACGCGGCCTCCCCCTTGTGATACATATCGCTTGTTTACGAATTCACGTCGATCGCGATACGTGTTCCGTGATGATTTGCTACTTAGGGTGCGTTCCACTTAACGCCCGCAACGACCGCGACCACGACCGCAAAATTACGCGTTCCACTAGCTCGCAAATGTCGCGAGCGAAAGTTTTAGTAGAACGCATTAGACGACCACGGCATCTTCTTCTGATAAATTTACTTCTATAACTGTGTCGCTTTCAGTATTGTAAAAAGGAATCATTTGCGACGACATTGTCAAACACTGTTAAACACTACGAACATTCTAGTTTAAAAACACGCGCAAAAATGGTTAAGATCACGACGACCTACGTTTGAACCACGGGCGTCGTGAGCTCGACGCGGTCGCAATCATTGACGTCATCTATGACGTTTCAAGTGTGACCACAGCGACCGCGGTCGTTAAGTAGAACGAGTTAACGGGTGTTGCGAGCGCTGTGGACGTTAAGTGGAACGCACCCTTAATATACATACGTGATTCCGGGGAAGCGCGCCGTTTGAATCGTACAATTGATATACAAAACATATATACAGGGTGTTTCATAATGTCCGTGCCAACGCTCAAGAGCGGGTAGAGCACGGTAAACTGAACATAAAAGTCCTTTACCATTTTGCAATATTCGCAATAATAATAGAGATATTAATTAAAAAGGATTGACGAATAATCGCACGTTGTGCGCGGCTAGACCGTAAGCTCAACGCTGTAGGCATGACAGCGACGACGATCGCACGGCAACGAAAAATAACAACGTATGATGAGAGAGAGGGGTAATACATGTGCAGCAAGCGGGCAGAGGCACGTGAGGCTGGACAGATCGATAATTTTCTCGCGTCTTTTTATTTTCTTTTTTTTTTTAATAAGCTTCTTTTATTATTTTTAAAATGTTTTATTAATTTAAATAAAATAATTTTATGTGAAGGAAATGTGGCGCTATCATTTCCGCACCACCTTGCGGTAGATAGCCTGGTGCGTTTTTTTTAAAGTGGTTTCTCCTGTAGATCTAATCCACTCTCATAATTTAATGCGGAAACTGTTCGAAGTGGCTTCCTTGTTGCTCAATGCACAATTCTGCCCTTCGTACAATATTGCGCGTCGCACGGTGCGCCATGTCCGGCGTGATAGTATTGAAAGCCGCGAGTATTGCTTCGCGTACTACATCTTCTGTACTGTCACGCCGATATTCTACCAAATTCTTAATATGACCCCATACAAAATAATCAAGAACATTAAGATCTGGCGACCGTGTCGGCCAAGTGACTGGGCCACCTCGACCCATCCACTTTTCCGGAAAAAGCGCGTTTAATATTTGTCGTGCCTGGCGCGAATAATGTGCTGGAGCTCCGTCGTGCTGATAAATTAATTCTGCGCGTACATGCAGAGGAACGTTTTCAAGAAGTATTGGCAGCTCGTTTTGTAAGAACTCCGCATAAATTTGTCCATTAAGATGCGGCGGAAGAAAATGTGGGCCGATCTGAAATTTGCCGACGGACACATTTAGGGACAGCCGCGGGAAAAAATTTCTTAACGTACTACTTATCACTCTATTTCTGATTATTCCTGCCCAGACATTAATTGACCAACGATATTGGAATGCGCCCTCGCGAACGGCATGCGGATTTTCTTCTTGCCACAGTAGAAAATTTTTAGAATTAAACACGCCGTTTGGCGTGAATGTGGCCTCGTCCGTCCATAAAATACGGTCTGGGAAATTAATATTCCGCCGACATTGCGCAAGGAATCCTGTATGTTATGCTCATAAATAATAATGCTAAAAGCATAGCAAATGTGTAATAAAGATGATTAAAATACCTTTACAAAAATAGATGCGATGTTCATGATCTCTTGGAAGAAGCTGTTGCGCTCGTTGAAAGTGATACGGTCGTAATTCGTTTCGACGTAGTGTACGATACACCGCGGATTGAGATAAATCGAGTGCACGAGCTGCGTGGCGCACGCTATTGCTAGGATTTTCCTCAAACGCACGCAAAATTCTCTCTTCATCATTTACATTTAAATGCTCTGGTGCACCACAATTTCGAAAATTTGGCAAGAGAGATCCTGTCTCCCTTGCACGTAGCACACATCTATTGATAACGTTTCTTGAAGGATATCTTACGCGTCCCGGAAATCGCTCCGCGAAATTTCGTGCTGCCGCACGGATATTTTCTCCAGCCATCCCGTAACTCACAATCATTTGAAAGTAGTCCTCGCTAGTAAACTCCATAATTGATAAAGACACGTTTTACAGACACAACTTTCAATCTCTCGCAAGAAAAGAAGATGATCGTAATTAACATAAGAAAGCTCATAACAATAGCATACGATGCTTTACTTTTTTAAAACAAAAACATTGCACTCCTTAGTGCACCAGGGCCCTGGTCATCAGGGGCGTAAAAATCGAAACAAGTAATCAATAGATGTATGCGACGTGTGAAGAAGCCAGGATTTTCCTACCAAGTTTTCGAAATTGTGATGTATCAGAGCGATTTCGCGTAAACGATGGAAAAAAACGCATCTTACATGCATTTGAAAAAAATCTCAGCAATAGCGTACACCATACGCTTGTGCGTTTGCTTTTTTTCAATCCGCGTTGTATCATTACACTTGTATCACTATCAATGAGTGCAACAGTTTCTTCCGAAAGATCAAGAAGGTGCATCTACTTTTGTAAATGTATTTTCATAATCTTTATTTGCGATGCTTTTAGCATACATTATTTATGGGCAGAACAATCACAGAGTTCCTCGCATTGTGTTGGCGGAATTTGTATTTCCTAGACTGTATTTTATGGACACACACGGCCACTTTTAAACTAAACAGCGCGTTCAATTCTAAAAAATTGTTATTGTGACAAGAAAAAAATTGATACACTGTTTGCAAAAGCGCATTTTAATATTGTTGGTCGGTTAATGTCTAGATAGAAATAATCGGGAATAGAGTGATAAGTAATATGTTAAGAAATTTTTCTCCCGCGGCTGTGTCCGTCGGCGAATTTCAGATCGGTTCATACTTCCTTCCGTCCACATTAATGGACAAATTTACGCAGAGTTCCTATAAAATAAGTTGCCAATATTCCTCGAAAACATTCTGCATTTATGAGTAAAATTAATTTATCAGCATAATGAAGTTCCTACGCATTATTCGTGTCAGGCACGGCGAATATTAAGCGCACTTTTTCCGGAAAAATGGATAGATCGATGTGGCCCAATCACTTGACCGGCATGGTCGCCAGATCTTAATATTCTTGATTATGTTGTACGGAGTCATGTTAAGAATTTGATAGAACATCGGCGTGACAGTACAAAAGATGAAGTACGCGAAGCAATACTCGCAGCCTTCAATATTATCATGTCGGATATGGCGCACCGTGCGACGCGCAATGTTGTACGAAGGGCAGAATTATTGTGCATTGAGTAACAAGGAAGCCAGTTCGAACAGTTTCTGCATTAAATTATGAGAGTGAATTAGGTCTACAGGAGAATTGCTTTAAAAAAAAACGCACCTGGCTATTTACCGTAAGTTGGTGTGAAAATGAATAGCGCTACATTTCCTTTACATAAAATAATTTTACTTAAATTAATAAAACAAAATAAATAATGATAAAAAATGATAATTATAAAAATGGTAAAAAAACATTTTAGAAAAATAAAAAGACGCGAGAAAATTATCGATCGGGCTAGCCTCATCTGCCTCTACCCGCTTGCCGCACATGTATTGCCCCTCTCTCTCACCATACATTGTTATTTTTCGTTGCCGTGCGATCGTCGTTGCTGTCACGCCTACAGCGTTGAGCTTACGGTCTAGCCGCGCACAACGCGCGATTATTCGTCAATCCTTTTTAATTAATATCTCTATTATTATTGCGAATATTGCAAAATGGTAAAGGACTTTTATGTTCAGTTTTCCGTGCTCTACCCGCTCTTGAGCGTTGGCACGGACATTATGAAACACCCTGTATATAGAATTTTATATATACCGGGTGTTTCAGACCACCCGTACACCCCATTTAAAAACGAGGGAAGTGGTTATTTTAAAAAATGTTTTAGACAAAAGTTGTTGGTGATCAAGTAATGCATTACATGCGATTGACCTTGAATGGCATCGTGAGTCAAGGTCATGTCAAGGTCGACTTGAATTTTTAAAATAGAAACTTTTACTTTTTATTTCATATTCTTCTAGCTGACGTCAAGGTGTTTTCGAAACACTGGTTACAAACCCTTTTTAGTTGAGATCTTTCTGAGTTATGAGACTTCAAAATTTAAGTACCGCCAGCGTTAGCATTACCCAAGATGTACCGCGTGGAGATCGCACGGTCGGATTTACATGTCTTCGGGGAGTTTGATGAAAGTAAGTCCCCTTGTCCATGTAAATCCGACCGTGCGACCTCCACGCGGTACATCTTAGGTAATGCTAACGCCGGCGGTATTTTTTTGAAGTCTTATAACTCAGGAATATCTAAATTAAAAAGAGTTTGTAACCAGTGTTTCAAAAACGCCTTGACGTCAGCTACAAGAATATAAAATAAAAAGTAAGGGTTTCCATTTAAAAAATTTAAGTCGACCTTGACATAATCTTTACAACGCCATTTAAGGTCAATCGCATATGCCCATGTAATGCATTACTTAATTACCAACAACTTTTGTCTGAAACATTTTTTAAAATAACCACTTCCCTTGTTTTTAAATGGGGTGTACGAGTGGTCTGAAACACCCGATATAAATATATAGAATATATTATTATTTAATTATACAGAGCGACCTATTTTAAATGTTTATCCAAGATAATTTATGTTTAAAAGCATCACATTTTTGAAAGAAATGTTTTAGATCATGTTTTAAAAAAGGTAAAGAAATAGATAAATTAGATTAATTTATAACAGCATTCTTTTCTCAGAGTTACTATTTCCGTCTCCTTAAAAATCATTTCTCAAGCTGAGGTCACATGACATGTAGCAGCTTGTCAAACCTTAGCAAAGTACAGCAAACCTCACAAATCACAAGCCGTAGGACCGGAGCTTGTTATTGCAAACGTGGTATGCAGTTTGAGGCTGTAATTTGTCAAGATTTGGTTAGTCATTACATGCCGTATGACTCCAGCTATACATTAACTTATCCACTAATTTGCAGACTAACTTACTTTTAACTTCAACGCTATCTTTTTTACAATCCATCCTATCATTTATAAATCGCTGCTGCGCGTGAAAAAGGTTGTAACGGTGCAGCCCACAAGCTGCATCGTTACGGCTACGGACCGTCCATCGTCCGTAGCCCACCAAGGGCGCATAAAACTTCATCAAAAACAACGGCGGTCAATCGCCGAAACGGACCCCCACATCCAACCGTTCCGAAATTCCGTTAGTGGGGGCCCGCCGCCGATGCTTGCCGATCCGAAGTCAGTCGGCCGCCAGCCGGGTATAAAAGAGGCCCGGCTGTATGCCTTTACACCAGATCAGTGTTCCGATTAGGGACCGGTTGTATGCGCATGTGCGGCAATACAGCATCAGTACAGTGTCTCATACAAGTTAAACAAGGCACCGTTACCCCCCTACATTTAAAATATTTCACAATATTTTGAAATTGATTAAAATTTTCTACTTCTTGGTTTTTTAGCTGCTGGCTCCGTAGATTCCATGCTTGTAAATAAATAAATATTACTTTATTTGTAGTCACCTAACCTTCTCATGTCAAAACGTCCCGCCATACGGTCAACACACAACATATAACGCACGGACTAAGGAATAGAGGGACGAAGCACAAGCTGTACCGGGGGAGCACGTTTGCGGCGGGGGGGGGGGGAGGCCGCCATATTCATTTAGTAATCACCACACATAGAACTCACTATTTGCGTATGTGTGAGAAATGAAAGTCAGATCCTGCGCACAATAAACAAAATAGGAAATAGAAATAGAAATAATTATTAAATATTAGAAATAAGAAATTGGAATTATTTATTTTTAAAATAAAAAGAATAGAAAAAATTAATGCATGAATTAAGAAATAAGAATTGGAACTAATTAATATATTTTATTCTCTTGTTAAATGTAAAATAATTTCTCTTTTTAATATTAAATAATTATTGCTATTTCTAATATTTTATCTACTGTATGCAGAGCCTCAGAGTAATAAAAGTTAAAGTATTTTATAAAATTTATAGTACAACAATAATAAAACCGCCTAATCTCTTTACGCTTGTCACTCGTTATGTCTAGTAGCACCACTACACGAGTGTAACCATGTCACAGACACAGAATCTCTGTGTGAGAATCGCTACATCAATATGGCGGAAAGCAGTCCCCCCCGCACGCTTGAATTACCATCCCCTCTCGCCTAAACTAGGACTTTAGACTCAGTCCCTCTATTCCTTAGTCCGTGATATAACGGCACTGGATCTCCATTACCGCACATGCGCAGAGCTGCACATGCGCATACAACCGGTCCCTAATCGGAACACTGCACCAGATCCTGTTCGCTGCTAGACAGCGAACATCACTCTACGAGCGTTCTCGTAGTCCGACCGAGCGTACTCGGCTTCTATGCCTTTTCCAGCACACGAGTGTTCTCGTGTACCGCCGAGCGTCCTCGGTATTCTTGCCTCAGCATACGAGTGTACTCGTATACCCGCCGAGCGCACTCGGCTTCTCTAGGCACCGATCTTCGTGCAACGGGCATTCCCGTGCACCTAGCCGGATTGCCGTTCTATTTCCGCCTTCGTACGAGCGTTCTCGTACTCCCGCCGAGCGTAATCGGCTTCCTGATCCATATATCGCGTTTCTTCGCCGGGACTTCGAATCGTAATCCTTCCGGCAGGCAAATCGCGTCGACCAATCCGCGCCGCCGAGCAGTCCGTATCGATCTATTATCGAACGGACTCACGACACTCTACGAACGCACTCACCGACAGGCGCTCCGTCGTGTGCCAACTATTACTCAATCACACAGCGCTTGCGCCGATCGTTCCGCCGATCGCACTAAGACGCCTCACGTCACACTTTATCATATTTCGCCGTTGCTTTTATAATCATTTCGCCGTTGCTTTTATAATCATTTCGCCGTTGCTTTTATAATTATTTCACCGTTGCTTTTATACTTATTTCACGCTGCTTTTATACTAATTTCACCGTTGCTTTTATACTTATTTCGCCGATACTTTTGTACTTATTTTGCCGTCGCTTTTATATTCAATTCGCCGCATCTTATATTCATCGCAATCATACATCTCATTTATACAAGTCTCGCTACATACATTTATCGCAATCATACATCGCATGTACACACAGTCATCAGACTCATTATTTAAATAAACACATTTTCTTATTTATTATTTAACATTCACGTGCATTCTTTCTGACGTACGCCCCAACCGAACGAACCCGGATTCCGGCGAGCTATACCGCTTCCGAAAAAGCTCACACGGTTTCAAGGTATTAAGTAAAAAATAATAGATTTCAGAAAACTTGCCAGAAAATAAATCTGGCTTTAAATTATCGATAGTTCGGTTCAACTTTCTGTTGAAAATGTAGTTGATTATTAATATAACAATGTTGAACAAAAGATGAACCCCTAAATAAAGTCAAAAAAATTGTGCAAAAGTGACTTTTAATTGACTTATTTCTCTTTTAACTGAAAAAGTGAAAACTAATGCATTTATAATATCTTCAGTAATTGAACTGATTTGACTTATCTCTTTTTATATATGCAAAATTGAAAGTTTTTAGGTTTTAAATACTTAATCCCGTTTTTACAAAATTATGACTTATCACCTTTTTCATCCTCGAAAGCTTACTCGCGCGCGCGCGCGTGTGTGTGTGTGTGTTTGTGTGTATCTGGTGGATACAAAAAATGTCTTCCAATTTCCAAACAAAGATTGTAAGATCAAAAATAAAGAAATTTAATATTAGTTTAACTTATTGTTAGGTTAAAAGTTAGTTAAAAATTACTTTAAATTTTTTTAAATAAAAATATCTGTATTTTATTGCAAATTATTATAGTTGATATCAAGACAAATCAAGAATAAATGTTAAAAATGTCCCGATGTCAATTATAATAATTTTCGTTTCATGGCGCCCTTAGTATATAAATATTTTTTGTCAGAGTCGGAAAATACTGAATAATTGCGTTTAATACTCAAAATTGTAAATTGGTTAACTCATTTTCTATGAGAAAAATTTTGAATTGTTTTTAAAGTTATTTGAAAATAACAATAATTAATTGTTTACTGATGAATATATGTGGGATATAAAATGATAAAAGAATGTTTATTGAACAAAAAGGTTAGGGATAGAGATAACGTCCGCTTCAGCACTTCTTTTCTATCTGACAACTACGTGGTTAATGATGTGCCGCGCCGCTCTTGGCAAAATAAAAACAAAACGCGTATACAATTCGCTACTAAAGGCGGACACGCATAAAATATTTATCTTAAGTCTAGGGGAATCGCTACTACATATATTATATTTTACATTAAAAATGTAAGAAAAGACATAACCCAGACAACAGGTAAATCTTAAAAACATTTGAAAAGCGTTTAAAAGACGGTTCTTTTTTACGTCTTTTGAATGTCTTACAAAGGAATCGTAATAAGCGTCCGCCGCTGATTTAATTCTCCTTGAAATATGTTGTAAAACATACAATTTTAAGTGACATGTATTTTTTTATACGAGTTATTTTTTAGGTTTAGGGAGTGATACATCCTTTTGAAAAAAAAAACGGATTTTTTCTCTCTATGTGAATATCATGAAAGTAGGAAGAAATATAAAAAATGTTTTGAATAAAAGTTTCATAATATTTTATGAGCTTTAAAACCGCGCAGCTGGAATTTTACAAAATGTAATATTTTTTTAATTATCCCAATTCCTTATTATTATTTTTACGAATTTTAATATTTTTGTAATGACAAAAGTTGTAGTATTTTTTACGCTAAATTCAACTATATATGTATATGATTTTATTATGTTTCAAAATCGCATCTTTTTGTCAATGCCGCATTATATACGTCGCGCTGCATGACGCATCGTTTATGCCGCGTTTGTGTTGTGCGATAGTTGATAAATAAGAATAAAAATTATATGTCATTGTATTTGAAGAAAAACAAAGAACTTCTTCTAATCAAAGAACAAAGTAAACTAAAGTTGTTACTAAGGTATCTCTTCTACAATACATCCTTATAAATAATTGCCACATTTCGGGCACAGCGCGTTGTCATATGCAAGTCAGCTATCAGTGTATATTACACTTTGAAGTTCCGCTTATTATATGTATAGACTACAGAAAAATAATATATAAAACAGTGAATAATAAATAAATCAATCTATTAAATTAACAATATCCATTCCACCTTCTACACTTTTGGTCTGACTTGGTTGAATTCCAATATAAAATTGCATAAAATTTACTCTTTTTAAATAATTTTAACATACTACGATACATACTACATATTATTATATACAACTATATTATATACATTATGTACTATTGGAGACTACGATACTTATAATAACAATTCAATTTATTTAACAAAGATTATTTTTGTATAATAATATATACATATAAAATGTGAGTATTATTTTACATATAACTGTTGGGCTTTATTACTTTTACAAGATACGTTATTCAAAATACCTTAATTACATATACACAGTGAGCGACAAAAGTTCTGGAACGGCCAATTATCTCAGAAAATAATGATTTATTGAAAAAATGTTTCAAATAAAAAGAGTAGGGTTTAAAAAAATCTATTACCTGATGATATTTATTTGACCTTAAGATGATCTTGAATAGTCTAATCAAGTTCAACATAAAAATGTTAAACGGAAACCCCCACTTTTTATTACACATTCTTGTAGCTGAAGTCGAGACGTTTTCAAAACACTATAATGAAATATTTTTTCATTAAGCACTTTTCGAGTTATAAGACTTGAAAGTTACAGTACCGCCGGCATTAGAATTACCCAACACACACACACACACACACACACGCGCGCGAGGTATAAATCCGATTGGGCAACCTTCACGTGGTACACCTTGGATAATGCTAATGCCCAAATGTGGTACTATAACTTTGAAGTCTTATAACTCGAAAAATGCTTCATAAAAGAGTATCTTATTCTAGTGATCTGAAAACGTCTTAATTTCAGTTACAAGAATATGTAATAAAAAATGGGGGTTCCCATTTAAGATTTTTATGTTTACCTTGACCGGGCTCTTCAAGGTTATTCCAAGATCAAATAAATATTATCAGGTAATAGATTTTTTAAAACCTACTGTTTTTGTTTCAAACATTTTTCCAATAAATCAATATTTTCTGAGATAATTGACCGTTCCGGAACTTTTGCCACTCACTGTATATGTGTGTGTATATATTCATATAAATACAATACCCAATAAACATTAGGACATTCTATGTACGTCCTATGTATATACATATATGTATATTGTATATTCTATGTATATACAAAGAATGTGAAAAGTATATAAAGCGTATATCCTATGTATGTGAAATAATTACTACATGTATGTACATAGGATATCTATAGTACATACGTAGATATATTCCAAAGATATGCAGTGTACATTCGTGGTATATACATGTGGTGTATTCCGAGGATGTGCAGTGCACGTTCGCAGTATGTACATAAAATATATTCCGAGGATGTGCAATACACATTCGTGGCATGTACGTGAGGTAAATTCTATGTATGTACATAGTATATACAGTACGTTCCTTAATAATAAACAATTTTCATTTATTCGGATATTTATTTACCCAATTTTTGAACAATTAGTTTATCTAAATTCCCTGTGTTGGAATTCAGATATTAAACTGATAGAAAAAGTTATTACATTTTCAAATTGAAAACTTCAATATTATTACCCGCCTTTTGCAAGTTTTATATAGTTTTCATGATTAAAACTTAAATACGAGATAGATAGCGCATAATGCGTCACATAGCGGCAAGCGAACGAACTAATGACTGATTCTATGTATATCCATACGATATCCTATGTATATCCATAAATGTACCTACATCAGCGTATATCGTATGTATGTACGTTACATGTATTATATACACATGGAATGTACACGAGGTATATTCTATGTATGTACAGACAGCGATCTCGTTCAAATATGCATTCTATGTATTAGGTACCGCGGAAAGTTCGTGTCGTTTTTCTAAGAGATGTCGTTCATCGGAAAAAACGACACGAACTTTCCGCGGTACCTAATATATCCATAAATGTACCTACATCAACGTATATCGTATATATGTATATTACATGCAGAGTTGGGAAGTAACGCGTTACTTGTAACGCCGTTACCGTTACAATTACTTTTTTTCGGTAACTGTAACGGTAACGGCGTCACAAATTTTTTTTGTAACAAAAAAAGTAACTTTGTTACATTTTTCGGTAACGAGTAACGAATTTAACAGTTATTTTTATCGTTACATTTTTCAAATTTACTCTATATATTTATGAATTTATAGAAAAACTAACAATAAGAAAACTTTTTAATTTATATTTACAGCATCTAAAAATTTTTAAGAAAGCTGGTTTACAACTTATTTAAAAAATTTTTCTTATTTAAAATATCTTATTATCAAAATTATTACTTTTATTATATATTATTAAAATTATTACACTTTATATTAATAGCGATATCATTATTAAAATTATATCATTTTTGTTACTTTAATGAAAAATAATGTTTAAAAATTTTTAATGTTTACTGTAAATTTGTAGTGTTTAATTTAATCATCCTCGGAATACACCCATGTATATACCACGTATTAGAAAAATTGTACATAAAATTTGTATTATATATAAAAAAAGTAACGGAAATTGTAACTCTTCGTTACTTTTTGAGTAACGGCAACGGTAACGAGTTTCTTTTTAAAATTGGTAACGAGTAACGATAACGAGTTACTTTTTAGAAAAAAGAACGGTAACGGTAACGAGTTACTTTTATAAAGTAACTTTTCCAACCTTGGTTACATGTATATACATGGAATGTACACGAGGTATATTCTATGTATATACAGGCAGCGATCTCGTTCGAATATACATTCTATGTATATCTATAAGATATCTTATGTATATCCACAAATGTATCTACATCACCGTATATCATATGCATTTACATAGTATATACAGTACATTTTTTTCACATTATGGATATTTCATGTATATACATAGGATATCGAATGTTCACTGGGTAGTTAATATATTTTCTGCAATGCTACAATAAGATGTTACAATAAAATATCACAAATATAGTAAATATCAATATATCACAATATCAATATTACAAGTATAGTAAAATATAGTATTTAAACAAATTTATTATTTCCAAAAATTCTTATGCGTTTTTATTAATCATTTTTATTAATTAAACTCTTATAATAATTATATGATTTTTGTTATCTTAAATTCTAAAAGAAATTTAAACAACATTATACTAAAGAAAAATAAATTTAAAAAATTAAGACACAATTAAAATTTTTAAAAATTTTCCTGTTTTTTTAAAAACGTGAAAAAACGTTTCTTAAATTATAGTTTTGAAAATGTTTTTATCGAGTGGTTTCAAAAACGTTTCTTATTGATGCTTGACGGTTAAACAACATTAGATGCATTTAGGAAACGTATATGAAATGAACATGTGCTACCTGGGAATACTAAAGATGATCCAGAAAAAAGAACAAAAAATATTTTACTATCCCCTTTGTGAGATCTGTCTCCGAAAGGTTTTCCTACATGGCTAAGAAATATGATTTTCAACTGTCCTTTTCTTGTACCAACAACTTAAAACAATTTATCAGAAATCACAGAGACAAATTAGACATTTTGGCTCATATAAATTTTTTGTATTGAAGATGGTCATAACATGATCGAAACGTTTACTTTGTAATCAACTTTATTTACAAGACTAAAGAAAATAAGCTACCAACACTTTGCTTTGGCTCTCCATCCCCATTTATTTATTGCTAGTTATTTATTGTGTAATTATTTTGTATACGAGTCTTTATACACAACGTTTATTATACCATAAAACCTTTCTTCGAAACATTTTTTTATATCTCTTTTTGTTTTCATAATATTCACATAAAAAGAAAAAAATCCGTTTTTTTTCAAAAGGATTACCCCCTGAATCTCAAAAGGCATGCATAAAAAAATACGTGTTACCTAAAATTGTATGTTTTACAATATATTTCAAGGAGAATCTAGTCGGTGACAGACACTTGTGACGGTTTCCTTGTCAGATGTCTTTAAGATTTGCGTTTTGTCTGGGAATGTAGTAACATTATGAAAAATTTTTCCTTAACAATATATTTAGTTTTTATCATAGTATTTTATTTATATTTTTTATTGTATATTATTTATATTTTTTTATTGTTATGCGGTATAATACATATTTATATGTATGAAAATATATCTACATCGATCTTTTAATTATTTTGTATTCAATTAATGTTGAAACTATAACACTAGTTGGATAGAGTGATTCGTGATGTGCCTGTTAGATATCGCTTCCTATCATTGTGACTGTGCATCAGCGCATTGAATTAAAATTGCTTGAAATTATTACAATTGTCGAATATTCCGCTGCGCTTCTGGGAGCTAACCGCGGCATAGACTTATATCCATAGACCACACGTCTTGTGAGAGGAACTGATACAGATATTAGAAAGAGAGAGTAATAGCGTAAGTCATTGTGTCTCTTTCCAACACGTCACAATAACCATTTGTTGGAGGGGGAGGGGGGGAGACGTAGTAGTTTATACCTATAATGGCGGCTCGTGTATACAGGGTGTTTCATAATATTTGTGCCTGAATAAAAACTGAATAAAAAAGTCCTTTACTATTTTGCAATTTTTGCAATAATAATTGAGGTATTAATTAAAAAAGATTGACGAATAATCGCGCGTTGCGCGCGGCTAGATCGTGGGCTGTACGCTCTAGGCATGACAATAACGAGGATCGCATGGCAACAAAAAATAACAACACGTGTTACTCTTGCTACCGCCACGCGTCAGTTCACCGCACTCTACCCGCACACGAGCGTTGACACGGATATTATGAAACACCCTGTATGGGCAAAGCACGGAATAGAGGAACGGAGCACAGGCTCTAGAAGGGAACACGTTCGCGGGAGGGGAGAAGGGTTCATATTTGTTTCTCAGTCACACGCAAAGAACTCATACTTGTGTACATATGAGAAATGAAAGAGAGATAAATTAATCAGAATAATAAAAGTTAAAATAAAAAGAATTTATATCTTTATGTAATCCAATATTTTTCAGCCACAATTTTTTTTTAGTTACATCTTTTGGTAATCTGTTGGCAATAAGAAATATTTATACAAATTATAATTTTAATTTCATTTCCTTTATATTTAACCTTTTTGAGTTGAGGTATCAACAAAAACAGCATTTTTTTCATATACATAAAGTTATATATTAAATAATAAGATTAATATAATTTCTTATCTATGTAGACTAATTTTTACATTTTGCTCCAATGCTTTCTGAATTTTACTTTTTTTTTCAGTATTATAATTTGTAATAGAGCATCCTGACACTATACACTTAACTATTTCGATAAAAAAAATTAATTTTTTTTATAATTCTCTCTTATGCATCTAACTTCTTCTCGTCTCATGACACCACTGAACACTACCACACAAATGTAGGAATGTCACAGATTGGTGTCTCTGTGTAAGATAATAAGATATAGAGTAAGATAATAAGATATAGAGTAAGATAATAAGATAATAAAAACCAATACGGCGAAAAGCAATTCCCTCCACACGTTTGAGTTAACGCCCCCTCTCGCCTAAACTAGGGCTTTAGATTTGGTCCCCCTATTCCTTAGTCCATATGGCAAAGTCGGTATATCGGTTACTTCTCCTCATTGCCAGCCAACCGTCTTCACCCCTCTCTTTGTGATGTGCAAGAGAGAGGAGAAAGAGAGAGAGAGAGAGAGAGAGAGAGAGAGAGAGAGAGAGAGAGAGAGAGAGAGAGAGAGAGCACAACTTACGAACTATCTCTGTTCTTCAATATGGGCATCAACTGGTTCGTAAGAACGCCTAGTCTATGGATATAAGTCTATAGGCAGTACTTATAATTCGTTCTTATTCCAAGATTATCTTAAGCACTGTCTTAAGACATTAATACGGCTTTCTGATTGGTTCATAGCATCTTAAAACCATACTTAAGAAGTAAATAAATATTTTAAATATAAGAACGGACTATGAATAACGCTTTATGAATCGTGGCACCTCGAAGCGCCGCGGTACATACTTTGGGAATTACTGTAATAGAATATAATTATTTTTGTTTAAAAAATTTTAATAATTTTTACCTGAATTTAAAATAAAATATTCTATATTATACATATTTATATAAAATTTATACAAAAAATATTTATATAATAATTATATATATATATATATATATATATATATATATATATATATATATAAATTATTAATATAGTTTATTTTTATTATGTTTATTTTTACTTATTATTTTGTTATCGTTTTATGTTCCTTATTTTCTTTATTATTTATTCATTTATAAATCAGTTTGTATAAGTTTTACAATTTACATTTATTTACAAAAGTGCGATAGAATCTGTGATCTAATAACATATATTCTTTTGTTCTGTCCAGACCATTCAGCGTTCAAAAAATCCGTCATACCAATCTAATACTATTGGTTGTTGATACGCTATGTCCATGCGGCAGCAAACAATTAAGCATCGAACCTATCGAAGCACTAACGGAACCTGGAGCGTGTATAGCGCGGAGAGAACGTTTGTATCGACGAAGACCACCAAAATGCATAAATTACCACCCTGAGGAAATGGAAATCAAGTTTTGCGGCAACGCTGACCGACTCTTCAGTTCAACTTTCTCGTCGTTAAATTTCATGGTTTTCTTATCAATTGTTACAGTGTGGTTTGCGTGACTCTATCGGGATTAATTAATTACGCATACACACACAGAACAGTATACACGCACACATACATATGCATGCACACATTCACGTTTACAAAATACTTTTTGAACATGGATTTGTTTGTTTCTATGAAACAGATATAAAGAAGAGAAAATAAAAAAAGAAAAGGAACTCGTATTAAGTTCGCGAATCATCGCTACTGCACGAAGGTAGTGAAATGCGTGTATATGCATGCGCGCGCGCACGTGTACGTGTGTAAAAAAGAAAAAGTGTGTGGTATATGTATATGCGCGCGCGCACTGTACATATTTACACGCATGCGTATGTGTGTATATTCATCGCATATACATATATATATCATATATATATATATATATATATATATATATAGATGTCGCAGCCTTTTTGCAATAAGGCTAGCTTTTATGCAAAACGACGCCTTTTTGCGAAAACATTGATGACGTTCTGCAAACAGACTAACGAAACATCTAGCCTTTTTGCGCAAAACTTTAAATCATGGTAGTAACTAGTACATAAAAGCCAATATTAAAAAATCAACTTTGTTATTGTTTATTATTAAATATATATATATATTTTTTGTTATTATTATTTGTGTCTTGTTAACCAATAAGGCTGATATTAATTAGCCTTTTTGCAAAAAGTCTCAAGTGCGTCAGCCTAATTGAAAAATGATCAATGTTTTCGCAAAAAGTCACCGGTTTACATAAAAGCTAGCCTTATTACAAAAAGGCTAATTTCACAAAAAGGCTGCGACATATATATATATATATATATCTATGTTACAATATACAATATACAACGGTAAATTCTGTTATATGAAAGAGTCCTAAATATTTATGCGTGTAATCTCTCACACGTACGTCGAAATTAGTCTACGATATTGGACTAAAGCAATAAGTGCATGTAAGTACCCCATATAATATGACGATCCTTAAGAAAGAACAAAATTTGAATAACGATTATTCGATACCGATGGATGAAGAAAAGACATTCGCTAGCATTTTACGCTATCATAGCAAATTTTTCAGTTAATAAAATTAAAACTATAAAACTTAAATATTAAGTAAAGATTAAATTTGAATAACTGATTGATTGGTACCGCACGAAGAAAAGAGGTTAATTTCACTATATATAATAAAACTAATTAATGCCTATGTATCGCTAGAACATTGAGCTCTATAACTAGTTCCATACTAGAGTGAGCCTTGAAGTAGTGGAGTTGATTTCACTGTAGAAAGAGAGTTTAATATTGCCGGGGGGTATCTGTCTCATCCCCACCATACATGGTGACAATGTGGAAAGAGAACAGACATTCCCCGGCCATTATTGCTCTCCTTGTACCAAAAACTACACATTGACTCTTATGAGAAGACTCTCTCCAGTATGTTATATAGCTCAATGCGCTAAAACGACAATTTTGTTGCATATGCATCTGACAGATTATTTTCTTTTCACAGTAAATGTTTTTAAAATTTTCTCTGCGAAATGCATTTTATTTCACAAATAAAAGAAATTTGATTGTATTATTAAATAATTATTATGGTGAGCAAAGTTTGCTATTACATTAAATGTGTCATAGAGGCGAATTGTTGCGATAGCAAAGTTCTTTTTTTCTTTATAGACAATTGATGAACCATCACTAATTATCTATTGGATCAAGCAATCCAATCTCAGATAACAATCGAAGAAACCTAATTTTTTTGAATTATGTTGCTATTGTTGCCGAACTCAATCAAAATTTTTTGGAATTAAGACTTATTATGAAACTATTTATACTTTTGATTTTTTTGGAATTAAGACTTATTATGGAACTATTTATACTTTTGATTTCCGATCAGAAACGCGAGTTTTTGATTTTATTATTAACGATTTTATTATTAAGTTACTATAAATCGTTTTGGAATCGATCTACTATCACTATGATGAAAAAAAGCCATTTACTTTTGTTACGGTGTACTACAAAATTACATTTTGACTAAAATTAAGTATGTATGGAATATATCATCAATTATAAGTACAGTAAAATATACTTTTAGCAATTTGCGACTTGCATTAAGAAGTCCTTTTCTCCATATATGTGGCAGTCAATCATAAGTAGCGCATTAGTATTTTTTTTACTATTTTAAATAAGTAGTAATATTTATGATAGGTATGTTGAAACTTTTAAAAAGAAATTATATCTGAATTCAAAATTGCAAACATTAAACGTAATTTTACGATGCTCCAACATTTTTGTTCGATATCTTTAAAATCAGCAAACTTTGATATATATTTATATAAACATTTCTGTACATTCTTATTCCATGAAGATATTTACAGAGATATCTTATTATTATTTATATACACATTTATCATTCAAAATATAATTCTGCTGTAAGGATTCATACTAAAATTAAAGTTGTGTAATTTTGGAACGATTTAGTAAAATATTTTGCATAAATGTATATTTAATCTTTTAGATATTACGCGCCATGCATATAGCTATAGCTTTCTTCTAAGCGACTTTTTGGGACAAAACACCACTATAGTGGTTTTTTTCTTTACATTTAAAAACCTTCTTACCAGGGACTCGGATTAATATGATATTTCGATTAGGTTTATGGATACGGCCCAATAAAATATTTAATAACTGTTCCAGTTTCGGTTTTTTAGTTGATAAAAAAGAACCGAAATCCTTTAAATAATGATTTTTTTCGGTTCCAATTACGGTTTTTCTAAAATTCTTATTAACACAATTAATTTAAATTTAAATTAATATTTGGGAAAGCTATTATATTTGAGTGAAATATTCTATACATAATTTATAAATCAAAAACAAAAATTTAGGAAATAAATATATGCATTAGAAACGGACACAAAACGTTTAGTGTGATTAATTTATCAAGAGTATACAAGAGAAATACGCGACAAAAGTGCATGCGTACAATTTATAAATGCGTTAAATGACAAATTTTTATAATGGACAATGCAATTAGAGAGACAGAGAGAGAGAGAGAGAGAGAGAGAGAGAGAGAGGGAGAGAGAGAGAGAGAGAGAGAGAGAGAGAGAGAGAGAGAGAGAGAGAGAGAGAGAGAGAGAGAGAGAGAGAGAGAGAGAGAGGGAGAGAGAGAGGAAGGAGAGAGAGAGAGAATTAATACACTAAAAGTAGCTATAGAAAGAATGATAATAATTAGGGTTCTACAGGAAAATAGTTTTTTTTTTATATAAAAATGGCTTTAAACAATAAAAAAATAATAGTAAAAGTTAATTAATAATACTGTTCAAGTATAATTTTTTATTTACGTTATAAGATATTATATTGCATTGCCAAAATTTGATACACACATAAAACATAATTTATTACATTTTAACATAAGTTATAATTTTAACATAAATGTAATCTATTTTTTAACAATAATAAATTTTTTTAGAAATATTAAATGTAAAACTTAATTTATAAATATAAAAAATTTTTTGATATTATTTAATGTAAAATCTGTTTTATAATTATTTTTCTGATTTAAAAAAAAAACAAAATTTACAGTTTTATTTCATCAAAATAATATTTTGCGAGAAAAATTAGAACTTCATCAATACTCATTTTTCATTTTTGTTTTATATCTTGTTCCATTTCATGTACAATAGTTTAAAGTAAAACTTAAGCAGTAAGCAAATTAGTCAATCATCGTCGAATTTTCTTGAGAACATATGACTGTAATTAGTCAATTTATTTACTGTCGAAATCTTATTACAGTAGAACCTCGATTATCCGAGGTAATGTGGGAGGAGCATACCTCGGATAACCGAAATCTCGAATAATACGGAAAATAGATACATACAAAGGCTGTTTTAACTTTTATATATGTATGTTTTTTTTATGTATTTGAAAACATAACTTTATTAAATATTATTAGATAAAAATATAAAATATAAGAGTCAATTGACGAATGCACATTATTCTTTGTTGCAAACATGCGTTATTGGTTTAACAAAGTCAATAATACGAGACTGCTTTAATTTGCTCATGTGTTTTTTAGCTGCAATATCTCTCCATCTTTTTATTAATAAGAGATCACTTGTAATAGCTTCTGATTGTTCCTCAACATATTTAAGAGCTAGTTCAAGAGCGTTTAATCCTTCTTCATGACTGATGTGCTGACTTTCTTCCATTTCGGCATCTCCAATTTCATCTGCGATTTCTTCTCCAGAATTAACGAGTTGGCAAATTTCATCGTCAGTAAACTCATGTTCACAATCGTCACCATTAGCCCATTCATCAGTATTGTTCTTCTCGACGTTTGCACAACCAGGGATTTGCTCTATCATGCTATGCAAATCTACATTGTCTGGAACTTAATTGCTTTGGCTATCAGAATCCAGAATTTTTGCCCATGATTTCTCTATTGTGGATCTTTGGATAGCATCCCAAGCTTGAGCTAATCAGTAAATCACATTTTTCATGTTTATTGCAAGCAAGCATTCCTTAAATGTCTTGTTGTCACTGCTATTTTCTAGGAGTGTTTGAAGTAAGAAACGCCGGTAATGACATTTGAGTGTTTCTAGTACTCCTTGATCCATTGGTTGTGCAATGGAAGTCACATTTGGTGGAAAAAATTTTACAATGATGTTTCCACTTTTTACAATTGACTCATTTGGGTGAGATGGAGCATTGTCGAGTAAAAGAATCGCTTTTCTGGAAAGACCATTTTTTTCAAAAATTTTTTAATTGAAGATACAAGTTCATCAAAAAACCATTTTTGAAAAAGATTGATACTCATCCAAGCACTCTTCTGATGAGCGTAGTACACTGATAAAGCATTAGGTTTTATGTGTCTAATCGCTCTAGATTTGGCTGATTTTCCAATACACATCAATAGAAGTTTATGTGTTCCCGATGCATTGCTACACGCTAAAATAGTAACTCTTTCTTTATTTTTTTTATATGCCGGAGCAGTTGATTCTTCTCTTGCGGCCAATGTTTTGAAAGGCATCATTTTATAATTTATGCCAGTCTTATTGCAATTGTAAATTTGATCTCTCGTGTAACCTTCTTCTGTAACAAATTTATTGAATTCTTCTTTAAACTGATTTATTTTACTTCTATCAGCTGATAATTTTTTGCCACAGATATTTAACTGACGAATGCCGTGCCTCTTTTTCCACCTATCTAACCATCCATTGCTTGCAGTAAAAGTCTCATTTTCGTCAGGAAACTGTTTCGCAAGCGTTATAGCCTTTTGCTGTAAAATTGGGCCTGGAGAGAAGAAAGGGAAAGAAGGATAATTTCTGCAAGTCTATTTGCACAGTATTGTATGGAACAGAAATTCGCGAATTCCCATCATCAAACATTGATTCAAAACTATAAATTATAATTATATAATAGTATAAAGCATACCTGATATGGGTAGTCCCTTTTCTCTCAGTTGAGTGAATCATAAGAATAAAGCTCTGTCTATTTTATCATATTCTGCAGTTTTCATTGTTTTACGATTTGTCATTGCACTGCATGATTTAGTTGCAAATATTTCCAAATCGGCTCGCTTTCGATGCCAATCGCCTACGGTAGTCTCTCCAACTCCTAAATTAGCCGCGACTTTTCGGATAATTTCGCCACTATCCAATCTTTTTATTGCTTTTAATTTCTGCATTACACTCACTACAATCTTTTTCTGTTTCTGAGCCATCACAATTCTAATCTTGGAGAACTGCTGTATTTAGTTTGCAACACCGTAATAAGCTTGTACAAGTTTACGCATGTTGAAACAAAATAGCAACAACGAACTACATATATACTTCGCGCGCCTACATGGCTTCGTTCCGTATTATCCGAGCAACCGCCTCGGTTAATACGAAGTGTTCGGATGAATTCGGTGCCTCGGATTACGCGGAACGTCGGTTGATCGAAGGTCGGATAAACGAGGTTCTACTATACTTACGTTTTTTATGTGTTATGGCCCTTATAATGTGAATGCATTGCAAAAACCATTATAAATAATGTAACGTAAAGAAGAAAGGAAAACGATATAAACAAATAAAAAATTTAACAAATAAGAGCAATAAAATATAGAATAAAAAAAAAAACCGAAAAGAACAATAAAAAACGAAAATAATTTTACTGATCTGGTTTCGATTCCGGTATTATAATCTACGAAATTTCGCTTCGGTTCCAGTTTCGGTTTGATCAAAACAAACGATTACGGTTATCGGTTCCGATTCCGGTCCGATTCAAGTCCCTGCTTCTTACATTTAAACTTGATGTCTCGTTATTGTAAGACAAGAATTTCTTGTTTTTGTATGTTTGTACAGTTGGCAGCATCGGAAATTATACATTCGGATACCGTCATCACTTTTATTGGAATAAATGCTTTTGAAAAGAAGTAGGAGCATTCGAATGGATAGCTTTCGATACTCTTAACTATATACAGGGTGATTCAAAATAACCGTATGTCCTTAAAGGGGCATATTCCTGAGCGTATTTTGAGACAACTTTTCCTTTGGCAAAAGTTTGTGCAAAGCTTAATTTTCAAGTTATAAAAGAAAATAGTTAGCGTATCGTGAGTCGAGTACCTACAAGAAACAAGCAGAGGCGTCGCAACTCACCGTTACACGCGAGTGTTTACGTGAGGCGCCTGCTACAATCAGCTGACACTCACGATACACAAATACATATACGCATCTCTCTCTCTCTCTCTCTCTCTCTCTCTCTCTCTCTCTCTCTCTCTCTCTCTCTCTCTCTCTCTCTCTCTCTCTCTCTCTCTCTCTCTCTCTCTCTCTCTCTCTCTCTCTCTCTCTCTCTCTCTCTCTCTCTCTCTCTCTCTCTCTCTCTCTCTCTCTCTCTCTCTCTCTCTCTCTCTCTCTCTCTCTCTCTCTCTCTCTCTCTCTCTCTCTCTCTCTCTCTCTCTCTCTCTCTCTCTCTCTCTCTCTCTCTCTCTCTCTCTCTCTCTCTCTCTCTCTCTCTCTCTCTCTCTCTCTCTCTCTCTCTCTCTCTCTCTCTCTCTCTCTCTCTCTCTCTCTCTCTCTCTCTCTCTCTCTCTCTCTCTCTCCCCCTCTCTCTCTCTTTTCCTCTCTTTCTCTCTCTCTCTCTCTCTCTCTCTCTCTTCCGCGATGAGACAGATCCATATCGAATAAAAGTTTTTCCACTTTCTTATGGTTCACGTTTCATGTTTCAAAACACAACACATTCACATACTCTGTTCACTCACTTCATCGATAAAACGAGAAATTTATTTAATGATCACTACTAATCACTCGGTGCGTGAAAATTACTCGAAAAAGAAACACGTGTTTTTCTAGTAATTGTGTATCGTAAATGTTAGCTGATTGTAGCAGGCGCCTCACGTAAACACCCGTGTGTAGCGGTGAATTGCGGCGCCCCTGCTTGTTTCTTGTACTCCAGTGCTCGGAATTAGTCTGAACATTTCAGCCGATTTCCGTGGTATACGCCTCCTTTCCTCTCCTTACCGCGCGCGCCGCAGCCGCTAGGGCCAGCGCCGCCGAGCGTTAGGAGCGGCACTATCTGATTAGGTTCTTCTCCCTATTTATTAAAATTTAAAAAAATTTATTAAAATTTATTAAAAATAAATTTTTTTTTAAATTTATTAAGTGGAAATATTTCAATAGATTTCTACGTCACCCATGAGGTACTAATACTAACACGTTTTTCAAAAAGTGGTTTTTATCTACATTATTGCATCAATTGTTCATTCTCATAAAAGGCTAAGAAAATCTAATTAAGAAAATCTCTTTTACATATATATTTTTTTTTAAATTAAGAATTTATTTTTATCTTTAGTGGAATAGGTCTACGGGGGAAACCATTTAAAAAAAAACGCGTCAGCATTAGTATCTCATGGGTGACGTGGAAATCTATTGAAATATTTCCACTTAATAAATTTAAAAATAAAAAATTTATTTTTAATAAATTTTAATACATTTTTTAAAATTTTAATAAATAGGGAAAAGAACCCACTCATAATCAGATAGTGTCGCTCCTAACGCTCGGCGGCGCTGGCCCTAGCGGCTGCGGTGCGCGCGGTAAGGAGAGGAAAGGAGGCGTATACCACGGAAATCGGCTGAAATGTTCAGACTAATTCCGAGCACTGTTGTACTCAACTCACGATACGCTATTTTCTTTTATAATTTGAAAATTAAGCTCCGCACAAACTTTTGCCAAAGGAAAAGTTGTCTCAGAATACGCTCAGGAATATGTCCCTTTAAGGACATACGGTTATTTTGAATCACCTTGTATGTTGTCATTATAGTACATTTCGTGTCAGAGCTGTGTGTACACGGTAATGCAACTCTGCGTTCAGTTTAGCCGTAGCAAAAAGGTTAATATGTTTCAACAGCAATTTTTCATCATTTTGAAATATATGCCATACATAAATATTATTGTTTTTACTGAAATAAATATTAAAAGTGCTAAAGAAAAGAGAATAATGCAACATATCAGTATTAATGCAGAAAAAATTTCTTAACATTTAATAACAGCTAAAGGTGTGTTTTACTATACTATTGTAATAAATAATACAACTCATATATCTTTAATATTTTGTTTACTGATGAACTGCCGGAATTTTTCCGAACATTTCAAATATTACCAAATGTTTATAATAGAAAAGCTGATAAAAGACATATCATTATTCTGATCGGAAGCTTTGTCAAATCTTATATTAATTCCACAATCCTATTAAATGTTTCTTTTTATGTATTAGCGATCAATATCTATTTTCTTTATCAGACATATTAGATATTGTTTCAAAATAATTCATGAACATCATTTCCTTTGTTAGCCATTGATTATTTTGGAGATGCTCCTTTCCTTAAAATCTAAGTTTCTAGATGCTCCAAGCATCGGAGCATACGTTCAAGTAAAGACGGTGTTTCTCATCAGGTTTCTAAATATATCATTTTTTATATTTTATCATTTTGTAAGAAATTTATATGTAGTAAATGATTGGATTGTATAAACCTAAACTTATATTAATCAGTAATGATTTTTAACTGAAGATAATGACTTGGCGAATAAAAGATTTGAAAGCATAACAAAGCTGGCAATATTAAAAGTATCAATATTATTAGCAGCACTTTTATGAGCACTCATATTTGTAAGTGCGTTTGACGTTCTACGTTTTCATTGTTGCAAAAAAATTTGTATTGCTGCTGGAATCACTCTTTTGACGAAATCTGCAAGTCTCCAATATATTACAAAAGTTTCTCCTCTGCCAACTCTCATAATATATCCATTTTTTGTTTTTTAACTTTTACTTTTTTTAAAATAATTTCACATTTTTTTATAAAAATGTAAGATTTATAGTTGAAGTGGAAAACATTTGTTCAATATAAATTGTAATTTTCAAAATAAAATATAAACATCCTATTTTTCTAGTGTTATGAGGATGATGCATAACGTTATTTATTCTGACAAGATTATCGTCTCTCGTAGACGCGAGATTTTAAAATAACTTTTAAATAAAATCTTTCTTTTAAAATTCTGTCCTTTTCAAATTGAATGTTTTTATGGACTCTAGAGATACGCGTAGATACGCATTGAAAACTTACGTCATTTAACATAGATTGCTATTGAATAGCACTAGATGGTGTCAATGTCAAAAATAATCAAAATACGGAACAATAAATGAAATTGAGGTAATTACAAACACATCATGAGATTTCCATGACACGAAAAATGACGGTTGCTTGTGTCATCGACACCACCACGATGATAGTTGAAATATATAAAAATAAGTTGACACTCTACTAAAGCGAAATTATCATTTGTTGATGCACCAAGACTTTATGATTCTATTATCATTTTTTAATTGTATAATTTGATTATTACATCGTTTTATTATGCTGATGTATGGATTATTCGCAAATAGCTTTGCTTTTGCTGACAATGAGTGGAAAATCAATTACGTTCAATTCTAGTTCAGTGTCATTTAAATATAATGATAAATATTGATCTACAATTAGTAGTACAACTAGTACATCACTATCACTATAGTGTGACATCAATTTTAATGCATATATTAAAAAAAGGAATTTTCCATGTATAAAATTTTCACAAATTACAATGAGTTTTTGTAATCGCTGAATTCGAATATTTGATAAAAATGTTTAATTTTAATATGGCAGATCTAATATAGCAAACATAAATTTAAAATTTTATTTTCCTGAAATTTTATTTTTAAAGACTTTAAAATTTGAATATAATACCAAAAAAATTGAAATTTAAAATAATATTATTTTGGTAAAATACGCAAATTTAATGACAGACTCAACATAGCAGACGTAAATTTTAAAAGTTATCCTATTTTCATCAAATTTGATTTTTAAGAATTTTTATTGACTTAAATTCGAATCTTACATACAAAATTTGAAATTTGAAATTTAAAATTTAAAAATATTATTTTTATAAAATACGAAATAAAATTTATTATATATATTTTGAAATTTTTATTTATATATATTTTATTTAAATTAACTATCAACAACGATTTTTAAATTTAAATATATTTTATTTTAGGTTTTTTATTTTTTATTGTTAAATTACGAAAATATAATTTTATATAATTTTTTATATAATAATTTAATTTTGCAATTAAATATTGTTAAATAATTCTGAAAATGTTTTATATAAAATTTATTGGATTTCTATTTGACATACTTATTAGGTTTGTGATTTATAATTTCAAAATTTTAACTGCAAATTTGAATTCAAAATCTGAAATATTATATACATCCCCGAATGTATAATTTTTATGTAAATTTAATTACTTTTTCATAGAAATTACTTTTTTATAGAAATTATTTTTGCTAATAAAATATTTGTATTTTTTAATAATTGAACCTTCTATTTCTCAAGTAATGCAAGTTAAATTTCTTAATTGTTGGAAAATAAACGTTTTGTGTTCGGGCTTATAGAACAATCAAGATAAATGGACATTTTTTTTTTTTACTTTTATTGTACCACAAAATAATTAAATTTTTATGTTTAAAAAAAATCTAATTATAATTTTTTTCAATTGTTTTTCTACAACGTTTCTTCTTTATATAACTCTTAAATCTTGTGTTAATTTTAAAATAATAATTCTTACTTATTTCAAACAAATTTGGATGAGAATAAATAAAAATTTTAGAAAAAAGACAAAAATAAATAAAAACTTCTTGAAAGTCATATTATGGCACTTCTTCTTCCAGCATGGGAATAGTGATATAAGTTACATCACTTGCGCAGGACTTATCCCAACTGCCAACCTGTTCTCATTAACACTTCCAACTTTGTACTGCCCCTAGCGGCTTATTTATAAAGTTAGACTTACAAAACTTTTTTACTGGGTGCAAACAACTCTTCTGAACATATTTCTAGTGGTTCTTAGTTCAAAATCGCAAATTTTTGACTTGCATCACTTAGGAAATAGGGGACTCAATTAATGAATTATGTTCTGCTTATTTAATTTATAATATTTATACAAAAGTCTTAATTAATTAAGATTATATTTTATTATAGGGCTTATTCTTTGCTAATCATAATTAATTATTTCCTAAAAGAGATGAAAGATTTGAGAGAGTAATCTTTGAAATTTGTATAGACTTTTCAGATTTATATTGCGTAAAAAATTCTATGAAATAATTTTGTAAGTAACTGTGCACTTGTTCAAACGTAAAATCAAATTTTCGAGACGATGGTACAAGTTCCGACGTAACTTTCGCGTTTTAGGAGGATAAATAATAAAAACATTGAAAACCATTATGCGTTATGCCCAGGGAGAAATACAGGTCGAAGAAACGTCTATTAGATGTATTAGACGTCTATTAGACGCTTCTTCGATCTGTATTTCTTCCTGAGTGGAGTAATTTTCCATCCTTGTCACAAACGCACACATATGAACATTACGTTGCTCCAAAAAGAATAATGTATAATAAATACAAGGTATCCCATGGAAAGTTGCTGAAACTAATTAGCTGTCATTTTTAAACGCACATAGAGAGCAAGAAAAATAAAATATCTTCTAACAGAGGATATTTTGCAGTTTTATTTACATATAAACTAAAGACAATATTTTTATTAAACAAACATTTATTAAAAAATGCCAATTATCGCTAACTGTAACCCTAGCTCGCCAGACCTATTTTTAGTTACCTTCCCCGTCATACCGGAGTCTGTGGAACTCTGTAACTTTGTCACGCTATATCTCTGAACTGAAAGCATATTTTTTAGCTTAGCACGTGCGAAATCGATACTTCAGAGTAAGACAAAGACAAATAAACAAGAATCAAATAAACAAGAATCAAAAAATATTTTATTTTCAAGTAATTACAATTGTTTTACAAACAATTTGTTGTTTTACAATAAACAACAAATTTTATTGCAAAAATTTGCAAAACGTGACTATTTTGAATAAAAAATTTTTAAATTTTTAAATTTAAACTTCAAGCAAAAAAAACATGGGGTTTTTTAGTTGATTCTTTGGACTAACAAAAAAAAAATAGTACGATATGAATTGCTCCAAAAAGTTTAATTATTTAAAGTATCGAAAATTGCCAATTTGAAAAATCAAATTATAATTTTACAATTAAAGAGCAAAATTTTATTATTTGAACAATATAAAATGGTGGATAAAGGGTTGTAATGAATAAATATTATTATTGTACTCGAAGAGAGTCCCAGAAGTTTCATAGTGTTTGCGCGCGTTAGTATGCAAAAAGCGAAAGAATATTACACAGCACGTAATAATGCGTATACATTATACTAAAATAATTTTTTTTTAATACTACAATTTTATGCACTTACTTTTATACGATCTGGAACCCAGTAAATGTATATTTAATAAAAAATAAAAAAATAAAAAAAAAGAGTACCCAGAACGCCGAAAACTTACGAGTTAGCCACATGGGGATATCAGGTATCTCCTTTGAACTTTCGTGTACTCTCATGTTGAGAATAACGCAAAAAATTACTTCTGCAGGCTTATCGTATCTATGGATAGTTAAAGTTCTTTTTGAGCCTTAATCCAGGTCTTCAAATTATATTATAAAAAAGTTACAGCAATGTGAAAAATCGCACTGGGTACGTCGTACCCCGGTATGGTGAGCTAGGGTTAATAGTATATATTTTCGAAGTGCGCACTGTTAGAATTATAACAAAAATTAAGTAATAAAATTAAAATAAATCGATTTCGAAAACTATAACTGTAATTATTGTTGCATAAAGTTTTTTATAGTTTCCAAAAGTGACTTAATTTTTTTGTTATTATATAATTTTAATGGTGCACGCTTTGAAAATATAAACTATTAAAATTAGCAAAATTTGGCAATTTTTTGTAACTGTTTATTTAATGATAAAAATATTTCTGATTATTTTTTGTTTATACGTAAATAAAACTACAAAATGTTCTCTGTTAGAAGATATTTTATTTTTCTAGCTCTCTATGTGCGTTTAAAAATGACAGCTAATTAGTTTCAACAACTTCCCATGGAACGACACCCTGTATATCGACTATCTGTTTTGTAAAGTAAGGCATAAGACTCGAAGTAGGTTTAATTTTACCATTTAATAGTATTAAGAATAACATTACATCTGTTGCTTTTTTCGCTAATATATGTTATATATGTTATATATATTATATATATACACACATATATTCACTAATATATGTGTGTGAGAAAGAGACGAAAGAAACTTATCTTGTATATTTATCTTATATCTCGAACATGAAATTTTCGCGAAATTGCGTACAGCTGCACAGCTGTACAATTAATTGAGCAACAAATAGAACGCGATGCTTGGAGCAACGAAATAATTGATAAGAAAATAGAAAAAGAAAATAAGTCTTAATCTCTCTGTAATGTGTATTGTTTTTTATTCAAGACATAAAAGAAATAAGAAATAACGTTTTGATTAACAAAAATAAATTACGATAGATGAAAAAATATGTAATTCAATGCATTTGTGTATCTAAAACATAGAAACAAAAAAACAAAATAACTTGCATTTGATTCCAACCGATATGTTCTTGTCATTCGTATTAATATCACTAATTTAGCATTCTTTAAACGTCATGAGGAAATAGCGATCACGTACGAACCTGTCAATCATAATGACCATTATTGTAGCATTATGATAATACGAGGATAATCCAGAAAGAAAATATATAAATGTAATAAAAATAAAAAAAGAACATTATAAAATAAAATAAAAATATCTTTAATGTATACATTTAATTATTTTTCTGCATAATCATTATATCTATCAAACCATTTGTTTAATCTGGCTATAAGTTTGTGTATTCCGTTTGTATATTCCGTTCGTATATTTTGTTTGTGTATTTCAATATCATAAAACTTTGTCGCTTGTGCACACAACTATACAACAATTTCATTGCATGTTTACAAAATTTCAACCGAGAAGTTTAAAATTATGTTGCTCATAGAGTTGCTCATAGAGTTGCTCATTTTTAAATTTTGAATCTGATTTATTTTTGTTTTTAGTAAATAAAAAGTTTAGCGAAATAAAGAAATAAAAAAGGAAATTATTGTATGTTTGTATAAGCAGATGGCAGATTTTTATGAAATCAGAATACATAAAATTTGGAGCCGTGTTAAACAAATGTTTTGACAAATATATTGATTACGTAACACGTTGACAAATATATTACGTAAAAAAATAATCCGATATGCATATTAAAGCTATTTCTATTCGACTTTATAATTAATATTTTTCTTTAATTTTTATTGCATTTGTATTTCTATTTTTGGGATTATCCTTGTAAATACATAAATGACGTGTCTTATGCGTAAAGCCATGTACAGAACATAGAACTATAGAACATTTGCCGAATCTAATAGCTTTTCGAACAGAACACTATAAATAATCAGTAGTGTGTACGGGATTTGTAACACCCGAGTGTAAAGAAGGGTCCACATTATCGAGCCGAACCTTGTCATGAGCCGATCAAGTGTCCATATTATCGAGCCAAATCTTGAGTCGAACCTCGCCGCGAGTCAATCATGTGTCCACATTATCGAGCTAAACCTCGAATCGAACATCGGCGCGTACCATTCACGTGATCAGTCCGTGAAGCTGTGAGCATTTTGGTGATACGCCATTCGGTTCGCAGTGTTCCACCAAAAGTCAGTATTTTGCCGAAACATCAAAAGATGCTTTCTGTAATCAGATTACACGCTTTGTCGGACAATAAGTGAGAACGTTTCAAAGTAGACAAATAAAAATCGAAAAATAAACGACAAAATTCTCTAAAGTGCCCTCTAAAGCTTTTCTAAAGTTTGTTCTTTTTTTGTATTTTAGGGCCGCTTAAATTAATAAAATATTCAAAATCATTTGCTGACATTTATACAAAGTTTTTATATTTTTTACTAATTTCTTGACATTTTAAATCACTTAGCAAATTATTTGCGTTTCATTCTTCTGCATTCCATTTTTCTTGATAATAGACGAACTTGCCACCATCGTTTATTTCGTCTTTTTCTTTTTATTACAGTATGTATATAAATGTAAGTTGCAGCAACAAATTTTAATTTTTCGTTATTCTTCACGAAATGTAGATTTCGCCACATGAATTGTACGACTGATGCAAACAAAATGTGTATCATAGAAATACTCGGTATAAGGTTCGACTTAAAAAAATTTTAACTTGTGTTCGCGATGGAGTTCAATTTAAGATTCGTCTGCACATTCTATTCAAGATTCAGTTCGAGACTCGACTCGAAGTTCAGCTCGATAATGTACTCCCTTTCTTAATAAAATCTATTCGATGTTCGGTTCGAATGCCGTTCCCTCCAAATGCAGTCTCACGCCGAAACATCAAAGGAATGTTCGCGTCAGAGTTCGGCTCCGAGGGCCGTCACTGTGGACGACATCCATGACAATGCTCACTTCTCACATAACCAACTATAGGCTGACAATGAAAGCTGAGTGATATTCCTTCCCATTTTTTTTTCTGATTCGCTGATTTTGTTACAAAAACTTGTTACAACTCAGAATTCGATTCGAGGCCAAAAATAGTTGTTGGAAGGAAGATCGAATCGAATAACACTGAACTGAACAATATTCTGTTCGAAACGCTGTTCGGTTATGGCAAATGTTCTATAGTCTGTACATGGCTTAAATGACGTATAATACACGTTATTTACGCATATATATGAGACATACAGAGTGATCCACGGAACTCGGGCCAAGCTCTAGCATTTGTCCTGTTAAAGATAAAAAAAAATGATAGAGAAAAAAGTTAAATGACATAACATGAAAAATTTTTTTATGAACTCGTTTTTTTCGTAAGTGCAACAATGCACCAGAAAAGTGCAATTGCATTTTTTTATTTTTCAATAAATTTTTTTTTTTCATAAAAATGAAGTATATAAAGTATATCTTTTTTTGCAAAAAAATAAAGTATATTCTCGTCCATGGACTTACATTAACCCTTCCACCCCTGAACTATTTTCACAATTTAAGAAAAAATTTACATAATAGAGTTAAAAAAGTAAACACAATATAAAAAATTAAATATAAATAAGTAATATATAAAAATCAGCACACATGTTCATAATCTACTGATTGTTTAAATAGTAACTCGTTTCATATATGTCAGTAAAGTATTTCGAATATATCGCGGGACATATTTCCCAGTAGAAGTGAAAAGGTTAAAGATATACTTTATTTTTATATTACTATAAACTGTGATTAATTGATACTGCTTTACGTGTCCTCAAATATTCATATTCAAAATCTGTAACCGTAAACACAGTAGAACGTTTAAACATCACTTTGAATAAAGCATATATCTCATTCAAAAATATCTCAAATATCTCGTAAAATATTAATTTTTCGAGCATCTTATCTTAATAATTTTATACAGAGATTATTCAGAGAAATCTATTTATGCAAAAAATACATATTTTTATTTTTTAAAAAGTGCAATTGCACTTTCCTGATGCATTGTTGCACTTACAAAAAAAATTAGTTCATAGAAAAATTTTTCATATTATGTCATTTAATGTTTTTTCTACCTTTTTTTCTATCTTCAACAGAACAAGTACTAAAGTTCGATCCAATTCCGACCAATTGGACCATTCTGTATATATATATGAGACATGAATAGGAACGGAAGTTCTGCTCACCAGGATGTCGGTTAAACCGCGAGCCTGATTAACGATTCTCCAATCAAAGATGTTGGTCCAAGTGACCTTAAAAATTAGCCCTAAGATAACTGTGAGAATCGGAAAACTGATTCATCACAGGGTGATTTGCAACCATTGTATGGAATATTAACGATATATCCTCATTAAAAATTGTGAATTAATGTTGTTTTTTTTATTAGCTAGTTTAATATTAATAATTGAAAGTGTCATTATAAAGAGTTGCGATCATTTTTTTCGATATCTTTTACAAAAATTTTGGTTTTATATAATGAGTTTGTTCTGAATCTTTCACATTATATTTACGAATTGTATGATTTGTGTTGTCTTAAACACCATTGTCGTGCTCATAAAAGAGTACTTTATAATAACGGCCCAATATGTTTCTTTACAAATTAAATTATAAATTGTCATATCGTCTAAAAGTAACATTTAAAAAAAATCACATTATAGTAATTCTAAATTTATTTATTTATTTTATTTAATCATATATTTGTTATATACATATTTTACATTCTACAAAATTATAATATAATGTTTGATTGTATATTGATTACATTGATTTGAAAAATTAAACATTCTTTTGGTTTAAAAAAAAAAAAATATTTTTTGTACGTTGAATATTTGCTTTTAAAAAGTGCATATCACATTAAAATTGTCAACAAAAATCAAAGAAAAATATGTTAAAAAAATATAATGATATTTACCATATCTACGATGCTAGTCTAAAAAAGATAAACTCTTTCTTTAACAATTATTATGCTCTAACTTAAATTTCTGACTTTTCTCTTTAATAAATGAATAAAATATAAAGTATTAAAAAAGAGAAGTGTCGTGTAAACGATTTTTATGTAATATACTCTGGATAATGTTCGATAAAATTAATGTCACTAATACAGCTTAACAGTTTATCTTACAGGTAGTAAAATCACAATAAATACGATTTGAAAATCTTATATAAAAAGCATGCAATAAGTAATAAAACATAAGATATAATTATACAAAAGTATGTATTGAAAAATCCATTTTGAAAAGAAAAATTATTATTTTATAATAACGTAAATAAAATTACAAAAAAGATTTTTTTTAAATATTTTAGGCAAAATTTGCTGTTTTTAACATACTTTTCTTTGATTTTTTCGAAATTTAATACGATACATATTTTTTTAGACAAAATTTGAATTAAATGCATAAAAACTGCAAAGAATGATTCTTCTTTCTCAAACAACAAATACAATGCAGGACAATGTTATAATATTATATATTGTTTACTAATAATAATAATTACATATACCTTCTTGTATTTGTGAAGGATAAAGTATTGTAATACGATGTAAATATTGCGATAAAATTAAATTTCTTTATTAACGTAAGAATGTAAAGTTACAGAGTTCTGAGAAAAGATGACCAAGAGTGTCGCTCTAATAGCTGATAAAGTCATCGGCTATCAGCCCTATCATAACCAAAACAAAGATTTTACTGTGCAGATTACGAAGAAACGCGATGAAACTAGACAAACTATATTTGTTAAACTTATTTTATTCGACTTAAATAGGAAATGTTACGTTAATGTTACGTTAATGTTAATGTTAATATATATATATATGTGTATATACATATATATACATATATATTACGTATTGCAACGCAGACCGTCGCGAAACTTGAATTACGAGGTGGCACAAATTTTATTAAATACACGATTGTTAGTGATAAAATATAACGCAAACGCGCGTCAATGACACTCAGTTACTATAGATACACATGTGTCGTGGCTGTTACTTATGGTGAAATTGTCGATATACCAGTCGCGATGGTAGATCGCCATAAATGTACATTCTTCGAAAGAGCCCATCATCTGTGAATGTTTATAATTTTGTCAAATACATTTGAGGTAAATTTGATTCTTACGTTTTATTAGATTCTTAAAAATCTAATATTAATAATTTTTCTAATTAATTAATTATGATTTTTATTAATTATATAAAGCAATATTGATTTTTTGAACTGACAGATATATAAAATTCGATGTTATCTGTCTTCTTACCATGTTTATTCTTAAGTGGTCTTTATAAGTAAATATTTAGATGTGATGTGTTTTATCGAAAAATGTCCGTATAATAACAAAAAGATATATATAAAATCTAGTGTATTTATACAAACAAAACGTATGCAATTAAATCGTATAGGATAAAAATAAACTCGAAGTAAGAAAAAGGAAAAAATCTATGACCGTGTTAGATAAAAAATCTTTTGACCGGCACTTATAAGTGCTGCCATGTCTTCCATTATTTGTATATTAATTAATAAAATCAACTATAATATATTGTAAAATTATACTGTCACGCTCATAAATGCGCGCACGCATGTACGCATGCACAAGCGCGTGTGCGCAACAACAACAACAACAACAACAACAACAACAACAACAACAACAACAACAACAACAACAACAACAACAACAACAACAACAACAACAACAACAACAACAACAACAACAACAACAACAACAACAACAACAACAACAACAACAACAACAACAACAACAACAACAACAACAACACACACACACAACGCGTGTGCGACACACACACACACACACACGCACGCGCCAAAAGCTACATATCCAAAAAATAATTGCAAACTTATTTAATATTACCTATAGAGAGATAAGAATATAATGTAATATTACGTTCTAAAAAAATGTAAGCGCAAGATAAAGTTGGTATTTTTCACAGAATTTTTAAGACAGGGATCGTGTTTATGGTTTTTTGCATAAGTTTCGATAAAGTATGATATTTCGCTATATTCTCCAAGCGTATGTTGCCGAAATAATATAGTTTGTGCGAAGATGCGAAGAGTTAAAAAAACGAACCCATTTTTATGCGATTAGCAATATTTAAGATAACCGCTGTATTTGTATTTGAAATGCCGAAACATTTACAGACACATGAGACATACGTGCATATATTGTGCAGTCTGTATATACAGAATGTTTTAAAATTGCCACATTTTCTCTTAAAGTAATATATATTATGTAATTAATAAGATATTGAAATTAGAAAATAAAATAGCACGGAAAAATAGTTTTAAAAATCAAGACTCTGTAAAAAAGTAATTAAATTTTATTTTTTCAAATAATTAAAATATTTAATCCTGGCAAAATTTTTATTTATAATTTAATGATAATTGACTACAGTTTAATATGATAATTAATTAGAAAATAATACAAGGCAATTCCGAAAGCATTCTGTATACAGTTTCAGCATGTATAAGAAATATCCAAATACTACAATTTGCATAATTTTTGCGTTCCTGATTTCAAAATAAAGATATACTTTGCATGCATAAAGCTATAAGAAAATAGTTCAGAAAATTATCGCAGAAAATATATATTATTATAAATAGATAATTTAACGGCAATAATTTAAACAGATTTTGTAATTAGCGGATAAATTTTTTCGCTTAAATTTCTGATCGCATCGAACATTTCGGATTTGCGTCACAATATAGTCGAACGCTTTTATTCTTAATCACAATTGATCATTTTTAAGTTTAAATTTTTGTACTGCTCTTCTTCCACATCTCACATTTACCATATTTGTCACACATAAGCATACATAAAATAAAAAAATTCGATAATTATTTACAAGCCATCTCTGATTTTAGTAACTTTTACATATGTTATCAAGATTACTACCGTTGTAAAGATTTTAGTTAGCGCTTGTTGTTTATTAAAAAGTTATTAACAAAATAAATTTATTGAATAGAACGTAATTTTCTGACACCAATATAGATTACCTATACGCTTTCGTATTACATTGTTTCCTGAGTATAAGTTATTTTTGTTTACTGAAATCAACAAATCAAATGATGATTTGTTTCTATGTTGTTGAAATAAGTTTCACAAATTACACGTAATTTTAGGACGCTAATAAGGACTTATTTATCAATAAGAGATATAGAATCAATTCCTTATATTGCTCTAGCTTAGGAATTTCCAAGAAAAGTCATTACATTGTTGTCTAGCAAATATTTTCCTCTCGCATGTGTATAGAAGTATAATCAAATACACTGTTTCTGTTGCAAATTTATAGCCTCAACCTATTACACAAATTTCTTCGTTTGACATACAGCAATGAAAATCTTATTAATTATTTGTGTGAAATATGAATAATACAATGAGAAATTGTGTGTCCTCGAGGCCAAAAAATAATGTATACGTATTTGTTCATTTCGATATTCAGAACATTTTTACAATGCATTTACATTTATTTACGTGTAGTAAATTGAATGCGTAGGCAGGGGAGGGGTTCCGCAATGAGGCAATAATTCCTCGTAATTTTTTGACACCATTGAAGGAAATATGTGCTATATACATACATCATTATACACATTACATATATATTAAGCATTTTTATTCAATTAGTACTTCAATTATTTACTCCAAATAATGCATCGCTTCTCGGACATAAGTTTGGTCAGGTTAGAATTTTTCTTTAGCAAGGGATGCAGGGCTCTGCCCCTCCCTTGCCCGTGTATTTTGTTTACTATATTTAAATAAACAAATCTGCTAAGAGTGCGTTCTATTAAATGTACATGGTGTTCAAAAATTACGTGTAATTTGTGAAATTCATTTTATTAATAATTTTTTAATAAACAACGAGCGCCGTGTAAAATCTTCACAATATTAATCAAGGTAATGAGCTTAATAACATATGTAAAAATTATTGAAATTAGAGGTGCCTTCCTAATTATAAATAATTATCAAAAACTTTTAAATAAAAAAAATTTTTACAATAAAAATATAATTTACATTAATTTAATCTAATTAAATTTTTTGTTAATTGTAGAGAAAAAGTAGTGCATTAAGAACATCATTGCACACACAATTAGACTGACATTTTTATTTTCTGTATGTGCTAGAAGAATGAGATTGAAAAGAAGTTTCAAAGGCACTGTTGGTCTTCTAAAGATTCAAGAATAATCGCGTTTGGCCATATTGAAGGAACTACAAAATAGTTCTGGAATAAAAAATGTATTGCGCAAACTATTGCAATTTAGCATATGCATAATATAGTTCTATCAATAATGTACGACCTTCATTTTGTACAATATTTAATCTTTAAATAAAACAGAAAGAGTAAGAGAGGAGAAGGAAAAGAAAGAGTGGGAGGGGAAAGGGGAAGCGAGCGAGTGAGCAAGCGAGAGAGGGGGAGGGAGAGAGAGAGAGAGGAGGAGAGGGAAAGAAAAAGGGAAGAGAAAGGAAAGAAAAAGAAGTAAAGAGAGGAAGAGAGTGATAAGAATATCTACTAAAAATAATGAAATTCATGTTATAGTCGGTAAAAATGAACATTCTGCCGATATATATTATATAATCGTATAATGTACATTACATCATAAAGCGCTTTAACAACTTAAAAAAAAAAAAAAAAAGAAATCTTGTCAAATAAAACCTTTTACTTGATGTATTTATCAAACATAAAAACAATGACGTCTATAATATATTGCAATAAAAAGTTGATAACAAATTTTGTTGTAGTTGCCGAAAACATCGGCACATATTAACTGTTAATGAACGTATATATGCTTTATTTTAAAGAGTATTTTCGATCTACAGGATTTTCGTAAAATTATATCTGTAGATTTTTAAAGTCACTTAATTTGGATCTCTGGTCACAATTTCGAATATAATATGACAAACTTTATATAATAAACGCAAAAATTTGACATTTATTGTATTATCATCAAAACTTTTTTTAAATATCAAAATTGTAAAACTCATAAAAATATTGTTTTTATAAAACACAAGATAAATTATTAAGATTATTGCATTTAATTTTAATTTATATATCACTCAAACTATAAGTGTCAAGAGCTATTTTTAAATTTAAATATATATTATCTAGATTTGTTGTTTTTATTTCTGAATTATAAGACTTACATTCTAATTTTTAAATTAAAAATTTCAAAATTTCTTTAAAAAATTTTAGAAATATAAAATCTATTATTCGAATTTCTAATTGTCACATTGAATTCATAAATTCTAATTATTCAAAGGGTTAAAATTTTGATTGCAGATTGATGTTTAACCTCCCAGAAATCTTCGAATATACAATTTATATAAATTTTATTTCTTTTTTTTATAAAAATAATTTTCAAAAATTAAATCAAAATAATGCTATAGATTTTATGATTACATTTAGATATTTTGTTTATATATTTTCATGAACTTCTTCTTATGTAGACAATTTAAAAATCTAAATTATGCAGATTTAAAAAAAATATTATGAAAAGTAATATGTAACTTATTATACAACTAACAAGGAAACAGATCCAAGTGTCCTCCTCCGATTTTGACGAGCTTTAAATATGTTGTAAAGTAGCTCAAAATAAGAGACAAGTATTTCTTTATCTACTTTCTAGCACGTTTAGGGTTGAAACAACCCCTACAAACTAAAACGTTTTTTTTGGTTTTGACTCAATATTGTCAAAACTGTAAGAGATATTGTAGGAATAATATGATTTATTATTTTAAAATATTAAATATGAAAAAGAAACAAATAAGGCGGTGTACAATTGTTCGCTTCCAATCGCTTCTTTCGACTAACTCCTCGGACGACGCCTCGCGCCTACTCTTATTAATAAACAAAAACTCGCGTTTCTAGGCGTGACAATTTTCCATCGGTCAGCGCGGGAATATTCGGATCCCACACTCAGCCGTCCTGCATTAACATTCGCCTCGAATGTTCTCAGTTGCGATCTCTGTTTCGCTTTCGCTTGAACTTCCATCACTATCATCGCAGCGCAACCAAGGTTTCATAAAGTCCTCGGACAATGACGTTTGTCGTGGTCCATCGTGTTCGCCTACCTTACAAACCAGATAACGATTATTTCGTAAGACTTTTGATATCTCGTAGGGCCCAAAATATTTTGCAGCAAGCTTTATGCCCGGAACCAATTGCGTACGCTTTATTGCTACAAGATCTCCTTCTCAATAATTTAAGGCTGCTTTTCGTTTCTTATTAAAATTTCGTCGATTTTCTTGTTGAACCTTCGCGATACTCTCTTTTGTCTGAACTCGCAACTCATCACGGTTTTCTTTGTAGGCTAACACCCATTCTTGTTCAAGTTCGCGAATATTATGATCTTCGCGTAATCGTGGATGAGTACCAAACAATAATTGAAACGGCGTCATTGAGATACTTCGCTGTATCGTCGTGTTAAAACATTGTTGCGCAATATCTAAGTATCTCTACACCATTCCTCGGATTTCGGAGCAGCTAACTTAGTTAACAAAGATATAAGAGTACGATTAACGCGCTTCACCTGTCCGTTTGCACGCGGTATTCCTGTTGTCGTTAAAACGTGTTGGATATTTTTTTGCTTACAATATTCCGCAAAGTCTTTTGCAGTAAACGCAGTTCCGCGATCGGAAATGATTCTTCGGGGGTTTCCGAACATTGTCGCTTGTCGCTTCAATCTAATACTTCTGCTAATACGTTATCTAATACTTCTGCTGTTCCGATAGACTTCGTTGCATACAACCACGTAAACTTACTAAAATTGTCAATCACAACGAATATATGGCGATAGTTTTTTCGCGTTGACGCTAAAGAACCCAAATGATCAACGTGATACGTGTCTAAGGGAACTTCGCCCTTATCAATAGGTAGCAAAAAACCTTCTTGTTTGCCGAAACGCTTATTAGCTAATATACAATCTACGCAATTTTTAATGATCTTTTCGATCTTTGATCGCAAATTCTGAATGTAATAGTCACGCTTAATAATCGCTTCCGTTTTCATAATGGAAAAGTGTCCTCGTTCATGCGCGCGTTTAATTACTTGAGAACACATCACTTTAGGAACTATTAAACGAATATCATCGTCGACATCTCTAAACAACAATCCACCGCGTATAGAATAATCGTGAGTTTTATTTTCCTCCGTTAATTGGATGATTTTCTTAATGTTTTCATCCTCGGATTGAGCCTTTCGAAGTCGTACTGTTAAACCGTCATTGCTTTCGTCTAACAATAAACACATGGGTAATGGATTTCGACTTAGCGCGTCGACATGACTCATATTTTTACCTGGCCTATGCTCAAGTTTATAATTGAAATCTTCTAACACAAGTGCCCATCTTGCTACTCTTAAACATAAATCTTTCTTTGACATGGTCTGAGTAAAAGCGCGACAATCCGTAACAATTTTGAAAGGTATTTGTAATAGGTATACTCGGAATCTTTTTAACGCTTTAACGATAGCGAGAATTTCCAATTTGTAACTTATATACCTTGTTCTGTCGGAGTTGTTTTACCACTCGCGAAATACACAGGATGCATTGCATTATCATCAATATTTCGCTGTAAAAGGATAGCACTGTATCCATGGGATGATGCATTTGTATGAAGTTCAGTTTCTGCGCCAACTCTATACAACGCTAACACGGGTTTGTTTGTGAGCATTAACTTCAATTGATTAAATGCATTTGTTTCTAACGACCCAAATTTAAATTTAGTTCCCGTCTTTAATACATTCGTGAGAGGTCGTGCGATAATTAAATAGCTGGGAATAAACTTTCGGAAGTAACCCGTTAATCTTAAGAACTATTGTATTTGCCGCATGGTAGTGGGCGTGGGAAAACTCTTTACCGCTTCAGTCTTGCGTTCCGAAGGACGAATATGTCTATTTTCTATTATATGACCTAAAACAGGCCTCGGAATTATTTCATCTTTTCAGCCGATTCTCGTGGTATACGCCTTCTTTCCTCTCTTCACCGCGCGCGCGGCAGCCGCTAGGGCCAGCGCCGCCGAGCGTTAGGAGCGGCGCTATCCGATTAATGTTAAAAAAATTTATTAAAAATATTTTTTTCCTCAATAGCAATAGTACCTCATGGGTGACGTGGAAATCTATTGAAATATTTTCACATAATAAATTTAAAAATAAAAAAAATATTTTTAATAAATTTTTTTAACTTTTAATGATCAAGGAAGAAGAACCCAACATTTATCGGATAGCGCCGCTCCTAACGCTCGGCGGCGCTGGCCCTAGCGGCTGCCGCGCGCGCGGTGAAGAGAAGAAAGGAGGCGTATACCACGAAAATCGGCTGAAAAGATGAAATAATTCCGAGGCCTGACCTAAATAATCAACTCGTGTTTGCAAGAAGTTGCATTTTTTCCAATTGATAATTAATCCGTTTTGACTCGCCACTTTTAGTACGCGTTCAAGTTTTTCGAGCCCACTATTGTAATCGACTGACGGAACTATCAAATCATCCATGTAAACGAGAACGACATGATCTTTAACCAATTCTTTGAAAACAGTATTAATGAACTTTTGAAAGACGGCGGGCGAATTGCACAATCCGAACGATACTTTATTGAATTCATAGTGCCCATCTGGCACCACAAATGCCGTATACTTTTTACTTGATTCTTCAACTGGCACATGGAAAAACCCATTTTTCAAATCAAGAGTACTAAATATTTTTGCATTTTGTAACGCGTCTAGTTGATCTTCTACTAATGGCAAAGGGTAACGGTCTTTAATGATCTTTTTATTTAACAGTCGATAGTCTACACAAATTCGCGTTGAACCGTCCCTTTTTTTAATTAGTACAACCGGGCTTGCATAATCAGATACTGAGAGTCGAATAATTCCAACCTTTAACCATTCTTCGATCTGAGTATTTACTTCGTCTTTTTCGGCAGGAGTTAATCGTCGCGGTCATAAATTAATTGGCTCTTCGTCACTTAACAACAATTTCATTTGTATATCGACATCGCGCGTTTGTTCCGGCTTGTAATTATCTATTAGAGACTGTACCTTTTGTGTGTGCTTACTACTTTGCACGTGTGACAAATCTACCGAATTAATATCTGGTTCATTGTCCATTGAGATCTGATATATTTCAGCGGGAACGTTACCGTCTTCATTCACGGGACTAATAGTGGTAACACCAAGCTTAACGTTTAATTCGACGGTATCTAGAAAATCTTTCCCGATTAGTAATCCGTGTCTCGAAAGTTCGTCTGAAATCACGTGAATAGTTATCGTATAAGAATTTCTATCGACAGTTAACTTTGCATGAAACTTTCCGATAGTCCTATTCTGTCCTTTACCTATCTCGCAAAATGATATTGATTTACGCTCGAGCGTCGGTGATCCGATTTTAATAAATTCGTCGGCTCGCATAATCATTATATCACTACCCGTATCAATAATTGCTTGTACCGGAGTATCGTTTATTAACACGTCTTTAGAATGTTTAAGCGGTTGAGAATTTGTTAGCGCGCAATTATTCGTCGTCACTTTCTTTTTACTCGGACAATCTAAAGCTACGTGCCCACGCTCATTACACTCGAAACATTTGACGCCTTTCTCTTTCGAAGGACAATTCGCACTAACGTGATCCTTTTCGCCGCAATTGTAACAACGCTTAGCCGACACATTTTCTTTTTTATTGCTCGTGGTTTTTTTCTCATTTTTATTGTCTTTATTGTCTTTAAAACTTTTATCATTCTTGTGCTTAGCACCATCGTCGTTAGCCTTAGACGTCGTTGATGAAGTCGTATATCGCCTATCCTCCAGTCGTATCTCGTCAAAAGCTTGCAGCATCTTTTCTCGCATGGTAAAGCCCTGGACTCGAGCTAAGTCTCTCAAATTCATGTCCGGGATGTATACATCGATGATGTATCCAAGAATCTCGTTTTCGTTCACCGCAATCCGATTGGCCATTATCACCTTTTCATGAACATAGTCGTGGAACGACTCGCCTTTCTTCCACGTTCGATCCTCAAAGTGTCGTCGTAAGGTAATTTTATTTGGTCAGTGATGGAACATGCCGCGTAATCCAGCCAGTAGTTCATTGGATGTCATCGCAATGTAATCGGGTTTAGAGTGAAACCAATCTAATGCACGCCTTTTTAATTTTGTGCCCATTAGAATCGTCAGGTTATCATCCAACTCATACGCCTCTCGCAGGAAGCACACCTGTCTTTCCCATGTTTCGAAGTCCTCTGCTCGGCCATTAAATTCACGAAGAAGATCGGCCACCGCTGTAATATTTACTCTTGTTCGCGGCGCCGGTGCGTCCGATGCATTATCTGTAGCTCGATCACCTCTTGTTCTCGATGTTGTCTCGTTAACGGGCAGCACTTCGTTACCTCGTGACATCCGCAAAAGTTCGAGCTCGCGCTGCACTAACCTGAGTTCCTTTTCCGCTAATTCCTTCTCTAACCTCTTCCTGTTCGTCGTACTGACTCGCTTCTTCTGTTTGATGCGTCCAATCATCTCTGGCGTCGTTCATTATGGCCGCATCATCCGCTGTGCCGCTTCCAGTTGCCATGGCTGTTTTCTCTTTTTCACTCGCGCGTGAGTAGCTATACTATGGGGGTTCTAACCCATGGGGCAATGAGGGGGGTGCGGGTGAAGAGGGGAAGAGGGGTATCGGATAACAGTGGAGGGGGTAATAACGTCATCGTTTTTGGAGGAGAGGGGGTAAATGTGGAGTGGTAGGGGTATCAGATTACAATAATTTCCGGAAGATAAGGATTGTTAATACAAATCGCGAGATAAGGATTCCCGGAAAAGATAAGGATTGTTTATTGGAAAGAGAACTGTTTACATCCTATGGTTTTTTTTCTACACATCAAAGTAGAGCGCCATATTGTTGGAATCGCAATGTTTATAGTATGTAGGTTCGTGCAGGTTTACGGATTGCGTCATCGCTGTATTTTAGAACAAAAGCCCATAGCAACAGGCAGCCACGTCAACATTTTTCGGCACCATGTTGTTAGATTTCAATTTTGTATGCAACAAAATAATTCCCGGAAGAGATAAGATGAGGATTGTTAATACAAATCGATAGTTTTAATCAGTGTCGTGTGCAACAAGCGGGTATATAAAGCATGTGAAAAAGAATAGGGAACCATCAGTCGTTCGAAATCATTGTGAAAATTACTAGTTCGCTGTGACGTTTACTAGCAACGATGTTTTGCACCATGTCAACCGTGAATAATCAGATCAACGAACAGCAGAGTGCGAAGAAGCTGCAATTACCCAACGTGTAAGTTGACTCTCTTACTATTTGCACTTTTAAACTCACCGCCATTGTTACACTTTGAACTCACGCAAGCTTTTATCCACAGAAATAAAAGTAATTCACCAAGTAATTCACCAAGAAGCATGATCATGCCTCCCAGAATTTTAGCTAAAAGATACCCGTTGACAAAAACCGGCTATAAATATCTGGATATCGGAATCAATATTTCTACGCCGAGCCACATAGAAATCGCTCTCGGTGACAACCATGGCAGAGAGATACATTTTACATACAACATGTGGAAGATCCTCCTGGATCAACGACATGCCATCCACCATTTCTTTAACAATGATGAAGACAAAGCACATGCATCATCTCAAACCATCGAACATGTCACGCTACGGTTTGGAAAGATAAATAATCTAAAAGTGCTGCGTCTGGAAACATCAACGGTGTGTTTAGCAATGTCACACAACACCATATATAACATGATCGCTCTCGAGTATTGTGTGGATCGTATCGTTCAATCGTTGAACAACGTCACTAGTATGGTCGACATCAAGTTCACACACTTTCGAAAAATCGCGAGCGGTGCGAAGGATCCCATCGCGGTGATACGTGAGAGCGAATCGTTCGATAAGAATGATATAATCGATTGTGAGCTGTTAGCTCAGGTCTTTGGATCGCAATAATTCTAGCATATCACATACTTTATTGTTAAAATATTTTCACCATCATAATGTATTTATTAGATGCATCTGTTTAATAAATATTATTTCAATTAAATTATTTTTTATTATCTCGACTATATACCTTTCTCACCCTATCCGCTATACCGACTTATCCTACAACGCGCGCATCAAAGTAGAGTGTCTGTTTAAATCGCGTCATCGCTGTATTTTAGAACAAAGAGGTAGCATTTGAGCGCCGTTTCTTAGAGGGTGTGATAAGGATTGTTAATACAAATTGTAGGCATCGCCATGTTGCTAGATGCGTCATCATGTTTGGAGGAGAGGGGGTAATTTTGGAATGGTAGGGGGTATCAGATTACAATAATTCCCGGAAGAGATAAGATAAGAATTGTTAATACAAACATGAGCCATTGTTATGCTTATAGTTAGTGTCGTGTGCAACAAACGGGTATATAAAGCGAGTGAGAAAAATATGAATCTTCAAAATCATTCGCAATGGAGAAGGAGCGCGATCTTACCGTACGAGCAGCGAATATCAAAACGACGGGAGAGTTCCTTCCATGGGACTACGAGTGCAACGAGTACCTCGATTCTCTCAAGGAACAATGTCGCAAGAGACAACGCACCGGAGTAGTCAACTCTCTGGTGGCGCAAATTGCGCGTCTGGAGGGTGTGAGGGACGCCCTGCACGAGCGTTTCGTACCCATCGGTGCTGGATACGGTGGATACGAGAAGAAGGGCTACACGTGGAAGGAGATCGAGACGGCGTTTAGGAACCGTGTGCTGACGGGTGTGGTTGTCAATTGCGAATACATCGATCCTCGTGAATTTTTTGAAAATGTAAAAAATACGGTTATCGAGCGGATCCAGGGCGTCATGGCGGAACACAACAGCGTCAAGATTAACACCGCGTTCAACGGGGAATTCGTCGCGGGCGACAAGACTGCCGTGAAGACCATCGCCACCAAAAATTGCGAGTTGTTTCCCACATCCGATCTCAACGAGTGGTACACGCGGCACGTGGAGGATGATATTCTGGCGGCTTTGGAGGAGTTTCAGGAACGCAATAGCGGATGGGCGTTGTCGCGTATCCTGAATCTCACCGTCAATGTGAACAAGTTCAATCCTCTGCACGCGGGATGCCACATCGAGTTACCGTGGCAAATTATGCTAAAAAGGGCTGTGGTCAACGTGCAATCGACGGACAATGCATGTTTCGCGTGGGCGGTGGTAGCAGCTTTACATCCGGCGGAAAAGTACCCGGAAAGAGTATCGCAGTACCCGCACTATTCAACGGTGTTGAATCTGTGCGGCATCGAGTTCCCCGTGACGCTGTCACAAATATCAAAGTTCGAGAAACTAAACGCCATCTCCGTCAACGTCTTCACCACCGAAGACTCAAAAATCGTCCCTCTGCGGCTCGCCGATGACAAAAAGGAGAAGCACGTCAACCTGCTATACGTGCGTAAAAACAACGATGCACACTTTGCGTGCATAAAGAACCTGCCGCGGTTGGTGAGCTCACAACTGAGCATGCACAAATGTAAAAAGTACATTTGCGATCGGTAAGTAAAAACACATTTATAGAATAATTCGAAACTTTATTCACAGTATTAATCATACAAATTATTACAGGTGTCTACACTACTTTTATACACGGGAGAAATTATCGGCGCACAGCGTCGACTGCGGGAAAATGAACGACTGCGCCGTCGTTCTCCCCAGCGAGGACGACGAGTGGCTGACGTTCCGGAATTACAATCGGAAGGAGCGGCTCCCGTTCGTAGTGTACGCCGATCTCGAATGTACGCTCGAGAAAAAGGTGGATCAGGACGGTACTACTTACGCCTACCAACATCACAGAGCCTATAGCGTAGGATTTTATGTAAGTTGCACGTACGATAATTCTTTATCTAGTTTTAAGTCGTATCGCGGTGAGGATTGCGTGACGTGGTTCGTCAACGAACTTCACGATTTGGCGCGCCGTGTGAAAGCGATCCTCACCACCGTCGTCCCCATGGCGGATCTTACGCGGGAAGAATCGGAAAAATTCCGTAGCACCGCGACGTGCCACGTGTGCGAGAAACCGTTTACGCCGGACGACACGCGGGTGCGCGATCATTGTCATCTGACCGGGCGTTACCGCGGTGCCGCGCACTCGTCGTGCAATCTAAATTACAAAGACTCCCACGTTATCCCGGTGATATTTCACAATTTATCCGGTTACGACGCGCATTTCATTATTAAAGACGTTGCCAATGCCTTTGAAGGCAACGTCGAATTGTTACCGCTGACGAAAGAGCGATACATTTCTTTTACAAAAAATGTTAAAGATACCATGGATCAAAAATCAAAATTGTGTATAAAATTACGGTTTATTGATTCGTTTAAATTTCTCAGTACAAGTCTCGACAAATTGGCATCATATTTAACTGTGGATGAATTAAAGATTACACGATCGGAATTCAATCATTTATCCGCGGAACATTTCAATTTGCTTACTCGGAAAGGTGTGTTTCCCTACGAGTACGTCGACAGCGTCGACAAGCTCCGGGACACAAGCCTGCCATCGCGCGAATCGTTTTACAGCTCGCTCACCGGAGAAACGGTATCCGAGAGTGATTACGCGCACGCGACAAACGTCTGGCAAACTTTTTCGATCGAAGATCTAGGTCAATACAGCGATTTGTATCTAAAAACAGACGTTCTTTTGTTGGCGGATATTTTCGAAAATTTTCGAAACATGTCTATAAAGAGTTACGGTTTAGATCCCGCTCATTACTACACTCTACCGGGATACACGTGGGACGCTATGATGAAGTACACGCGCGTAAAATTCGAGTTGCTCACGGACATCGATATGGTGCTGTTTGTCGAGCGCGGTATACGCGGCGGTCTCAGCCAATGCTCCAACCGATACGCCGCCGCCAACAACAAATACATGCCATCCCCTCTCTACCGCGACAATTGCAAAATTATGTATACCGATACCGACAGTCTGATATACCTTCTGCACTGCGAGGACGCGTATCGGGATATGAAACGCGATATATCCAAATTCGACACGAGCGACTACTCCGAGGACAACGTTTACGGTATGCCGCGCGCCAACAAGAAAGTACCCGGTCTGATGAAAGACGAGAACAACGGCGCGATCATGACGGAATTTGTCGGATTGAGAGCGAAGATTTACGCGTTGAGAGTCACCGGTCAAAAAGACACCAAAAAGGTTAAAGGTGTAAAAAAGAGTGTAGTCGCTAGAACGATAACGTTCGACGATTACACTCGGTGTCTCAACGCCGAAATCGAGCTGACGCGGCGTCAATCGTGCATCCGCTCAAAGTTGCACGAGGTGTACACCGTGTCGGAGTCGAAGCTCGCGCTCAGTCCGTACGACGATAAGCGGCACGTCGTATCCGGTTCCACCGACACTCTACCATGGGGACATCGCGAGATACATTTGTAAATAATGCGTAGTAATTTATATAGTTTAATATTTTATGTATTATTGTTATTAGTTTTTTAAATGTATATATATTGTAACATATTGTAGTAATAAAGAACACCATTGTATATATATGTATAATAGTTTATTATAATACAATGTAAAATATACACAGTTTATTACAATACATCGTCTTTATTTATCCAAGAGTTGTGCGAATTGTCGAATCCCAACCACTTTACAAACACCTTATCGTCCTTTCGGCGCAACACCTTCTCCACGAGATAAACGTCGGGTTGAGCGGTCTTGAGCAATTCGTGCTCGTAAAAGCCTCCCGCGACCTGATCTCCGCGATAATCTTTAATCAGATACGTCACAGGATTGGTACGTTGCACCGTGGCGATCTTAAACACCTCCGTCGACCAATTCGGCGTGTATCCTTTCTCGAATACAGTTTTGAATTTGCTCACGCGCACCGAATCACCCACCCTGAATTTCGCCGGTGCGGCAATTTTTATGTTACTGTACACGGTGTTCAAGAGTCCCTTTGCGATCGCGGGAGTGACATCGATCGAACGCATACCGATCGTACGATGTTTACGACCGTTGTATTCCGAGACCAATCGCGGTAAATCGTCGATCCACTTGTACGATCCCGCGAGCGTAAAAAACTTCCACATTTCGTTCTTCAACGTGCGATTGAATCGTTCCACCACCGAAGCCTTCATGACCGAGTATGTCGAATAATGATTGATGCCGTGTTTCTTGACAAGATTTTGGAAATCTCTGTTGTAAAATTCTTTTCCATGGTCGGTCTGCAAGTTTTTCGGAATTCTCTCCCTAAATATCGCGGAAAATGCTTTGGACGTTTCGATTCCACCTTTGGTCTTTAAGGGCACGGCCCACGCGTACTTGCTCAGCACATCGATAACGGTTAGAATGTAGTTGCAGCCGCCGTTGGATCGCGAGTACGGTCTCATCTCGACAATGTCAGCCTGCCACAAATCGTCGTATCCTTTCACGACGACTGGCCGACGCGTAAAGTTTCTTCTCGCCGGTGCGTGGAGCTCGTCCACGAGCGATCTCCTCTCCAGGCTCACCGCTTCCTTCTTGCTCATTGTGATTCGTTTTGCTTCTTCTTCTTCATCGCATCATCGTAGTATTCGATGAAATTTTTGCAGCTTGTTACGATAGTGTACTAGAAGACTCCGAGGAGGAATTTTCGGTGTTTTTGAAAGAATCTATCCTACCGATATTGATGCAAAAGTTGTGCTCTTCCATCGAGTAGCGCCACACTCTCGTCGAGGAGACCTCTCAGATCGTGAATCTGTCGTTCCAACGCCACGTATCTGGTCTCGATGTAATCGTCGTGGTCTCTCTTCCAGGTCCGCTCGGTATTCTCCGAATCTTCGAGTCTCGAAAGTACTTCTCGCTTAAAATTTTCACAGAGCATACGATTTCGATTCTCACGATCGCTCATAAGCTTGAGGTGATGATCCAGATGCAGCTTGTTGACGGCGTCGGTGTCCGCTTCAGGGTCGGCGAGATGTCTGATCACGCGCGACTTGGCGTTGAAAACCTCACCATCCTTGCAGAGACAATTCTCGCGCACGTAATTCTTCGAGACTCCGCCGCTCTGTCTCGTCACCCTGGCGCTTCCTCCTCCTAGCTGTAGTCCGAATTTGTTGATAGACATTCCTGTAGCATCACACGAGCAATACTGGCGATAGTTGAAAAGCTGTGATCAATTTATAATCAGACCGGCTTCGCGCAGTTCCTCGATAATCGAGAGAAACTCGTTATCGTGCGCGTTGTTTCCCGCCTGACGGGAGGCGTCCAGCAATCGAAGGCGATCCACCAATTCGTTCGGATCATCCCAGTGCACGTAATCGACCGCGTTGTCGGTCACAGTCATGGTCTGTGGTACGTTACACTTGGGTAACGTGCGACCCACACCTCTCTTGTCGAGATGTGCAACACCTCCACCTTTCTTAGATATCAGAGGGGTGATGATATGTTTGTATTTGTATCCTTTGTTTCCCAAAACAGGTAAATGCGCGTTATGACCGCGTCTGTGAGCGTTAGTAGCGAGTAGTATGCTCTTGTACTTTTGTTTGTCAGCCTCCGTACACAGCGTATCGTCGGGAAGTCTTTTGAATATTAATTCAAACAGGCCGGGTGTGCCAGCGTATTTCACACCGTCCACGATCACATTGTCGTCTTTATCAATGTCGAAGACCTTGTCTCCGAGAAACGTTCCCGCATCGTTAAAGTATACACCGTACACGTTGTCGATCCCTCTCTTCTTGTCACCGCTCAAGAGTTCCCCGATGTACTCTTGACCCAGCGGACCCATTTGGCCGTACAGAGCTTCCCGACCATCGGACGTTTGCATCGTCTGTCTCATGGATGTTACGAAAGACGGGTCCGTGGTTTCGAACACGTTTTCGGTCGGTAAATATGTCGGCGCTTCAAACACCAATTTTTGCGGCTGGAACGGAGTCGAGGCTTGTATCGGTGGCGTCAATGGGATCTGTATCGGTGTCGTCAACGAGGTACGCTTGATTTTCTTCTTCTTCTCAGAGCTTGTCCGCTTTCGTTTGATGTCCGGTTCGTTTTTAATCTCGAGATCGTCAACCGAATCATCGTCACCCTTGATGTTCTCGACGATTCGTTTCAACGGCTCTACGATCGGTTTCAACCGTTTCTTCAATTGCACCTCTTGCTCCACTCTACCCGTCTTCAACGTCCGATGCTTCTTGCGAATCGACTCGCTCGTACGAGCGTATTCCTTCGCGATCTTCTCCCTCTCGTCGATATCTTTCGTATCGAGCGTCATCGTCAACGTCTCGAGAACAACTAACCATTCCGCGGTACCGCAAACTCGTTAAAACCACGTCTGTAATGTCCATCGTTAATCGCACTATCCTTGTCTATCACTAAAAATCCGTACTTGTGCTGCCAACATGCGTGACACAATGTACCGAAATCTTCGTACGTCATGTCCGTATTCACATGATCGTTGTAGACGTGCTTAAGGTTTGTTCCATCCTGCTTGAATATTACGAGTAAATTCGCGTTGTCGCGCACGAGATGTTTCGGTATTTTTGCATACGTTTGGCATAGATAAAAACAATCGACCTTCGAATGTCGACCCATAGCAAAGTACTCACGTATCGCATTCTGCTTGTCGCACGCTATATCGTCGAAGACGAATACGGAATTCGGTAACGCCTCGCTGTGCGGTACAATTGTGTTGTTGTCCGAGAATGTAAAGTAGCCGATTTCATCGATCGATCCGAGCAATCTTTCGAGATATCGATACTTTGGTTGATTCAACGATTTCGAGTACACGTACACGTTTTCGAAACGTACACCGTTCGGACTTTCCAGCAGACTAATCATTACATTGGTTTTACCGCAATTCGAGGGACCGCAAATGATACCGCGTATCGTGTTTGGCAGCATTTTACCGTGTCTGCACGCCTTCTCACAAACCCCTTGCGTCTTATCATCCATGTTTTTCACACGGATCGTGTACGGTTGTTGTACAAATTTCATTTTTTTTTACCAGACTCTTTCTCATCCTTGTTATTACGCGACGAGTGCGCAGCATCGGTTGTTGGAAAGAGCGGTACTGGTTAATGATCGATACGCGCCTCCTATTTATAGGTGAGCGCTGTCAAAACACACCTCAGTTGGAAATATGATTTACACGCGATACGTTAGAATTCGCGCTCTATGAAACGATACAAGGGTGCCGGTTTACTGAACAGTGTGATAAATCGACTACCGTTGGAGCTGCATATACCCGGCTACCAATTTTGCGGGCCGGGGACTCGTCTGCGGAAACGACTCGCGCGAGGGGATCGAGGTATCAATCCGTTGGACGCGGCGTGTCGCGATCACGACATCGCGTACTCGCAAAACCGCGAATCAGCGGACCGCCACGCAGCCGATCGCGTTCTCGCCGATAAAGCGCGGGTGCGGATCACCGCTGCGGACGCGACTCTCGGTGAGAGGGCTGCTGCTACCGCCGTATGGGCTGCTATGAAAGCAAAGACGAAATTGGGGATGGGTATGACAAAGAGAAAGAAGAAGAAGACCAAGAGGAGAACGCTTCCGACGGCGAAACGCGGTGGTATGTTACCGTTGTTACCGCTCTTGGGAGTCATCGGTTCGCTTGCCGGTGGAGCGGCGGGTGTTGCAAAGGCGGTGAACGACTCTAAGGCCGCGCGACGACAACTCGAAGAGACGAAACGTCACAATAAAGCAATGGAAGGACGGGGGATTTATCTCGCTCCGTACAAGCGAGGCAAAGGATTGAATAGAAAAAAAAAAACGTCGAAAAAACGATAGAGATGCCCACGGATGCCACCACCAATCTACAGTTGTTACAAATAGCGAAGCGTATGCGAATACCGTATTTCCGAGGTGTCTACATGCGTAACGCTTTACCCGACAAGATACATAAAAATGAGAGCGGTATCGTGAATTTGGACGATGTCGACGGGCCGGGCACGCATTGGGTGGCGTACGCCAAGAGAGGCGATCGCGCCGTATACTTTGACAGCTTTGGCAATTTGCAACCGCCGAAGGAGCTTACACGCTACCTCGGAGACACCGATACAACGATAACGTACAATCGCACGGTCTACCAGACGTACGATCAAACGATCTGCGGACAATTGTGCCTCCTGTTCCTTCAGAAAATAGATATAAAAATCGATCCGCCATCGATCGACATCAGTCGTCGATGGAATCTCGACAATGTCGCTGACGCTCACTCTAAGCGGTAAAAGCAGCGTTCTCACGGTGGATTATTTTCCACCGACAGACTTGAGCGATGGGGACTACGAGCTCGGCCTAACCACGATGGAGACCTACAACACGATTCCGAACGTGACGGTAGCGAACAATAAATTTTATTTCGACGACAATGACGAAGAAATTACAATTCCCGAAGGATCGTACGAATTGGACGCCATTGCTTCTTATCTGAAACGCGCGATACTGCAAAAACGAGGAAAAAGTGAAGAGCAAGATTATCCATTGTCACTTCGTCCCAACGTTAATACCATGAAGAGTGAAATCATGTGCGCTTTTCGAATAAATTTCGCCAAACCGAATACCATCGGACCGCTGTTTGGATTTTCGACGGGTCGTATACTGGAACCGAGAAAGTTGCACGAATCAGATTCCTCGGTAAACATCGTCAACGTAAACATTATTCGAGTGGAATGCAGCATAACCACGGGTGCGTACGCCAACGACAGGTCGGTGCACACGATACACGAATTTTCACCGAACGTGCCTCCGGGATATAAAGTCTCGGAAACACCGGCGCAAATCATTTACCTTCCGGTCATCGCGAGGAGCGTTACCGATATCACCTTGCGTGTGGTGGATCAAGACGGACGATTGATCGATTTTCGCGGAGAGGAGATTACCATCAGACTGCACTTGCGGCGACGTGGTGCGAGGAAATGCTCGTGTTGAACGAACAGCGAGTGATTGAGAGAACAACGAAAATTGGGAAAACATCGCCATTCAAGAGGCTCAGTACGACGAACGTAAACTTTTTAAAATCGTTGGGATTCGTTGTGAGAAACGTTTAAAGAGATGGATATACTCGACATCGCTGACGAGCCCGTCTTCGACGAGCGTATCGTGAAATATGAGATGCACACGTACAATCCGTACGCTAACACGACGTTGGGACACAGCGACGAGATACGAATACCGATACAGCAACAGGATTTGTACACGTTACCGTGTGAGAGTTTTCTCTACGTTGAAGGAAAACTCGTTACTTCTGCCGATGAGAATAGAGATAACGTGTGTATAATGGGAAATAATTGTGTCGCGTTCATGTTTGATGAAATGCGATACGAGCTCGACGGAGTTGAAATCGATCGTAACAGAAACGTTGGAATAACGAGCACGATCAAAAACTATGTATCGCTGACGACGGAGAAGAGCAAGACGCTGAAATACGCATCGTGGAATCCGGATGGATATTCGTTGCTCGATGGAAACTTTAATTTTTGCGTTCCGCTCAATACTCTTTTAGGATTCTGCGAGGACTACAAACGGATTGTAATCAACGCTCGTCACGAACTTGTATTGATACGATCGCACAACGATAACAATTGTCTCGTAGGACGAGCCGGTGCAAATCCGACGATCGAGCTACTCAAGATACAGTGGCGAATGCCGCATGTATCTCTGAGCGAAGTCAACAAGCTGTCTCTTCTTCGAACTTTGGAAAGCGGACGATATCTGAGCGTGTGCTTCCGTTCGTGGGATCTGTACGAGTTTCCTCTGCTGCAGAATACAACGAAGCATTCCTGGGCGGTCAAAGCCGCGACGCAATTGGAAAAACCGCGATACGTAATCTTCGCTCTCCAAACCGGTCGAAAAAACGTACTGTCTGAAAACGCTACGCAATTTGACGCTTGTAAACTCACCAATGTGAGACTGCATCTGAATTCAGATTTTTATCCGTACGACGACATGAATTTGGATTTCGACAGAAATCGATACGCTATACTGTACAATATGTATGCGCGTTTCCGCAAAGCTTATTATGGACAGGACGATACGTATTTGGACATCGATGAATTCTCGAAAGCCGGTCCGTTCGTAGTCATAGATTGTTCGCGACAAAACGACTCTGTCAAGAGCGCCACCGTTGACGTGCGAATAGAATTTGATTGTAAGGAAAATATACCGGCCAACACCACCGCCTATTGTCTCATTATACACGATCGAATGGTCGAATATAATCCGCTGAACAACATTGTGCGCAGACTCGTATGATTTGTTTTTATAAATTGGAGATGCGTACGCGGACATGTCAGTTTTCCGACGGTCGACGATGATGTCTGACGTACCAATTTTCGTCGATCTGCAAGGTTACGCGTTCAACAACATTTTTATCGTGAAAGAGGTAGCGGTACTTCGCGATGGCGAAACGTTATCTCATTACGTATTTCGTGAACACGTACCGTGGTATCTGTTGACGAAATCGGAAAAATCGCTGGCGTGTTGGTTACGGATACACCACCACGGCTTCCGATGGGAAGATGGACACGTCTCGTACAGTCAGATGAAAAGTCTTATCAACAATGCCATTGGTACGGAACCGTCTCTGATATACGTGAAAGGACTCGAGAAGAAAAAGTGGTTGTGCGAGATTTTGGAAGATGATGTAGAGATTGAAACAATAGATGCGGATTACGAAGATATCGCACGCCTGACGAACTTGGATGTAATCGGAACCTTGCGCTGCGCGTATCACACGAGACATTGCGCTATGCGGAATGTTTGCAAATTGTACAAGTGGTGGTTTGAGCGTAACAAACGTGTAAAACAACTATGATTTATGCTAATAAAATGATGTGTATCACACTCGTATGACTTTTATTCCACCTTTTACCCATCACATAATCCACCATATAATATGGTCTATCGTACGTCTTTTAACGTCAATCGAACTACTTTTAACATCTATTGAACATCTATTGTACGCCTCTCGTACATCTTTGAACGTCTATCGTACGTCTTTGAACATCTATCGAACGTCTATCGTACATCTATTGTACGTCTTTGAACGTCTCTCGTACGCCTCTTGTACGTCTATCGAACGTCTATTGTACGTCTTTAAACGTCTATCGTACTACTTTTAACATCTATGTAACATCTTTTAACGTATTGTTGAACATCTTACGTACAACTTTTAACATCTTTTGTACATCTATCGAACGTCTTTTAACGTTTATTACTACAGCGAAATTGACGTTTTTGCGTCGAGCTGTATATAAGGTGTGCGGAAGAGAGAAATTTATCAGTTCAAAGTGTGCACGCGGTGGAGAAAAAAGTATAGAAAAATGGAGCGTGATCAGAATAGAAAAAATTCCGAATACGAGAAGTGTAAGGATTGCGGAGTGTACCACAAGCCGATAGCTGTGGTCGAGCCTCGTCCGAGAACGACTCAAGCGCCTCCCGTCCCTCCTCGTAATCGTGAAAGGCGTTAAAGGCTCGGTTGAAACAATTTTTTTTTTTTGTAAAAAATGTATAGATGAAAAAAAAAATATGAATAAAATTTGTTAATACTAATCTTATTGCGATTTTTTCTCCTTTCACCTATCATCCTTAAATTACATATTAAGTTTAGATTAGAGTTCCTATTAAATTTATATTTTTACCGCGGATAATTTGTATTAAGAAGAAAACATAAGTATATTATTGGTGTTTAGAATAAATGCATAACTTAAATAATTCACTCTATATTATTCGCCACAATTAAAAGAAAAAAAAATGATAGTCACTGGTCCGCTCGTTTCCTTCTATCGTGTAGTGTAACATGACGCGCGCGCTTATCTCGCAGTAGGATAGGTCAGTGAATAAGATGAGGCACAGGAATAATAATTCAAATTATTTTATTGATAAATAATATTTATTAAAAATAATTAGTTCCGCATACATGGTTCAGTGTTGTATACTCCGTTATCCCGGTTCTGCAAAAACATTGTTCATTCTTTTCTTGCACCGAGGTGTTGCATACTCCGTTCTCCCGGTTCTGCAAAATGTGTACGATCGATGTTTGATGTTGAGGAGTTGTGTGTACTTTGTGCAAATGTATCGATGTCGGCACCTTCTCTGAATGCATTTTTCTAATTTTTTCCAGTATCGCTGATCTATATTGCTTCGGTATCATATAATATATGTAGTCATAATAGTGTGAAGAGATCCTTGATATTAGACTATCCTGAGCGCATAACGAGCACAACTTTTCCATCAATATCGGCAGGATAGATTCTATTAAAAACGTCGAAAATTCCTCCTCGGAATATTTTAGTACACTGTCGTCAATTTCACTCGTCCATTCGATAAATTGTTGTCGAAATATAGTATCCGGAATATATGGTTTAATGAATGCAGGAAATGTTGTATACTTTTCAATTATTTCCTCACTGCTTTTATACTTCCTTCTACATTCCCGACATGTTGTTAACCAATCTGTGAGAGTACTCAGATTTTCCTCTCGTAAGGCGAGACTGTCTTCCATCTCTGTAATAAATAAAAATTATTAAAATAAAAAAATATCCAATTAGTTATTACGCATTCGAAAAATGTGTATTAAAGATATTTTAAAAATGTGTACTTTACCTATTTCAGTTTGCACAGAGTGCAATCTTTCCTGTACGGTGGGGGCCCGTCGATGTGGTCACGCTGCCACGACTGGTTGTAGTGCAACGAGCACCGACGATAACCTTGCACTTCCGGATCCGCTCTTAAATGATCCGGTAGCCTATCCCACACGTGATCCACAAACCGAGCAAAGTTTTTTATAAGAATCACTTTCGGCACGATTTCTAATTGCTCCGCGGACAAGCTCAGAATGTCACGTTCGTCCAATAGCGCGATGAACATTTCGACTGTTATACCACTCGTTCTTCGCGGGCCTTATATACCCGCTTGTTGCACACGACACTGATTAAAACTATCGATTTGTATTAACAATCCTCATCTTATCTCTTCCGGGAATTATTTTGTTGCATACAAAATTGAAATCTAACAACATGGCGCCGAAAAATGTTGACGTGGCTGCCTGTTGCTATGGGCTTTTGTTCTAAAATACAGCGATGACGCAATCCGTAAATCTGCACGAACCTACATACTATAAACATTGCGATTCCAACAACATGGCGCTCTACTTTGATGTGTAGAAAAAAACCATAGGATGTAAACAGTTCTCTTTCCAATAAACAATCCTTATCTTTTCCGGGAATCCTTATCTCGCGATTTGTATTAACAATCCTTATCTTCCGGAAATTATTGTAATCTGATACCCCCACCACTCCACATTTACCCCCTCTCCTCCAAAAACGATGACGTTATTACCCCCTCCACTGTTATCCGATACTCCTCTTCCCCTCTTCACCCGCACCCCCCTCATTGCCCCATGGGTTAGAACCCCCATAGTATAGCTACTCGCGTGACCACTCACCGTAAGGGTCAATGCTTATTAATCGCTTTACTAGTTCAACTTTAGTACCCGCGGTATTGAGACCTCTTCTCTTTAAGATCTCCTTCAATTCGACCACTTTAAGATTTTTCAGATCTTTCGTCACCGAAGCCATTCAGGTTTTTCTCGTCGTAGTTTTCGTCTTTATCTCATATCGCGATAACACGCGGAAACACGTCGTAGGAACAGCTTTATTCGTTTCGCACCTTATCTCTCGGCACGCTCACGAATCGTCGTATCGTCGTATCGCCGTATTGCTAGTAGCCCGAAAATTACTCACTTTTCTTCGTACCGCACGTCGTCTTAACTCGTCGTCACTCGTTATTATAAATCGTCGTCGTACATTAGCCTAAATTCGTTTTTAACTCACTCAATCCCGTCACAAGCCCCAAAAAGAGTGTTGTAGGAATGATATGATTTATTATTCCTAAAATATTAAATATGAAAAAGAAACAAATAAGGTGGTGTACAATTGTTCGCTTCCGATCGCTTCTCTCGACTAACTCCTCGGACGACGCCTCGCGCCTACTCTTATTAATAAACAAAAACTCGCGTTTCTAGGCGTGACAATTTTCTATCGGTCAGCGCGGGAATATTCGGATCCCACAATATCAAAAAATGTTTCGAATAAAAGTTGCATGGTCTTTTATGAGCTTTATAACCGCGTAGCTCAATTTTTAAAAAATTTTATATTTTTTAATTTACCCCCACCCCTTCTTATTATTTTAATAAATTTCAAAATTTTTGTTGACAAAAGTTGTAGCATTTTTCACTCTAAATACAACCATATATGATTTTATTATGTTTCGAAATCGCATCTTTCAGAAATAAGCTATTAATGTCGCACTATATGCGTCGCGCTGCATAACGCATCGTTTGTGCCGCGCTTGTGTAATCGATAAGACGAATAAAATTAGAAATAAAGATTAGCGTGTTATAAAGTATTCGGAAAAATGTTCTGATCAAAGAACAAAGTTTACTAAAGTTGTTGCCAAGGCATCCCCTCTATATTACACTTTTATAGTTATATTATATCAAAAGAGAAATAAATAAATAAAAATCTTACAATTAAAATGCAATTTAATGTTTTTCAATGTTAATGCAAAGAATTCCAATTAATTTCAGGTTCTTCTATTAATCAATATTAGAAACATTTGTTTGTTTATTTTTTTATTTCCTTTATAATAATATGCATATATTTCGAAACAATTACAACTTTACCTGCAACAATAACATACTACATATATTGAATATAATACATATATTAACATATATTAAAAACAGATGAATTTATGGAACAAACGTATCACAAAGGTGATGTTCGTGAAAAAAGTGATTTATACAAAGCGACTTTTTGCACCATGCGCAAGTAATTATTGCGCCACAAATATCGCATTTTGGTTTTAACTGTTTATGGAAACAAAATTTCACTAGTGTTTCGAATTCTTCGGGCTTATTTATTACATACTCACTTTTATACCATGCGTATTTCAATAAATTTCTGAATCTTGGCGATAAAAATTAATTATGAGTCAATGACTGTAATTTTAAGATGGTGTTTCTTGCATGCAGATTGACTTCCAGATCTAAAAGCATTACAGTATCAGAAAAGTGTCTAATGAAATTCTTCCACAAACGAAAACCATATACATCCAATGGTTGTATTTTTCCTGTTGTTCCAGCTGGTATAGTCAACAAAATGATATCTTCTGTAGATTCTGGTTTAAATTCTTGAATAATATTTGGACAATGACCAGTTCACGAATCTAATAGTAAAACAGATTTTGGACCTACGTTTGGAAAAAATACGCCTCGCAACCAAATTTTAAAATAATGCGCTGTTAATTTCCCGGATTTCGAAGGCGTAACAAAAATATTAGGTGCCTTAAACATTATTTCTTGCATTCTGGGACTAAATGTTCCACTAACTTCTTTCAATAGAATAAAAAGAGACGATAATAATCTATCATCAGCTGAAACAGTAGGCTGTATAGTATAGCTATGCGTAGTTGGCGATACGGATTGTACTGCAGATTCAATCTTTTTTGTTCCTTTATATGCCAATGTACGACCAGCATGAAGTTCTAATTGAAATCCGCTTTGATCACTGTTGTAAATATTTTCATTTCCATATTCTATTATTTGATATTTAACGTTTTCAATAAATGTGTTACATTTTTCTTCAAAATCGACGTTAGACATTATAGATGTTTTTCTTATAAATTTTGTTATTTTACGAGATACAATATTATGTACAGGGTGCGTCAGCTAAATCCGGACAAAATTAAATTAGAATTCCTTGCTACGTGTGAATTTAGGAACAAATGATTGTTAATGTTCGCGTTAGTCAAATGTTTGTGTAAAACGTGTATAACCTTTAAAATGTCCGAGTCAATAAAATCAAGTGCGGAATATAATCGAAGAGCGGCGATAATTGAAGCGCTTCGCGCCGGACGTTCGCCGATCGAAATTATTCGGTTCTTCAAGTACTCGAGATCGACAAAAGTGAGTCGAAGGAACGACCGTTGGCTCGCCTGTGATCCCGAGGATGTCCCCATAATAGGCAGGACGAAGTTTCCAGCCAATGTTCACGTCTTAAGCGTCGTCCCTAATGAGGGTGATGTCATGTCGCCGTATTTCTTTAAAAAGGGAGAAACCATCACGAAGGAGGTTTACCTCCGGATTTTGAGGACTGTAATAAAGCCATGGATGGAAACTACGGCCTCCGGGAGGCCGTACATTTTTCAACAAGACGGTGCACCGGCTCACACAAGCCAATTAGTGCAAAATTGGCTTAACGATAACGTGGATGCGTTTTGGTCCAAGGAATTCTGGCCTCCTAATAGTCCGGATTTAAACCTCCTAGATTATTATGTTTGGGGCGTTATTGAAAGATTGTCTAACAAGTCCAGGCACCCCAATGTGGCAACTCTTCAAGCCGCTATTGAAGCAGCATTCGTTGATTTAGACAAGAAGCAGTTGAAAAGAGCGTGCTTGCGCTTCAGGCAAAGGATTGAAGCAGTGATCGCAGCAAACGGGGGTTATATAGAATAATTGTACTCAGAGAGGATCCCTTAAGCAACGTACAAAAAAATATTTCATAATTTCAAGTTTTTTCTGAGTCTAAAGAGTGTTTTAATAAACAATTTGTTTTGTCCGGATTTAGCTGACGCACCCTGAATTTTCGTATCCATCGCGATAAGGCTTTAAATCCTGGTACATTTAAATTTTCCTGTGTCCGAACAGCCCATCGAGCTAAATCAGCGTCGTGAACAATAATTCTGTTTTCAAGAGCTGTATGGAAATTATTTAATGTATATTTCAAAATTTGTTTTAATTTTTCGAATTTACTGCCACCTTGATTCACTGGAATTTCCCATCGTCGTAATTGACGTAATAAATATACTTTCCGAAATCTTTGTTTTACTCCTTCTAATGTTCTTGGCCTTGTTGTACTGCTTTTCCAAAATTCGACTGCATTTTTTTTTATATTCATGCGGAATACGTTCATCTGTAATACATATAACTTTAGGATTTGCGTCAAATACCTTACCTTCTTCCTTTTCATTTCCTAGTTCAAATTGCTTTGCTGTTGGAATATTGTTATCGTTTTCATAAGCTAAAGATTCTTCTACTTTCATTTCGTATCTTTCATCGCGCATTTCTTTCAGCATAGATTCTATTTTATGTGCCATTTCTCGTTCTTCAGATGTTATTGAACTTGTTGATAGATTAAGAGCCAAAAAAGTTACGTATACTAACATTATTACGTTAAATGGATTTAATTGAACCATTCTGAAAATTATAACAATTAAATATTTCTCCTTATTTGAGTACAAAAAAATAATACTTATTTTATAGTAAATTTGCTGTTCTTTTTTTGATACTGTTTTATATATTGTTTTTTCCGTAATCACTAACAAGCGCACAACTTTAAAGCGTAATATGCACTGACAGGATATAACAACGCTCTGCGCTATAAATGCGCTCGAAATGCAACTATAAAAGTGTAAAATAGAGGGGATGCCTTGGCAACAACTTTAGTAAACCTTGTTCTTTGATCAGAACATTTTTCCGAATACTTTATAACACGCTAATCTTTATTTCTAATTTTATTCGCCTTATCGATTACACAAGCGCAGCACAAACGATGCGTTATGCAGCGCGACGCATATAGTGCGGCATTGACAACGCATTTCTGAAAGATGCGATTTCAAAACATAATAAAATCATATATGGCTGTATTCAGCGTAAAAAATGCTACAACTTTTGTTATAATAAAAATTTTGAAATTTGTAAATAATAAGAAGGGGTGGGGGTAAATTAAAAAATATAAAATTTTTTAAAAATTGAGCTACGCGGTTATAAAGCTCATAAAAGACCATGCAACTTTTATTCGAAACATTTTTTGATATTGTGGGATCCGAATATTCCCGCGCTGACCGATAGAAAATTGTCACGCCTAGAAACGCGAGTTTTTGTTTATTAATAAGAGTAGGCGCAAGGCGTCGTCCGAGGAGTTAGTTGAGAGAAGCGATCGGAAGCGAACAATTGTACACCACCTTATTTGTTTCTTTTTCATATTTAATATTTTAAAATAATAAATCATATTATTCCTACAATATCTCTTACAGTTTTGACGATATTGAGTCAAAACCAAAAAAAACGTTTTAGTTTGTAGGGGTTGTTTCAATCCTAAACGTGCGAGAAAGCAGATAAAAAAATACGTGTCTCTTATTTTGAGCTACTTTACAACATATTTAAAGCTCGTCAAAATCGAAGGGGGACACTTGGGTCTGTTTCCTTGTCAGTATTCATCAATACTTAACACCCTCAATACTTTAGTATTGACCAATACTGACTCTCAATACTCAGTATTACAATCTGAATACTAAGCATTACAATCTCAATACTAAGTATTGAGCCTCAATACTTATTTTCCGTAAGGGAAGATATAAATAAGGTAAGGCTTTTTTATTTATTAATTAGAAGCATGGAGTCTAATATAGAAAATAAAGCCAAAAATAAAGAGTTTGAAAATTTCAATCATCTTGGCTAGATGAAAATATTTTTAAATGATGGTTGATTCCACATCCTACACAAGAGAAAGCTTTGTGTATTGCATGTAATAAAGCTATCAGATCCCTGGTAGAAATTGCCAGTTTAACACCAAGACAGAAGTATGGGCCTCACTTGTTTGCCAAGACGTAGCCTATCTAACAAAATTTAGATGGGCTATAGTATGGCCCAGAATGATATTTAGTTTGGCGCTATGTTTAATCAGTAGCGTTCGCCAGTCTTTGCTGCTAGGAAAAAAAAAGTTTGGGCCTTACTTGTTTACCAAATTATAGCCCATCTAAGAAAATTAGAAGGGTTTAGGTATGGCCCAGAGTTTTGTCTGGCGCTATATTTTATATGTCCACATAGTGTCCGCTAGTCTTTCCTCTCAAACTGTTTCTGAAAGAGATACTATTATAGAGTCTTGTATATAACTATATTTATTGCCGCTATGTTTTATAAAAATTTATTCACTTCCTCTTCCAAATATGGATAGAGACATGAACTTGTTAGCGGGTAAATTAACCGCACAAAAATATCGGAAAATTATTCAATTCAAACGGAAATTAAAAGCTATGAATAAGTTAAGTGCAACAAATAATTTTAATACACAATCTTCATCTAATGCGAGGAATAATCAAAATAATATTGGTGAAGGTGAATGCTATAGTGAAAAAGACAGTTTGATCGAGTATAATGAATACTACGAAGAAAGTTTTAGAACCGAAGACGGAAGAGAGACTGTAATTGACCTTCATAATACACTCAATGAGGAGAAAAATGATGATTCGAAAACTAACTCTGGAGACCATAGTGACTCTGATATTGATTTCAATAACATTAGCGATAAAAATTAATTAGTATATAAGGCTCTAGTGATTGACGAATCAAATAAAATCAATAAGGAGCGTAAAGAGCCACAATGCTAGTTCTTCGTGCAAAGGTTATAATATATTCGTTTAAAATTGTTTACATCAAACGTTTCTGCCTGGCATCAGGCCTTCTTTAGTGTACAATATAAGAATTAATAAAAAATAAAGTTCGCTCGCGATAATTACATAAAATAAGAAATGTGGAATACGTATTTGCAATCCTTTTTCAACCAAATTGTTGTTCGGTAATAAAATAGATAGGATTGTATTAATTTCATGATGGAGAAGCACTCGCCCAAGTAGAAGGAACGAGATGGAAAAGTGAAGAACAGATAGACTTTATATGCTGAACGTTAATATATGCTCAGCAAATGCAGTAAATTTTGTTCCTATCGCTAAAAATTTACTGAACAAATTTATTTTACAATCTAAAGATCTTTATGGTCCAGACTTTATGATTATAAATGTTCACAACTTACTTCACATTTCAGATGACGTTTTTAATACACAGTGCAATTTATTGTTTATAAGTGCTTTTGCATTTGAGAGTTATTCAGGAAAAATAAAAAACATGCTTCGTTCACCTACAAATGTAGTCGCACAATTAGCTCGAAGACTTTATGAGCAAAAAACTTGCATCAATCAAGTACCTTCTCTTCCAGTAGTGACAATTCTTAAACAAAATGCAAATAATATAGAAGCTTTACAGTGCACTAATATGTTACTTACAAATAAGGCGCCAGATAATACAGTTCTTCTAAAAATAAGATGTACATATATGTACGATAAATAAAATGTATGTTGAAAATAACAAGATCAAACTTGAAGGCGATGTTTGTATAATAAAAAAATCTGTTTACACAAATCCAATAAATTCAACTGTTTTAAACATGTGGGAATTATTAGAACCTCGTTTCGATGCAGTAAGAAGAAAAACTATGACCGTACATGATATCGCACATAAAAGGATTGAATTGAAATTAAATCTTAATGGAACTAATAAAAGAACATTTGCTATATCTCTTTTACACTAGATTGAATCTTTGTATGGAAAAACTGAATAATTTTATGAAGACAAAAAGACATTTAAGTAAATCATAATACTTGTTGGTACATTTATTTTATTAATTTTTTCCTTTATTAAATACACCGATTATAGTTTTACACGCGGTAATCAACGAAACCTTTGGGATTACGATGTAATTGTCCAAATTTATTTCACAAATTTATTACATTCTAACATAATCTATAATAATAAGTGCAACCCTGACTCCATCAAGCCCGACGCGAGTGTGTATGTGTATACAGCTCCGCATACAATAATATAAGATACAACAATGCATGGATCACAGATGCGAAAATAGTTTTAAATAGTAATAGTAATATTTAAGTAATAGTAATAGTTTAGTAATAGTAATAGTAATAATTTTAAATAGTTTTTCTGCCGTGGCTACAGTGCGAAACACGGAACGACATCAATCGGTGAAACCGTAAAACTGATCAATTGTCAAATGTTTCTTATATATTTACATCTTTCGTTACTTTGTTTTTCATAAGCCCGTGTGATGCGCGTGACCGTGTGCTTTTTAATCTGCACATATTATTATTTCTTTTATATTAATTAACAAACAAGTCAAACGGGTGAAACAATTTTGCGTAATAACTATCAACGATATTATTCTTTGAAGACCGAAATATCGTGGAAACTAAAGGTAAGCCATTTGTACAATTTTTTTATTTCATCAAAGTTGACCTTAATATTCGGTCAAGTTTGCATTAAAATCAGAATTCATAGTTGAATGTTAATAAATAAGGCGTTCTTTATTTCTATACATAACAATAGGAATAAGTATCTCAAGGCTTGATTATTTTTTCCATTGTTTAGATGAATGACGAAGCCTATTTGCACAAATATCATTTAGTACAATTTATAAAAAAAGGTCCAAAGTCTGGAAAAAAAATTGACGTAATACCGTCGAAATGGATCTCATGGGACCAAAAGCGACTTAAACTCACGACCAAATTTATGCCAGGACCGTACGATGAAAATACTTCGAAACTTTTACATGATTTTGTAAATCATTGTTTTGATGCACTAGAATCTTGGCCTACTTATACGGTTAAGATTGTTGGCGAAGCAAATAAGTAATTAAATTAATATAATTAATATACACTACACGCAAAATTAAGGGGGGAGCCTCGTGTAACCGGTTAAAAAAATTGAAAATTTTTTTTTGCTTTAATCAATAGCAATCCATGTAGAAAATATATTCCCAAAGTTACAAAACAAAATTCGAAGTTTTAAGGAGTCCACAGCCTATTTCTTGCGCGCAGATATACAAGCGCGCGGCGGGGCGCTTGGTCAACGGTACCATAAGATATAAGATTATAGAATTTGTAACTGTTTTTGGCGCGTTTTCGGAAGTACTTATTTGAGAGTGCAATTTGGAGAGTGCAAGCAAAGTGTGAAATTCGAAGAAGCAGGAAATCGGAGCCTCAGTTTTAAACTTGTTGTTACACTTTTCTTTTTTACTTTTCAATACCGAAAACTTTAAACGCGTTTTTTTCGAAACCAGTTTTTGGCAATTGGCGGGAAAGATTACTCAAAAACTATTCGATCAATCGAGTTGTCCCTGTGTATACATGTAGTTTAATAATATAAATTGTCGATGAACCTATAAAATTAGTAAAATAATTAATTTAAACAATTTTTATTGCATAAATAAGGTGACATTTTGTGGCTCAAAATCACAATTTTTTTTTGAAGTGTTGCCATTTTTTCAATTTTCAACTTTTTACTTATTTTTTAGGTTTATCGACTAGATAATTTCATAGAAAAGAAAAACTTTTTTTTTTTTTGGTTTTAAACGAGTGCAAAAGACGCTACAACTCCCGCCAATTCACAACTCCAGTGACGAGGCTGCGTCAACATTTGTTTATAGTGGCTCTATAATCAATTATTTTTAAACAAAAAAATTTTTTTTTTACTTTTTAATATATGTTATAAAACACTAAAAAGTTTTAAAAAGATCCGTTGCATTGTTTCTTAAAAAAAAATTCTTAAAAATCACCTTTGTTTTAGCGATTCATACGAGGCTCCCCCCTTAAGGGACAGAAAATTTCGGGTCGATTTTTGGGTTTTTCAGCGGCTGTATCTCCGCGAAAAATGGACGAAAAAAATATTTTAAAAAAACGTTTTAAAGCTTGAATCTTCTAGTTTCTGAATCTTCGAAAAAAATTCCCGTATCATCATTTTTAACTGAGTTATCCTCCATTGAACGGACCAATCCGGAAATAAAAAAAATTTCCCCAAATTGGGCAACGTGCATGGACCAGAAAAATTTTTTTTGTCAAAAATCGATTCAACGACGTTAAAGCTCACACAATTCTAAACAATTTGCTATTTTAGTGAATGTTGTGCAATTTTTTTTGACCGAGTTATTGACAGTTAAAGCAAAATTGGTACCTTTAACTTTAAACATCCGTAGCTCCGGAACAAATTGTCGTATGACATTCACCATGAGCTTTTTGAAAAGTTCAAAGTTCCCCTATAAGACGCTCTCTTCAGAATTTTGATCTGACATTTTTTTTATTTCAATATATGAATTGTAAAAACGTGTTAAAAATCGCGTTTTTCTCTTTTTTCATTCACCTGGGCGGCACTTCGTGAAAGATGATTGAAACCCCTTAGTGTCCACGTTTTTTTTTAGTTAAAGGTATGCCCAGTAACCACGCAAAATCCCGAGAGCGCTGGATTTTTCTTTCCTAGTGTTCTGAAGCTCGTAAGTTACGTTAACGTGCGAAAATGACTAAAAATCCTTTATTTTGCCCCAAAAATGCCAATAACGCAAAAATTCGAAACATTTTCCATCTGATCATTAATCCTTGCTTGGTTATTTCCACGATAAGAAGTCAAATTTCCGATATGATTCTCAATACAATAACACGGCAGATTACCGTCGGCATTAGCATTACCTAAAGTGTACCACGAGGAGGTTGCTGATCGGAATTACATTTCGCGCGCGCGCGCGTGCGTGCGGATCTTCGCAATAGACGTGCTAGGACTCCTGCGGTGGTTGATGTACACTTCACCTCTTTCTCAGGCGAGCTTACGGCTTTTCATTGCGAGTTTTTAACTCACTTCTCGACTGTATTGTTTTTGCAAAGATGCCACGGCGTTATCTAACGGATACCGACGTATCACGAATCTTGACGCTTCTGGATGAAGGTCACTCACAAATGATTATCGCCAACAGGATGGGAGTTAGCCAGTCTGTCGTCAGCAGAGCTATAGCTCGCTTTCGGCAGACTGGCGAACTGCATCGTCGTAGCGGGCAAGGCCGAAGACGCCAAACGTCTGTCCGAGAGGACAGATCATTTGTACGGCACGCGCGCCTAGAACCGTTCGTGACGGCAAACTAATCCCGCTCGACACAACAATGTTCCCATCTCCACAATAAGACGCAGATTGCGCGAGGGCGCCTTGCGTTCATACCGAGCTTATCGCGTACCCATGCTTACGCCCTTTCATCGACGAGTTCGATACGAGTACGCACATGAACATGTCCATTAGGGCTACAGACAGTGGAGCAGCGTAACGCTAATACCAACGGTAATCTGCCGTGTTATTGTATTGAGAATCATATCGGAAATTTGACTTCTTATCGTGGAAATAACCAAGCAAGGATCAATGATCAAATGGAAAATGTTTCGAGTTTTTGCGTTATTGGCATTTTTGGGACGAAATAAAGGATTTTTAGTCATTTTCGTACGTTAACGTAACTTACGAGCTTCAGAACACTAGAAAAGAAAAATCCAGCGCTCTCGGGATTTTGCGTGGTTACTGGGCATACCTTTAACTAAAAAAAAAAAAACGTGGACACTAAGGGGTTTCAATCATTTTGTAACGATGCATGTTTGGACAGTGCGTAACAATGCGAAATTTTACAACGTATGTAACGAAGCGGATTCTTACGATGCGGAATAACTCGCCGGTTCGTCAGGATTCGTTCGGGTGGTTTTCGGGAGACCCCAAATTAACAGAAGTAAATTAAACAAAATAAATATTTATTTATTAGAATATTTAAAGAGAAAATAATTATAAACGGAACATAAAAAAAAACAATAAAGAGTACATGAGTACTTTCCTATCGATTAATCTTATTTCTTAACGGTGTAAACGTAAACGTATAAAAATGAGAACGAATGGATTATAAACAAATATCGGAAATTATCGGATAATAAGTAAATTGCGTTAATTAATAATCGTGTTGCGCCTTTTGCCAAAATTAAACAACTAAATCTAATTAATCCTAAGTCGGTCGGTTCGTACGGTACGGATTAAGAATATTAAAAAATAAACGATACCGCGTGCATCCGAGCTTGATGAGTCGTCGACGGTCCGGTGCGCTGTGTCCGGAGACGGAAAGAATCTTCTCTCTTACGAGGAGTCTGGAAGTCGAACGTCGAGAACATCCGACCGAAGCAGAGAACGCCCTACTCTTAGAACGACGGAATGTCGGAAGTCGAACGTCGAGAACACCCAACCAAAGCAGAGAACGCCTTGCTCCTAGATCGACGGAATATTGGAAGTGACAGGAAGTCGGTTACCGGGAACGCCCGGCCGAAGCAGAGAACGCCCTGCTCCTTTTCCGACTGTCAGGACGGGAGCGAGTACGACTGGTGCTTCAGAGTGCGCCCTGAGGCTTGTCCGAGTCGTACTCGGGAGAATGGTGCTGGTCTACTCCGCGAGCCGGCTTTTATATTGGTCGCGCTACCCCCACTCGGAGTGCTACCCTGCCCGGCAGCTACCCCTTCTCGAGCTATTACCCTCGAGTTGGGGGATGCGGCCCGTGATGAGGGGTGTTTACGCGGAGCCCGATCGGCGCTTCGTAACAGCGCGTGCTGTTACAATTTTTCACGAAGTGCCGCCCATTTGAATAAAAAAACAGAAAAACGCGATTTTTAACACGTTTTTACAATCAATATATCAAAATAAAAAAAATGTCAGATCAAAATTCTGAAGAGAGCGTCTTATAGGGGAGACTTTGAACTTTCCAAAAAGCCCATGGTGAATGTCGTACGACAATTTGTTCCGGAGCTACGAATGTTTAAAGTTGAAGGTACCAATTTTGCTTTAACCGTCAATAACTCGGTCAAAAAAAATCGCACAACATTCACTAAAAAAGCAAATTGTTTAGAATTGTGTGAGCTTTAACACCGTGGAATCTATTTTTGACAAAAAAAATTTTTCTGGTCCATGCACGTTGCCCAATTTGGGGAAATTTTTTTTATTTCCAGATTGGTCCATTCAATGGAGGATAACTCAGTTAAGAATGATGATACGGGAGTTTTCTTCGAAGATTCAGAAACTAGATGGTTCAAGCTTCAAAACGCTTTTCTTAAATATTTTTTTCGTCCATTTTTCGCGGAGATACAGCCGCTCAAAAAACACCCAAAAATCGACCCGAAATTTTCTATCCCTTAATTTTGCGCGTAGTGTATAATAATAAAATAAATTATTAAAAACAAGCTACAGAGCCAAAGCTAGATTTACGTGCTTAATTTATTGACTTATTATAACAATTATAACAAATTATAAAGATCTAATTCTAAACGTTTCGACCATTCGGATGTGGTCATCTTCAGTAGTTATTCGTTAATTCTTACATTAATAAAACATTGTCAATTCGGAACATATTACAATAAAAATCTTCTTACAATTCGTTACTTTTAAAACCATTTAGATGGAAAACATTTCTTCAAAGTCATGCCCCTTCCAACAACAGCAATCCTTAAATTATTAGGAAGAAAACGATGTCGTGTTTTGCATTATTAATATACGCGATGTACTCTTACTTTGTGGTTAATTGCAATTATTCTAAAAAACAGTATGAACTAATGTCTACCTTTATCCTTGTATTGGTCATATTGTACTTGTTATTTATTAAAATAATTCTTACCTCAATGCATAGCAGTAACATCATGTTGTGTAGTTTTCGTGTATTTAATTTTCTTTTTTAAAATATATTACTAAAAACTAAAACCAAATTCAGTGTACCGAGTCAGTTTGCCTTGAATGATATTTGGTAGTCCGTATCGTCTGAGTGGACATGGCAAACTAGTTGAAGATATAATAGAGGATATAATAGAGAATTCGTGTGTGAAGGAGAATCGTGGTGGAAGAGTGATCTTTAAGCAGTAAACAAATTAAGAACTGGCAAATACAAGTTTGGCAGTAACTCGGTATCGTTTTGCTTATTGAGACTCGTTTTTTACCGTTTTATGTGCAACATCTCGGAAATAAGCCTTTTACTATAAGACATTTCCTTGTCTAATATCTTCACGTTTTCCCAATCCATTTCGTGGTTTTGTTCTAATCTATGACAGAAAATAACCAAAGGGGATCCCGTTTTTTTATTTATATCCGACTTGTGTTCTTTAATTCTAGTTTTTAATTTTCTCTTTGTTTGTCCCACATAACTAGCTTCGCAATCATGACACGTTACTTTATATACTACATCGCATTGGCTCATGGATTCTATAATGTTTTTCCCTGTTTTTATAATCCTATTGAGTTTATTGTTACACGAAAAGGCTAAATGATGATTGTATTTTTTCATGTTTCGTGTGAATTTATTAAATGTTTCTTTTATATAAGGGATCGTAAAAAAAACCCATTCTTTCATTGTTATTTTGTTTCCATTACAAACATTATTGTTAAATTTTTTAAGTCTTTCGTTAATACTATTAAAAATTAATTCCAATGGATAACCGTTAATCAAAAGTAGGGAAATAATTTCCTCAATGTTCTTACACCAATATTGTGGGTGTGTTAACTTTAAAACTCTGTCCAGCAAGTCAATGATAACACCTTTTTTGTGTGCCATCGGATGATGCGAATAAAAACTTAAATATCTGCCCGAAAAAGTAGGTTTGTGGAACAAATCAAATTTATTGTTTTCAGAAATTAGTTTAACATTAAGGAAATTGATATGATTATTTATTTCCTTTTCTAATGTGAATTGTAACCTGCTATGCATTGAGTTGAATGTCTCCAAAACTTCTTCTAAATGATTTTCTGGAGCCGTAAATAGTATGTCGTCAACATATCTAAAATAAAACGGTAATTTGTAAGGTAGGCGTTCGATTGCTGAATTCTCCAAATCTTGTAACACAATTTCAGTTATTATGGGAGAGAGAGGAGAACCCATTGGAGTGCCAAAAATTTGTTTGTAAATGACTTTATTAAAAATAAAATACGTTGAATTTAGAACCAAATTGATACCAATTAAAAATTCTTCTAGTGGTATGGAAATGTACCTTCTAATCCATTCCCATCTGTTTTTAATGCTTTCTATTGTCTTTTCAACAGGAATGTTCGTAAAAAGAGAAACAACATCTAAAGAAGCAAGGCAATGATCCGATTCCAAGAAAACCCCATTCAACTTTTTAACTAGATTAAAACTATTTTTTATGTTTCTTTTCGAATTAGGTACATTGTTTGCAATGATTCCATGTAAAAAGTTTGCGATCTTATATAACGGGCTATTAATCGAAGATACTATTACTCTAAGAGGATATCCTTCTTTGTGGATTTTTGGCAAACCATAGGCTCTAGGTGTGTTTCCCCGAGTCGAAATTTTTAGCCTAGATTAAACCTACAAGTTTTGTCGAATTTGGAGAACCAATGTAAGCTTTAATTCATATATATAGATATAACATTACATTGGCTATTGCCCTCCTTTGATACTAAAAATTGTTACTTATTGCCGTTTTTTCCATGTGGAAGCTCAAAAGAGTACCTACTGAGAACCTCTAAAAAGGCTCCAGGTTCTATAAATATGTATTTCTAGAAAATAAATATTCAAAATTACTTAATAATCTATTATCTCATATACTCTACTTGCATTTAATGTATGGATCTTGATTTCAATAAACAATATATTAATTATTATAATTTGCTTAACTGTAAATAGGCTACTATAAGCAAATATTATATAAATAATATTCACTTATCTCTTACACATCTATCTGCAGTTAAGTAAATTACATAATTAATGTATTGCGCTTATTGAAATTAAGATATGCATTAAATACAAGTAAATGTGGTAACAGAATATTAAATAATTTCAAATTATAGGTCAAATATGTAATAAAATATTAAATAAAATTTTGAATTTTAATTGTTTTTTGTTTATTCGAATAAATTTTTAGTTATTTATAATACTAAATATAATACTGAGTTGCACTTAATTTTTAAAAATATTTTTTACTATTTATTTGTTATTATTTATTTTATATTATAACATTTATTATATTAATCTGAAACAATAGAAATTGAACTCAATTATAGATTGAATATTAATATTTTTATTGCTAGAAATTTCGATAAGATTTGGAGATTCAAAAGAGGTAGGAGTTGTAAGAACAAAAGTAGGAATTGTATATTTAACATCAATAAAAATAAGGGTTTTCTAGGACAACAAGATTAAAGAAAGGTCAAAAGAAGACATAACACTTTCAAGATAGAACTTGTAGGTCAAGGAACATTATTAGAGGCACAAATAACCATGTATGAGGTTTATAGTAGGTTTTAAATTTCGACTCGGGTCTATCCGTTTCCAATAGACACCTGTATTTTATGTCATCTATGTAACCTCTCTCTCTCCATCTGGCAAGTAGAGACCTCAGTTTATCGGTTAATATTTTAATTGAGTCTTTTTTAACAATTTGGTAGGTGTTAGTGTCAAAAAGTATGTCGACCATTTTTTCCATATATTCTGATTTTTTAATGACTACTGTACTATTGCCTTTATCAGCCCTGGTGAATAATAGATCAGGGTTTTTATTTATAAATTTTTTTGTTTTGTTCAACCAGTTGAGTAACTTTCTGTCATCAACACTATTGCGGGAGTTTCCCTTACAGAACCCATTTATAATTGATATAGTATCATTTCTAACAGAACATTTGTATTCCTCATTCTTTTTTTCAATGTTTCTTTTAATGTTTTTTATGACTTCAATTGACATCGACATTTTTGATTGTCAGATGTTGCACATAAAACGGTAAAAAACGAGTCTCAATAAGCAGAACGATACCGAGTTACTGCCAAACTTGTATTTGCCAGTACTCAATCTGTTTACTGCTTAAAGATTATTCCCCCACCACGTTTCTCCTTCGCATCTCGATTCTTAGTAAAGCCTTCAACTAGTTTGCCATGTCCTCTCGGATGGTACGGACTCTTAAATATCTCTGAAGGCAGATTGACTCGATACATAGTTTTTTTTTAAATAAAGTTTTTTTTTTAAATAAAGTTGACTACACATAAAGTTTCGCAAATTGGGTGACACAACATGATAATTTTATTGTTATGCATTGAGGTAAGAATTAGTTCATATATAATGATTACAATAAGATTAGTACATGGATAAAGGTTGACGGTCGTTTTTATGCTATTTTTTAAAATACCTTTTTTAAGAGTAGAATAGTAATCAACCGTAAAGGCTCAATTCTTGATATTACACCAAGTTATAATAAAATTGTTAAATGTGACAGCTTTCTCCTTCTTAATAATTTGGAGGTTTGCTGTTATTGGATTGAGTATGATATTGATAAAAGGTTTTTCAACTATCGTGCTAAATGTTTTCAAAAGTAACGATTTTATATGATGAATTTAATGTATTATGTTCCGAGAAGACTTTGTTTAAGAATTGTAATGTAATAACTGGACTAATAATTGTAATGGAATAATTGTACTGAAGATGACCACATCTAAATGGTCGAAAAATTAATAAACTGAGCATGTCCAACTAGCTCTGGCCCTGCAGCTGGTCTTTAATAATTTATTTTAATAATTTGAGCCGATAAATTGTAATATTTAAATTACTGAAAAGAGTGATGGCAAAAAGACCTGTTTTTTAGCCCATTTTCTGGACCTCAAATTTCTTTTTTTTATGCCAAATAGTACTGTATGATGGAACATTAATCCCAGAGAAATTTTAAGATGAGCATAAGCGCGGTTCCGGAGATATAAAGGGTTGAAAGTAATGATTTCTCATAATCCATGAAAGTACACAAAACTCTTTAAGTGTCCATACCAAGGAATAAAATATATATAACGAAGTGAAACATACCATTTCTTATGGATTTTTATGCCGGATTGAAATATGACCTTAGTTTTCGTCTAGCATGAAAATTCCCCGAAATAGATGGAGTTGAAGTGACACGTGACACCGCCTTTCACGGATCGAGATGCTTTTCTGCTGAGAGTCCCCTTGCCTCTTACAGATTTGAGTGCTTTTTTAAGGTGAGTCCCCTTGCCTCTCACAAATTGGGGTGCTTTCTTAAGGTGAGTCCCCTTGCCTCTCATAGATTGGGGTGCTTTTTTAAGATGAGTCCCCTTGCCTCTCACAGATTGGGGTGCTTTTTTAAGGTGAGTCCCCTTGCCTCTCACTATGCAGGGTTGTTTTGTGAATCGTGATAGATACATTGCATATTTCAGGATTGGATATTTGTATCCCATGGTATTGAGCAAATCCAAGGAACCATACAATTGTCATTACATGACTGCAACAACCTGCAGTCCGAGCACCACTTTGACAAGTACAATAGTACTCACGAATAAAATCCCGTCCAGTTTTTGCTTTATCTATTAAAACAAAAATGTAGTGATACTGACCACGGTAACGAGATTTCATATGCGCCTTAATCAATGTAGGTTCTTCAACTGAGATACCATACTTCTCATAGTTCAAAGCTGCTGACGGGTGCTTTGGTCTTGGATTAAACTTCTGCACCAAGAATATTCCTTCTTTCTGACGCTCTGCATAGTATGAAATTGCATTGCGTATTTGATAAGGTCCGAGACTCAAGTAGTACAGATCATCCATCGAAAGTTCAAGAAATCCAATGAGTCAATTATTTTCTTCATTATCGAGTGATGTATACTTGACTCCAAAGAATGGTGCTTTCAGTTGAGGAAGATTGAATTCTTGGACGATGATTTGCAAACGATTAGGGACGTTAAGTCGAGATTTCAGAGTCTGTGCTATGCCTTCATGCATAATATCACTCAGAATTGGTTTGTGGAATAAATTCAAGAGGGCAAAAGCGATATAGAGAGAGTCGAGATCGTGTTTGAGAGTTCTATTATGTGCTGGCAAAGAGAAAATCTTGAATTTTTTCTTGAGGCGACCAAAGACTTGCTCTATCACCCAGCGACATTTGGTTACACATCTTGAAGCATTTGCTTCTGCGGTATTGAGTTGGCCAAGTCCTGGACAATAAGCTTTCAAATTCTTCTCTTCAGTTAGGAAATTTAGCACATCACGAAAACCTCTATCAACTAATATCGTATCACCCTCATGAATAGTATGCAAGTCGTTCGCGTATCTCTGCACTGGAAAAAAAGTTTTGTTGTATTATAAGAAATTCTGGTTGATTCTACTAGTACGTTTGTTCAAAAATGGACGAAACAAATTTGTTGTTGGAATTACCAGAAGATTCTGTTAAATTCCATCCTGTTTAAATCTACCAGAATTTCTTGTTGACTTTACTACATCGTGTTGTTAGGTTTACAAAAGTCTATCAGAATTTCTTGTTGACTTTACTACATCGTGTTGTTAGGTTTACAAAAGTCTATCAGAATTTCTTGTTGACTTTACTACATCGTGTTGTTAGATTTACAAAACTCTACCAGAATTTCTTGTTGACTTTACTACATCGTTTTGTTAGGTTTACAAAACTCTACCAGAATTTCTTGTTGACTTTACTACATCGTTTTGTTAGGTTTACAAAACTCTACCAGAATTTCTTGTTGACTTTACTACATCGTTTTGTTAGGTTTACAAAACTCTACCAGAATTTCTTGTTGACTTTACTACATCATTTTGTTAGATTACCACAACTTTGTTAAAACACGAGTTCGGATAGGTGTGAGTTTTTTTAAATAATAACAATATATTTAGGTTTAAAATATACATATATTTTATATCAATAATAATAAACACATATACACAATAACAATTTTTATATTTATTTTTCTTACAAACCTTTTCTTACCAAATTACTTATTTTTGGTCACAAAATAAAAAAAATTATTACATTATTATAGAGAAAGAAAACTTATCATTAACTTATAATAAACTATAAACTTATTATATACGGAATTGACATACCATAAAGAAAAATTATTATTGTATAGAAACGTAAATTGCATACAGATATACTACAGATATATTGTTTTCAATATCAATTATTCCACAATTAAGTAAAGATACTATATCAGAAAGTAACCTAAAGTGCTACACTTCCAGTGTAAAAAAATCAACTTAATATCATATGGTTGACGGCAACGTTAAATACACAATAAAAAAAGTGCTATACTTTATTACAACAAATTATTAATATTGTTATTATAAGTGAGTGTAAATTTACAAAGCATGTTTGGTTGAGACCAAAAGAATTCCACTTTTAGGTAAACGTGCAATAATTGCGGGAAAAGGATGAAATAAATTTTCAACAACAACACAAGACATTTCTGCTTGTATTTCAACTTCATAACCATGAAAATCTTCGCAGAATCCTATATTGAGAAGATTTTGGCATACTAAACAAAAATTATTAAAATCATTACACAAGATGTGTCTCACAATGCCGAACTGAGGAAGATGATTAGAAGAAAGATTTAAAACGACACATAAACCAGGTTTATAAGTAATTCCTCTAAATTCAGCCCAAGAAACTTGTAAGCATTTACCCGTAAAGTATGCTAGTAAAGAATTCTTAAATGTAGAGAAATTATTAGAAAATGAAATGTCATCCGCAAAAAGTATTGGACCTACTTTCTGATTATCAATCAAACCTATTTTAGATGAAAATCTATAACAAAGATAGAATTCTTCTTTTACAGCAAGTGAATGAGTAATATTTTTACGAGAACACGTGGCATTCGCAGCAATTTTTAATAATCGATTTTTTGATTCAAATCGTGCAACACTTAAATGAGATGGAGGTCCACTTTTTTTAAATACAGTTTTATAATGTGTCATATTATGATGTTTCGCTTTTAAATTATCCATAAAAAGATTGCAATATTTTACATGATGTTCTTAGTAGTATGTTGACAGGTATGGACCGTTACAACAAACCCCCACCACCTACCCCGTCTAGGCCCCCCGCGGTGGGTCTGGCGCCAAAACATTCCCCCACTCCTCTCTGACGGGATGGGAAAAAAAGATGGCGGCTACGGGTAAACAAGATGGCGGATGTTGACAAGATGGCGGAAATTTTTATTTTTCCGAATTGAGAAAATCCAAACGGGGTTCGAACCTGGATCGCTGGATTTCTAGTCCTGGTCTTAGTCTGCTGGGCTACCTATAGATCTAATGAAATAAGTCGTAGGGTCGTATTTATGGCAGGCGCGGGATGACGTAAATTTTTTATTTTTTTCCGAATTGAGAAAATCCAAACCGGGTTCGAACCTGGATCGCTGGGTTTCTAGTCCTGGTCCTAGTCCGCATGGCTACCTATAGATCAAATGAAATAAGTCGTAGGGTCGTATTTATAGCTATGGGGCCTGGCAGGTATGGGACCTGGCAGGTATGGGGTATCAAAACAAACGACGTCACACAGTCGCCTCTAGTCCGTGAAGGGAAGGGACGTATTTATGGTGGAGCCGCGTCTACATGAGGTACCCCGGACTCTCAGGCAGGTATGGGGCATCAAAACAAACGACGTCACACAGTCGCCTCTAGTCCGTGAAGGGAAGGGACGTATTTATGGTGGGGCCGCGTCTACATGAGGTACCCCGGACTCTCTGGCAGGTATGGGGCGTCAAAACAAACGACGTCACACAGTCGCCTCGCGAAGGGTCGTATTTATGGTGGGGCCGCGTCTACATGAGGTACCCCGTACTCTCTGGCAGGTATGGGAAATGTAAACAAACATCGCCAAGATGTCGAGCGGGGGATGATAGAACTACGACCTGTGAGCGGGCAAGTATGGGAGAACAAAAGAACGACGGAGTCAAACGGTGGATTCTGCTAGACCGATATTCGACGAGATGACGACTAAGGGGGTGCAAACGGTATAGAGCGTGCGCCGGTATAGCGAACAAAAGAATGCAGCGACGAATGATCGGACGACTTTTAGTCTGATATTCGGCATGCTGGTTAAGGTGGCAGCGATATCTCGTGAACGGAATGAGCCACCCCGCGGATTGAGCGCGCTGTAAGGATTGTCGAGTGCAGGAACATGCGAAAAGAGGAAGGAAACAAACACGAGAAATGGAATACAAAATCGTTTATTTGGAATTTTTCTTAAGAATACATAATTGAACTGACAAAATAAAGTTTATACATTTTATGATTTTCAATAGAATCAAATTTAATTATAAATGATAAAAGTATACATTAATGTATGAATTACAAATATTATTTCAAAGCATGCATTGAGAAATGTTAAATATATAAAATAAAATGTTTTATTTGAAATTTTTAAAAATACATCGTTAAATATTACAACAAGTACTTGTACGTACTTTCGTTTGCTCATTTTTTTTACAATGAAAAATTTTGCGATATAAGCATACTATCAGTCTGTCGTTTTGGTTATAATCATCGGTGAAAAGACGAAGAAATTGCTCAAGGTTGTAACCAAGAGACAAATAGTAAAGAAACACGCAACAATATTGGCCGCATGTTTGCGAAAAAAATCCTTGTAGCTGCACGGTGTTCCATCGATACATGGTGGAATTTCGTCGAAGTCGCAGATGAAATCGTTGATCCGAGTGTGGCGGGATTCCGTAACTATCGAAATATGTGCCGGTACCGTGCTCGTCGATGTAGAAGGCGACCCAGTGTCTTCCGGGGCGATCATGCTCGTCTGTATTAGCGACAATGGCTGTCGACCTCGTCCACACCCTCGGTAGTCTGTCGGCAGGATAGACTCCCACATATCTGACATTGAGACGACGCAACGCGTGTAAGATTTCCAACGAATTCATTTGTCGCGTAACAAGACGGTGCTCGTGCGCGAGGAATTATTTGTATAGTAGAGTCGCAGGGGTTTATCTCCTTACGCGTAGAGTAGACGTTCTCGAATGATTGTGCGGAGATGGTTTGTTGAGCGTTGCTATCGGTAGGATATTCTTCTTTCTTTACACACGGTATATCTTTTGCAATGTAATTACGTGATTGATTCTTGTCTTCTTCTTCTTCTTCTTCTTTTTTTTCCGTACGCCACGCCTCGATATTGCGAATTATATCGAGATTTTTATTCTTTTTCATAAAAACGCCGCTGTCAGCTTTTTCGCTTATGCTCCAATTTTCACGAGAAAGATCATCGCAGCTCGAAACGATACTACACTCACTGCTGGTGTTTTGAGCGCCTATCCAACGTTTCAATTTGCCGGCGTTGCGTAACGCGCAAAGAAATTTGTCTGTAGAGCAAAATCGAAAACCGTGGTGAGAGCACCGATGTCCGCTCTCTTTGTCTTCCGGCAAATTTTTAAACGCCGGAGAAATTCCTTCTAAATTATATACGTTTCTGGAAAGTAGACGCCTCAGATAGCGGGCCTTTTCTTGCCCCCTGCTATAGATGTAGCGCACTCGACGTGTTATTTCTCGCAGTTGTATTACGAAACATTTAAGATCGGTTTCGCCATTGAACCACTCGATTCCGTGATAATTTCGCGAAAGCCAGTTGTTTTCTCGTCTCGATTTTTCAGGTAAATCGTCAAAGGGATAGGGAGGCGTCATAATCCAGTGTCCGATGATTGCGGAGTTAAGCGCGACAACAGCCACTTCTTTCGGAATAAACTTCTCGTCGGTATCGCGGAAACCCTGTATATCGATGACTATATCCATGATTATGTCCAAGTACTCGCTCTTTCTTTTCAAACGAAGCGACGCCGTTCGCGTTTCGAACAAAACTGAATCTCTTTCCGTTGCTTTACACGTCATTTAAGAAAACAGACGTTAGGGAAAAATGTACGTAGTAGTAGTAGTAGAGGTGGGGGGTTTGACGTTATAAAAACCTAACCGCCAAAATCGACGATAACTTGTCGAGAGGAGTCTATTTCTAGAATATTGTCGAACTCAGCATAAACGATACAATTAACGGTCGTGGTAAGCGCCTTATCAAATTTCACTTCTAATCGCAAACTACCATGTTTCGCGAGATTCCAATGTCCGGCGCAATGAGCGGACAAGTCGGGGGTAAGATCAAAAGCGAAAAGAGTGTAGCCCTGGGCATAATCCTCTCTACTTATAGAATTTCCCTCGTTCAAGAAGTGAATGCCGGTTCCCGAGAAGAGCGTGTGGTAGGCTTCGACGTAAAGCTTTTCGTCTTTCGAGAAGTTCGGTTGTAACGGCCTACTGGGAATTTGCATACCATCGGCATACAGAGAAAAGAAATTTATACCGTAGTTTTTGAAATTAAACGGATTCAATTTTCTATCGCCATTAAACGCTCTGTTATCGACAAAGCCGACTATTACACGTTTCGGCAGTTGTCCGAGTATTACATTATCTATCGATTCTCCTACGAGTCCGGCGTGAATCGTAAATGTTTTAACCTCGACTTTTGTGAGAGGATATTTGGCGGTGGTTTTACTCAACATTCTCGCGTGCGAGAGTAACACACCGGGGCTTATCTTTGCTCTTCTAACGAGCAGACTAGCGTCTAGAAGACGTATTTTTGACACCGAATTAGATTCCATGAGGCAAAACGAATCTTTCGAGCGAACGAGCCTCATTCTAACTTCCACCCCGTTGATTAGGAATTTATCCTGATTGAAAACGTCGCAGTGAAGATGCCCTATGAGATCTAACGCCTGTCCGTCTCGAATGTAACGCGAGCGTCTCACGAGTGCCTGATTCGTGGCTTGCGACTCTAGGAGAGCGTCCATTAAGCCCGGGGTATCCGCGTCCCACAAGCAGGAGGTCAGATGGGAGTTTTTTGTGGGTGAAGAATAATTTAATAACGCCTCGATGTAAGCCCGATACGCGTAAGCGTTGTTTGGGGGTGACACGAGTTTTTGATTGAAATATATGTCGATTTGGTTGAACATGGAATGCAGTAAATGATTTACAGGGCCTACTTTGAACTCGGGGGTGCCAGCGGCGGTACCGCCTCCTGCTAGGGGGAAGATTCTACGCGTACGCGAAGACTCAACATGGTGTGTGTGAGATCTAGATAATCTTCCCCATGGCCGGGTATGACGAATTCTATAGGCGCGTCGTCCGCGAGCGACGTTACGGGTTTGTAATAAATCCATTGCGATCTCTCGATGCTGGTTTGTGTAGGCGGTAAAGAAAAGAGATCGAGTTCACTCTTTAAGCACTCGTTTGAATGTGTATGAAGAAAGGACATGCTCCGTAAATTCCTAATTCACACGTCGATTAAGAGAATATGTCGGCTACACTGCGTTTCTTGACTCGACGGCAGCGTCCTGTGGATGGCTTTTTTTTGTTGTTGGTCTTTCTACCTGCCGTGCGTATTTTCTTCGTTGCCCTTTTTTTGTTCGTGATTTTTCTTCGCGCGTTGCTATTCTTCGACGATTTCTTTTTGTTCGTCTGACGACGACGACGCTTAGAAACAGCGTTGCGTCTTACGTGACTGAAGAAAGGAAACTGAAGCGCAGCTGTTTTCGCGGATACTTTATAACCTGTTCCCTTCATCAAGCTAGTTATTTTTTCTTTGGCTTTTCTTTTGAGATTTCCGCTCGATTCCTTGAGACGAGATTTGACCGCCTCCTTGAACGGCGTATTATTTTCGACATCCTCCATCACGTTAACGCCGGCTCGTAAAGCTTCTTTACCAACCGCTCGTACACCTTTACTCAGATGAGGAAGCACCCTCCTGAATAATCCTCCGAGAAAACTACCGATTCCGTGTCCTCGTTGATAGGGTGCTCCGACGAAAACCCTCGTGATTCCTCCGCTCCTACCTCCGCTATCGTAATATTCGTGGTCCTCCGGTCTAGCCATAGCGAGCGGCTTTTCCGACTGATTTTTTCTTACTGGAAACGTCTAAAGTGCAACGTCACCGTTAGCGTTCCCGATTGGAATGGTATTCTTTTTCCGAATTGATCTTTTATATCTATTTCAATCCTGCGGAAATACGTTTGTCGTAATGGGATATAATGCGGGACGGAGAAATGTTTCACTTGATTCGCGCCGTACGCGTAATAATGTCCGTAATGTTGCAGCTCGACCGGTACTATTCGAAGAAGTGGAGTTTGCACATCGCCGGTTATATAAGGTTCGCAAATATCGCAATAAACAAAGAGTTTATCGGGAATACCGCGCAGCAATCCGTGCGGTTCGACGGTATAGAAACTTCCAGCGCGCACTCCTTGTTCCGTTTTAAACCCGAGTTTAATAAAAGGCGCTGTAAAAATATCTTTGGAATTAGGTTTAGTCGCAGTGAGCGTGGTATAATATGCGGTTTGTAGGCGATTGCTAGGCGTTGGTATGGCCCCGCCGCAGCCGAGTATTCGTAGTAGATTATCGGAAACGTTCATATGATGAATCAGATTGCATTTATTTTCATCGCATGTAATGTTGAACAAGATTTTACCGCCGCTAGCGTCTTCTAGTTTCAATTTAATATGCGAATTCGCATCTTTGCAAGACGAATTAATAGCGGAGATAAGTTCCTCGATATTTTTGTAAATACCATTCGGTATTACGCCTTCCGTCGACGTTAACGGCGCCCCGTTTTTCCTCGTCTCGTGTCCATTTTCAATATCGACGAATCTAATGACATTTTCAACGTGGTTTATGTGTAAAAAAGTAGTGGGAAATTGGATCTCGTTAAGCGCGACTTCCCATTCGCCGTGTAAGTGTATAGGTTGAGGTAATTCCGTGGTGAAGGAAGTGGTTGCATTGTGCGGAAAATAACGCATACTGCTATTGCTGGGAAGAATCAAGAGAAATTGATCCGTCCTCATTTTGAACAAGCGGGGTTAAACTCGAAGCAGGGATCCAAGAATCAAACTTACTGGGATAACCACGCCAGCTAACCAGCACCTGCTTATTATTACCGCGACCCCGGCTTCTTATCACACGGTCGACGATAAACTCCTCCTCCTGCAAGTTTTTCTCAACCCGAGCCAATTCTTGTTCGTAAAAAATACCGTCTATGACTTCTCCCGCTAAATCGCTCAGCTCGTACACACGTGGTTTTCGCCAATCGAGTATGCGATGAATTCGAAATATCTCCTCACTCCACCGCGCCTCGTATCCTTTCTCGAAGACGACCTTTGCTCTACTGATACGAACGTGATCACCGACGTGGTATTTAGCCTTTCGGCGTTTTTCGTTCGCTTCGCCGTTGCTCCTCCATCGGCGCGTTATATTTTCACACGCGATACGCGCATTTTCTCTTGTAACAGCATACGGTTGCATTCTGGTGCTCGAATGACGGGTGTGATTATAGGCGTTTACGATATTCTGCAAAACATCGATGTAGCGTCGTGTATTTTTATGCGTAAAATAACGCCACATTCGTTCTTTCAACGTTCTGTTGAAGCGCTCGACGATGGCTGCTTTGACATCCGGATTGCGGGCTACGCGAAAACGAATGTCATTTTCTTCCAAAAACTTTTGTAGCGATCGCCCGACAAATTCTTTACCCTTGTCCGTTTGTAGGTATACGGGCGCGCGTCCGTTACTTCTCGAGAGCACGTTCTGAAAAGCTCTCATTACGGAATTACTCGTTTTGTCGCGCAATGGTTCTACCCAGACGTATTTACTAAGTACATCGATAATCACGAGTAAATACGAATATCCCTCGTTGTAACTTTTGAGATTTCGGAGTTCGATCAAATCTGCCTCCCACAGATCGTCGATATTCGTTACGTTGTAATGCATTCGCGGAAATTTCCGTCGCAATGGACGATGCAGCGTGTAGGCGTCTTGCGCTTCGAGCCATCGCTCGACATTGTTACGGGGCAAATTCGCCGCGCGAAACAGATTATCGACAGCCGAATAGCCGGCATAATGCGCGGGATCGTAGTACAATTTTTCAAGAGCCGTCATTCCAATTTACTCCATTCGAACAGGCGTCTCGCTGGTGGAGAATCCGTGTTTCTCTGAGGAGTGGAACTCGCCGCAGGACCGGTAAGTTTCGCGATATTTTGCGAAGAACCGGCTGTTAATAATTTTTTATTTCTCACTAGTGCGGAGGGAATGTTCAAGTCGTGAAGTAATCGCGCGAACTGAACTCTTCCCGCGGCTTTCACGGTTTTTCTATCGCGCATCGCCTCATTTATCAGGTCTGAGATATTTGAATCTTTTACGACGTTACCGTCTATGGTCACGACTCCGTACTCGTCCCAGTTAATTCTAGTCGACGATGCTTTATCGAGCAAGCGTTTCGTCAGTAAGCGAGCTTCGGCACGGTAAGATTTCGGTACGCTTTCCACTATTCTTTCGACGCTTTTCATCACCCCGAGACTCGCGTCGTGTTCTTTCAGGAGGCTTCTCGCACGACTAGAGCCCGGAGCGAATGAGAGATCGCTCGGCGGTACTTCTTCTTCGCGAGTGTCCATCGCGTCTTCTTCCTCTTCTTCTTCCTCGGCGTTACGCGCGTCTTGATTTCGTCGTCCGTGTGCTACTCGTACAAAGTGAAGATATCGCCAAAGAGCCTCTTTGTACATCTTCCATCTCTCGGCTTCGTCGTTCGGATAGGGCGAATTAAGAATTCGACTCATCTCCGCATCGAGTCTGGATAGAGCGGTTCCGGGTGTTCGTACGGAATTATAATTATTATTATTATTATTATTAACGCTTTCGTCCGGTGTGTTTTCCACGAGCGGTGCGCCGTAGTCGGTAGTCGGTTGATGCAATTGACGCTGCATTCTCTCGAGATTTTCCGTAGAAATTAAAACCATTTTTTTCGCTCTTTCCATAACACTCGATATTATTTTCTCTCTTGTGTTTTAAGCCGTCACCTTGTCTATGATTCGCGAAAATAAGGCCTCTAATAAAGGAACGATAATATAGGATAAGAATCCACCTCGTTGTACCAATAGCTTTCTTTTATTCTTCCAATTTCCGCGCTTTGACGCGATACGACGTAGCGTCGTTTTGTATTTGCTCAGACGATTTTTTTCGCGCCGTTCGAGCGCAACGTTACCATTGAGCGTGTTGAAAACGCATTCGCAAATACAGCGAATAAATTTTTCGTCCGCGGTTCGCAGGAAGGAGCTGCGTTGATTTTTGTTCAGATGACACAGCGCCTCTAGAAGACAAACGTTTCTCTTTCCGATCGAACGTCTAGCGGTTTTCGTTGCACCGTCCGACGCCGCTACTTTCATCGTGAGAAAGTCACTCGCAACTGTCGTCTCGCGAGCGATGGTGCATACTTTTTATACGCTGGATCTGCGCGG